>NC_140501.1:23069983-24282483 GCF_964271855.1 Acomys minous | reverse complement strand
GCAGACAAATAAAAGACAGATTGATTGATTTTAGATTAAATCGATAGAAAGAAAGAAAGATAGACATATAGACAGATAGATGGGTTAAAACAATGCCTCTAAGCATCTCAGCCTGATCTATAACCTAGTTACCTAACTAATCTGAGATTAAGATTTTTCAAATTATATAGGAAACTAATTGCATATACACTATAGAATTCATGAGACAACTAAATAATAGGCATTATGTAGACTGAGTATTTGCTATTTAGGTATATATGTATGTAAATATACAAATATTCATGCAACAGCAATTAATAAAAAGGAGGACATGAATTTGAAAGGAAACAAAGAGACATTTGTCTAAGATTTTGGAGGGAGGAAAGAGAATGGGAGACATTATAGCATTATATTATGATCTCAGGAAAAAGAAAGAATTTAAATGCCAGCTTGTACATTTCTAGATGGTTCTAGCACTCAAAACTAGCTTTTCCACGTATGTACGTGTGTGTGTTTAGTTCTACATGTGTTTATGTATGTATGTATATATATATGAGTTTGTGTGGATATGATATATATCAGACATACACACACACACACACTACGTGTGAATGTGTGTTGTGTGAGAGTGTCCATATACATGAGTGCATTTGCCCTTGTGCTTACATAGAGGCAAGAGGGTTAACATCTAATGTCCTCTCTCCATCGCTCCACTTTATTTATTGAGACAGGTTTTTCACTGAACCAGGAACTTAGTGATCACTCAAGTCTGGATGAGCAGCAAGCACCAGGAATTCTCCTGTCTCTGCTTCCTCACTACTGGATTATAGATGTGTGCTAGTATGTCCAGACTATATGGTGTTGTCACTGAACCCAGTCCTCCTGCTTGAACAGCATGTATTTTACCCGCCCTCATGTTTCTCCAGCATTTTCCTCGTCTCTTTTTTTTCACAGTTTCTTCTAGTGTTTGTCTTGATTTCTGACACACATATTAGCACAGATACTGCACAAAATGTTTTATGTGCACTAAATCTCAGTAGAATTAGCATCTACATCTGTCTTCTGAGCTTACTGCAGTTTCAAATGCACACTGGTGAATTTAAATAACTCCAGGCAAAGCCAACGGTAATATATTGTGATAACAAGTCCTAAAGGGCCAAAGAGATAAGGTTGTGTTAAATATCCCAACACCAAGAGGAAAATAGACAATAAGCCAAAATAAATATTTCTGACCTTAACTTTGAAGTCTTAAATATGGTATCCATAAAAAGACATAATATTGTTCAATAAAAATTATACTGATCTACATAATGGAAATAAAAAATAAAATAGTTGTTATTACTACTGTACTGTATATATCACCTATTTCATAAAATAAAGAAATTACTTGGAACCTGAGTACAGTATAGGATACATCTGTGCAATGATATCATATTTTTGTTACTGTTTTTCTCCTTCACTCGCTTAAATATTTTAATCATGTTTGAAATACAAACAGGAATATATTGCACATTCAATATTTATACATCTAAGCTCTCACTTTTGTGTTCCAAATATTGGAAATCCTGTGATTTGAAAAACAGAACCTGCTGACATATTTCATCATGTAAAGAAGTGACATAAAATATGTAGTTTCAAAGACTCTGAGTGGCTACAAACATTAGTGTGAATCACACACTTGCTCCATTCCTCAGTAATTGCACATATTCCAAATTTCAACCATGTTCAGATTCCAAACATAGTTCTTCACTCTGTTTTCCTTAAGATTAAAAACCGGTATATTTACACCAATATTTTGATTAAGGTACCAAAAAAAAAAATCCCAGGAAAAGTTCATTAATCTCTTTTAAAGCTACACACAATGATTTATAAACCATATAAATATAGAATTATCATGTTTTCCGATAATACGTTAAAAAATAAATGAGAAGGAAAAGTTGGGGAAGAAAGGAAGGAAGGCAAAGAAGAAGGGAAAGAGGGAGGGAGGCAGAGAGGAAGGGGGGAGTAAGGAAAAAGGGAAGAGCAAATAGATTGACAGGTGTAAAAAGGAGGAATGAAATAATTATACTTTTTTTTTACATTACTGCAAGCTGGTTGTAGTAGTTCACAAACTTACATGCAGGTATTGTTACATTAATGCAAGCTTAATGTTCTAATAGAAGGTTATGCGTTTGCAATGAAAAGTTACTCCAATTTTCCACAATAGAGCTATTGAGACAAGGAATCGAGCCCTGTTTTCCAGGGGTAGAGTCTCGCCCTTGTACCTGTGCCTCTCCCAGTGGGAAACACCTAGTGAAGCAAAGAGTGGCTGAGGGATTGGGGAGGAGGAAAACACATACCATAAAATATAATTAAAAATTGTGGAGGCTGCATATGACAAGAATAACCATAAAAAACAGATACAAACCAGCTGGCTGTTAACAACTTCTGAGTTATAAAAATCTTAAACCTGCTGTAAAGCACTCAATTCGATTTACATAACCGCAGAGCTGACATTCCTTTTAGGTTCCTCTGTTGGGGGTTTTGGTTTTTGACATGTTTTAAGGCAACATAAAAAATAAAAAACAACTGTGAAAAGAAGAAATGTGTCATCTTACATAGAAATTCATCCCTGCCTTTAAGTCTGAACTTTAGAACTTTAATATAAGCGTCATCCATGAATTGCAAAATATATTTCGTAGATACTGGCTGTCTGATTTTACAGTGTTATTTTTCAGATTTTCACTTTTCTCCTAAAAGGATGCTTCCTCAGTGGGTTGGGGAGCTGGCTACACTGCATGCATTAAGTTACAATGCATGCATTAGTATTACATAATTTCATCTCACTACTGCTTACCAGAAAACCAATGTCCCTCCATGGTCTAAAAGGATAAAATAGTATTTTGGTCAACTATGTCTGAGCCAACCCTAATTTCCTGGAAACCTAATGATGCAGCCTGCATACTGCAACACTAACATACCTTGCTGTAGGGAATTAAAAGCAAACAAAATAAAATAAAATCAATCGTACATTGAGTGAAGTTTTGATGTATAAGTGCTGGCAGTCAAAATTGCTCAGGGCACAAAATGGGCATTTCTGTTTGATAATTTACTTGATTCGCTATGTTGCTACATGTAGGGCATTTTATGCCTGACTTATATTTAATCCAGTCACCTGCTTAGTATTCCAGGACCATAATTAGATACAAGGATTTAAACATATAGAATGTTGACATTTCATATCTGGCATACAAATTAATTTGTACCTTTTGAGTTTTAGCCATTTAAGTATTTGTGGTGAAGAAAGTGAGTAGGAGTTATAAGAAAATATAAAAGCATTCCATTTTCACTAGGAATAATGCTGCAAGGGTATTTGGATTTGGGGACAGGAAATAGCTCTTTAAATGTATCCAATAGTATGCAACAACAGATTCCATAAGACATTCTGGCACTTTGCAATTAATGAACTGCAATTTGAGGCATAGTTTCTTCATGCATTGCATAGTGTTTCAGAGGGTGCAATATCAAGTTATTGTAGGAGGGGCTAGAGAGATGGCTCAGAAGTTAAGAGCACTGACTGTTCTGTGGTTCTTCCAAAGGTCCTGAGTTTAATTCCCAGCAACCACTTGGTGGCTCACAACCATCTATAATGTGATCTAATGCTCTCTTCTGGCCTTTGAGCACTGTATATATAATAAATAAAATCTGTTTTTAAAAAGGTGTTGTAATACCTAGGAGTAGATATAAAAGTTAGAAAATTTAAAAATGAATGTGTTTTATTCTTATATATTACCTTTTTTTTTTTAAGCAATTGTAGTAATTATCAACCCTGGGTTCTTAGACTCTAAATAAATGAACATATTAAAAATAGTCAAGCAAGTCAATTTGAATTTGAAAAAAAATAATGAATTATACTTTAGTCACTGGTGTATTATCAATTACAACAAAGGTTCAAGTACTAGTGTAAAATACACAGGGATGAAATTAAAATAGTTTAGAGAAAAGTATGGATAAAATGGTAGATTGAAAAAGTATTTGAGGGGGCTGGAGAGATGGCTCAGTGGTTAAGAGCATTGACTGCTCTTCCAGAGGTCATGAGTTCAATTCCCAGCAACCACATGGTGGCTCACAAGCATCTATAATGTGATCTGACGCACATATACATAATAATAAATAAATTTAAAAAAAAGAAAGAGCATTCAATGGAATCTAAACAGCAAAAATCCAAAGATAAATAAACAATGGGTTTGTAAGTGTCCTGGTTATTTATTATAAAGCTTACTAGTTCTTATTGCTAGTTCTTACAAAATAAACAAACATACATCTGTATTTATATATGTATGTGTTTATGTCATGTTTAACTTAGGCCTGTAAATCCCTAATTAAATATCAGAAAAGATAAATAACCATTACTCAAATTATGCTCTGAAATATTATAGCATTTTTACAAAATAAGAATAATCCATGTACAATTAGACATATTAGTAAATCTTAACATATAATTTAGCATATACATTTAACTTTCAAATAACCAGTTTACTAATTTCTTGCTTTTTTTGTTTTTGTTTTGTTTTGTTTTGTTTTGTTTCTCGAGACAGGATTTATCCGTGTAGCCTTGGCTGTTCTGGACTCGCTTTGTAGACCAGACTGGCTTCGAACTCACAGTGATCAGCCTGCCTCTGCCTCCCAAGTGCTGAGATTATAGGCATGTGCCACCACTCCTGGCTCAGTTCATCAATTTCACTGCACCAATATTCTACCACTAAAAAGAAAACTTTTGTAGATTGTTTTTTTTTAAAGTAAACTATGAAATGAACAACTTCAGGGGAAAATTACACCCTGTAGTTGGGTATGTTTCTATTTTATAGACTCTGGTAGATAGTTCGTATCTTTCTGGTTTGTTTTCCTGGTTTTTATTGGTTGGTTGGTTGATTAGTTGGTTAGTTGGCTGTTGGTTTGGGGGATTTGTGGTTGTTGTTTAACAGTCAGGCTATATTATTCATACTTGCCTTCAACTCTTAAGACTCCTGACTATTTATGAGTGCTTAGATTTCAGACATGAGATATAAGTCCTGGCTCCTAATGAATTTTAGAGTCAGGAGTCATCAGAATAATTGCAATATTTTTCTTAAATAGTAAAAGCCCCTATACCACAGACTTGGGAAAGGACAGTCAAGATACTTTGTTAGTATGGGCTTACGAAGTCTACAGGTGTTGGATGGACTGATAGCTAGATCTCTCCCTTCTCCCATCATGACTGTAAATACCTCTCATTTGTCTATTTCTTCCTTTCAGATGAACAGAGAATTATTATACACCTCTATGAAACATGTAATATATGTGGTCACATTCCACCAGAGCACCAGATTTTCCTCTGCAAGTATTCATTTCCTTAAACTAATCTTCCTAAAATGACCTCCAATTTTGATTTTCTGATCTAATTGTTTTCTACCAAACCTCTGAGGACATAAGAACCATAAAAAGACATGGTTCTGTGGATATGCTGTACCTGGGTCAGGCTGTTGTCAAAACAGTGCAATAAGTAGCACTCATTTGCATCTGATGAGGAACAGGAAAAGTAGATTTAAGTGAGTTGTCATATTGGCAAAGCTCACTGTGATCTTGTTCCCAAATGTAGTGGAACACAACAAATATTATTGTTAATACTATCCAGGAATGCATTCATACTTTTCTTTTTTCTTTTTCTATTGATTATTCATTTTTGCATCCTGGTCATATCCCACTCCCTTCTCACCCCATGGTCCCACTCTCCCTCAATGTTCCTCTCATCTCCTCTCCCCATCCCCAGAGAAGGGAAACCCCAGCATATCAAGTTGCATCCAGACTGAAGGTATCTCTTTCTCTTTCCCCTGTGGCCCAGTGAGATGGCCCAGTGAGACAGCTGGGTGGGGCCACTCATAGGTTAGCCTTGCTAGGCTCCCATCCACAAGCACAGCAGAACATTCTCAGTATCCAAAAATATACACAGAGCATCCTCCATAGGTGGATTGGTATTCCCCTGATTCTATTATACCCCAAAGATGCACCAGCATACAATGAAGACATTTGCTCTACTATGTTCATAACACGTTTATTTATAATAGCCAGAAACTGTAAATAACCCAGATGTCCCTCAACCTAAGAATGTATAAACAAATTGTGGTACATTTATACAATGGAATACTACTCAGATATTTAAAAACAAGAAAAGCATGCAATTTGCAGGCAAATGGATGGTACTGCAGAGTACTACTGAATCAGCTAACCCAGACCCAGAAAGACACACATTGTATGTACCCACTTATAGGTGGATTTTAGCCATATAGTATAGGATATCCTTGTTACGACTCACAGACCTAAAGAAGATAAGTAACAAGGAGGATCAAAGGGTTGATGCTTTAATCTCACCCAGAAGTCGAAATAGCATAGGCAGTGGAAGTGGTAAAGAGGAGGAACATGGTAAGGGAGGGAGCACTGAGAGAAATGAAAGTGGATATCAGACCTGGGGTGAGTGGGGACAGGAGAACAGAGGGCTTGCAGAGAGAAAAGAAACTTTGGGCAGGGCTTCTCTGTGACAAGCTGAAGACCTACTAGAGGGCAGGCTCCAGGGAGAGTCCGAGGGTGACTCTAGCTGAGACTCTTTAATAGCAGGGGTCATGGAGACTGAAGAGGACACCCTCTAACTAAACACAACTCACACTTTTACTGTAATTGACATCACCCTCAAACTAGAAATGTTCATCCTGAGTGAGTTAACGCAGACTCAGAAAGACACCCATGGCGTATACTCGCTTATAATTGGACACTAGCCCAACAGAGATGTTGCCTTAAAGTCTTCACTTAGCCAGAGATTGAGATAGATACTGGGACTTCCTATTGGGACTCTAGGTGTAAGAGGTAAGGGAAAAATGGGGAAATAGAAGGATCCAGAAGGTCCTAGAAACCTACAAGAAGACCATTAAGGCTGGCAGCTCTGAACCCAAGCAGGTCAGCTCAAACTATTGTACCAACCAAGGACAATGCATGCAGTAAACCTAAAACCCCTATCCAGATCAAGCCAATGGACAGCACATTCTCCACAATTGTGTGGAGTGCAGGGACTGACTGGGACATAAACTCTGGAGGCCCCTATTTGGCCATATCCCCTCGGTGGGGAGACCTGATGACACTCATAGGAAGAGTAAACAGGCTACCAGGAAGAGACCTGATAGGTTGTGATCTTATAGTGGGAGACTAGGTCCCCTTCTTTCACAGACATAGGGGAGGGAAGGGAAATAGAATGAAGGAGGGAGGGAGAGGGAGCGGAAAGATAGAAGTGAGGGGATAATAATTAAGATGTAATATGAATAAATTACTTAAATAAAAACTAAAAAAGAGATATAATGCTTCTGAGAAACATCATATTTGCTGCCTAGTGGCTTAGGATATATGTTTGAAAGATAGTTTAAATGAGCTAATATACATAAAAGGATTTAATAACTTAAATCTGAGAAAATTCTAATATATATTATCAATTTCTAATGCTTTAATGACCCATATACAGCCTTAATCATAAAGTCATGGCCTTGACACTGCTCTCCCATCACATTCTGTAGAAAATAAAGCAGTTTACAATTATTTTTCACAGAAATTAACACATTTACTTGGTATGTGCTTGTGACATTTAGAATTTTTAGGGAGCTCATAGTGATATAGGCCAACTTAAATATGCTGTTTTCTATCATGATGGCTATGATCATTTCCTTAACTTTAGCTGTCTTTTTAGAAGACATCAGTGCTTTCACACAGGTCTCTTGTCATGCCAAACTGTACCTTTAATTATGGGTTTTTGAGTGGCAGTGTCATTCATCCTGTAGCTCGTGATAAATATTTATAAAAAGGAATCATGACTTCTAAAGTACATTCTTCATAGGTTACACAAAGCAATTATGTGTATATTTTATTAGAATAAATATAACACATATTTGTTTTAGATTACCTACTGAAAACCTTTTCACTTACTTAGAAAGTAAAAGTATGTGTTTATATGGGCATATATATTTACACGTTAATATTTAGCTGAGGATATATTTATCAAAAGTAGATCTAGGAATTGTGATCATGAAAAACAGAGGCAAAAACTCAAGAGTACTGCTGTTATTCTTTAATTTCTTATTTATAATAGACCTCAGTTTATGCAGAACACAACTTTCATTAGCATCCTTAATGTTTTAAATACAGTAATAAGACTCATGCAGACAAAAAAAAAAGAGAGAAAACAAGACAGTCAACAGAGTGGGTGGATAACACTTGTTTGGGAAGTACTGTTTAGGTTCACATGAATACATGCAGAATTCTTTGTATAACAGAACGTGATGTCTGGCCAAATCATTGGATAAAAGATTCAAAGACGGCAACTAAACAAACTGCTATAATTTATTTATTGATAAGGAAATATTTAAGCTTAGAAATCTGAGGAAGCTGCCAGTATATGTGAGTGTTTGGTGGCTGAGGTTATGCAGAGACACCTAAGAAAGAGGTCGGGTTCATAGATGCCTGTTAGAGTCTCTGTGATTGTTCGGCTTTCAGTAAGGCAAGTAAGTAATAGGAGTGATAATGTAAGAGTCAGTGGTACAGCACTAGAACAGCACTTGCAAACTTCTGGGATGTTTGCAATATAAACATAAAAAAAGAAAGAAAGAAGAAAAAGAATGAGAAAGAGAGAGGAGAGGAGGAAAAGTAAGAAAAAATAGAAACTCATTTTTCAATATTTAAAAAGAAAGTATTCATAGCTAATTATCACTTGGCACTGTTGAAATAGTTATCTCACCCATGCAGCTTTTTGCCATATGAACTAAGGCACACTACAATTCATTAATACCAATATATATTTTTTCTAATCGATAAGAAAATTTAATTGGGGAGGAGGTCCCCTTCTGTCTCAGACTTAGGGGAGGGCAACAGGGTAAAAGAGGGAAAGCGGGAGGAACAGGAGGATACAAGTGATGGGATAACAAATGAGACGTAATCTGAATAAAATAATAAAAAATTTAAAATTTCTTTAAGAATTTAGGTGGTTCACCAATTGGCAGTGTGTTGAAGATTTAGCCCCAGTTATAAAGTCATAGTTGCAAAAACCAAGTGCTATTGTAGATTAGTCTCCTGTGTAAAGTAGATGGGCGAATTCACGTCAAAAAAAATCATGATCAAACCTGGCATTTTTGTTGACAGACTTTGTAGTGAGGCCAAAGGTGTAATTAGGCCAGAAAATTACTTTCTCGCCACTAGAATTGTTCCCTTCAGATTTTGAGTTATCAGTCCAGAAAATTTCATTAAACACTAAATTCACTTTAAGACAACTGTCAAAATTAAACAGAGGTGAGTCAAGTCAAGATCCTAATATTCAAATCTCTCCTTTGGACATGAGATTCAATGCAAAATAAAAAGCTATCAGTTCATTCTTCTATCAAGAGTAAACTTTTTGTGAATTTCAAAAACAGCCTGTTTCTCTAGAAATCTGGATAGTTTCTATTTTCTACTTTGTGATTTTTTTTATATGAAAATAAGAGCAGTTAAAAATTATTACTTTAGATATGGTGTAAAATACTAAAGAGAGAAACATATTTGATTTAAGATGTTGAGGTGATGGCTATAGCATATTCTCATATTTTAGATTTATGGCATTTGAAAGAGTAGAGAACAGCCTCTTATAGTCTGCATATAACTAAGGACCTTTCATTAGCAAGCAGAAAAGAAACTTATGCTATATGGTATAAATGGGTTATTAGTGATTTCTACAAAATGTATAACTACTTAACAGTAAATACCTGAAATATAGCTTTGTCTACTTAGCAAAACCTATCAAGTCTTTAGTGTTTTATATAGCAAAGTAAAATATTGTTGCTGTGAAACATACCCCAAATTATCCTGGAGTATCAACTGTTACAATGTTTCAGCCAGATAGTATTTCAAGAGAAATGACAAATCATAGTAAAGAGACTCAATACTAATGAACAAAATAGTAAAATAAAGACTATAACACTGGATGATTATAGAAAGGTAGGTTTTAATAATTAAATATTTTGGGTTAAACACCTTAGACTTAAAGAAAACATTAATTTTGTGTGTAAGTATTCCTAAAGTTCAAAAATAAATTGAGCAGAACTAAGTATTTGTCATTCAATTAGCACTGTTATCATTTTGTAAAGTGAAATGTAATACTCAGACTTCGTATAAGCCTTTAAAATGTGGTGGCAAATTAGACATAAAGTTCAAAATAAGGATCTTAACTTTTAATGAAGCCTGTATATATATATATGTATGCCTGACTATGTATTGTCCTGCCACTGTACAGGCAAGTATGCATATGAGGCAGGTGCTCTTTCAGCAAGTTGCTGTAAAATCCTGAAGAATAATTTCTAAGATCTTTCCTGTCCTTTTGTTATATTTCTTAACTCTAAAAATTGTGGAGCTGAACATTTCTGCCAGATAGAACTATTTTGAATCAGTTCTTAATGTTATTATTATTCTTAGAATGAAATACTAAATTATCCAGGAAAAAATTAATGTATATCGATGAGTAGAGTGCCTTTAACACAAGGCTTTAACTTACTGCCAAAAGTGTATGAAGCTAACAATTTTCACATTAAGATTAAACATTCCAATGATAACGTGAAATATTCTGTTTAAATTTATGTGTGCTAGCTAAGGAAGAATCTTTATTTCAATTTATCTTCCATTTCAATTCTGAAATACGGATGCGACTAGATATGCGTGGGTTTCTTGCAAACAGCACAGGGAGTAAAGAGAAAGGAGTAACAGCGAAGCCAGAGTCCAGCTGTGGTTTGCTTATGAACAGATTATGCGACTTTCGGGTGTCTTATTTCATTCTTTATAACAGGTTAAAAATATCTCCTAGGTAGGTGTCACACAATGCAAATATGTATTAGCTTTGTGCAGAGTTCCTACAGCATACTAACCTTTCAACAAATTTTTTTCTTTCAGTTACTTTCACAAATTAACACAATTGATTAATTAAACTCTATTTATTTAACAATATTGTAACTGGAGACAATGTTAGAAACTAAGATACAAGAGAGCAATGTGGAATTAGTGTATAAAAGCAGAGGGCCACTTAAAATATTTTCCTTCCTTTATATAGCATATCCAATGTCTTAGCAAATATAGATCTTAAATTTTACAGTATGTAAAATACAGTCTATATGGGAAAGATATATGAGCAGTAATACAATTTAAACTGAAGTACACTTTAAGTCAAATATCAAGTATTTTCACTTCTAAAAGAAGTATTTTTGTTTAGTGAATCTGCATTATGACTGTTGCTCTTTTAAATGGAAGGATGAAATTTTTCCATAAGTTTAAATAATTGTTTTAAAACTTTTCTTCTTGTGAATATATTTATTGGGTTTCCAAATTTGTTACTTATGAAATGGAAAACCACTGTAGCTTACTTATTATGGAAACAAGAAATACGTAGACAACAGAATGACTATTAATGGAAAAATAGAACACAAAATAGCAGATGATTTTAGTAACAAAACTAAACAAATTTAAATAAAACTGAATTAATTGCTAAGGGAAAGCCCTATGGATTTTTTACATATGAAAATGTGGATATCTATGAGTCTGAAGCCAGCCTGGTCTACAAAGTGAATCCAGGATAGCTAAGTCTACAGAGGGAAACCTTGTCTAAAATAATTCTACAATATTTTTCATACATAACAAAAATTGTTGTAATACTATAGCAAGTTCCTTGCACCCCATGGTTACTTCCAATGAAAAACATGAAGAAAAAAAGTCAATATAACATATTTTCACACTTATAAGATTCTGATGCTTATAGATAAAATCAATGTTATGAATGTTCATAATCCTATGTTTAATTTCAATCCTAGTATATATGGATTTCTCTAAGATAACAATACTTATATTTTTGAAAAGTGAATATTTCTAACATGTCTGATTCCAAGTAAGCCTTTCTAACTAATAAACATATTCGTCTACTATGGATGATTGATGTAGAACTCAGTATAATTTCAAAAACTCATAGAATATTATTACGTCACCAGGTCCATGCTGAGAAAGCAATTGCTATTATAAATCAAGAAGACAACTCATATGGACAGGTCATATGGTAGTGGTTCTTCTTGGAATGCTATCTTTAAATTTAATTTTTTCAATATGTACCATAAAAAGTAGGTATGATGAGACAAATTTCATTCTCAAATGAATAAAGAATAGTATTATATTGTGTTATTAAGAGACTAACATATTGGAATTTAGAATTACTTAAATATATATTCACTTGAATCAACATTTCCATTTAATTATTCTTAAAACAATTCCCAAAAATCTCATTAAGAAATATAATAAAGTAATAAAAATTTCAGAAGACATTCACACCTTTGAAAGGAGAATGAGGCACTGAAGTGGATAGAGCAGTTTTGCAAATATTATTATATTTCACACATTTTCAAATACATGTTTTAATAGAGAGATAAGTTTTAAAAACTGACCTAAACTACTGCATTTCTAGAGAAATAGATTATTTTAGTGACATTAATATGGATAGTTCAAGTGTTTAAAAATAATTGTGATAATACAGGGTCATATTATTATATATACTATATATGTATGTATATGTTATGAGACATAATATGTATTATAATAATACATATTATATTCTTTAACCCTATAACACAATACTGTGTTTACTAAACTCTTGCCCCCATATTGTTAAGGATAGATTAAGATAATTAGAAAAAGTATATGTAGAGAATCAATTTTCTCCAAAATTATCAAATTTCTAAAAAGAAATAATAATCTCATGAAAATGGGCTTTAACCCAATATGATGTTACCTAATCAGGACATTTAAAGAGTGTCACATCTCTGAATTTAATATAAATCATAAACACAAATCATAATATTCTATACATAATGACCCAAAAGTAATCACTGGCACAGGAAAAGAGTTATATCAGGAGGAAGTTCTGTGAGCTTAGCTAATTGCCAAACAAACTTACGAAATGATAAAATGCAATTGACTAAAAGCTGATACCATAAACATAAGGAAAAGTCCATTGTCCCAAACCTAATGTGTCCAGAGAGAAAAGCTTCTGCTCCTTTGGAACACAGCAAATAATAGGTTCTAAAGCTCATCATTATCAAATGCAGTATTGCCCTGTGCAGTGCTAGGCAAAAATGTACCATGGCACATTAGCTGTTTTTGTTCTAATCCATGTTCTGTCAAGGGGAAGCTATGTCAGATTGTATGATGGGGTGTTAACGAAGGAGTGGGTTAAAGGAAGGCAGCTTGATGTAGAAAATTTGAAGTTAAAAAAGTGTTTTGACTAATAAAAAAAAAACAAGATTTGAACAAAGAATATTTGTACAATGCTTAATATGTTCATAAATTGATGTTCTGGTTTCCGGTTCTGGCCAATGAGAACTAAGCAAAGCCAACATTACTCAAGGTCACTTAAGCTGCAAAGTGACAAGGAAGAGAGAGCCAGCCAAACCTTTTGGTTCCAAGTGGGAACGGTGTCACAATACCATCCAGCTCAAAAATACATTTTGAAGACATGAGTCATAACCTACTAATTGTATTCTAAATGTAACAATAGAAATAAATGCCCATGTAATCTTCTCTAGGAATATGACTTGTTGTTCCTAATCAAAATATGAAAAAGCACAAAAGATCAAATGAAGTCCAAGTTATTTCATTTAAATCTTTTTACGTGTGTGTTTCTCCATGGCATTTCCAATAGTTAACACTTCCTCCTAGCATGAAGTTCACACCTATAGGATCATTCAAGAAGACACATGAAAGCCAGAGGCATCATAAGAAAAGCCATTAAACAGGAAACGTCCTGCATATTAGATTCCAGAGTCATAATTGTACCAAAAAGCTAGATATACCATGTATGAAATGCAGTACAGCAAGTAAAAATATGGTTGCTTTAAACCATGACTGTTCATCTCAAAATTCGGTCAAATCGGGCTCATTTTTTTAAATATTTTTATATAATATCAATTAGTATAATATAATTGAAAGTCTGGACAATGTATATTCTGAAGTGAGAAAGATACCATATCCAGTTGGAAATAAAAATTTAAAAAGAGGCAGCCCAGGCTGATGTCAGACTTGGTTTGTTTAGAGGATGACTTTCCTGTATTCTCCTGACCCTACCTGTCAATTACTGAGTTTATAGGCCCATGGCATGCCTGGTTCATTCAGTGTTGAGGAATGAACTCAAGGCTTTCTGAATGCTTTGAAACATTCTACAAACCAACTTTTATATTCTCAACCTAACTTCTCTCTTAATATACCAGGGACATCATATTTCCCTACGAAAGGTGATGGGAGTTGAACTGGATGGGTGATGATCAGGGAAGGGGAACCACTGCTTTTATTTATCTGTTTTGTTTTTAAAGCTGCCTTTTAATAATATATAAGACAGGTTATAAAATAAATATAACACCTATGATAAATGACTTTCTACCCTCTAGTTTCTTCTCATACATTTCTGTCAGAAGAACCAGGTACATGCTTTATAGTAATACACTCTATTCATAGACAGGGCTTTTGTTTGTTTGACCTTTTATTGTGTTGCAGATGGACCTGGACGCTGAGCACAATAGACAGCCTCTTATGGAAACCAGTAGAGCTCTTGGTAGCTTGATACACTGTAACGTCAATCTATTGCTTAAACTTTCATCCTCAGAGCACTATTGTTCTACCTTATAATGCACTGTAAGTTTTCTTAACACTAAGCATTGGTCGATTCTGAATTCATACCATCTAGATTGTCCTCTTAGTGTTCAATGGGAGGTCAGTATCTTAAAACCTATCTGAGCTCCCTGTCTATACTTCATGCCATTTGAAGTGCTGGTTACTATTATATTGCTGTGTCCCTTTATCTAAACATCATATTCCTGTTCGTTAAGTTAGGATTAAACTATAACTTTCTAAAGAGTTATGAAACCTATGATTACAGAGACAACAAAAGCATCTCAATGTTTTTAGTGCAAATCTTTTAAATCAAGTAAAGTTCATTCATTAGTGGTGCGATAGATAATTCGATCACTAAATGCAAATACTTATAAAGAGTCTACTCGTTCTTCCTTTTCTCAATCTCTAAAATTTTTGGTAATCTCAGGCTTGTCAGTTCCCTCTTCCAACCTCCTTGCAGATGACAGGATAAAACCTAGGAACATCCTTAGAACACAGGGAGAAAGTCACAAGAAGTCCCTACTTGGTTTGATTGAATCCACATAGCCAGCATAGAGCAAGGTATCAGTGGAAGGAACTGAAGGTTTCCTGTTCATCCCAGAGAAGAAAGGCTATCAAAGAGAGACTAACCAATTCATGGGAGTTGTATTGGTTTACAGAACCTGTTTCCCATCAGGTCTATTGAAAGTTCAGACTTTCTGATTTTTATAAATAAGCAGTTACTTATATTCCACTCTTCTCTAGTTTATAAAGGGAATCAGGATTGTGACAACCCTTTCTAATATTCAACAAGTTACAAGGACCAAAAATGACAACATGCTACCTACTGCACCAGAGAAGGCTCAACAAACTAAGGAGCTACACAAAAGATGGAGTCTACAAACATTCAGTTGTCTACACACATCCAATCATATCACGCTTGACCAAAAATTACAAATTCTTTAACTTTTTTTTTTTTTTACATTTATTTATTGTTTCGTCTCTGTGCCTGTACGCGTGTGTGTATGTTTGATGTTAACGGTTGGAAGTTGGTTTTTCCCTTCCATCATGTAGCCTCCAAAGCCCAAACAAGGTGCTCAGTCTTGGCAGCAAATACCTTGACCCACTTAGTCATCTAGCCAGCCCCACTTTCTTTTACTTTTGGTGCTGAGAACTGGACCCAAGGTTTGGAAAAGCTAGGCAAGTGCTCTACATCACAACTAAATCTGCAGTCTAGTTTTCTGGATGTAAATATGTTTCCTTTATCAAAAGACACAGCATGATTCCAAAAGAGAAAGCAAGCATTGCTCAGAATTAGTCTGATTAAAGACTTTAGCACTATGAATGTACTGAGAAAGAAGCATAATCAGATTGTCATTTTTAGTGTAGCAAAATGAGATACAGAATGTGGCAGAAACTGGGAGGAGAAAAATAAATTAGAAAAGAAAGGGCTATAATTATCTCCTAATTTAAGTAGAAGGGTAGCCTGTCCAGAATTCTAGTAATGTGTATAATATGTAGTAATTTCATTAAATCTAAAAATAACAGCTCTCGAAAGCTGAGAAAAATAGAGTCAGAACATATTATGTTTTAGCTATAGTACTGAATTACAGCTATTTCATATTTTAAAAATTCAGTAATAGAATCATACTCATTCACGTGCTATCTGCACAAGCCTGAGAACATATATTATAAATCTGGGCATAGTGGCATTTGTGGGAAGGTTGAGCCAGGCACATTCTAGACAGCTTACCTTAACTGGTGAACTCCAGATCAATGAGAGATCTAGACTACAGAAAACCAAAGTGGAAGTGTGTAAAATGGCACCCTATATTGTCCACATGCATCCACACACATGTACTCATGTCTGAATGTATATGGAGATGGTCTGTCTACATACATAAGCATGGCACACATACATACACATAGTTAACAAGCAAATATAATTATATACTTCTTCATACCAATAATTATTTATATTTAATAAAGTTCCAAGTGAATTTATTTAATATATGATAAATTATTTCTCCATCAAGACACTTTGGGAGCAATGGAACTTATTATCCTTTCGGGCCATCTAGCATAGTGAAAATTGCTATATTCACATATAAACAGTAATTATGAACTCTAATATTTTATTTCTGTACCAAATACAAATTAACATATATAACATTCATTAGTCATTCATGATAATGATTGTATATAGCTATCATAACTTACAATTTAAAATAAAATATTTCTTTTTATATACTTGATATATCTCTTTTTAGACTCTAAACTCTAAATATTTAATATAGAACCTATATGTGTTAGGAGGAGTTTAAAAGCTATATTAACACACCACTGGTTCAGTTTGTAACTGTGAGGCATAGTAATTCCTCTCAGAAACCAGTCACTAAACATTTATTATCAATATTCCCTGAACAAATATTTATTTTGAGTCTCTGCCCAATGCCAGGTAATATTTTCCATCCAGGGATACTTCAGTGAACAGAACTGGCCAGAATCTTTTTGTGTGCATTTAGTGTGTACATCTGAGACACTGTAATTGGCTTCTCACAATTCTCCTCCCGAGAGAGTTGCTGGGTGTGAGAGACTGACAGCATCCCCTTAAGTTATGTCCTGGGACCCCAAAAGTACTACTTTATGTGCCATAATAATGTTTGTGTAGTTGTTGTTTAAGATGCTAAGATGGAGAGATTGTCCACAAGTATCTTCCAAGAGAAGACAAGTAGGAGATTTTAAATACACAGGGGTCTGGATGGAGAGAGGGAGGGTGATGGAGGGAGAGGGAGGGAGGGAGAGAGAGACAGAGACAGAGAGACAGAGAGACAGAGAGACAGAGACAGAAACAGAGAGAGTGAGAGAGAGAGAGAGAGAGAGAGAGAGAGAGAGAGAGAGAGAGAGAAGAACACCAAGGAGGGCCAGTGTTAAGGAATGATTCTCCTCTAAAGCCTCAGGAGGGGTTGTGACCCTACTGACACCTTGATTTGAGCTCAGTGATATTGATCGTGAACTCTTGACTTCCAAAACTTGGGAAAAAAATCAGTCTTTACCACCAAGCTTGTAGTAATTTGTTATAATAGCCTCAGGAAAAGAAGAGAATTTTCAGCTCAAGTTCTACACTTTAGTAGATGCAAGGTGCTTTAGTAGTCACACTAGCCTGCCACAAAAGTTTCAGTTTATCTCCAACAAAAACTGAACGTGCTCTTCATTATGAGATATATGATACTCTCCAAGTGTCTAGTCAAAATGTTTCCTATGTGTGAATGTAAAAATCCACACTTAAATTATGTTGTGTAAGCACAAGTGTTTTAAGTAGTTTATATCATATTTCCATTTTTTTCCTTCTTTACTGCTTTTCATATTTACTTAAGTAAGGCACTCAACGTTTTAGGCTTAAAAGATTATCTTTTCAAGGAGCTTCAAAGAATATATGTATTATTAATACATTTCTCAATATAGAAGGAAAGTTTCAACTTTAGATAAAATGGAAATGAATTGCTAAAAAAAATCTTTAAAATATTACAGATGCCCACATTCTGAAAAGGTAGTTTGGGTGTGTTTGATCATCATTAATATCACCTGGGAAGAATAAAGAAAATAAAATAATTTTTGTGTCACCTATCTATAGAAGAAAGTTGTCCTTTAAACTGTTTAAGATATGAACATTTCAGCTGGATTAAAATTGATTAATATTGTTCTGGTATAGAGATTTATCAAAATTTATGAATTTGCTAGGTATGTATTCTTATGTTCAGGGATAGTGTATGTTCCTGAGTGGGTTATTACTTTTTGTTTCATTCTCAGTATTTGTTGGGTGTATGTTTACAAAGGCATAAAGAGAAAAAGGAAATGTCCAAGTGGCAAAATATGAGTCATTCAGTCATTTCATTTGAGAAAACAGAAATATTGAATAGTCTTTCTTTTAATTTCAAATTCAAGTATTGAATATTCATACATTATTTCTCACTACTGATTTAGAAATTGTATTTCAAAGGTAGTTCGCATTTTGACCTAAACATGAAATCAAAAAGTTGGCCAAATATACTATCCAAATATTTCCCCTTCACAAAGAAAGGAGTATTCTGAATTCCAAAATGTCTGTTTTTAAAATTACGTAATAAAAATGATTCTATAAAAAGTCTGAATGCTATTAGAGCTCTGTTGCTAGGATGAATTTTTTTTTCTAAACTGGTGCATATTTCAAAAATGATTTATGGCAAGTGCTCACTTAGGATAAATGTAGTGACCACTGCAGGAGGTGTGTTGCCTTGAGAGATTCTACAAAAAAGCTTTCTCCTTTCATTAACCGCAACTTTAAGTTGCTACGGCATCTGTGACAACCATAACTTTTGGAAGTCATGACCACCTACCCACGCTCCCTCCTACGATTACACACAAATCTACTCGTGAAAACAAGGTTGTAAACAAATAAGACACCAGAGAAAATAGCATAGAGCTTTTAATTTTGAATTGGTATTTTTTATGTTTAGTTATATATAGCTGTTAGTAATGTTTATAAAGTATATAGCCATTTTTCTGAGAAAGAACTTTCCTTTGAAATTCTAATGATCAATCTTTGAAAATAAAAGTAATTAATAGACTAGCAACAAATCCATAGGTATTTAAAAATACATCAAAGCTAATAGATTTTATTTTCATAGGACCAAGCTGAACAGAATTTCAGCATTTCAAAAGATCCAAAGATATTTTTAGGTCTATAAGTAAAAATGGATGTTCATGTGTAATTTGTCACTTGAACCATAGGACTTGTAACTTGGCAGATTTGCTGTTTTTATTAGTCTATTCATGTTCATGTTTGCATGTTTGTACTCTGATATGTATACTGAGGTCAGAACATGCATTCATATCTTTTTTAAAAAATAAACTTTAGAACTCCATGCTTGCTAAAAACCTAAATTCTAAGAAAAATGTAGAAGAGTAATTAAATTGTCTACATTAAGGTAACACCATTCAAGAACAAAATTATCAAGCTGGTGCCTTCACATCTTAGGACCTTGTCTAAAGATAAAAGTAGGTGAGCAATGTTGTAGCAAGAAAGCCAAACCAGCCATGTGCAGTGGTGCCCGACTATAAGCCCCGCACTCATGGAGGCAGAGGCAGCCTTATCTCTGTGAGTTTGAGACCAGCCTGGTGTAGGAAACAAGTCCAGAACAACAAAGGCTACACAGAGACACCCTGAAGGGAAAATAAAGAGAAGAAAAAAAAAAAAAAAAAAGAAGAAAAAGAAAAAAGAAAAGAAAGGAAGGAAAGAAGGAAAGAAAGCTAACTAGCAATATACACTCTGCTACTGCACATGAAAACTTTTGTAAGGATACATCACCCTGTCAGAATACAGGGGGCCTGAATTGGGATCCAGGATTTAATAAGAGAACAGGAAGAATAAAAGAAGCATGCTTTGTCCAGTTTCTCTCCTTTCAGGCCAACACCAAGAATTGAGCATCTCTGCTCTGCTACTCTCCTTCCATGATATTCTGAGTTAACCTGGCCTACAAACATCAGGCCATAGATATCACTGAAACCCTAAGCCAGAATAAAGCCTTCCTCATAAGTTACTTTCCTTGAACATTTGTCCAAAAAATAAGAAAAAAATAGTGATTGACACAAGGATATTTGATCAACTAGTTAAATAAGAATAGTCCAGGGGGGCTGGAGAGATAGCTCAGAGGTTACAAACACAGTCTGTTCTTCCAAAGGTCCTGAGTTCAATTCCCAGCAACCACATGGTGGCTCTCAACCATCTATAATGTGATCTGATGCCCTCTTCCGGCCTGCAGAGGTACATACAGGCAGAACACTATATATAATAAATAATTCTTTTAAAACACACACACACACACACACAAAACAAAAACAAAAAAAGAATAGTCCAAACTTCATTACCAATTTCTTTTTCAAATATCAGATTTGAAATTAGAATTTGGGACAGTAGGATTAAATGTGGTGAGAAGCAAGATAACCTAAACAAATGGCAGCAAAGACAATACTTGGATGGCTACTAAGTCATTTTTAGCTATTGGCTTCCACAAGTATTTATGGAAATTAATATATACACATGTATGTTTTCTATAAAAATTTCTTGCATGAATTTTAATCTCAAAGGTAATTTCAACTATTTGGAGCTCAAGTGATGGTTCAGTGGATTAAAAGTGTTTTCTGTAAGTAGTTGGGCCTCAGTTTAAATCCACCATCCACACAAAGGTTGGCTATGACCGTGCCCATCTGTTACTCCAATGTTTTGGAATAAGTAAGATAGAAGGATGAGTGGGCTTTCTGACCACCAGATTAGCTCAAGATTCAGAGAAAGACTGTCAAACGAACAGGGCAGAAAGGAATAATTTGAAACTTAATGTTCTAGACAGATGTACACACACACACACACACACACACACACCTCAAACATAGACCCGACATTGCATTTACACAAATGATTTATACATACAATAAAAAAGGAACTATTTGGAATATTGATAAACATAGTGCTAAATATACAAAATGAACCAATAGGATAAAACCAACATAAAATACTAAAAATATACTCAAAAATAAATACTCTCAAAAATTGCATGAAAATGTTCAGGTATTGATATAGAAATTAAAAACTGAGTTAAAATCAATGAGGTGTACCCCAGCAGCTGACTGTGACCAGTTGCCCTAACTATCTAATATGATAATATTAGAACATAGAATAAGCAAATATTCTAAAGAAGACACCGATACTTATATCCAGGTCTATCAACAAAAGAAACTGTTTAACTTCAAATTTTTTGTGCACACCTTTAGCTCGGCACTTCCAGAGGCCAAGGCAAAGGGATTTCAAGTTGGTGGCCAGCTTGTAATAGACATAAAGAACCTAACCATGTAAGAAAAAAGGAAGGGCATTATTCCTTTGTCTTGAGATTTCTGTTGTTTGAGTTGTATTCTCCTTAAGCAACAGTTGTACACATTACATAGTTTAATCACTATGCTAATCGGAGCATAGATCTGGCTCTTTCATTGTGAAAGCCAAACGTGGACAAAAACACAGAAAAGTACATAAAAGAATTCATAAACACATTCAAGTGACGTAAATTGGTTGAACTCTTTATTGTGTATTACTGTTACTTATATTATACAATGTATACAATCTACAGTAGATTCTCACATATCTTCAAATGCCCAAGAAAACCTTCCATGAAATGATTGTAATAAAAATATGGTGGGGTTTCGTGAAAAAATGCCATTGTGGCATTACTTTCTGTCTTCTTTTTGCATTCGTATCTGTTTTCCTGAGTTATTTTGCAGTGTGAGTTGTTTGGAATCTAGATGCCAGGGTTTGAATAAGCATTGACTGCTCTCAGCAGTTGACCTTGAGAAGTCGCTGGTTCTTCCTGGTCTTCTAATTTTTAATTTAAAAAACAAAACTCAAAAACACTAGGACTAGTAATTTATGCTTCATGAAATTTGTGGGAGGGGGTAATTAAAATGACTTCTTAGCACTTTGCTCAATTAAGCTCATTTCATTTGATTTCAGAAAGGAAATCACAGTTATCGTGATGTATTTTTAAAATAACCTCTCATTAGAAAACTATCTTAGTGTTTATAAAATAAACTTAAAGCATGTAAATATCAACGTAATGATGAAAGTGCATGAAATCTATGCTGTTGGTTGATATTTAATATTTTGACATAAATAATCACACTCTTACCTGTTGGTGGAATTATTCCAGGGGACATGAGGCCGGGAACTGAATGCGGCATGATATGAGAGTTCTCTGGGGAGGTGACACTTTGAGTCCTCTTAGGGGGCCTTCCAGGTCTGGAACTGCAGCAAACAAACAAAAAAATTTTACAATTAAGCTGTTGTCTGACACATCATTTCAAAGTTGTTTCAAGTGGTAACATGGACTGTAAATAAATTTGTTTCAAGGACGGTTGCTTTTGCAGTTAGATGTAATAGACTTCCATCACTAATTAGATTACATGCTGAATTCATTTTCCTCATTGAAGATCAGCCACTTCTGATGCATAATTCATAGCCTGCACCTCGTTACCTGCTTCTTCATATTAATATCTATACACAGTTTGAATTGCCTCGTTTGCATATGCTAAAGTTCTGCATTCAGCCTTCAGCGCGAAAATTATGCACTAACTTGTAATAATTATTACAGTCAGCCTGCTATTGATTTATGAGACTTTTAAAAACCAAATATGTGTAGTACTTGTAATGAATGATATTTTAAGGTTCTTCAGGAAATTAAAAGGCAATGGCTGCCTAAGGAAATGTTCTGCTTGTTTGATTTAATACTACAGTTAGCTGGGAGGTGGAATGAGAGAATGATTCAGACCTATAGCACATTTTTCAATGATATGTTTTATTACTTTGCACTGCTAGCCTGATATCTAGATGATAAATGACAATACATCTCTAATGTGTGAAAAGGTCTTGCAATTTCTTTATTTTTTTTGTCATTTAAAAGATAAGCCAAGTTAGCATTTAACCCTTATTCTGTATAATGGAACAATCCTACAAAGTTGTCCTATTTTTAATATACAAAAGTAAGTTGGAAAGGCTTGGAATTATTTATAGGACATCATTGAGAAACTGCACATGTAGTCTCTTAGATTTGCCTGTAGGAAAAATAAAAGCATACTTATTGTTAGTTCCTCTTGTCCTTCACGAGCACATTAGAGAAGATTGATTTCTTATTTGAAAAAAGCAAATATACAGCTAAGTATTCAGTGTTTTTGTGAGAAAATACCACCAAAAATGTAATATTACAGTCTTTGAAACAAATACGAATGTTTAGCATTATGTTCTCATTTTTGCCTCTGTGTTATGAATGTCCTTTTGATAATCTTTTCCATTATTTATTTGGCCAATATGTACCTAGCTGTATCAAAACAATCAGATACATCCATCCTTCATCCTCAAGCATTTCCATGTTTGCCTCTGCTGAGGTCTCTCTCCTCATCAAAAGATTCAAAAAACCTTCTCTTTGCTATTTTATGTAAGGAATATATGTGGTCACTGAGCAAATAATTACTGACCGCCTGCTGTTTTCAAAGCAGTATACCATGGAGGCTAATTTGGGGGAATGAGTTCTTCATCTTTAGGAGCTTACATAGTTGCCAAAAGTGGGGCGAGAATCTTGTGCATAAATAATTATGATGCAAATTGTCATGTGCTAGGTCCTATATGAAAGCTGTAGTCTGTTTACCATTCAGAGCATGGGCTGGGTGATGGGATTTCCGTCTTTAGGAAAGAATGATAGCAGTGGAAACAATAGAAGAAAATTACAGTGGATGTTAAATGTGTGCAAGGGTAGCGCACTTCTCAGATAATATGAAAGGAAATGGAGCCATAGAAACTATTGGCGTGCAGTACTGCTTCAGTTTAACTGACACAACTGATATAACAGAGAAATATAAGTTGAGACTCCTAGACTTAATGCCTAGCATTACATTCTGGAGGCCTTTGGAATGAGAGCAAGGGGCTTATTTGCAAGTTTATCTCTCTTGTAAATCAATATGGATACCCTCCTGCTTATTGATGTATCTCTCCAGCTACTTGTTCTTAGTCTTCATTGTGATTCTTCTGGCTTTTTAACTGACGATTTGCTTGGGATCAATCGACAGGCCTCTGATAGTCTCCATTCTCCCTGAGTGAACTCTTCTATTGTCATCACTTAGATGCTAGGACTAATGGCCAAACATGCATCTACAGCCCAGATCTTCCTCTGGGATGCAGACAGATTGATGCCCATCTAGCAGACATCCCTGCTTAGATGTTCTATAATAATCTAAGACTCAGCTTATCCAAATCTGAACTCAGCATCTGCCCCATTAAAACTGATTTCTCTTTTACTTGTTCAGCAAAATGGTACCTGACTGACTAAGCTGAAAGTCCACACAACTTGAATATATCTTTTCTTTTTTTTTTTTTTTTTCACACTCAAATATTATCTCTGTGAATACACCTCTTTATGTACCTATCTATGTCCCAATCCTGCACCACATCACTCCTTATATCTTCTTCAGTCCTCTCTTATAGCTTTCCAATCTCTTCCAAGGCCTACTTCCGACTGGCTTTTAGTCTAGAGCAGAGCCTCAAATATTGACAACACCCCAAAACGATTTCAGAAGAAATTTTCTAATATACATATTTGTTAACATCTTACATTTGATTAATAATATCATTGCTTCCTTATTGGACTCACAATCCATGACCTAAATACAGACCCTCCAATACTTGATTCCTATCTTCTTTTCCTGTTTTACTCTTTTATTCCAACATTTATGGGCTATTTTACAATTTGTTCTACTGAATTTCTTTCTTTCTTTTTAAAATATTTTTATTTTTCTTTTGAAAGAATATCACGTTTCCTATCTGTAGCATGACTTTGAACTCTTTGCTCTCAAGCTGTAGTCTCCCACATGCTAAGATTACAGACCCTTCACCACCACACTCATCTGAACAGTGGGTGGCTAGGGTCTCTTATTACACCATTTTGGAGAAGGCTGCCTCTGTTACGATTTCTACCCCTATGCATCCTCCCTCCCTTCCACAATCCCTAGCTGAGCCCTAAAGATTCTTCCATGTTACCTCTTCGAGCTACAGGCTTGGTCCTGTGAGGACAGTCCACAATCAACAGGAACAACACCAGTTATCACAGTGTCATCCCTGATTTTAGTCTCTGTGAACCTGTTTTACTCTCAGAACTTCATGACAGACAAATAAGTCAGTATCTTTCTTCCTTTTTTTTTTTTAATTTTTAAAAACAGATTTATATCTATTTTTAAATCCAATCTCCCCACCTGCAGACTGCTCAGCTACAATGCTTTATCAATTCCAGTGATTAAAAAAAAAATCTAGAAAATCTAAAAAAAGAAAGAAAGAAGGAAGAAAAGAAAGAAAGAAAGAAAGACAGACAGACAGACACACAATGTTTGGGATTTGGAAAAAATCGGAAATCGGAACATAATTGTACCTGATGACCTCGAGCACAGAGGAAGAAGGTATCCATTTGGGAACAACCATTGAGAAACTAGGAAAGGAATGGGCAGTTCAAAGATTTGAACTTTTAGCCCTTTGACTTGTTTGCTTTTAAAGAAAATGAAGCTGCTCGGGAGTACTTCATTATGCAGGCCACAGGAGCTGTCCTCAGAACTTTCACTTTGGAAGCAGAAGTCGGGCTACCACTAAGTAGGAACACTTTAATTCATGCTGTGATTAGAATAAACCCAGTGGGCTCCTTTCACCACAGATATCTCCTGCCCAATCTATCACATTGCTTCAAATTCCACCAATAGAGATTTATTGCTCTCAGACTTGATGCTTGAAGTTCTTTTAAAGCCTTCCATTAAAATGCAAATACCCTTGGTGGTGGTAACACCCTGAGGCCATCAACTAACACCCTACTGGGGATTACTTTACAATTATGTGAGAAGGCAGCCTTGAGACACTGAGGCAAAAAAACAGAACAAATGGTTTTTTAAAAAGGAGAGAAAGATGGTAAGTTTCCCTAAGCACCACACTACTGGCTGTCCTCTTTGTAAGTCAGATAGAACTTCTTATTTGGAAGGAAGAAAAAAATGTCTTTACTGACAAGATTATCACATTTTCTTTGTTATTTCCAGTAGGGTACCCCTTATTGAGAAGCTTGCATTGTGTTCATGGAATTACAAGTACTAACTTCTGGAGATGCTGCGTTTCTGTAGTACTCTGGGAAGCAAAACTTTATTGCAAATACTTAATGCTTAAGTTCTCTCAGCAGAGATTTAAGGAACTTCCAACAGGCCATATGCTAGTGTGAAGGCCAAAAGCACACACCCTATTGCCTCCATAGATATATCTGTACAAGGTCTCTTCTGATTTACCAGGTAGTATTATATTAAATGACTTCACTGCACAGAACTGCTAATTTTATTACGTTACTGTTAAATAAACTCTGCATATGCTTAGCTAGAAATCAGTTATTCTTGAAAGAAAAACAAAACACTAAACTGAAGAGAGGAAGCAATTAGTAAAAGCATCTCTTTCAGAATGAGTACACACTTTATTGGCAGCCACATTCATCAGAACCTTGTCTACCTTGGACATAGAGGGTGAAAGTATGAGAAGTGTCCTACATCTAATCAAAAGGAAGACATTATTTACATAATTAGCTTTAGTACCTTGGATGAAATACACTAGCCAAAGACTTCCTCCTTGTTTCTCCTGGTTTCACACCTTAGCCACATCCCAGAGTTTGGTACCTTCAACCATTTACATTAAAGGAAGAGAACAAGGATGTAATGATGTTTACATTCTCAAATGTTTGGAAACACTCCTTTTATTTATTTTTTTTATTTTCTGAATAAGGAAATTTTGTTTCACAGGCAAATGACCTTAAACAACGTACTTTCCTTAGTTTTTATCACTAAAGCACAGACTAATCCCATCTGTCTCTCAGCACAGTCCAAGGTTTACAGACACTGCACTGTCCATTTGTTTCCATGGCTCCAGCTGAAACACCAAACTCCAGGATACCCACTCCACACGTAGGATGTTTATTGACGGAGAGTCAAACATCAACTTCAGGAAAGCAAGGCGAAGTGATAAGCAGCTAAGTACACTGAGGGATGAGAGATTATGACGCTGCTAGGGAAGGGGGCTGCTTTACAGATTTTTCAGTCACCAAACATCCTCCTGCAACTGAATATAAACAATAAAATAGACCTGACACCTACACAGTGCCTGGGAGAGATTCACACTCTCCTTCGAGGTAGAAGTTAAAATTAAATCATGTGGAGGCAATGGCATAGCACAAAAATACATGGGAAAAATGAATATTGAGATGCACACTAGAACACAGTTATTTGGGAGTGAAAGTAACACATTAGACTAATCTACAAGACTCGTTTGTCCTCTCCAAGTTAGTTATACATGAAATCCCCTACAGTGTGCTGTATTATTTCAATTTTATTCTAGTAAAGTGACTCCACAGAACAAAGATAAAATAGATTTTGGAGTTTATCATATATTATTTGAATTATGATGTATTTATAATAGAAATATGAATTTCAAATTTAGATTGCTGTTATATAATCATACTATTAGTATAATAGTTAATGTATATATTTTATATTCATATTAACAATTTCTTTGAGATCAGAAATATATATATTCTTAATGATTTACAAACTTGCCTTGAATATTAATATAGAGTCATAAACTTTATGGGTATGAAATAGGGAGTAATGTTATATATTAAATAATACAAAATAGCAAGGTACATATTGCAGATGTGACTATGTAGGAGTACAAAAGAGAAAGCACACTATAAGAAAGAAAGCACATTTCAGTTTTAACTGATTATAAGCACACTGCAGGAAGTACAGTAAAATAAGAAGTGATTAACTTTGAATGAGGAATTACATATTCTTCTCTGGCTGAAGACTCTTGGATATTTGTATTATAAACATGATTCTAATACAAAAACAAACTTTTAAAATGAAGTCATATTTCAAGAGGTCTCATAACCTTTCTGTAGAAAATTTAGTATAAATAAACCACCATGCCAGGTAAACATTAGGAGGGCCTGAGATCTGCATCTGCCTATATTATTTGTACTGTATGTATTTTTCTAATTTCTAGTAAAGGCACAAGTACACATAATTATTGATGACTTCCAGATTCAATGAACTTTAAGAAAGAGATTCAACAGTTTTGCAAAATGATGTTTGACTCTCCTTCAATAAACATCATATATATGCTACAGGTATCCTGGAGTTTGGTGTTATAGCTGGAGCCATGGAAACAAATGGACAGTGCAGTATCTGTAAACTTTGTACTGCACTGAGAGACAGATGGGATTAGTGTGAAGAGTAATATGTATTTCATAAAAAGAAGCAAGAGCAGCATAGCTTTCCTGTAAATACTGTGGAAAAACTTATCTTCATATCTTCTGAACAACATGGATCTGGATAATGACAGGGCTTTTGTGACAGAATTGTTGTCCCAATGTGTGGATTTTGATTCTTTCTAGACAGTTAAATTTTGAGGAAACACTTTTCCTTTGAAGTGATATAGGTGCATCCTTTTTCAGTCTCATGCTCCTATCTGTTTGAAGTTTCTATATCTTTTTTGTTTCCAGCCATGTGGACACTTCTGGGCCAATAGACTGATCAACCTCATTAAAATGATGGTTCTCTACAGACGTCTAAGGGAACACATACTATCCACGGGAAAACTATCTGTACGGACCAAGCTGGAGGCACCATCAGCTTCCATGCTGTCAACCCAAAGCTCAGTACCCTCAATACTGACACGGTGTTTAATAAGTTTCTAAACTTAACAAATGTACAAATGTTCATTATAAAAACACACTGTAGCAAAGTATGTGTTTTACAGAAAGTTTAATGTAGAAAAAAGCCTAGTTAAATCTGTTAAATCCATATGAGTGTTGTGGAAAGAAATTATATGTGTCCAAAGTGTTAAGCATTTTGCTCCAAAGGGCATATTCTCAAGCATGTTGTTGTGTATGTAAATACATCCCACTATTCAAGGACACAGTGAGATGAACACTTACGAGCCTGAGCTCAACACAACACCTCTTACTTCCAGGGAGATGATTCAGTGAGTCTTTCAAAAATGCGAAAGTAAACTTTTCAAAATAACTGTTCCTAAAGAATATATTCTACCCAGAGGAATCATTGATATTAAAATTGTAACATTTATTTATTACTAAATGCTACCAAACCACGTTTGCCATGTCATAAAGCACACGAGAATCAAGTTCTGAAAGTTAAGTGGACTAAAAGATATGTTTTTTTAAAAACATGAGGGGAAAGAAAATACTTTAAATCAAGTGGTTATCTCTTTCAAGTTAAAAAAAAAGGATAAAGGGTGGCAATTAGTCACATACTTAGCATCAATAGTTTCTATATTTATATATTTATATTATATGTATATATTATATATTTATTTTTAAATATATAAATATTGATTCAAAATATATATGAGTTGAAAATTATTAGCAAATATTGCAAGGAAGAATGAGTTTTGCTCTAACTTTAAAATTGCCTCACTGGAGAAGCAGCATCACAGGACATTTTTTTTAGTAGGAAAGTTTTTCCCAGGGCCAACAATGAATATCTGAAGTTTCCAACTCATCAGGAACTACCAAATACTAAGTAAGAAATTATGCCAGATAAGAAGTTAACCATGAATGCAAATCAAAACAACTTTGCGATTCCATCTTATACCCATCAGAATGGCTATGATCAAAAACTCAAGTCACGGCACATGATGACAAGGATGTGGAGAAAGAGAAACATTCCTCCATTGTTGTTGCGAGTGTAAACTTGCACAACTACTTTGCAAAACAACCTGGTGCCTTCTCAGAAAACTGGGAATAGTTCTACCTCAAAAATCAGCTACACCACTCCTGGGCATATAGCCAAAAGGTGCTCCACCATCCTACAAGGACACTTACTCAACTGTGTTCATAGCACATTTATTCTTCATAGCCAGAATGTGGAAAAAATAAGATGTCCTTCAACTGAAGAATGGATAAAGAAACTGTGGTACATATACACAATGGAATACTACTCAACTATTAAAAACAAAGACATCTGGAAATTTGCAGGCAAATGGATGGAACTAGAAAAAAAAATCATCCAGAGTGAGGTAATCAGCACCCAAAAAGGCATACATAGTATGTACTCACTTACAAGTAGATATTAGCCATAAAGTACAGTATAGCCATACTACAGTCCATAGACCCAAAGAAGTGATATTTCAAGGAGGACCCAAGAGAGGGTGCTTGAATCTCAAGTAATTGGGAAGAAAGTTAGGCATTGGAGATAGAGGGAGGGAGAGAACTGTGTAGGAGAAGGGATAGGAAGAAGAGTAGAGGTAGGGTTTAGGATTAGAGTAGGGGAGAGAGGGCCAAGTGAGAGAACAGAAATCAGGTGGAGGGCATCTCTGGGATTTGCCAGGCACCTGGGATATGGGGAAGGAAATCTATGTGGATCACCTTTGCTGAGACTCTTAGCAGCAGGGGATATGAAGCCAGAAGTGGGCGCCTCTTGTACATAGGCAGGACTTCCAGTGGAGAGAGGACAGCACCCACCCACCCACCCACCCACAAAACCTTCAACCCAAAATTTTTCTTGCCTATAGGATGTGCAGGGACAATGATAGAACAAACATTAAGAAACCGACCAACCAAAGACTGGCCTTACTTGATCCCTATCTCAGGGGAAAGAACCAATTCCTTACATTATTAACCCTACTCTGCTTAGCATAACTCCTCTGAGGAGCTCCATCCAGCATCTGGTGGAAACAGATACAGAGACCCATAGATAAAGCTCAGAAAGTCCAATGGAAGAGACGGGGGAATGATTGAGGGAGCCAAAGAGGTCAAGGACTCCACAAGAATTACAGAGTCAACTAACTGGGCTTGTTGAGCCACACAGAGACTAAACCACCAACCAAAGAGCATCTATGGACTGGTCCTAGGACCCCTGAACATATGTAGGTGATAGGTAGCTTAGTCTTCATGTTGATCCCCCAATAACTGGAGAAAGACCCTTTCTGACTCTGATGCCTCCCTTTAGATCCTGTTCCATCAAATGTGCTGCCTTGTCTGGCCTCAGTAGAAGAGGATGTCCCTAATTCTGCAGGGACTTAATTTGTCATGGTAGATTGGCACCCTTGGGGAACCTCCCCCTTCTCTGACTTTTTTTCTCAAAGCATGTGTGTGCTGTAGTATTTCAATACTTTCTCATTCATACATAAACAGTAGATGTAGATGACCATCATCCCATCATCCTTTTCTCATATATCATTTTAATTTGATTCATTTTCAAAAGATATCAAACTATTTTCTTTGGTGGATGGCATTTCCAACATTTTGGAGGCCCTTTCTCTAAACATTTTTATTTTGTTTTGATATAGTATATTAAATGGGATAATATGACAATTTTTGGCTATGTTTCTATCAGGTATGGCAGTGAGTCCACTCTGTTATCTGATTTTTAAATAATTATATTTTGAAATATGCACTGCTTATTATGTTATTATATATATATTATATATATATATGTTAATCTGAAGTCTGACAACTTAATTGTAGGCATTGCATAGCTAGTCAGCTATTCTTCCATGGAGCTACATTCCCAGTGATGGAAGCTAACATCTCCCATACCTTGTTGGTAAGGATATTGTCACGTTGAGGAGAAAAAGACCTTATCTAGTATCATGTAACAAAATATCACAGATCTCATTGTGAGTAAACAACCTTGGTTGTTTATTCAGTGGCTTTCTTCCCTGATGTGACTTCAGGGAACAATACCTGAGCATTGTGTATTGATACAGATACGTAATACTTGTTAATTATTTTAAGAACTATATTAATTAAACATATCAGTGTATGTAAGCTCATGGAGTCATTGGGAGTATTAACCCTGATTTCAAGGCGCTCTCAGGCTATTTTGGGAGGAAAATAGTAAATAAATAGGTACTAACTGTTCCAAATCTATATCCTGGAGCACCACAGTAGAACTGTTTAAGAAAGATGAGTCAAAAAAAAAAGCAGAAGCTTATAAATATTTGGGGACAGATGCTGACGAAAGGTTCATTTACACCATATATCCAACTCATTAACACACACATTTCCACAATGACAGTTTATAATACTCCATTTATTATTTATTTATCTAAAGAATGTAAGTATCACACAGCTTTATCCATAATACCTCTCAAACTGTTTTGTATGTCTCATCTCTCTACCTTCTCTTCATACCTCAAGCCATGAATATGTGTGCAAAGCATTGGTTTGTTTGGTTCAAATCATTTTACTTTAAATGTACCTCTGTTTTAATGCTCAATACAAAATGAAGTATAAAGAATGAAAGCTGATAGTTTGTAATCAACTTTATAGATGAAATTTGGAGATCAAATATTATCTTCACTCTTGAAACCCACCTTCCAATATTATAGAAAGTTGTATCAAAAACAAAGGAATGCAGTAATTATTCAGCTGAGTTTAATAGCATTTTTTCAGACGTGGTATATTGTCTTGCTCTCTCAAGACAGTGACTGTAATTTTTGAGAATATATTTTGAAGAATAATTATAGAAAAGTAACTATGATAGAAAAACTACTTTCAAATAATGGTGAGAAAACTAGTACCTATTAAATTAGAACTCATGAAATCTTGTCTGCCTGCTTATGAATATGTAGATAAAATGGATGATTCAGCGAAAAACAGATGTTTTCACTCTTAACTGACAGGTTATTTGTATTCTACCTCTGAGGAAAAAATGAACATAAGTAATTTTCTAGAGTAGTGTTCAATAAAAGAAGAAAATAACACTACCTCCATTGTGGCTTTTAATATATGAAGAGTTCTCAAGAAGCACGGTTTTGAAACATTCCAATGCCAACTCTCTAGAATGCAGTGGGCTCCTCACATCTGACCCTTCCATGAGAATTCGAAAGCTATGCTACTTTTGACTATTCAGGTTCACTAACATGATTACTTCATTACCTGACATAGAAGTTTTCTGTTAATATGACTTACAGTAATTGAATTCCATTTAATTCTCTTCAAAAAGGCTTTTCCTAAGGAAAGGCCTTTTACTATTAATATTAGATACCATAAGAAATTATAAAATAAACTCCTTGTACCACATGTTTGGAAAAGACACTGGGAAATATATTTTTAAGATTAAATAGACTTTGTTTTAAATGTGTTTCCTTTCCCTGAAGTAAAGGGCAGAGTGCTTTTAAGACACTGATCATTAAGTTAAGTGTTGTGTTTTATGTATGTGTGTAATTGTTGCTTATTTCTAAGCACACTTTGCTCTACAATAATCAGAAATGTTAAGTTGATTAGAGCATAACAGCTTGACTATAGTCATGAAATAATTGTCAATAAAAAGAGTTATTTTAAGAACTTTTTATAAAAAACTATAAATTGGAAATATTATATTTCCTAGTTTTAAACTATAATAAGTAAATAAATGTTATAGGGTGGTTATGAATAAAATTAAAGTTTTTTATTTTTTAATTTCTGCTACACAAAATATTTATTGATTAAGCTGAATATCATATTAGAGGGAATGATTGATGAATTAAATTTATTGCATTTGATTTTTTAAATTAAAAATAAAATTTCACCTTGCAGTCAGTTTTTCTGTCTGACTACTTGTCAATGGATTCTTGACTTTTTCAAAAATGCGTTTCAATCTTAGCCTAATAAACTTGCCTAAAAGAACATATATGTGGTGACTTGCTTCAAGTATGTTCTCATCCAAAAATCAGTGTGCAAACAATTGGTAGAAAGTCACTGAACTAAAGTGCAGATCCTAGATACTAGGCCCAAAACAAGAATATAGACCCCCATTTCTAAGAGGCTTTCACATTCATGGGCTGGTTTATGAAACATACGTGTGATTTTGACAGGTGAAAGGCAGACAAGATGAAGACGCTGAAGGTCTCAAATGTCACACACTGGGGATAATGGTTTATTAGGCCTCAACAAATGTTGATTATGCACTGAAGCTACTTTCTCTGTATATTTACATACAGCTTAGTGTATTACACATGTGGTGAAAGAATAAAAATATGAAAACCGGTGTTACGCACCTGTAATGTTTGTATTTTTAAGGCTGAGGCAGGAGTATCAATGTTCAAAGTCAACCTGGCCTATATGAAGACTAGTGTATGTGAAGGACACAGAGAGGGGTGGGAGAGAGAGAGAGAGAGAGAGAGAGAGAGAGAGAGAGAGAGAGAGAGGGAGGGAGGGAGGGAGGGAGGGAGGGAGGGAGAGAGAGAGAGAGAGAGAGAGAGAGAGAGAGAGAGAGAGAGAGAGAGAGAGAGAGAGAGAACCAACAAGGAAAATATTCAGTGTTACGGTTGCTAATGCAGCAAGACTGAATGGACCTAGGACATTCACATTAGTGAAACAACTATTTCACCTGTAAAGAGATTTGCGTCATAGTCACTAGTGCCTGGAACACTTCTGAATGTTGTCATTATGGGCACATTGATAACTCAGCTATCAATCTGTATATCACTTGAAAAACACAACACCCTTTCTCTTTACCTCTTTAGACCAGCTATTTGCTACTTCTTAGAATATTATCCAATAAGATCTCTCTGTATCTTAGCGTCCATAACTGCTGTGTACTAAATCAGTAGATCTGCTTTTCAGTTCCTTTTAACTACACTGCTGTGTTTCCAAAAATGCCATGGGTTGGTTTGTTTGTGGATAATTGTATATACTTGAAGATCCCGTAAAGGCAAAGTCTCTTGTTTAGTGCTATGTCTTATGCATATAAGAACAATGTCTTATACAAATTAGGAATGGAAAGTTGTAGGAGGGAATAGATGCTTATGATTATGGTCACCTCAAACAAATTGTTGTAATAATTATTTACAAAGCTCGAATCTGGCACCATGACATATGTCACAGCGTTGCATATGTTGCCACTTAATGATAAAGAGGAAGCCTGTTGAGTTACTGCCTTCTATGCATTATCCTAACCCATAAGAGAACATGTTGGATATGTATTTGCTCTTTAAATTTAAGTGGTTGGAGGTAGAAGGATTAATACTGTTATAAACTAATGGAAAGCTATTGAGATAAAAATCACCAATTAAGATGCCCAATATGCAAATTATTGAACTCACTTTGAAACTTTAGACACACATAATTGCGATTTTAATTCACAATTCCACAATAAAGTATGTGTCCCTGGTAATCTGACCTAATGTAGAATTTTACAGCATCAAAAAATAAACAAACCTTGATTATTGGCTTGTTGTGTTGTTGCTACATTGTTTTCGATTGTTGTTGCAGTTGTTGTTGTTGTTTTGAGACAGGGTTTCGCTCTGTAGGTCTGGTTGACCAGGAACTCATTACATGTACAAAGCTGCCCAGAACATCACAGAGATCTGCCTGACTCGGCCTCCTGAATACCGAGATGAAAGGATTGCACCATTATGCCTGGTGCAATGTTAGTCTTGGACATAGGAGCCAATTGTCCTAATGCACTGCAGTCAAGGCTGGATTTGTGTGGGAAGAAACACAGCCATGATTCTACTCCACAACACCCTTGATACTGACGATCACCACCAACACCAAGCAGCATAGTCAACTTTAATTATACGAATATGCATGCATGCATGCTCATGTGAGCACCTGCGCTTACACATTATGGGTCATATTCAGTTTCTTGTCTTCCTCTCTCTTCTTGTTAATAGGAAGTTTATTGGGGCTGCTTTGGAATATTTATTGGGGAAAAAGGGGTGCTAAGAACCAAACTCTGGCTTTCAAGCAGCATGAGTTTAACCAGTGAGATACATGGACAGCCTGTCCAAAGAATGTTTTTCAATAAACAGGAAGAAAGGCATGTAAAATCCACATTATTCCTATTTTAGTCTGTGTGACAGCATCCTATTTTTTTAAACATCAAGCAAATAAAAAAGTGTAGATGCTAACATGAAATAATTTGCATCTAAAATTTTTGTAAAGTCTAAAACAAGTCCTCAAGTTTAAAAGGATTCTAAATTGCACACCATTTTCATTTAAACTTTCATTTTATGATAGTAAATAAAAATGAAAACCCAATAGTATGGTTGTAACAAAGTTTCGTGCAAAATAATTTTAAGTTTGCTACTACAAATTAGTTTCTCAATTACCTTAAAGTACTGTGGAATAGGAAGGAAGAAAGTAATTCGGGGCATCTATCAACATCTACTTCAGTAAGCATAGCAAACAAACATTAGTAAGGACTCTTCATCCTATTTACTTACAAGAGTTTTTTAAAACAATAAACATGTAAAAACAATTACCTTAAATGTATTTTTATCTTAACATTGGTGCAGAAAATATTGTCATGGAAAAGGTAACATTGAACTTGTATAATAGAGATTTACTGAGGAACAGTGCCGATTAAAAGAATAAAAAAAAAACACTGGAATACACACTAACATCTTTCCTGAAACACATGATAATAATTATCTTAGGAAAAGGTGGTGCTGACAACAGCATAAATGATGCTGCCAAATGGAAAGTTAATTTTATTTTGAAGGATTAAACCATAAATTACTTCTTTAAAATTAGTAAGAAAAAATAGAGCCCTTCTAAAGTCAATTTAATCAATTCACAAGAATTTTGCACAAGAGAAAAAATTATTAGACCATAACATTTCAAGAGATTATATGCGAATCACATCTAAGAGCCACTCTTACTCAGGAACTAATTAGGCATCTGTGTGGCTGCTTTTTCAAAGGCATGTTTCACCACCTATATTCTGGCTTATTTATTCCCATATCAGTGTACAATTTAGAACAGTTTTTTGGTAAGGCGTCCACACTGTTAAAATGTGCTTTGCTTAAAATTCACTTTTAAATAATTTCTTAATTATGCAAGTACTATAGCAAAGTTAAAGGATAAGGAATTTAATAAACTCACTTTGGCTAATTAGTGCTATTTTACTTTGAGAAAAGAGCATTACTATTTTTCCTAGGTTGCCTTGCAACTTGGGAACTGAAATAATCCTGCCTCAGTCACCTGAGAGTGTAGCTAATTGCCACATTGCCTGATTAACAAGACCTTTTAAAAAACTATCTAGCTATGCCTGTGTTGACCCCATCACACATTCCAATGGGTACAATGATAAAATTGGATTTTTTTGATGATTCATCATTTTCCTCCCTCATTATTTTGGACTTGCTCTAGGTCTTCCTGTGAGGAAATATGTGAGTAAAGACGATATATACCATCATTGAGCAGAAGTTTGACAAAACCCAGAATGAATCTGTTCTCTCCTGACTTTTGATTCTTTCAAGAGAATATGTGGACCAAGTGACTAGCATACTGCTGAAGAGACTTGCTGTCCTCAAGTAATATGAGACAAAAATGAAGATTTGGTGGCACCAGTTTTTGAGATTCAGATGTCATTCAGTTTCCGGATAAAGCTAACTATGCCGGACATATCATCACGATCATGACTGAGAAAAAGTATAGGAAGAACTATCTAGTGACTTAGAAGTTCCTAATGTTTACTCTCAAAGGATTTTTTTAAAGTGTTGAAGTAGTTATTCTTCTAGTCATAATTCAGTATGTTGGGATTTGTAGTTGTATCATATAATGACCTCAGACTGAGGTTAAAATTAAAGTCCAAGAACAAAGGCAAGAAGATATGTTTGTTGTAGTTCAACTCAGTGACCACAGTACTAATGATTATGGTTGTACATCATCCTTGGTTTAGTTGAAGGAATAAACTTATTTTAATATAAAATGGTCTGCTTATAGGAAGTATATAAGGACAGCTGAATTATATAGAAGATCGTGGTTTAAAACATCATTAAAAACATTAAGCATCATTAAAAATGATTTCATTAAAAGATTTATGCATTTGAATCCTTCATGGAATCCACACATTCCAATACTGTAAGTGACTGCATAGGCATCTAAGAAGTTGCTAACAGCCACAGACATTAGCTACCTCAGTTCTTAACATAAACTCAGGGAAAGATATTTTTGGTGCTAAGTGTCCAAATACCCTGGAACTACCATTTACAACTGCAAAACAAACTTTTTTCTTTATGAATAAAGTATACACAGCATAATCGCTTTTCAGCTTTCTATAAATTCTTCTTCATTGAACATCGAAGTAGTCAGATATCAATATAGGCTCCTCCTCCTCCTTCTCCTCCTCCTCCTCCTTCTTCTTCTTCCTCCTCCTCCCCCTCCGCCTCCTCCTCCTAATCTTCTTCTTCCTCCTTAAGACAAAGTCTTAACAGAAAACTGGCTTTGAACTCACTATGGAAATGAGTATTGCCTGGAACATTCCTGCCTAAACCTACCCAGTGCAAGGAATACTGGTGATTATCATCGCATCCACTTGTCATGTGGTCAATAATGAATTTATCCAGTGCTTCACAGTTCAAAGTTTTTATGCCCTTATCTCTCTTCAGCATGGCCATTCTCAGCACGAATAAGGAGAATGCTATGCATGTTCTTGTGCTGTGCCATGCATGTGGAGGTCAGAGGACATATTGGTGGCATTGATTCTATCCTTATACTACAAGTGTCTTAGGGATGGAACTCAGGTGGGCATATGAAAGTTGACAGCTTTGCTCACTGAGGCATGGGATAGGGTACTTTCTAATGTGAACATTCACTCAGGATGGAACTCTACACCACGGAAGAATTTTTAAGTGCCATTTTACAAAGAATATTTTCCTTCCTGATTAAAATCATAAAAAGTAAAAATTAATATCACATATGTTTAGTGTGTATCACATATGAGTCAGTACTGATGTAATTGACTCAGGAAGTATTTTTGTTATCTTGGTACAGTGTTGAAAATACAATTTATTTAGCCTCTGTAGTTAAAATTCCAACAAACATAGCATATATACACAAATACTCAGATTTGAAATAATCAAAACAGTAGCATATAATTTCCCAACTCATCTCAATTTCCTTTTTTAGTATCTGAATTTTGGAAAACATGTGTTTTGGATGTTTGGCACTCTTCCATTCTAGCAAAACACAAAAATGAAATTAATTCAATCACTATTATGAACTATAGTATTTTATTTATGGTTTCATCTGCTAAACACTTTCCAGGGAACAGTTTTACTCAGCTATGGCAATTTTCTTCAACTACACAATTTAATTCTAAGCAAATGTAAATTTTTAAAGTGCTTCCTCATTGCTGCATCACATTTAAGAGCTTTCATTCTGAGGCTGGAGATATGGGTGCATGGTGTGCAAGTAAGAGGAACTGAGTTTAGAAACCCATCACTCATACAAAAATCCAGGTACACCATTGCATTTTACTGAAACCCCAGGCCTCTGGAAGGCAGAGACAAGAGCATGCGGGGGAAGTCAGGTAGCCAGCTGAGCAACAGAATCAAGGAGAAAGCCTGCCTCAATAGAAAATGCAGAGATTGGCATAACGGGGCATCTAGTCGCTTACTCTACCCACCCTGTGCATATACGTGCGCATGTGTACCCTTACAAACCCCTGGTACCCAGCCCCACACCACAGCACACATCTCCTCAAACACCATTTTCTCTTACATTAAGGTCAAGTAAATACTGAACAGCCTCTAGTCTTCGCTTGACCTCTATTTCTAACTTAATTCTAACATTTATGATGATTGTGCTTCAGCAGTAAGTGTTTATACTGATCACCTAAATTGTTCCAAAAAGCTTTTTTTGACAAATGATAATTTTTATTGTGATATTTGTAAAAAAAACAAAAACAAAAACACCTTTCTGTAAGATGTTTCAGACCTAAGCTTTGGTGACATGTTGATCTGAAGGCCTCACTTCTCACAAGCATTTCTCTAACTGCAGCTCACACCCAGTCACAGTTCCATACAACCACGTTCATCTCAATCCAATCTAGTCACCGTCTACTGTTTTTAGAAACTTTACTAGGTTGAAGAACTTAAAAATATTACGCTACGGTGTGTGCCACTGGGGAACGCATAGCTTTGGGATAACAAACAGGCACATCTATACGTACAGATTGCATAGAAGAAATATATAATGTAGGGATGGACTACATAATGCAGGAGCACTCCTTGAAAACGTAGGCCTTCTGCTTAAGTTCAGGACATATTTGCTATGGACACCCATCTACTGACTTGAATGCTTGGCGGTCGCCATGTTGAATTCTTACCATTTTTCCAAAGAGTGTGGAGCTGGGGTACGGCTCAGTAGTATAGGAGATATCAAGAATGCAGTAGCCTCCTACCATACCAAAACAAAATTCTATACCAGTGAATCCAAAATAACCTTGTGAGTGGCAGTTGAGGCATCAAGCTGAGGAATAGATTCACTAGTCTACTTTTTGAAACAAAATATATTAAATGCAAATGAAAAGAATAAAGGAGTCTCATGTTTTTATCTTGTAGCTCCTCCGTCCTGAAAGCATGTAGCTTTTGTTACATCCACCAACTGATGAATGACTAGGGAATTGGAATAGTTAGCTCTAGGCTCTCACAATGCTTGAGAGCTGATATGGCTCTTGGACGCTAATTGGAATTTATCAGGTGGAAAGGGGTGAGTTTCATAAATACATGAAATATACAGAGAAATAATCATTGGGTTCCCTCCTTGAAATGTTTGCTTTATAAGCAGGTTTTCCTAGGGAACTTATGTACTTTGTAGTATAAAGTGGTAACTTTCAGAAAGAACGTCAATTTATAAAGTAAGTTACTATGACTATGAAGCTGCAGGGAAAGTTTTAAGCATGGGTGGGACCATGTCTTGAAAATAATGGGAGAAATGTAGATTTGTTTCGAATGAAGGCAGAGCGGCACATACTTGTATACTGAACATTTGGAAGACAACGATAGGAAGACAAGTACATCAAGTCATCCTCAACTACATAGCAAATCCGGGCCACACCCTCATGGATTTACATAATAGCTGACTAGACACGCTTGGAATAAAAATGTCCTATCTAGGGAACAGGGATGGGCTTTTTCTTTTTTTCAACTAACTGGGAACAATGTAGCTTAACAACCACTTACACAGCGCTGACTCTGCCTTAGCTAATACAAGTATTTAAGTGACAGATGTGTAAAGAAGACGTAAGCTAATCACATGTTGTTATAAGACCATTTTCTACATGGGACTTGAACGTCACCAGACTTTGTATGGGGTATTGGAATGAAGACTATCCCTAGTATACGAATGCATGACGTTTATAACTATATATGAGTAAATACATTAATTGATTAGCTGTTTCATGACTACATAAATACTTATCTGCTAAATAGTTTCTTTAAAACTGCTATTGAATTTTTTTATACTCTTTGAAAAAATTCATCTATGGAAGAAACTTTAAAACCTTTTGGAAATTGTGGAAAATTCAATTTTTGTACTTAGTGCATATTAGAGCTTTTCAACAAATTAGAATATGAAAAAAGGGATCAAATATACCCTGGTGTGTTATTCTACATAAAAGTAAATAAGTGTGTCCTTTTGTGATTGAGAATAATGGTTCTAAGGAGAGAAAGAAAACATGATTTCAAGGCCATTGAGGTTAAGCAGTATATATTTAGTCATACTCTAAGCTGAGTTTTTGAAAACATGTTAAGATTTATTCCTAAATCTTCATGCACTGGGAAAAATCTGGCCAATAATAAATTTGGAAGGCACAGCAATAAAGAGCAGAAAAATACCATTAAAAATAAGTATCAACCCTTCAATTGCAACAAGGGATGTAGAAGAGATATGAAAAGATAGTTCAGTCTCTCATTAGAGCAGTTAAACGTGAGTATGGGCTATCAGGAAAGGTCTCTGTAGACTCCTCCGGCTACACTTTTAACATCTGAGATGCACTCATTTATCTTGAAGGGTTGAGGCAAGTCCTTTCTGCAGGAAGGGAAGGGGCTAGGTGACCTCTGTATTCATAAGTCATACTTTTCTTGTGAACAACTACCTAATTTAGTTATCCAAGCAGCTTTCATTTAGCTCAATTGGATAATTAACAATATTAAACTTTCTACAAGTTAGCTATGCCCTGATTTAATGTGCATTGTATAAGTGTAACAATAGCTATTTTCCAAAATAAAAAAAACAAACAAAAAACAAAAACAAAAAAACCCAAAAAGCTTCCCAATGCAGAAAGAATAAGCAGTATACTAGAAATTTAAGATTTATTATTTCAGAACAATATTTTAAAAAGCAGGTATGTGTATGAAGTATGATATGAGTCATTTCTGTGTATATAGAATATATGAAATATAAAAAAACAATGCTCTTTATATGTCCATAGGTTTATATTGGTCATATAAACAATGAAAATAGTTGGCCTCTCCATTTTTTCACTGCATTCTCTCTAAATCATGAGAAATTGCATCTTTATGCACAACATGGGGGAAATTTCAAGTCAAATTTATAATGCCAATCAAAAGAATAAAGGTCAATAAAAAATTGCATAATATAGATCACACTTCTGTCTTGGTCCCAAGTAACCCATCTCTTCATCCTTGACGTTAAATAGTAATATACATGACAAATAGATAGGAATTTCCTGTTATGGTGACAGTTTTTAAAGAACCTATATGTAAAGTGTTTCTTAAACATATAATTAATTTGAAATTTAAAACTTCATTATATAATACCTATTGGATAAACAATATTTTCCTTGGGGCTTCAGGAGGGATGACAGTTAAGTACTTCTATTTGGAAATTATTTTTCATTGAATACTAATTCACATTTTAAAAATGGTAAAAGTAAATATCACCAAGTTGTGACTGTGTTTGAGTTATACAAATAGTATTCCTCATTATACATATTATTAATAACGTTAAAAATAAGAATAACACAACCCTATTGCTTTTGCAGTCTTAGGAGGCCAAATGCAAAATAAAGTAAACAAACTGTACCAACAGCCTTGAGAACTACTAGTTGATAAATATTTTTAGAACAAAAACTTCCCTGGATTTAATAATCTAACACCAAGGTTTTAAAACTGAATTGAATTTGTACATATTTTCAAAAACTACCTATATATTTCTCCACGTAAGGGCATAATGGCCCATCACACATTTCAACCTCTTAAAATTGATATAAACAAAAATTCCTGATTAAATCATAACTAGAAATTATTGAATGAAGATATTTTAGCTTCACTCTCTCCCTTCCATTATAGCAATCATTTCAGCATATTTGGTCAAAGTTAAATTATTTTAAAGAAATTATTACATTTACCCTTCCAGACCAATAAACAATCCTTTCACAGCAGGCCAACCTTATAAATTTTAATTTTTAATATGGAAGGAATTAAATAACACTTTAATTGAAATTAAATTAATCTAAATTCTTGCCTCAATGGTTTTAATGTCATTCATCTATGTCCAAAGATTACCTACAAGCGATAATTGAGAATATGTAGGTCTTAAGCATTTACGAACTATTGTAAGTTTTAATTTTCTCTGTTGCAATGTTTGATAAAAACAGAAAGAATTCAGTAGAAAGAGAGGGCTCATGGAAGGAATGGGTCACAAATCCACCCCCACCTCCCTTTTCTCTCTGTTTTGTAACCATGGTAAAACAATAGAAGTGAACTTTGTGTGAACTTTTCTCTTTAAAGGATTGGGTCCATGTTGACCGAGCAGGGCAAGCTGGAACCTGATACTATCAACCTCAGGGCTGCTAAAGCAATCAGGTTCAGCAACTATATATGTTCGGTAATGTCATTCTGCCACAAAGCCCAGGCCAAAGCTGGCTATTTCTAGCAAAGAATTTCTTTCTATTGTTTCAGAGATTAATTCAATGGACTAAACATGCATGAAACATGGAATGAATGGTAGGGGACAGAATTATATTATTGTTCTCCTATAATTACGTCGTACCAAAGGCACACTGATAGATAAGGTCTAATCCAACAAAAGTACCAGATAAAGCCCCTCAATATATAAACAAAGCACAGATGCTTTAAATCATTATAGATCTAAGTGGTCTTGCATTTAAACCCAGTCATTTTATTAAATTCTCATGGTAATCTGTTTTTAAAAGGTAACATTTTATAAACAAAACAAAACAAAACAAGCTATGCTTTTCTAAAGACAATAAAGTTAAGAAGACACAATGTATTAAATCCACCAATTAAAATATTGGTTATTTCTGCAAAGCAAAGCATGACTAAGAACTGAATACACAGCAGAGCATCAGTCACACCTCCTCACCTCTTGCACTCAAAGGGTTTTGGCATTCCTGACATACAGCTAGTCTTCAGCACATGGTACATTGTAACCAAATAATTATCTTTAAATGGTGACTGTATTCAGAAACAATTTTGGAGAAAAATAGTCTTCAACGTTCACAAATGGGCACAATAGGTATATATTCCATTTAGCTTGTTGATGGTTTCTTTTAAACAATTATACTATTAAGATAAATAATGATGTCCTAATGAGATATTACTTTTCTATCATTATTGACAGTTACACAATAGTCTGTATAGATATTTAAAATAAATATATCGTCATGGTGATCTTTCATCCCTTTCAGCACCAATGCTTAATGAGATGCTCAGTTGCAGTGTAGTTCGGACTCCAGTTAGATTTTTTAGTTGCTAATCTGTTTTCTCAGAAAAGTTTTCACAGGCTCCAAGCGTCCAAGCATAGATTTGAGTCATGTAGATGAAATATTTGTCATGGTACTCAAAGAACTGACCTCAACTTATCTATAAGAAATAATTATCATTTGGTTTGACACAGTAAAGGAGTTTGAAATAAAGAGAAGAGATAGTTTTACACACACACACACACACACACACACACACACACACACACAGGATGATGTCGCCTACATCGATGTTATACTTTATGCTACTTTTCTACAGTAGAAAAGAATCCACCTTAAGCAATAAATATGTCTAACAACATTGTTTCCAGAGTAACTTCAGTAAGTTGGCTTCCTGTGCTTCAGCATCATAGGTAGAGGATATATACAAGGAAGTTTGTGTACACATGCAGATTAATATGTAGTGTTGAGTGGATTTTAGAGATGACAACTAGCCAAGACTGCTAAAATCTTAGCTCAACATTAATAAACACAATAAAGGTTCTTTAAAAAAAAAAAAGAGAGAGAGAATAAGTAGCTTTTCCTAATTCTTAAACCGCCCTTCCAAGTAGTGATGTGAAAATACCACTGAAGTGCAGGGAAACTGTTAACTTTGTATTAGAGCAACATCTTGAAAAGACTTAGAGGAAAGATAAATGGGAGTTTTTTAATGCACCTTTAAATTTAAGGATCTGAAGTGAATCAGATCAAGACATACAAAAGACCCAGATAAGCGACCTGGCCAGCTAACTACTATTGTTTGCAAAGTGGATCCACTGAGTCTCTTATCCCTGGCTTAGAAGCATAAGGAGTTACGGCAGGGCTGACATATTCAGGAGCCTTGCTTTGCACTAACTAAAATATCTATCTAATTTAAACCCCAGCACTGTGCTGCAAATATTATTACCACCACTCAGATGAGAAAATCAGAGCAGACTGGCCAAAAAGCATGGCTCATAAATTTCAGATCTCCATGTCAGATCCTGGATCTGTGACTTCAAAGCCTGTGCTTATTCCATTATATCCTGGCACCTCTGGATAATAGGGACAAAGGTCACTTTGCCACAGATCAAAAGACAGAAGGCATCATTTATTACATTTCTTTCCTTGGCAGGTCACTTAGCCTTTTGGAATCCACAACTTCTCTTCCTTCTAAGGATGCTGTAGCAGATAAAATGGTAAAAATCTGCAATGAATACTCACTCAAGTGAGCTTACACTTTATAGAATGGTCAGCCAGAAGGAAGTTTGAGCCAAGATAATGAAGGGAAGCTGCAAGTCTGTATTCCCTATTGATCAGGAACACACTCTTCCCATTCGTAGCTTTCCTATTTCTACCTCTGTGTCACTGTCCCTTTTCCACCCCGCTGGGTTTTTTTGTGTGACGACATCACAGGAAAATTTAATAGCCATCAATATCTATCCATCAAAATCTAAACAAATGTATAAATTAGTACATTATACTAGTGAGTTTTGAATAACTTGAACCTATAATTCCATGCCCCTACCAATAAGCCATCACTTCTACAACTGGCCAAACCAGAGCTAAGGACTTCATCCCTGCCCCCTACCCATATTCCCTTCAGTGTCATTTACACTTCTCAACTTAATGGTCATCAGAATCCAGGAATATGTTTCTTATATGCAATAGAAGGATAGTAGTCACCTCCTGATCTCACCCTTGCTCCCTTCCCCTCCACCCTTAACCCTCAGAAAGAGGAGCCCTCCTCCCCTAACATCTGACCTCAGCCTATCAGTCTCATGTGTACTACCTGTGTTTTCTTCCTCTGTGACCTGGCAAAGCTGTCCCACCAGGGGGAAGTGATCAATGTGGGTGGGGGTAGAGTTCACATCAGAAGTAGTCCCTACTCCTCATATTGTTGGACCCGCAAGGAGGCTGTGCTGTCTATGTACCACATCTGAGCAGAGAGTCTAGGTCCATATCATACCTGGCCATTGGTTGGTGCATCAGTCTCTGCAATGTAGTGTGGTCAATCCTATTTTATGCGCCTAATATCAGCTAATGAGTGAGTATATACCATGCATGTCTCTCTAGGTCTGGGTTATATCACTCAGATTAAATACTTTGTACTCCATTTAGTGATGAAAATGACCTCAAAATCAACAATGAATAAATCAACCTTGTGAGACTATGGAAATGATGTTTTCCTTTCCAGCTGAGTCTCCAGACTACTTTCCTCTGGGTATGAGGGATATGCAGACTTTTCAGTTGTACTGGTCTTGTCTCCTTTAAACCTATATCACACTACCTATTGCATCCACACTTCTACTACCCATGTCCCAAGGCCAGGATCTCATTGGTCCTGCCTAGATCCAGTCCCACCATCTCTTTCAGTGTCCTTTACCCTGCTCAGTCCCCAGCTTCCTTTCATTCTACTTCATATATTTCCCAATCCACTCTTCTCTTCACTCCTGCTACTCCGCATTATCTCAGGTATTTTTGGTTGAGTCCTTGCGGTGATTGATAATGGCACAGCTGATCATTGTGGAGTGAATATCATAACACCTGCCATGTTTTCCGAAAGGCTTCCAGGTTCCTGATCACAGGAGTCAAAGCCCTCTAAATTAAACACTTCAGCTCCTTTCACGCAAAATTTTCCTACCATTCTCACCCTGGCTTATAGTTGGCACTTAATTGCTTCCATATGCCCATGCTGTACAGATATTGTTCCGTCAGTGTAGAATGCCCTTGCCTTCAATGGTCTATGTCAAGCCCTATACCAACTCTCCTCAACTTTCCCCTTAGTCTTTCCAGTTCCATATTGCTTATCAATTCTCTCCGATACCATAGTAGCATGCAATAGTCTATAGGCTTTATCACAGCAATATAACAATTTATATAAACTTTCTGTTAATAAAAACATTAGCTGCATAATGTATATTCTACACATTCCTTCTTCCCCAGAGTTTAATACTCTCATAACAGAAAGGAAAATAATACTACACCAAATTTATGAAGGTGAAAAGTGAGAAATACAGAATTATCAAATAAGAACATACTAGTCATATAACTAATAGAATATTAACATGTAGGAATTGCTGTTCTAAAGAATTGCCATCTCTATTTAGATTAAAAGACACCTTATTTAAAAAGTTATGCATTCATTTAAAAGGGTATTTTTATTTTTATTATGTAATGAACAGTATTACGTATTTAAAATACTAAACTGAAGCAAAACAATGTAGCATCTTATGAGCAATAAAATTTTAGTTTAAAAATGCTTTTACTTGTTAAATATTACAAAATATGAAGTCATCATTGCCCTTTAAAATCCTTTCAGCAAGAATTCCCTAATTGTACTTCCACTTTATCTCACTGTACCAGTAAGTAAATAAATTAACAAAATAGCTTTTATCACACAGAATAACCTTTTAACTGAGGGATTATCTGTGGTTTATTTTTCATTTCTTTCACTGCTGATAGCACTTCATGCCTCATTGATTAGTTTGCTAAGGTGGTGACCAGAAATGAAAACACAGTCTCCCAGAGAGTTTGCAAGGAACACACACACACACACACACGCGCGCGCACACACACACACACACACACACACACACACACACACACACTATACAAAACATACATTCATTCTGTGCTTCTATGCCTGCTATTTAGTTTTCAGAGCATAAAGAATCAGAAATTAGAAATACATTTTTATATTACCTAATATGCAGATATGACTATGTATTTTAGATTTCTTTCCTTTCTCTTTTAAATTTTATGTTTGTATTATTCTCTCATGATTAAATAGCTTGTCCTTTTATAATCCTCTGGAGAAAGGAAATTTAAAGACAAGGGTAAAAACTATGCCTGATAACTAACAAAGATTTCAGGAGCAACTTTTACATTAACGGTTTACACAAATCTTCCACTTAAAATTAAGACTTAACATCTGGATATTTCAGCTTAGCACTCATATCATTGTATCTAACAGTCTCTTTCTTTCTTCAACCAAAATTAAATATAGACTATTTTATTCAGAGAATTTTTTGAGCAGACAGATATCAGACAATATCACAAGAATCCACAAAAGTAAGGAAACCCAGCAGCTGCCACCTTTCCTAGCTTACCTGTTGCTAGCCAGAGCCTAGGGTGTACTCTGTGCCTGGGTGTTTAAAGAGGTCTTTGAGCACTTAGCATACCCCCAAAGAGAGCACCGGCAGATTAAAGCCTTCAAAATGCAGAGCAAATAAGGAAGCAAAGAGACAATCAGCCCCTATGCGGAAAGTAATAGATTTACAGGGCTCTTCGGACAGAAAATAAACTTCAAAATGTTTAGTAAAGCAAAACCACATCAAAGGAATAGGAGTTTATCTCTTTCACTTGTGAGTTCCCAGATATTAGAAAGAGTATTTGGTCAAACAGGGAACAGCTCACTGAAAGAAGCAAGTAAGTATGTACCTCGAGACATCTGTCCCTTTAGCAGTCAGAAAAAAAACAGCTATACAAATTATTTAATTTCATTGGATCCTCACGATTTTGCTTCTCACCATTAGGTCCCCTCTGATTCCTTATTGTATTGTTCCTCACTGCCAAAGCTAGCTGATGATTTATTCAAATACATTACTTCTATCTCAGCATGTTTGCTCATCATTAATTGAGTGTTTACGTCTTCTGGATTCCAGGCTATTTTGATTCCTAGATGCTCTGTGAGTCCCCAGCACTATTCACCTTACTCGGGGCTTTATAGAAAACGTCATCAGGAACGATCATGAGAAGCTTCAGGAAAAGGGAGGACCTGGCAGTTGTCCTGTCTCACTACCATGTCACTTTGATTCTTGGCATTTGTGTTTCTTGTGACTGAAGCTGTTGCCTAAGCCATCTACATGTCTCATAGTTTCTGCTTTCAACAGTCTATCAGACGTTAAATTGATAACTGCAGTTAAAAGCTTAGCTTACGAGTATTTGCACTTAAAACAGGTCGCTGCTTCTGTGTGGATGTAGCCTCTGGTATGATTTCTCAAGAACAGAAATAAATGGAGACTTTGGAGGCCCCGTTTGAAGTCTTGCCTTTGACCCACCACCAGGACGTCTGGCTTCATCATGAGATTTACTGTTGAAGGAGAACATGTTGAACGGAACATACCTTTCTGTGGCATGCCCAAACGTTTTCTTTTGTCCTTTCAGATTTTTCTTCCCCAAATTGGACTTCCATATTTTTTTTTGCAAACCTAACTCTTTTTGAATTCACATTAAGCTTGTATACACTAGTAAGAAGGACATAAGAAATTTGTTCCACGAGTCACAGCATTTCCAGGGGGCATTCTAGGCGTCATGGAGACGTCTGGGAACCACAACATCACATATTTTGAAAGTGGTCTCCCAGAAATGTCTCATTAAATATTTCCACCAGTAGCCTCTTTGTTATTTACTAGTACTGTGATGAGCAATTGAGAGCTTATTTTGTAGTGGAGGATGATGGGGTTCAGACAGACAATATTAGAGAACAGAATTCTGTAATAGTGACTCTCGCTTAGCAGGGCAGAGACATCATCTTTATTATTAATCATGAGTGTTGGTGAGTTACCAGCTATCGGGTATAACAGAAAATGCCTTAACAGAGGCACCAGTAATACCAATGGCCTAATGTAAAAAGGAACATTGACTAATCAGGAAATTCAATATAGGTGTGCTTAATACATGATCAGGTGAAGAGTAAATAATACCTTATAAGAAAATGCCAAGGTAAAATGTTCTATCAATAATAATAATGACTATATATATAATATTCTTTAATCAAATCTTCAATAAATTTCCATGCATAACATGCACTTGCTTCCTCCAAATGCAATGTGCACTCCCGTCAGGGAGTAGACACCTTGCCGCCCCACTCTAGGCATAATGTCTAGTTCAAGGCTCAGCTATAATCATGTTTAACAAATGTGTTTGACTAACTAAATTAAAATGTAATATAAATGGAATTCATTCATTTAAAATTCCAAAGCAATACACGGTGTTTAAGTTTTCAGATTCTGTGAAGAATGCGACTGGGGCTTTAATGAAATGGGAATCCTTTCGCTTGCTACCCAGGCCACGACGTAAAGATCCAAAATGTAGACCTTAGTGCTTTGTACAAATAATGGTTTCCAGTTAGTCTCCCTTGGCCAATGCTTTGCTATCAATGCAAATGGTGAAGATCAATATAAAAGTAATAAAATGATACTTAATATCGCATAATATGGTCTCTGAACCTTTCTTATCAGGACTATGATGACTTTATCATGAAGTTCTTTTCCTTGCGATCATGACTTTGTATCAAGCAGTTATCCCTCGCACCTGTCAGAATGTTCCCACATCTGATAAATGCAACCGTGTTCACACATGTAAAGAAAATAAAAATCTGGGTTATAAAAAAAGCGTTTCTGTTTTATTTATTACCCCAGGTTTTTGCTGTAGAAGAAGCGATAACTAAGGGGAAAGGAGAGAAAAGTTAACTATTCATGTTCAAGAAACGAGTCCAATGTACATCTGTATACGGGAAGTGCAAAATGATTTCCAAACATTACTTCATGAAAGTATCAATGTTCAGATATTAGGCCAGGAGCTTTGATCCTACATCTGAATAACCTCACAGTAAATTTTTCCATTGTTTTTTCCAACTAGGATGACAACTGCCCAACCACCATAATATTAAGCAGACCCTTCGTTCCACTGATGTGAACATCCAAGAGATTAATGCTGACAGAGCTAAATTATACAAGAATCGAAAAATGTGATCCAACAATGCAATGATAATTATCACTAGAGGAGGTAAGAGACGAACACATTTCCATCTTCTGAGGGCTCTGAATTAAAGGGCCAGCCACTTAAATGCCACTTTTATTCATTTGGTAACTGTGGGTATTCCAAATTCCATAATTATATGACACTGCATACATCAAAAAACAGCATGATTTTAGACACTTCTGATAGCTATGTGGCAATTAAAGGTCAGTGTATTTTTCATTTCGCCCACTATTTTCAAATAACTATTAATAATATCATTATCTATAGTCACATGAGGAATGAAAATGAACTAGTTGGCGTTTTCCCCTTTGCTTCACTAAAGCTACAGAACAGTGAGTTGTTTTTAACTTTGTTGTATGTTTTCTGTGATAATTCGAACAGTCCAACACTTTTCATTCCTAAATTATTTGAAAAGAAGCAAATATAATATTCATCTTAAAACAACATTTTATATATAAGTCCTTAATATGTAGTTAAACCGTTTTATGTGTTATGAGGTTATACATGTACATTTATGAATTTATACTTGAATGCTTTAGTCATTCTTCTGAATGCTATTGTACTATAATATTATTTATTGTATGGACAATATTGAGAAATATGTTGGTAGGCAATTACAAGTTTTATTTATAAGTTTTAACTTGATTGTATTTACTGTGAAATATTTCTGGCAGATGGACCTAGTAATTGCCACTTTGTGTAAATGAGTTTTAATTTTATAAACAGGTAATAGATGTAAGATAAAAATGAAGGTTCTATCTCCATGTTGTGTTTTCTTCATGCTATTCTTGGTGAGGTTAGGGAGTTGAGTATGTTTTTTGCTCTTTGTTTTTATCTTCCATGAAACCTGTTGAGTTCCCAACAATACAGATTTCCTACTACATTTTATATATTTTTTTATATATTTGTATAGAAGGAATAGAATTGTTTTTTTTTTTAATTTTTTTTTTAAAACAAATTTATAAAGCAGCAATCCCTTTCACAGCTGGGCAATGTGGCCCTTTCCTGCAATCTAATGTTGGGGAGGCTAAAGCAGGAGAACCAATTGGACCACACACTGACTCCCCAGACACCCTAGACTACAGAATGAGACCACGTCATAAAACAAAACGGCAAAACAAAACATCTAAAAATAAATACAAGTTGCTCAAGGAGAAACTCCTGCAATGTCTAAAATCAGGCATTCCTGGCTAACTCATTTTCAACACCGGTTTTCTTGACTGAACTTGAGGCTTAGTAGGGGGGTACTCCAGGACTTGAAAATGACTTGAAAAATGTCATCGCAGTGAGCATGGCTGGGAAATGTTGTATGTTTCAAATGACCCCAATGTAGCAATATATCATTGTCCTCAAGTATTGTTTCATGTCCTTGAAATAACAGTGTGAACTGTGTTGACAAGGAACTCAAAGTATGCTCATACAACAGCAGTGAGCTTAACAAGATGAGCCATAGGCTTTGAATTGTGAGTCAGGCCTCATACGCTTTCCTTTTACTTATCAGTATGACCTTTGAGTTCCCTCAGCTTGACATCTGCATCCATGGGGATTAAATATACCATCTCTGGCACTCTTCGTAATCTAAGTTAATAGTGGCATGTGGCTTGAGAAGGGTAGAACCTTCCTTCCCTGTGTGCTTCCAAGCAAGGGTAGTGAAATTCCCTCTATTAATTTGGAACCTCCACCAAGAAATAGCCAGACGGCTTAGATATGCTTAATTGTGTTCAAATGGCTGTTCTCTTTACAACTTTAAGACATGGTCTTACCATGCCACGTAGGTTCTTCTCCAAGGCATGATCCTCTGGTCTTAGCTACCCTCCTGGGATTACAGGCATGCTTCCTTATCCCATGCTGATCATCTGTCTATACCATTCTCAGGGAACATTCTTTGCATAACTACTTAAGGAATGTACTATTTGTGTAAGAAAAAGCTCCTAACTTCATCACAATAGAGATAGAAATTGTGACTGAAAACAATAGAAAAGTACAGTATATTCAGCTGAGATACTGATCTCAAAATAAACAATGCAGTATTAAAAAGTATTAACCTAAGGCTTAAAGTAAGTATGTTAAAATGGTATTAGGCCTCTGACAAACTGCATGGCTAATTGATATAACTAGATTACATGATCTTGTCTGATTTCAAATATATGCACTCTGGTTTATGAAACTATGCTTTGTAGCTAGCTTTTGCATGATAGTGGTTCATCATGTTTTAAAAGGAATCCCCTTGAGAAAGCTGCTGGACCCGCGGATCATAGAAGAAAATACAGTCATCAATTCACAAATATATCTGCAATTCCAGGATCTTCCCAGATAGCCCTATCTTAAAACCTTGGCTGTGGGTCAAGGCTCTCGCTGAAAGGCTTGAAACTGCCATTCTCAGTAACTTTATGTTGAGTTTGTGTGAATGAACTATGTTAGATATTAGAATAAACAGGGCCTAAAGAAACTACCACTCAGAATGACTTTGAGGATATTAAATTAAAATCTAATAAAACTCTGTTAACTTTTTCACTTACAACAGAAAAGCTTCCATATGTATTTGTTTTTCCCTTACAGTCACATAGGCCCTTGTAGCATACCACTCAGGACTTAACACTTACTTAGTTGGAACCACTGAGTCCTGAAAATGTAAACTCAGGATGACTCCACAAAGAAACATTTCAAATGGGAAAAGCAAATATTTGGTTTTGTAAACAACATATCAAATCCTTATTTTACTTGTACATTTGAAAAGTAGATTCTTAACGAAAGAGCAACAGCTTTATTGTCATCAAATGCAAAACCACTTCCACGTGCGTCTCCTAATATGGGAGCAGGGGCTCTCTCTGACATGGACTCTGTTGCCTACTCATTGATCACTGCCCCGCTGGCTGGGTGGACCTGGCCAGGCCATAGAGGAAGAGGATGCAGGCAGTGCTGATGAGATTTGGTAAGCTGGAGTCAGATGGTAGGGGAGGGATGGCGCCTCCTCTTTGAAGACTATGGGAGGGAGGGGAGGGAGGGGAGGGAGAAGTGGAATAGAGAATGGGAACCAGAGGAGACAAAGAAGGGGGCTAAAATCAGGATGTAAAGTGAATAAAGTTCACAAATATAATAAAAAAAAATCCTAAAAACCTACCTTCAAGTTCAAAGTGTTGATTAAAATTAAAGACGTAAGTATTGCCTGGAAGTATGCATCTTTCCAGTCTATATTTAGAAAGCTAGTCTCCGTATTACATATCATGTATGGGAGTCTGTTATGCAGCTTCTCATTTCATTAAGTACTATGTGTCAATTTTGATAAAAGAACGAACTGGTTAAGTAGACCCTATTTTATTCAAATTATATGTGTACTTAAAATGTTTTACCTGTGTTCCGTAATATTTTATTAAACAGGATTCTAGTAATAAACTATTTTGGATAAAGTTTTAATAACTTTCTTGCAAATAAGGATAGCACATGATAACAGAAAGCAATAGTAGTTAAAAGTAATTAAATTTACTGAAATGTGTAGAAAATAAAGAGATCTGCTTACATTTAGGACTTATCACTTTATCTGCTGTTATTTAAAATAAAACAAAGCAATTGCTTCTTATTAAAATGTAGGCTAAGTTCTCTGCCTGGTTTCTGCTTTTGTGAAATGCATTGCTTGAGAAACAAGTCTTCAAAAAACAGGGCCTGAAAAAAATCTACTACTCAGGGTGCCTTTGAGGATATTTAATTAAAATCTAATCCTGCATTCATTAAGGCTCACATAAATTAAGCTGTCATTCATAAGATTTATGGATTCTCATTTGCATATTGCATACAATTCATCAATTACTCAAGTATGAAAGGAGCACATTTCCCTTGGAGCTGCCTGCTACCCTGCCAACATTTGAAATGAGGGAAAGAGCAAGACTGTCAGGCATTCACACAAACTTTCTTCCAAATGTCTGCTTCTTGATTAATCTAATTTTCTAGATATTCCCTACAAGATATACCAACAGCTCTGCGCACATTTCTATTATTTCTCCTGTCTTCATCACCATAACGCTCCAGCCTTTGAACACCTCTTCATGTCTGAGTGATTATTATTTATTTGCTAATGATGTGGCATTGATGAGTTCTTGATGTTAAAACGGCTTTTATGTGTACAAATAAGAAAGCTGTACGTTTGTTGATTCTTTTAATGTTAATTTTTTTGCTACCAATGATCTGTCTATCTTTTGTGCTATAATAAATTACAAAGATGGGAATGGAAAGGCAGGAAAGTATTGCTTTAGGTTGTATAGAGCCCTTCTTTTCATAGACTTGTCACATCTCAGAAGATCTTAAAGCAAAGGTAAATAAATCATTGATTCTATTTTTTTTTATTACAAAAATAGAGTTCATTCAATCTTCTGCAAAGCCACATTTCACAGTTCTAAACAAAGCAGTGACCCAGGTTAGTTTGTTTTCACTGTGCACAGAGCATACTGTGTTAATTCACTTGTCTTCTCTAGGGACTAGATCTTAATTTCAGTGGCACAAGTTGGAAGTAACAGTACCTTCCAGACCACACTCTGGAAACCTTCCAACAGGCATGCAATCAGGTGTGCAGCCTAATGCAAAACACACCTCATACCCCGTATTTCTACAATAGAATAAGTATAGCCATGGACCAGTGTCTGCAAATGCTACTTTTTATTGTTATACAGAAAAATAAACATCCCTCCTGTTACCAGATTAAGTTTTTTAAACATTCAAACTGAATCAAATCCTTTCTACTTCTACAGAAATGGATGCTTTATAAGAGGCAATTTTTCTACTCTTTTTTTTTTCATGTATTTGAAACAATAATAAGTAGCATGTGAGAAGCAGGAAGTTTTTGAGGACACTGGTCCATGTGACAAGAGACACACTTAGGTTGGCATAGCCAGCAGACACTCAAAGATATACCAATGTAATCATGAATATCTTTACTTTACAAAAACTGTTCTTCTAGTGGGGAAGTAGTCTGTGTTTAAAACTAATTGTCACTGCCTCTTTTATACAAATACATTTAACCTAGGGGAGATAAGGGACTTTAGAAATGCACCCACAACAATGAGATCATTAGCATTCTCACTTTACAAAGTGACTTTGCAAACTGAAAGCAAGCAACAGTTAAGTTCATGGTTTTATTCATCCAAGGGGGATGGCTCACCATAGTGTTCAGGGATCCGTGCCTGAGACACTACTGAGTGTATTGTCTGCCTTTTAGCTCTTGCATTCTCTACGTCTCAGTTTTCTCAGCATGAGCTGTCTACTTTATTTTACCCAAATAATATACAATAGAAAGCGAATTGTCCAGCTCCATAATATCAAACATTTTATTTATTCACCGAAAACCACCTGTTTGGGTTTTGTTTTGCACAAGAATGTTTTAAGTATGTAGAAGAGCTACCTTGTAATTTAGTAGAAAATGAATAAAAAATATTTGGAAGGTTTTTTCTTTCTTTCTATTTACTTTGCTTCGCAAGTTGATGAAGAAACCTCTAATAGGAGAGCGAAAAAAATCTAAGAGTGGTGGCAAAAGATAGAGAAATTACATGAGATCACCGAGGACACCTTATCTAAGCTAAAGTTTTTCCATTAAACATTGGTACACATTAAGTGATAGTGTTTTGTATTTTGGAATTAAGCAAATTTGCTTAAAGATATTGTTCCCAATTGAGGGTGTTTTTTTTTTACATCGCTTGTACTTAAGCTTTGATTAATAATCAGAATTGAATTGGTATTTCTGAATCCAAACACATTTTGTATAACACATGAAACATTTCTCAAAGGTAGCAATATCAAAAGACTGAAGAAATGCCGATTTTGCAGAAGTACGTTTGAAGTGCACTATTCTGGTGATTATATAAAGAACTACAGAATAGAATGAGCCTTAAAGGACACACTCTCGTTCAGGAAAAGTAAATGTGGTAAAAAAAGAATCAACATGAATGACCTTGGCAAGAGTCTACTTGATCATGATCCCTGATCCATCAGGATCAATACCCAAAGAACAGAGAGCTAACACAGTGCTCCTAATGACAGCACACTGTTTATGTGGCAACACTTAATATTAGCTTCCTTACAGAATCGAGAGAGAGAGAGAAAGAGAGAGAGAGAGAGAGAGAGAGAGAGAGAGAGGAAAGCAGAATAGAAGTCCCTCGAGGCAGCTGTCACCAAAAGAAGCAGGTGCAGAGTCAATTGTTCTGAGTTTCTGAAAGGTGAGGAGGCTTTCTGTCCCTCCAGAAGAGCATTAGGTAAATAGTGTTATTCAATAGAAAGCAAAATAATAGCTCCTCAGAATTATTTATGAGGCTATAAGGCAGATTAAACCTGATATGTACCAGTAATAATTTTACCTTCATTTAAAAAATGCTTTTGTTTAGCAGTGTCTCCTAAACACAAAAATATAGAAGGCACATTTTGTCCTTCACCTCAAAAGTCTGACTGAGTGATACTGAATATGTGCACAACTTTAATAAAGCACCATATTATATTGAAGTAATTTCTCCAGGATTGAATTAAGATGGTAAAAGCTTCTTTCATCACTCTGAAAGAGAAGAAAGTTTTAAGAATGAGCAAAAGCCACTGCCTGGTGATGTTAGCTTTTTGTTTTCTATAAAACCTATCTCCTTGAATCAAGTACTTGAATTATTTACATATTACTCTTTTCTAAGTTTAAAGCTCTCTACTTAGCCAGGCCAGTCTCTGTGAATTCAAGTCTAGCGTGGTCTACATAGGAGTTTACAGGCCGGAGTACATATTAAAAATGTACACACACAGAAATAACAAAAATGAATAAAATTCTGCAAAATGTATGCTTTCTATCATAAAATACAAGTCTCATAGTTTTCAATATATTTGTCAAAAACAGTAGTTATGAATTCAAAGTAAAATATTAACTCAACCATAAAATGTTTATTTTTTGCATGCTATTTATATTTTCTTTGATATATCACATATATAGCGTACAAATATATTTAGATATACGTATACATATAAATATGCATACTTCATTTGTTTGCACTTTTTAATATAAAAACACTTAAAATTATTTTTATATTACTTGAAAATATATTTAGCAAGGAGCAAATATAAAACTTATGCTTAACACATATTATTTTTCTTACTTTCCAATAACTTTATTTATTATTATGTCAGTTATAGTTATTATATAAATTAACTAGAATTGTGCATGTCAGTAGTTTGTTTTCAGAAATGCAATGGTGTTATTTAAGCAATACTAAAGATTGCATTTTCTTAACTTCAGAAAAATGTTGTGATCTTATGAAAATTATCCAGTATTCAATTCATATAAAAAAGCTAAAAATGAATACTTTAAATAGATTATAATGAATTTGTGTTTTAATTGACATAAAATGCAGTGACCATAGTAACAATTACATACCATATTATAGTTTACCACATGGCATTATGAGGATTAAACTTTTGAAACAACTTGATATTTTTAAATAGTTTCAAGTTTATGTAATTTAAGCGCTCTGTGTGTCTAACTGTCTAGTTAAAATGGAGCAGAACAGCGTTCTGATCTTTACTCTATCATTGTAGTAAAGAGTAATTCTGAGAAAGCCACATAATTTTTCTTTTCCTAGTTTCTAGTCTGTTTAGAAAAAGTGATAAAGAACATCCATTATCCTAGTACTTGTAACAGTAACATCACCTTCCTAATGATAAGGTAAACTGTGTCACAAGACTTGTTTGAAGTTAAAATCCTAAGATCTTTCATGTTCTCTTCTTAATGTATGTGGATGTCTTTTTAAAAAAAGACTTACATGTGACTTTCCTAAACCTTGTTTTCTATGGAGAGTAACTGTCACACTTTAACATTCTTTACAAGTTAAAACTAAATATCAAAGAGGATAATTAATTTTAGGCTAATTGTTTCAGTTTATTTTGAACTTACATAATTCCCCCTTTGGAGTCTGGTGAGATGGCTCAGTTGTTAAAAAGTTCTTTCATGCAAGCCTGAGGCCCTGAGTCTGAACATCTAGAATCCATGTGAAAGGTAGAGCAGACAGTCTGGGTGCTATATCTGCAACTCCAGATCCACTAAGGCGAGAGACAGAAAGTGCAGTCAGGAGAAACCCCAAAGGCTTACAGGCCAGCATTTTCAAAGTGCTCAAAACCCTGTCTCACATAAGGTGAAGGAGAGGAGGACACGCAAGTCTGTTCACTGACCTCCACAAGGCACTGTAGTATGTAGGACTGCATCTGCAGTTACATACATGAATACACACACACACACACACACACACACACACACACACACGCACACACACACGCACATGCACACACACACTCACAGACACACTACGCACACACATGCTATGCACACATACACAGAAAAGCTCTTTTATTTTATACATGTAACAAAATTTACAGTCACCTACACTATCCAGGTAGTAGATAAAATCGCTATTCTAATGATTTCTTAGATTTACCTTTACAAAAGTCACACAATTTAAATCCTAACTGTGACTGCAGCCAGCCAAAGACTGTACAGATTTGCTTCCATCCACTATCTTCAGTTCCATCTTGGTTACACAACCCGAAAGAACACGTTTCTCCCCTAGTCTGAGCATATTGCAAAGTGAACAAGTGATTTTTTTCCAAAGATGTTATTCAACTTTTATCTCCCACTTTGCTGTCTTCTTTACTGCTCTGATTCTGGCTTTAATTTAATTACCTTTCATCTTTAAAACCATCCATTGTTCATAATTCCCTAGGGTAGAGGTCAGCAAATTACATTATGCAGGCCAAATCTTGCCTACCTGCTTTTCTAAATCCATCCTCATTGGAACTCTGTCCCATTCATCTGTTTCTGGTCTACCTGTTGCTGCTTTCATACTATGGGAACAAAGTTAACTAGTTGCATGTGAGATCAAACAGCTTGCAAGCCTGCACTATGTACAATGTTGTCCTTTTAACCAAGATATTGCCAACTATCTCTTTCAAGGTAGTTTTAAACTCTTCACACGACAATTCACTCTCTTTATAGTCTAGACTCTCATTTATATTCTGGTATCAGTTTTCCAAAATTTCCTTTTGTCTCCTCCCCATGATCTCTCCAACATGTCTGGACTTACTAAAATAATCTCTTTATTTGGATCTTCCTATTTCATTACCAGAATATACCCTAACCATGTGAAAAGACCTTTTCAAATGGAGCCATTCATAAATAGTGAGGGACAAAATGTATATTATATATGCTCATTAATTAAAAATTATGCTGCTGTTTGACATTTCTATCCTTGGGACCAACTTTGAGAAATCGAGCATTTCCCTAATATATATTGAAATTACTAAGATTATTGCCAACAGAAACTAGTTTGGGTAATTCTAAAAGTGAAATCATCTTAAGCATAAAAAGACGTTGTATAATAGGTATCTTAGTGTACTGGTTGCTTCCTAAAATTATGCTAGTCGCTAGCAGTTGAATGTCATAGGGTAGCATTTTGTGGAGAATGGCAACTGTTATAAAAGTCTTCATTTATCACTATATGAATTAATATCTTCACTTAAGATATCTTGCACATAATATTAGTCTGTAAAATTCATTCCTACCAGACAAACCAAAAAGGCATATGTTTTAAGACTGATGTACATTTGACTATGCAACACTTCTTTCCTGGAAAAGCATTGTTTATGTTTGTTAAGGCTCCTTACCATGCAGGCAAGATGATGACAGTCTTAGAGTAATTGAGGCACTTGATTTTCACTTGCCAAAGGAAGATGATTGAACCTACTCCTTAACTCAAGGCCTTAATCGTTCATCACAAAGAAGATTATTTCTAAGTCATTGGTATAGAATTTTGTATATTGATGCAAATCATGGTCATGTCAAATACTAGTCTAATTTTATCACAAGAATATATATCCTAAGTCTAACAGATATATATGGTTTTATAAATACATAAGGTAAAATAGTTAAATAAGGTCTTCAAAGGCCTAAGAGAGCCACAGAATATGGCATTTAAAGATGTTTTTATTTTTCTAAAGATTCTTTAACAACAAGAAAAGTTAACTCCTGACAATACCCAGCTGACCTCAATGAAGATGATGAGCATCAAAGAACCTCCTTATGGAGTTGACTTCAAATGTGGCAAACTAGCCACTGGGCAAAATGTCCTCATTTATACCACAGACAGAATTCTGCCTAAAAATGTGCAAGCTTAGATGCAGCAGAGTCAGTGGCCAAACTCTGCCAAGACAGGGTAAGCAAGTCCTCAATAGTTCCTGCCTCATGAATAAGTCTGGCAGAGATATTTAACTAGAAGGCTGAAGATGAGGCTCCAATACTATAGAGAGTAACTGTCTCCACCAGTAAACTGTCTCAAGTCAGTTTTCCATTTTGGAAGCTGCTAAACTGCACTACTGGCTCACTCAGGCATTTAAGTTTTATTCTTTCTCAAGTCTCTGAAGAAGGCTGAAGACCAGATAGTTTAGTTTTACAATCAAGTTTAGTCAGTTAAGGGATAAGATCTCTTTAGATCAAGATAAATGATTTAAGCTAATAGAAATGAGATATGATAGATATTGAATTTCATTCAGAAATTTAGATTTAACAAGATAGGAAAGATGTTTACTTCAAGTTTGACAATTACAAATAACCAAATCACTATGAATGTAACATTTATATAACTCATGATTGTCTCATGGTTTTATTCATATGTAATAAAACAAATATATATGTTTAGAAAAAAAGAAAGAATCCATCTCAAAAACATAGTTGTTTTTCTTAAAAGATAAACAAAAGATTTCTTACAATACAACAGAGTTGAATTTAGGTTTAGATAATGACAAAAATCCGAGTTAGATCGATGCTGCCAGTGAATTCATGGGTACCCTGCAAATTGCATCTGGAATGATAGCTGGATTGTTTCTCTCTCTCTTTGTGTTAGGGTTCATAAAATATACTTTTAAAATTCATCTTTGTGATACTAACCACACTAGAAAGCACCAAGTTGCATCCACAGAGTTGAGAAAATATCAATAAAAGGGTAGAAGTATAGACATATTTTCTAAATATCAATTGCAACAGAGTTGAGGACAATTGGAGCTATTTCCAATGACCCAAGAATGATAATCGTTTAAAATAAAGTTTGGAGGAAGAAAATAGTATGTAAGCTAAGTCATATAGGAAATATAATCTAGTAGCAATAGTGGTGGTGATGTGTAGAGATACTGAAGTTATAATTAGTAATAAATAATCAATAGCTGATGAAGTGAGGAAGTAAAGGAAAAGAAGAAATTTAATTTTAATGCTAAAATATTAGAAACTTGGATAAAATGTAAGTGATCTTGCTAAAAACATGACGAAGTAACATGATACTGATTATAAGTAAAGCATAATTCTAACATATTTTGACATATGACATTGCTTAGGTAATTGCACAAATGCCTGTAGTGCTGAAGAAAGAGAGACACTGGCAGTTTAGAAATCATCTCCTTAGATACACTCATTCCAAACATATTTTCCATGATATCTTAAAAAAAAATGGCTCATGATTTATCTTGAAATTCACCCATAAGATGAATTTGCTGTTGCAGACAGAGTGAGTAGGAAGACTAGGTATGTCCCACATTGTCACCGAAACAAGCAAGCAAGTAAACAAATAAACAAAAACCCAAACCTACCCTATTGCATAATGAGGAAGCTATACTTACATGATTAGTGGACAAATACAAATATGGCAATAACAAGGACTCACGTAAATGAACAATTATTTTGTCAAATTTCAGAGGAAAAACTAAATTTGAAATAAGATAAAATCCAAAGCAAGTTGACAACCAACAGGTAGATAGTTATTAAAAGAAAATAAAAATTTTGATGGAAGTCAACATACAAAAAGTTTTCGACAACACTAGAGTTAGGGAATAGGTCAATATGCTACTGTTGTTGAAAAAAAATCACCAATGAAAGGAAGGGAGAGAATCAAGACTTTAAAGAAAGATATATTTATATCTACTATAACATAATTAAACATAAATATGAAAAAGTTCTTAGAAAGTGTAAGATATTTATAAGAACTACCTAAAATTTTGAAATATGAGAACTTAATAACATAACTCAATATTTCAAAATATATATATACATATATACATATATATACATATATATATACATATATAATCATATATATACATATACATATAATCAATATAAAAATTAGTGGCTTTAGTCACTATTTATTTATATTTAATTTTTTACTTCATGTGTTACATTCCAGATTGGGGCATTTTATTTTTTTAAAATATTTTATTAATTTATTTGTATTACATCTCAATAGTTATCCCATCCTTTATATCCTCCCATTCCTCCCTCCCTCCCACTTTCCCCCTACTCCCTTCCCCTATGACTGTGACTGAGGGGGACCTCATCCCCCTGTATATGCTCATAGAGTATCGAGTCTCTTCTTGGTCACCTGCTATCCTCCCTCTGAGTACAACCAGGCCATCAAGGGAATGTGGTCAAATATGGCGCACCAGAGTTCGTATGAAAGTCAGTTTGGGAGCATGTTATTATGTCATGATACAGATGTGGAAGTCAGAATATAGTTTAGTTTACACAATCAGTTCTTGCTTTCTCTCATGAGAATCCAGGGTTTGAACTCAGAATCTAAGACTTGGTAGACAGTGTTCTTACCATCTGACTATGCTGTTGCTTTACATCTGATGCACACTATTCAGTTACGTAAGACATGCATTCAAGTGTTCAAAAGGTACAAGAGGGTATTAACATTCCCACTGGTCAGGATGTACTACCTATAAGCAGGTATGAGCAGAAGATGGCTTTTGAAGTTGTCACTTGAGAAAAACAGGGTGGGGGGCATGTTTGTTAAAATCCAAAAAGAGTTATTTGACATATACTCCTTTCTTTCATTTTTTTTGTCATTAAACACAAATAGAAAGGAAAAGAATGTTTAAATAAAAACCTCACAGGATACTGTCAGCAATCACCTTTATAACTAATCAAGAATAATTATTTGAAATAAGATCTTAAACTAAAACTCTCTGAAGCTAATCACTTGAGCTTTAAAAGATGCAGTATAAAAGTTAAAAGTAGGAAACATTTCCATGATTTCTGAAGTCAAAGACACAATATAAACACTGAGCTAAAATTGGCTTAAGAATTTCAAAACTATTCCTCATGAAATCATAATTATATCAACTTGTACAAATAAAAGGTCAAGAACTTTCCAAATAATTGCATCCAGACATTGTCTCATTACTACAGTTCCCCACACAGAAATAATTCAACATCTATTGGGTTTATCTCTTGCTCACTCTTTTCCTCAAGACTGATGAAGACAGCCAAATCACACATCTGGTATATCTTCTTTAAACCATTTTTTCTAACTACTTACATCAAATAAAATGAGTTCTAAATAATTCATTCTTTATCAGTCAACCATAGGACAGTTCACAATCAAAAAAATATTACATTAGTTCAAGGAAGGTTTCATTTAACAAATTTTCCCTCAGAGTATGACTTACATTTTGTTGACATTTAAAAATTAATTGGCAACATAGTATATTGAAAAATGTTATCCACACTCAAAATGCAGATATTCCTTTAAACTTTAAAACAATATAGAGATAAAACTTCGAACTACTTTCCTGAAAATTTCTAAATACTACTATGATTTATCTTTCAAATGACTTGCACGTCAAAGGAAAGTTTTGCTTGTGCTAACTCAATTCGTATCAAGGATCAATGATCAAACAGTTAAATGCAGATGCATAAGGTAGTGTCGTCTTTAAAAGTGGATGAGGTAGAATTGTATCTGCTATTTCCTTGTGTATGCATGAGTACACATTTACCATCTAAAGTAGTATTTTGAAGTTAAGAACTACTGAAATGTCTTCTTACTGATTACGTTTTCTCATGGCAATATCATACACTTTTCAAGGGTTGCCATTTGTATACTCAAAACATTTAAAAATAAAAGACTTGAACATTCTACTCAATAGCATTAAGATTATATTAAAATTAAAACTATCTACCTACCATTTAGTCTTGAACTTAAAGCAATGTGTCCAACTCTTTCATATGATTGTCAATAACCAAAAGGGCCAACATTAGCACAGCACTAATATATTTTCTAGATAAAGCAGGAGTTTGTTTTATTAGTCTTCTCATTAAAAGCCAATACAACTTATTCTCATACAAAGAAGATATACTAGAGTGTACACCCTTAACTCTGTAATGATTGCTATGTGTGTATTTTCCCACACCAAGTTCAAATAGGTCCTTTGAAACTAAGCTATAGTATACGTGGCATGGTCTTTTATTTCAGAGCACTAAGCTATTAGATGACATTGCATAATTCATTTTTAATGTTGACTATAGGAAAGATAAAATAAAGGTTAACTATCAACATGTAAATTATTCATCATATAATAATAAGTAAATGCAAATGACATAAAATAATGCCCACACAAGAACTTGTTACCTGCTTTTTTTTCCCAGGAACAGAACTTGGCCAAAATTGTCTCTACTATTGTTAGGCAGAATCAATAGAGACATTTATTTAGGACGATATCCCACTAAATTGTCCAGTGGATACTTCTCAAGAGAAAAGAAAAGTCAAGACAAAGGAGAACTATCAGGCACTGGGGAAGAAATGGTGTGTTCTGTAGTTTTGCCTGATAAAGTAGAAACATTTAAATCTTTTTCACTTCTGAGAATTTTCCAGATCAATAAGAAGAGTGTTCTGGACACACCTCATTCTCAGGTTAAATTTACATCCACATCTCCCCTCCTCTTAGGTTGCGTCTCCTCTGCCTGTGCAGAGATAGCTAGAGATACTGGTGAAGCTTGTAACAAGGACTTTTCTCCAAAGTCGCATAACAAATGGAAGTGCTAAATAACTGACTGGAATATCAGATAATTCTGTAAATTAAAAAACTGTCATTGAAGCCCTGCTAGTTACTCAACGGTTTGCAGAAAGGAGAGGGGAATGAATTTTTCATAACACGGAAAAGTCATAGACAGAAGCTAAACAAGAGGACACAATGCACTTAACTTTCTGCCATAATTATAAGTAAACTTATTGACATGTGAATGCGAAAAGGCCAGACACTTGAGAGAAGAAAACTCGGCGCATATTTTCTACAGATGCCAAAACAAATTGTGTCCTATATGTGTGCACACATTGGGAGGGGGGAAAAGGCAGAACTGGGCACCGGGATGGACCCGAGCCTCACAAGTGTGCGTGCATGAAAACAGTGATTTAGCTGCAGGTCTTTCGGGCTGAAGAGCCACTATAAGGATAAGGAATGAAGACCAAACACTCGGCTTAAGATTTCAGCTCTGTAGGATGTCCTTCCTTGCAAATAAGATAAAGAAGAGCTCAGTGCATTGTCTAAATCTTCTAGGCTGGCATATGCCAGAGCTCAGGATTGAACCCAAACTGTAAGCTATCCAAAGAAATATAAGAGTTACACAATCTAACTCCTTAAATGATTTGCATTTCCAAGATTCCAAGAAAAGGTTTTATCTTATTTTACATAATAATTTTTGGGGGAAATAGATATGAGTGTTTGAAACAACTGTGTTATAATGACAGATTAACAAAAGAGAGATGCAATTTTAAAGTTATGTAACTCTTGAAAGGATTCAATTCTTTTACAAATGCATTTGTTTTCACGTAACCTCTACTTCCCTTAATTAAAATGAAAGCCAACTAACTAGAAGCACAAAGATTTTATCAAGTGATAAAAAGCCACAAATCTTGGAACGAAAGCAAAAGGTAAATTTAATAAAGAAGGCAAGATCATTTTTCTTCTCTTCTCCACCCTAAATGCACAGAACACAGGTAAAATGTGAGTGAGGAAATTAATATAACCTTTATAGGCATCTATTGAAATTTTCATTTTGTAGGAAGCATTTTACTTGATAATGTTATGTTTTAAAATAAAATATTTCCTTCCAAATGGTACAAAAGGCAAGAATGAAAACTTAAGCCATTTCATGATTTGGAAAAGATTGTCTTTGATAATCCTGTCTCATTGTATATTTTCATGTGCAAGGAAACATGACTGAACTATAAAAATAGAGAATTTTGGAAGCTTACAAAAAATAGTCACCCAAATAAGGTACTTCAATTCACACTGTCTTTTGATGCACTTAGCTCATCAATTTATTTTAAGAAAAACAAAACTATACTGGAAGCTGGAGTGGAAGAAACTGAAGAACTAGCATGTCATGTCTTACTTTGGGAAAGGCCAGTAGACTCATGCTGATCCACCTATCTGGAAGGTTACAGGGCAGTAGGAATTTCATGTGTCTCTTATAAATATGAAAAGGATATACAGAAACACTTTTTTGCTATGTGAAGAAATCAGGAACTCTTAAAATTAATAAAGCCAACCTATGAGAATATGCTAAGATTATTCAATCACAAAAATAACAACTACCTTGGATAAATATGTTCATAAGGTTCCAGTTCAGTTCACATTTGGATACCCTATAGTAACCAAAATTAGATTTCTGATATATCAACAAGGACTTTTCTAAACGGGACCATTCTAATTGAGTATAACATCATATGCTAACATGTACGTTGCTTGAGTAAATCCAGTATTTGTGTTTGATACCCATTAGGTTATGTCCTGCAATCAAACACAAAATGTATGTAAAACCATTGTTGGAAAAGGCACCAGATTTAAATTTAGAGCTTTGTTTGTTCAAATACCTTTGACAAATGCATATGTCTGAATCTGTTCTCTCATCTCCTAAATGGCAATAACACCATTTGCATTAAAGATTACTGTAAAAACCAAATTAAGCCACATGTCTAAAATTAGGTTATGAACGACATGGCACTAGGTGTTATGTAAGATTGTTTTCACTAACTTACTTTTCAAAAATTTCCTTCTAAACCTCATCACTATTCAAGGATTCATCTGACTGTGTTTTTCCCTCTTCTTTCCTCTCCAAGTGCTAGAGCTGTGTAATCATCATGAGAATGTTTATAATAGACACACGTATCTATGAAAAATGCCCTTTCAGATATGTAATTATCATAGACATTTCAGTATGCATGTCAGAATATTTGACCTCACAGTTTAAAGGGGAAGTAAAGAATAATTGTCATGCCAGAAGATGTACATCTAAGTGACAGCCAAGTTGCGAGGGCAGCTCATGGAAAGCTGGAGAAAATAAAGCCACATAGACTTCAGATTTCCATCCACATATCAGATCTAAATGAGACATCCAGATTAAGAAAGAACCTAGTGTGAGCTTTACTGGAAAACCAACCAGAAACCCAGTGCAAGACATATTGCCTCCTCCTTTATTGTGTGACTCTTGCCTCTGCCATATTCTCTGAGGAAGTTGCTTCACACTTCAATGACTAGTGTGAGACTCTTGTGAAACCAGATACTATCCAGAAGATCCACTCTCAAGGAGATGGAATGAAGTTCTGGTGAGGTTCCCGTTGATCCATGATACCCAGAAATACACTTGTCATCTATACTTGGGAGCAACCAGAATGATATTTCAAAAGGTAACTGTTATATAGCAACAAGTGTCATGGGAAGTTGTGTGCAAAATGTACAAGAATGAAGAGGAAATCTGTGACTGGGACCCCAGCAAACGCTTGAGGAATAGAGGGGTTTGCTGTGTCACTTGCTGTGCCTCACAGCCCCTCTGCAGATAGGGAGGTTTTCCTCTTGCCGCAAACTCCCCTGTCTATGCTGATTGTAATGTACTTGAGTGAAATAATTAAATCCTTCCTCTTATAAAGAAGGCAAGCATAGATAACTCAATAGCATTCGCAAATTCAAATTTGGCTGTCTACATAAGTAGTTCTTTCTAATTCATCACTTAAAACTACTAACGACAATAGGTTATCCAATAACAAATGGCCATCCTGTAAATACATACATACAAGTCACCTTATATGGATCGATGCTCCAATGAGAGCATTCCATAGTTTTTCCAGGAACTGTGCAATTAAGGAGTAAGGCAGATTTAAAACAGACACATTGGGCCAATGTCTTGTTATAAAGAGTAATGAGTAGAAGACTTTTAGACATTATGTCACTCTGTAAGCCTGAATGAGAAACAGATCTTCCACAAATGATATCTCCTTCCCTCATAAGAACTCAACACCCTGGACAGTATCGCCATCATTTAAAACAAACAAATGTACAACAATACGAAAATCACAGAAGCAAAGCTAGACTTAAATAAATTTGAGTGTCTAGAGAGGAGTGATCAAGAAAAACTGAGCCTGTGGCTGTGAAAATAGGCAACTGAAAAATAAAATAAGCACCTTTCATTTTTTCCTGCCATTTTGCGGCAACCATCTTTTCTCACTCTGAAGTTTTATGTTTGTGAGAACTTATATTCAGACCCACCCTGTACTTGGCACATTGCTAGGCAGAGTGGGACTAGAGTGTTCATGACTTCTGACGTAGCCTTTATACTTCACTGTTTCCTTTACTCTTTCCTTCACCTTTCCTCCAACTTCCTCAGCAGGCTAAGACAAGCACGGCGTTTACATAGAAGCATCCCCCTCCAAGTGGCATCCTGGCACTGTGTTGTCATTTCTTTGAGTGTCAATCATCTCCTGCTATCATGAAATACTTCTTTCATTGTGTCTGTCTTCCAAAATCTTGCCTGAAGAAGTATAGGTTTACCCTGCTGAAATAACATATCCACATGGTATTTCACATATATACACGTATAAATGAATAAGCGAAAAGGAACCTAGTGATCTTACAAAGAGTGATAAGAGAAATAAGCATTTCAGGTAAATGAACTTTGTAATGGTAATATAGTATGATATTATACTTCATTTAAAATGTTTTACTTGCTGAAGTTTATAAAGAGTAAATGGGGATAGGCATGCCTTTAATCTCTAAACTCAGAATGTAGAAGGCAGGATCTCTGAATTTGAGGCTAGCCTGGTCTACAAAGAGAGTTCCAGGACAGCTGGGCCTACAGGGAAACCCTGTCTCAAAATCAACAACTACAATAAATATGAAAGAAAGAAAGAAAGAAAGAAAGAAAGAAAGAAAGAAAAGAAAAAAAGGAGGAACGAAAAAAGGAAATTATTTCCTAACTATTTTTAATGGTTATCTGTTTATTTTTAATCCAGTAATTAAATGGTAAAGCACTGATGAATTGTCCCACTATAATTTGTATGGCAAATTCATATTTTTCATAATTAGTAAAATGTAAATTGACCTTAAATCTTAGAATAAAAGAAAATACCGAGTAAATGTTATCTAATATTTGTACACCATTTTTTTGTATTTCATTGTTATGACAAGAAAAAACTAGTATATAGTTCACTTAATTAAATTGGATAATAATTAAATCTGAGAAGGGTGGGAACCATCAATGAAGCGCACACACTGCTGTCCGAGTTAAAACAGAATCTTGATAACGAACATTAATTGAGAAGGGACAGCTTAAAAAATTCTTCAGTGAAACATTAAACACAGTTATCTGATGTTTATGTTTTTCTCCTTTAATAATTAATGGAATGTAAATAGTCAGGGGAGGCTTGGGCTTTGCATTGTAACTAACCACCATTATAAATGGCAGTCAGATGTTTACACAATACCCAGAACCTTTCTGTATAAAAGGAGGTTACAAATCTGCCCCCTTTTCCCTGTTCAAAGTCAAAAATAATGGTGCCTGGTCCCCAGAGCATTCACTGCAGGAACTGTTTGCATATTCAGTTATTGTTTCTGCTGCGTCAGTCATCTGTTGAAGTTCACTCTAATGTGGCCCTGATCAATTCTGCCAGCTGTGCTTAAGTGCTGTTTACTATAATAACATCACACTGCATTCTTATTTGGCAACAGCAGCTATGACAGCACCTAAATGCATGGAGAAGCCAAGATTTTTATCATGCACACAGATCAAATTGAAACTGTTTACAGAATACAGTGATGTTCTATTTCTGTCTGTTCTAGTGAATACCAACAGCTCAATAACGGCTTTGCAAAAGATTACTACTCTGCCCTTCCTAATGATTGCAGATCTTGTTGACCTAAATCCTCCTCAGTATGATTCAGAAACTATTTTGCAATTATACATTATAATCTTGATCAAACGATTAAGTGTCTAAACATGTTCATTTGCTTGGAATAAACCTTTCTTCCCAGAACCCCATGTTATAAGACATAGTAAGTGTAAACTATCTGGGTGAAAAAGTGTCTTCAAATATATTTGGCAGCTACAAGACTAATATGAAAATAAGAAAATAGGAATTAACAAAATCCACTAACAGTGCCAAGTATATAGGTCAGGAAAATATGAGAGTGTCTAGTTTATTATACATTGCTATTTCTTTTACCAGACATTAGGCAATAAAGCAAAGAAAGCCAGGTAAGCACAATAAAAAAAACATTTCACATAAAAACAGACATAAGCACTGCCATCAACATTTGTTACTGTTTAGCTACTTCTTAAACCCCTTTGTGTGTGTGTTCTATGATCGCATATCAGCAAAGTTACAGTAATCTCATTGAGACTTTGAAAAATGCCCATTCTTATTTCTGTGATTCATTTAACATATCCTTCATACTAAGTGTGTTGTAAATACCAGTGCTGACTGAGGAAAAACAGATTAGTCACCAAAATGTCATCGGTGAGGTTTTAATCCCTTGAAAGCAACAGGAAATAAGTGGCATATTTTCAGAATAATATTAAAAAAGAAGTATGGATTTTAACCTAAGTGGAGGCTACAGCTCATACAGCCATGACAGCTCCTCTGACCTCTGTGCATTAACAGCAGTGTAAAAATCACGTGCTAAACAGGCACAGGTGCGCATCTTTACTTTTCTCCAAGTGCCAACTAAAAGCTATACACTTGATTTCCAGTAGCCATGGTTTCTGCATTAGTGTCTATCAGTGTAGTCAGCTACTTTGACATGATTCAGCTTTTGTAAACAGTTAAACAACAAACTCCTCTTCCTGTTCTTACTCAGTTCCCTAGCTACAGCTGAGGTTGTAATTGGGACTGTCCATCAAGAGCAACCGGTCTAACACTTTATACTGATGCTCTTTCATAACACATACTTCCTCAGATGGAATCCTGGTCCTAAATTATTTCTAAAGAAACAGGACAGTTTAGTGAGACCATCAGGTTGTTAAGAAGAACGCAAAAGAAAATGATTCAGACTGTTTAATCTAGTCACTGAAGATTGACAGTATCTTTTTATATTTTTGAAAGCTCTTTTGACATTAACTGATATGTTCTAGCAGAGAAGAATGAAAAGCTTTCTATGTATAAGAGTTTATCTTTCGCTTTTCTTATTAACATCAGATAAAGCAAAGAAGCTTGAAGCCATAGCTCAGACACATCTCACAGGAATAGACTCAAAACACAGGCATCAGGACTGTCGGCAGGTATGAGGAAAGACTAGAAAAAAGGATGAAACACAACAAAATAAAAAAACGCCAGAGGAGTTAAACCTCACCTGTTTACACCACTATGCATGGAGGAATAGAAAGGCCACCTTATTACTAAAGGTGAAGCCATCCCAGCTAGAAAGATAAGTGAACCACGGCAAATATTGTAGTGACTGTTCTGTGAATGAATTGCCACACCAAATGACAGAACTCTCTCAATTCCACTTTCCAATAACTCCAAGGCACTAGGGATGTGACAGTATGATGAATACCACAACAGACAGCTCCAATATGGTACCATTTTACCAGATCAATATCTCACTGCAATATAAGAAAAAAAAGGAGCTGATATTAGTCTACACAGTGTATTACAGATGAGGTACATTTCTTCTCATTGCACTCATGCTGAACCAAGGCAATAATTCACAGAGCCCTTAAAAGGTTCATGCTCCACCACCACATGCAAAAAAAAAGGGCTAATCTTTATTTCAACATCTGATTCAGATGGACTAGTTTAAAGGAAAAAGAATGCAAGACTTTATTGCCTTTTGATTAACCATCATTTTCACAGGCAAACAAATAGTTATGTTGGTATGTGCAAAATGGTACAAATATGCCTAGATTACTGACATCATTCGGGTAACAGCGTGAGGGAAATTTTCCTCAGTATTTCACAGGCAGCTAGCTTCCGCTCCTAACAACTGGGAGGAATCATGGGAGCCTTCCCCATTTTGAGAGGTTGAAACATAATCAATTCTCAGTTCTCAGCAATGGTTTGTCTTCGTTTTGATTGCTCCATGTTTCCTTCTAAAAACCAAAGTCACTGTGGTCAGCTACTTCCACAGCTGCCAAGCTCACTACCATTCTATACAGGAAATATCAGTAGCTATGTGTACCAGTCACTCAAAAGGAACATCGAGTAATCCTCTTGTCATGGTTAAAATATAAATGATTAAGAGCCTCATTGTTTCAAAATATCCTAATTGATTCAGGCTACAGGAAATGCCATTGTTATAACTAACTCAGAAGCCAACTAGTTTGGAGTTGATATGCCCAGGGATAGTGTATCTTAATATACATTCACACCCTCCATTCAAGTATTTCTGCAGTTTTTCTCTATTTTATCTCTCTTTTTCATATACAACCTCAGCTAAATATCATGTCCTGAAGCAGTTCAAAATGTATCTAGCAACACTTTAGAAATGAAGAATTCACACCCAACTCCTTGAGCAGAGCTTTCTTTCTGATCGTGTCCATTTCCCTTCTGGCTCCATCCATAGCTTTTGATGTGGGACCCTCAGTTGATATCCTAAATCCTGAGACAGGCTCTCTGGTTGCTGTCCACCTAAAAATAATGTACCTCCCATCCCCCTTCTCATGCCGTGCAATGAAGTATCTGCTCAGTGGCATGTAAAGGTCTTGAGAGACAAGGGAGTTCATTCTTTACTGGAGGATGTGCACTTCTAATATTTTCCTAGCTGCTGCCAACCTGCCTGAACTATGAATTAGGTCAACACTAGGAGTTTTGTTTTACAGATGAGGAAAATGAGGTTAAATGGCTTAGCCCATTGACCCAACAGCTGTCAGAATTCAGTAACCATTCTCTGGGCCAGTGCTTTCCAGCCCAGATTTTGCAATACCCCAGGGTGTCTCACATTTCCTAAAGTATTTCATGAAATTCTCACACAATTAAAAACAAATATAGGCCAAATTATATCTTCCAGACATGACTGGAAAAACAAAAGGCAAATGTATAGTCCATTTCAACACTGAAAACATGAATACTGTCATTATCTGTTATGTTACTGTCTTTCAGGTGGGTGGTAAACAAAACAAAGCAAGGTGAGATAGTGAGACAGGCTGTCAGTCATTACATTTTTTTCTTCATTTGTCTATGCCAAGCATTTTGGGTTAGTTTGGTTTTGAAAGTCTCTCTCTCTCTCTCTCTCTCTCTCTCTCTCTCTCTCTCTCTCTCTCTCTCTTTCTCTCTCTCCCAGGATGGCTTAGAGAATTCTGAATGTTCCTGCCACAGCCCTCTAAGAGCTGTGTGAACCATGATCATGGCACGGATATCATATTTAATATTATTTTATCTTTACATAGCGCGTGGCAAAATTACTGGTAAAAAGCTTGTCATAATATATTGTTTCTCTTACTCGTTCCCTTAAATGTTACTAAGGACATTGGTTAACTTTTGTTTGTAAGTTGTGTTTTATTATCTGTAGTGAAACACCATACACTAAGATGCTTCCTGGAAGCTCCACTTGGCTAATCATTTTCAAGATTGACTAGTAACACTCAAGCTTTGTTATTTTTTAAACATCTATTTATCTATCATATATATTATATATGTATATAAATATGTATTATATATATTTAATTTGGTTGTTAGGTTGGTTGTTAGGTTGGCGTGTGTGCACATGCCTGTGGACATACCTTGGCACCCCTAAGGGATGAAATGCCAGGCGGCTGCAGCTGGATCTCCATTTCTCCCATATAAGTTTCTGGGACTGAGCACAGATCTTTGGTCTTGGAGTCATGTACCTTTGCCTTATGGGTAACCTCATATCTTTTACTTGTTTTGTGTTATGTTGTATTAAGAGTTCTTAATGGGATGTGAGCTAACAATACAACTTTTATCTGATTATTTGATTTGATTTCATTTTCTCCCATACATTGGGAGAGAAAACAGATACTTTGAACATTGTAGTTGCTATAAAGTTAGATACTTCAATACAGAGCAGATAAGAATAGGTGTGTTGATGGTGAGCCACTTTTATAGGAACTTTCTCAATTGTTTTAATTGCTATATCAGTAGAAGTACCAAATCGTTGTTACTTTGTTTCTATGTCTGCAGATAGAAACTCATCTTATCTTTCTCCTTTTTTCACTTAATATTTTTAGTAGATACTAAGTTCCTACAAGGTGTGTGCTTGCCCTAGGCCTAGTGAATAGAAGAATGATATAAGACTTTCTGGTAAAGACCGTATGTCTTAAAAATGTCACCAGTAAGAATCAAATGGTCATAATAAGCAGTTGAACCTTTTTTAGAAATAATAGAGTTAGAACTTTCTACATCTTATTGTTAAATACCAATGTCCAACTTAAATTAAATTGGATCTATCCTGCAATCTGTCTTTCTTCTTTTGCATATATTAGAAGCATTTATTTTAACCATAGCAATATAAATAATTATATTCACACACTTAACTTTTAAAAGTATTATACCACAGGAAATCAATGAAATTGAATATTTACTGCAGGCCACCAATTTTAATACACTATGTGGCAAAATTATAAAAGTGGTAAATACTGAAGCTGCAATATAAAAAGTGTTCAATTTGAAAAAATAAAAAAATGGTTAAACTCAGGATGCTTAACTGAATTTGAACTCACTTTGCATAGATTTTATTTTTCTTTCTTAATATCTTGGGTCTGGGAGGGTTTTTTATTCTTCTCAGTGTCATCATTTCAGAATTTCTGTTTCAGTTCTCAAAGGACTTAGGTGATGATTGATAAGAATTTTTAGGACAATAAAGTATTAAATATTTAATTTATTAAAATTTTGTTTTATGTTCTATGATGTAAACTGATAAGAAAAAGATCACTCTAATGAAAAACAATAATTTTATCATGGAAATTATTATGAACTTTAGTAGCATAGTCTACCTAATTTGAGAACTAAAATCCTTGATCAATTGTCTAAGGTGCAGGGAATCAAATCTCTCAGGACATGTTTAGAAAGTTTGTTTTAAGCCATGGAAGAATGACGTCTTGATAATCACAGATATGCCCACTTGTGTCCTTTGCTTACATACCTACTTTTCCCTTTTGAAAGTGGCCTGGAGAATTTAAAGGGTCAGGAAAAACAATGACTCACATAACAAATTTGTAACAACAAGGAAAAACACCTTCATATACTGCCACTGTTTGATTAGTCGTAAGTAAAATTTAATGCATAAAACATGAGAAATACGTATTGAAAGTTTCAGTAAAAAACACGTTTGAAGACTTTTGAAAGGGCTTGTTATTGACATAAAGCAAAAGTAGTTTATTTAGCTTGAATAATTAATACTATGCCTCAGTAACTCATAATAAACACATTTAATTAAATGCTGAAATATCACTTAAATCAATACATAGTAATTCAAAACTCAAGATCAAAAGCAAAATTAGGGGAAAAAACTGGTTTAATGCCGTAAATGCCATAAGCACTAGATCAAGAGCTATAGGAAATAATTTCCGTTTTTGAATCTTTTTTTTTTTTTTAGGCTGTAGTAAAATAAATGGACCAGTGGCGCAGCCTGGCTCTGCAGAGCTCTCACTGTCTAGTCCCAGTAAATCACACTCTCTAGGGACCATTTTTCCTAATCACTGAAATGGGTTTGTAATAAGGCAAAATCACAAGCCTCTTGCCGAGAAGCTGAAAAGATTGTTCGAGGCACTTGGAAAGCAGCACACTGCAAGGGAACTGTGCAGTTCACAGAGGGCCTGCCAGCTGGCATTTAAGAAGATCCAATGTGGTTTTCTAAATCGAGGGATGCAGAGTACACAGAAACTTCTGGATAAAGTTCGTGCTTCACAGAATTCCTCCACTGTTTTTAGAATCCATAAGCCCTATGACCATTTAGGACATTTTTCCTTTAACCACTGAACGAAGACGCCTTGGGCCCGGATCAGCTCTGTAAGGCCACCTCTTCATGATCAAACTTTGATAAACACTGTTTAAAGTAGTGGGTGACTTTAATGCAGAGGATAGACCAGCTGCTCCTGAGAGAGCCAAATCCGCGTGGTGGGTTTGACGTATTCATTTAAAAAAGACTGGCAGAAAGAGAAATAGATTTGTATGTAGAGGGCTGACGACGTTAATGTTTTAAGCTAACATTAGTTTAGAGGAGAGTAAAACCATTCCTCTGGGAGCCCAAAGAAGCAGTAGTTGGGGAGCAGGAGTTGGGGGGAAGGAGTTGACAAGCAAGCACAGCACATTCTGTGCAATGTAAATGTATGTTCCGTATATATCAAAAGCACTCAGTATCTTCAGGAAGGTTACGTTCACGTGCTAAGGGTATGCTAACAAATACCATGCCATCAGGAGAGGGTGCTCTTTCAGATCCTGAAATCTGTGTACGGAGGAACATCCCTGAATGTGTCTATATAATTACTTAAGCAATAACCTGCAATGCCATGCAATAACATGCAAATTTAATCAAAGTGTAGACTTGTTTCCCCCACCCCCTTCACGGTACATCTGAACAGAAGCCTGTACCTCGGTTCTTTCTGGGCCCTCGACGTGAAGAAATAAATGAAAAGAGATGAGCATAAATATCTGCTATATTACGAGGTGCCTGACTGACATATAATTTCTCCCTCTAATTTCATTCCCATGTTGAACTTTAAATTAGTCCACTGTTAACGCCTGTTCTGAAGGAAGCTATTATGTACCATCTACACTGCCAAAGGAGTAAACTCCCCTCCCGGCTCTTTGCCTTTTTTTTTTTTTTTTCTTCCTGTGGTCCTGTTTAAATTCTCACCTTGCTCTGCCCTTGTCATCAAGTCGTTCAGGCACAAAGCAGGGAGCACGGGGAGTGTTTACTCATTTCCCAAGTCCATTATCTTACACATTAATCACTGGTCTGGAACTTTTGGACAATGCTGAATCTGTTACCTCCACAGCCCCTCCCCCCCAGGCTGCTTTACTTGTGGATCTGACAGTTCCTCATGTCCAACTGCACTTATATTTAATGACCTTTTCGTCTGATTAACTACTTTTGTCTCCTATCAAAATAATAATAATAATAATAATAATAATAATAATAATAATGATTTGCATTAGTAGCCCAGTGAAAACATCATGGGCCAAAAGAATGGAAAAAGAATCCCTAATGCTTAAAGGAGTGACTTTTCTTTTTTGAAGAAATAGCTTAGGAAGGATATGTCTTCCATATATAGGTTTGTGAAATACTATCTTTGTGGAGAAGTCACTCACACCTCTCCATTTCCTTCGATATTATTAAATATAATTTCCAAAACAAAACATTACTAGGAAATTCAAGTTGACTCCGAAAAACAGTTATTTTTAAATGTTTGAAAGCAAGCATTTTTTTTTCCTTTTTTTCTTTTTCTTTTTCTTTTTTTTTTTTTTTTTTTTACTCTATACAATGACTGTGGTTCTGTGAGACTGAAGCATAGCTCAGGTCATGATTACTAAAGCAAGAGAAATAGATGTAAGAAAACAGGACAGCTGGAGGCTCTTGAACTGCAGTTGTCAAAAGATTTGTTTGTGAAACATGCATTTTATTGCCTTGTGTGCATGCAATAATGAGGCACGGACAACTGCAACACCGCACTTAATGACTGCCTTTCTTGTTTCAGCCAGTTTCCTTGTCCTCTTGCAATTAACGTTTTCCCAGATCACCCAAGGCTACTTTGTCAGGGGAGGGAAAAAAAAATCTGAAATTCACATAAATGAGCAATGTCAATAGTTTAGAAAGAGTTTACTTAGAGAACAAAGAGCCCTTATGAGCCACTACTGAGAAGAAATGGGGAAAAAATGAGTCCTCACAACGTAAGCCTTTTCTTAAAGCGACTTGTTATCAAGCAGCTCGGGACAGTCCCTCGAATCTGCATTAAAATGCAGTTCATTGCATTGACTCATTTGCATTAATTTCTCCCATTATATCTGAAAATGGCTGAATGTCTACCCAACACAATGCCACAGCCTATCACAGGCTACCATGGAGGCCCCAGGTGCCAATTTACTCTTCTTAGTTCTTTTCATTCTGTTTGCTGATTCTGACAACTGGAGTTCTCCTCTCCGTCCAAGGGACTTTTCAATTGGATTTGCTCGTGGTGACAAAATTGTTGCTTTGCTGAGAGGAGGGGGTTCTTTGATTGAGCGTCTATCACGCTGCCATGGGAAAGCGAGAGGCGCATGATTCTCAGTGCCTTCTGATTTCCAGTATTTGTTCAGCATTAGGGCCACTTATCTCCAGGAGAAAAAGCAACATGTAGAAAGAAAGTGACAGGCAGAAACACACTCCCTTGCTCCTTCATTTTCACTGCACTCTGTATTCAAACAAGGGGGACCTATTACACTGAGCGCTCCAGATCAGGCTCCCTCAATTATCACACTTAATCCTTATAGCTCTATAAAGTAAATATTTCATTACAATTTCAAATAAACAGTCACCCAATCTAATGAAGCAAGAACTCAAAGTGGCAATGTCATAGAACTCGTTACCGTCATCAAAGGAAAGGACACAGCCCTGTCTACTAACAATAAAAAAAAAATGGATACTGGCATATTTATGAACTAAGGGGTGTTGTAGTTCTAAAGTGCCCCCTCCCCGTGCCACTCACTAATTTATTTTTGCCAATGCAATTCAATTATCAGCATTCTGTTAGTCTTTTTTTCCTTCGTCTTCCTTTATTTCGCTTGGCTTTTCACTCCAGGCTCTTCTCTGAGTTCATTGTCTTAATCACCCAGCGCATCCACACAAAGCACACGTGACACTTCAACCATCAATCTGCCCAAAACATCAGAGAATTGGATATGGTACTTCCTATTGAATAAATATAGAATACCTTCAAATATAGGCTTACCTTCATAATCCACTGCCCCTATATCAATGTCATCATAAACCTTTCGCCATGTAGGGCTTTCAATCCCTTTCCCTCTACTCTAAGGCAAGACCATCTAAAAATAACTCACAATTCACCAAATCTTAATAATTTGAAAAAAAAAGCTTCAATTGAATAAAGATAAGTAAATTAAGCCCTTAATCAAATGTTGAATTACCTCCATGCTATTCTAACTCTCATTTTAATCCTAATCTTTGCCCCTTTGAGGGAACACTTTTCTCAAATTATTATTTTATCCATCATATTAAGTATTCTGGAGATAGTCATTATATTTTCACACTTTTGTAATTTACTCCTTTGGACAGTGCCATGTATATAATGGGGCCATTTTGCCTGTACTTGACCAAGCTTATTGGAAGTGTGCCCTCCCTACCTTATGCAGTAAGGCACAGGGCTCTTGTAGTAAACTGGGACCACAAACCCTTGTTGTTTCCTCTCAATTAGAAAATGCTCTACCGACCTATCCTGTAAGTAATTACCATTACTTGGGAAGTTAGACAAAATGTCCTCTAGTGGGAAATTCTTGCGTTCTTTTTTTTCCTTCGCGATTATCATGAACTTTTCCCTTTACACTATTTATTACCTGAGCCTCAAATGTTGGGTGGAGTGTGAGCAGGAGGGCTGATACTTCTCATTCCTTGGCAGTTCTGGAGAAGACTCATGTTTGTTCTCTTATACTACAGTCACCCAAAATTCAACTGTTGGTGCTGGGGCCATCTTTTGAGAAGCTAGGAGCTAAAATCTTATAAAGTATTTATGATGTGTGGATTAGAAGTAGGAGTGGGGACCCTAAGAACATTTTCAGGATTAAGCCTCATAAAAGATTTAACACTCTTTTGTTAACTTAATGAGAAATAATCCAAATGAAATTGTAGATGTGTTTATGTAACTCTAAATTAAGTATATAATATTACATATGGATGGTGTAAATAAGAAGGCTACTAGGACTATTAATACCAATAATCATAACAAAATGACTGCTCTATGCACAATAGTAACACATTTTAAACTCAATGACCTTAGAAGCCTGTAGGGTTCAATTTCTTATGTTAATGATACAGACCAGAAAACTGAAATTAGGTAAAGTAAACTTTCTGGCTTAAGAGAAATATTGGAGCTTGTATCACGTACTGGACAGAAATCTATACTCTGCTTAGTAGATCAAACAGGCAAACTTCCCCCAGGAAATCAAGTCTCAGCAGGTCAGTCCATAGCAGCACATCTAGACAGAACTTTGTCTAGGGCCCTCCTATGTCCTGAGCCCTCAGCTAGACCTCTGCACTCATGTGGGTGAAGATAAATCAAGGGACTATCACCACCCCAGATTTAGACCTACCTGCCAAGTGAAGGATTACACAAACAAAAGAGCAAGAATGACGCCAGGACAGCATAAGCGCTGAGAAGAGAAGGCCCAACAGTATTCACAAGATCCGCTTAAACCAACAACTAAGGAAAATCCACAGAAGGATGAAAACTTAAAGATTTTTTTAACTTTTACATTTCAAATGTGACAGTATTATATCATATTTTCTCAATTACTGCAATTCAGGTAAAAATAAAATAACAAATAAGAATGTTGGAAAATATTTGAGGTTCAGCAGTTATATGCAAAAGCCTTTGCTAACTGCATAGGTGTCAAAGACAAGCTTAAGCCTTGACGTATGTTGGCATGATGCCTCAGGTGAGCTGCCCCGACATGTCCTGATTCTTTAAGCTCGACGAGTCTGTCATCAGCATCAGTAGCACTTACACCATTGTATTTAATCTGTGTCAGAAGCATCAACCTCTATATTAACTCATTTAATAATTACCTGTGTTACTGAGTGACTAGCCTAGGATCGAACTCATTTTCGAGATTATATGCCAGGTGCAGAGCAATTAGGAGCAAATCCAGATGTGCCACGAGGTGCTAGGAGGAAGATGGAAATACCCTGCACCTGAGCTGCCGAGTGTGCGCATACTTGTTGTTTCTTACCGTGTCATGCTTACCAAGTGTCATGCTTACCAGGAAAACAGGAAGTGGTATAGGTTCTTCCTCAGATCTCCTTCTTTTCCAGATGTGAGTAGCCTGGTATTGTTTAGAATAATTGGTGCTAGGGTTTAAGTCTGGTTGGTTAGAAATGTGAAGTGTTTAAAGTTAGATTAATGTCTTCATCAGTGCTGGTCTACCTTGAGACTGAGTGCCCTTCCTTCAGAGAACACTGCAGTATTACGTTTCTTTTGAACCAACTTTTAAAAATAAAAGGGGCAAGAACATCTTTGATAAAGCCATATGCTCAACAGAAGAAAGAATATTGTCAACTTATGTCACACTTACTCCCAAATGTAAAGCACCAAATATTTGATAATATTTTAGTCATTTATCTATGACTTTAACAAATATTTCTAGAATACCTAGTTTGCTTATGACCTCCTGAGTCACTGATATAGAGAAAATGGTTGTGGAGAAAATACTAAAAATCTAGATAATCAAATATTTATGATTTAAGTAATAACTTGGTGATATTATTAATATTAATATTAATAATTACCTCATTTTAGAGACATTTTATTTTAACTATTATTCTAAAGAAAGCATTTAAGATCTTCAGTATTACCTTACGTAACCATAAAATGTAGCACTTCACTTCTCTCTTCAACAAGCATCGTGGCAAAACTCAGTGGGCCACCCCTTAAAAGGCAGCTTTTTTCATCTTCTCACTTCATCTTTCGTGATCTCAGTTCTCAGCACAGCCCCTTTCTGTTTTCATGAATAGGGCTGTTTTAAGTTTAAAACAGCCTTCCCAACTCTCCTTTTTCTAGACTGTTTTTGTTGACCAACCTTATATAATCTGCTGCCTTAAACATCTTCACTGTGTTCTCATTATCTTCGAATAAAATTTAAACTCAAGAGCATAGCATATGCAATCTAATGAAAACCTGCCTCCTTAATCATCTTAGTGGTGTGTGTGTGTGTGTGTGTGTGTGTGTGTGTGTGTGTGTGTGTGTGTGTATGGGGGGGCGGGGGGAGGAGAGAGAAAGAAAGAGACAGAGACAGACAGAAACACAGAGGGACAGATATAAAAAAGAGACCTGTGTGGGAGAACAGCATGTGTGTGAGAGAGAGAGCAAGTAAGAAAGAGACAGAAAAATAAAGGTTCTGTGTGTATGTGTGTGTGTGTATGTGTGTGTAGAGAGAGAGATACAGTGAGTGTTTGGGGCAGAGAGAGAGAGAGAGAGAGAGAGAGAGAATGTGTGTGTGTGTGTATATGTGTGTGTGTGTGTGTGTGTGTGTGTGTGTGTGTGTGTGTGTGTGTGTGTAATGAATGCATGTAAGTATACAGGTGTGAGGGCGGGCCAATGTTGAAACCAAATAGTGCTTGGTGTTTTCTCCTATTGCTCTTCATCTTATTCTATTGAAACATGTTTTTTCAGTGAACCTAAGGTTCACCCTTTTGGCTAGACTAGATACACAAGAGCTTCTGTAAACCAGTTGTCTCCGTCCCTCACAATGCTGTTTAAAAGGCAACCATGTTATGCAGCCATGCATATACCACCAACCATACCTGGCATCTGTGTGGTGCTGTGACTTCAAGTTCAAGTCGCTTTGCTGATACAGCAAGCGCTCTTATTTACTGAGATGTCTTCCCAGACCCTGACTCCAGCCGTGTATAGGCAACAACTGTGATTATCATTACATCTGCCAGGTTCCTTAGAAATGCTTTCTATCTATACTGCTCAGGTACCAAAGGCTATGGCTCTCAGACTCAGTTTCTACAACAGAAGTAGACAAGACTAACATGTGAGATCCAGATCCTGACATGAGGTCATCATAAATGTGAAGCTTTTACTCCCAAACAGGCCCTGCTTTCCCCCAGATTCCTATTCCCACATCTTTCTTCCAACCATCCTCTTTTCCTTAAGTTCTAACAACCATCCTCCCTCATGTCAACTTACACAGCACAATCTATAATCAATTGAGGAACTTTTAAAACTCCAAAAAGCCAGCTTCATTTGCCACGTTAACTTCTTGCTTAGTTGATCTGTGGCAGGACTTAGGGAGCAGTAGTTTTCAAAGCAGTTCACTCATTTCTAAATTGGCTCTAGGTTTGAGGTAAGGCACAGCCAAACTAGATTTCGTATAGTAGCAGGAAAATGTCCCATAACTCCAAAGATGCTATAAGTGACTGTCCAGGGTGTGTGAGTTTCTTGAACATGGAAACCATGGCTTCCTTAGCTTGATACCGGACATGTTTGTCTCTAACCTTAGCTTCAATTTAAAGTAAAATCACTATGAATAAGACTTGTTGCTTATGCTGCAAATGTTCTGCAGGAATTATTAGGCTACTTGTTAAAATTTTACATTTTGACATTTCTAGTGTTGTCCAGACTACAGAGGAGAGTTACCAAGTCTCTGGGCGCAGGAAGGAGGGAGGGGGGGGGAAGTAGAGCATTGGCCTAACAGCTGTGAGGCTTGGGATTCAATCATTAAAACATAAACTTGTTTTCTCAGCAAAGAAAAATAGAGTCTAAATTAACAATCTGTATAGATTTTGTTCTCTACAAAGTTTCTACTACTATTCTGAAGGTATGTATGGAAAACTATCATATATAGAAATATAACAAACCTATTGTTGTTGTTCCTTAGGTAAGGCAGATATTAAAATTACACCTTTAAACAACTATCATTTTCACCCAGTGAGAGACAATATTTCTCAATGATTAATTAGCTAATCATTGGTAAATTGATATATCATATTACTTAGCAATTAAAATATCATAATATTTAACACTGTTTATCAGGAAACTGATCTAATGTTGATTTAACTGATCTAAGTCATTAATGAAATCACTTAACTATCTTATGATGATGTGCTATCCATATAATTATTGAGAAAAAAATCTCAGGAGATTTTTCTATAATGTCTTATTAAAAATTTGAAGAACCCAAATGTCTATGTTTTCACTATTATGTGAAAAATCTAAGTTACAGTATTGTAAGAAGAGAGTCAATAGGGGAATAAAATACATAAGAATATAAAGAGAATCTGAATGCCCACATAATAAAAATTAATCATAGTGAATTGCTTTGGGGAGAATCATACACTTGACCCACATTGAAGACTGAAATATTAATCCATTTCTGTGACAGAGATCAAGCTTCAGAGTCGCGTTTTATCCTCCTCATAATAGAAGCAACAGTTGTAAACCATAATGTTACAGTTCAAACAATGCCCCCCCTAAGACTTCAAATTTATTATAGCATTCATCTCTAAGACAAAAGACCTGGTGTAGGAAAAAGCTCTTTTTAGCAAAAAGCATGGTTGTTATTTATGGCTCAGATGCAAAGAATGAGTTTGGGGAATTTATCAGAGATGAAGGTATGAAATGTTTTAGCTTGTTCTTCTCTCTCTAATCCATAAACCATTTTCTCAGCCACCCAAGTGAATTCTAATGGAACAAGAACGATGAAATAATATTTTCCTAGCCCTTTAACACTTTTTCTTCTGTATAACTTTCAGTGGGATAGTAAGAAGATGGCTTTTAAAAAGATAATGTAAGAAGTCTATAAACAGTACTTTGCAATATGATTTAGCTCGTAGGTAAAATATAGCATTTTTAACAACTTAGCTTTTATATATTCAATTCTGGGTATTCTTGTTATTACTCCCATTAGTATTATTGTGGCTATCATAATTAGCATCAGATTGTTATATTCTCATTAAAGTAATTCCAAAAATGTAAGCCTCATTATTGACTCTAAAACCCTGATGCTTCTATCTTGGTGCTCAACCACTTTAAATATTTTTAACGAAGGGCTATAAATTCAATGTCATTCTTTCTGAAATAAGGCTTGCCATAATCAAAACAAAGATGACTTATAACCTACTTACTTTCTTTCCTGTCTGGAATGAGTACAAATGTAAATAAAAGTGTCCAGGGGCTGGAGTGTAGCTTGGTGAGAAAGAAGACAGTTTGCATATCTTGACCATGCCCTGGGTTCAGCGAGGAGAGGACTGAGGGTATAAGGAACTCAAGAGGAGGAAGGAGAGAAAGACTGGTCTTTAATGCCCAGCCATGGAGAGCACTCACATAAGCAAGAAAAGCTGGGAGGTGTCTCAATATCATGAACAATTCATCCTTCATTCTTACATATAACTTGCTAAAATGAAAAGAAAATAGTCAGTAAATGCAATAGAAAAAAAAATATATCGTTTTTCTCTTTCAACAAAGTAAGAGGTTAATGTGGTTGATTTCCTTTTAAAAGTTCTGCAATTCCTGCGCTGCGCTTCTGAGCTCAGAAGCAAACTATACAGGTGTCATTTTTTTCTTTTCCAATTCAAAACGGACAGGCTATTTCAGAAGAAGAAGAAAAGGCAGCTGGAATAAAATATAGAATAGTCTTTAATCACCAGTCCTCTCCTGATCAGTGTTTGGCTTGCATTATATTACCCCTATTGTTGTCCAAATTTCTTTTAAATTGTTCAAACAGCTCAAGAAAAAAAATGTGGGCTGTGTTGAGACAGTTTTTAACATCCTAATTTATGGAACTGAGGAGAATGGATGTGTTACTTGATGCCTCACTTTTTACTGCCCCTTTGCTGAGTGCTGGAGAACTGCCTTCTAATCTCACTACTGTAAAGCTGCTGCTTCAGTTTCCATCTGCGTTAGGATATGTTATCTTGACCCAGGAACGCAAGTTAATTTGTTTTTATGAAGACAGTCTGCTATTATTTTGATTTTACAAATACGTTTCAACTCAGTATTCAGAAACGAATGTGAAAAACCAATCAATGAAACCACGTGAGTTTGTTTCAGTTTAACACAGATAAGAAACTTGAGACAGGGGACAAGATTCATTTGAGAATCCAGTGTCAGTGAAGGGCACACTGACTTTGACAAGTGCATATAAACATCATACCTAAAGCCCCAAATGTCTTCCTGAAAGCTTTCACCATCTAATACACTCTAAACAAAATATTTAACTTAAGGTTCATTTTAGTAGACACAATTGCTAAAAAGTGATCCTTTTTCTCTCAGTAAACAGAGAGTTGTGCTTCCGGAAACAGCATTTCTCAAATTTCTGTGGAATCAAAAAAATCCATGGAATATCACAAATGCTACACGCTTTCAGGCTCCACCAAGTGGAGATCAAATACTTCCAAAATTAGACCAAAGTAGTAGACTGTTGATTCCTACCAGGCCCTTTGATAGATAATAGTGTACACTGGTAAAGGTCATTTTTCTGAAAACAACAGGGGATGTTGACATTCACTTTTTCTTTTTGTTTTTGTTAATAAATGCAATAAAAGCCATGTTTAAATTATCAAGATATCATGTTTTGAGTGCCATGAGTGAGTTTGAGTGAAACAAACTCACGTGGTTTCATTGATTGCTTTTCACATTTATTTCTGAATACTGAGTTGAAACTTATTTGTAAAATCAAAATAACTGCAGAATGTCTTCATAAAAACAAAATGTATTCTTCGTATTTCAGACAGACAGATAGACACACACACACACACACACACACACACACACACACACACACACGCAAAGAAAAACACAGTTCTTACAGGTCACTCCAACTACAACATTTTTAAGCAATAAATGATATTCTTGAAATTGTTCCTAAGCAAATATATCAGTTACTGATTGGAATTTATAATGGGTGACAGGATGCTATGCATAAAGGCCTCTCAGTAAGAAGCAAATGATTTAACTGAAAAAAAAAAAAGATCCCAAATTTTTCTATCCATTCTTGTCTATACACAATAGTCTTCCTCTCTCTGTGAACAGGCAAGTTATAATACATTATGCTTTGGGATTCTAATCAGAAACCTATAAACAATGTATAACTTACAAATGTCCTTCAGTGTATTAGAATATTTTAGTACAGCTTTAAAATTTTAAATCAGTGCCATTCCGTCCATATTATTTATCTTGAATTTCTCCATATTTTAAATGTCACTGTGTCGTATTAAGCAATAAAAAGTTCAAAAGATTATAACCTCAACTTTAAAAATGCATTTGTACTGCTGGGCCTAAAATTCTTGAGTCCTTCTGTTTTCAGTAAGGGAACGCCTTGCTTTGCTATCTTCCTTCCTCACACTTTTAAACAGCTTAATAAACCAGTGTTCTCTGAAGCCCATCCTAAGGGCAAACTCATGGAAGCACCAACATTTGCCAGCCGAATATCCTGCCATCTCTTTCAGAATGTGTTCTGTTATGAAATTATTTGTTATTATTCTTCAAATTGTAACAGCCTCAAATTATGTTTTAATTGTATTAGGTAATTCTTTAACCTGTCCTTACCTGGTAGTATTTTTCCCTTAGTCTAGGCTGAAGTAAATAAAGAAGAACAGTCCTCAAGGATTAGGTGACTTCATGGGAAAGATGCTGGGGGACAGGACCCCAGAGCTTGAGCTTCAAAAGTATGTATTTTACTACTGAACTATAGAGTCAGATCCCAGTGAATTCTATATGTGTCATGGTACAAAATTCTGCTAAATTATACAACAAACATCTTTATAAGAGAGCTATATCAAAGTGTACTTAAGTGACAAATATGATTTATCTTTTAAAATGCTCCCCAGTCAATAGTATCATTAACTTTTTCAAAGAGATAACATAAATTCATATTAAATAAGGCTACCAAATTTCATTACTAGTATCTCATGATTCACACTTTCACAGAATAGCCAGTGCCAGAATCATACTGATTTTGCCATGAGAACATTATTTTTGCTGTAGCACTACTCTCATTAGAATGGAATTTGTGTTAACTTCTCTGTACTAGGACTTACTAATAGGATTGCTAGCAATTATTATACTGAAATGAAATCAGCACAAACTATTAGATCTGTTTAAACAAGTTAAAAATAAACCTTGATTAAATGTTCTTTTATAAGAAGCTGCTCATTAGGGCTACATGGCCTTCAGAAATATTGCTGTTTCATTAACATCAAAGAATGGACTGAGTTTAAACTTGCTCAACTAAAAAGAACGGTAGAAAATAAAGCTTAAAATGTTTTGGATAATGGAATTTTAGAAATAACCTTTATTTTCATTCTTAGTTTAGTCATTATAAAGAAATAAAACCTTAAGAATGAGAAGGATTAGTAATAGACATTTCAAAGAACACTAGCAACAGAAGTAAAAAAAGAAAAGCCACAAGAAATATCTATTCCAAATGATATGCTTCTTATAAGTTGAAATGGAAGCTTGACTTAAAACAATGACTTGGGCATTTAAATGCAAATGACTTTATCAATTTAAATAGTCTTGTATTTATTTTTGAAAGAAAAAAAATCGATAACTCCTAAACCAGAGGAGAATATACAGTACCCTATAGAGAACCCTAGAAGAAAGTGTGGAAATCTAGAAACAGAAGTAAACTGCCATTTGTTTTGAAGAATCAGTATGCATCTAAGCCTGCCCGTATGAAAGTCGTAACGTTTATGATAGATGACTATTAGATTTAAGATAAAATGCTGAAAACTGAAATATTTTTAATATGGTTCTCATACTCAAAAGAAAGATTTGAATAAAATTATGATTTGTCTACTTTTCTAGTGTTACATCACATGCATCACACACATACACACACACACACACACACACACTCACACCCTTCAAATAGGAAAAGGTAAACAAAGGTAAGGAAAGTAACTGTGTATTGCACCTTGTCTTCACAGTTGAGTATGACTGCAGGATAAAAATTACAGGCTTGAATTAGAAGCCCAAGAAAGTCAGTCATCAAACATTGAAAGTAAGAATAACATGCCATTTAAAGTTCATAGAATACAGGCCTGCTTAAAAAGTAATTACCACATTTAAGCATTTTTCATAAATAATATTCTTAAGTAGCCTATGCACTGCATTATTCTAAAAATGATTAGATTGATATCCTTTACAATATACCACCATATACCTTTGAACTAATGTGAATGTTTTGCTTTTAAAATATAAAATAAAAATCTTTGACTTGAGTAATTAATATTTCATAATTAAACATACTAAGATGTAGACAACGGGTTCCTTGGAAGTCTTGTGAGCTTTGCCCAGAAGCAACAAAATCACACTTTTGCTGGAGCATTTGTGTGTGTTTTGCACAATTTTTAAAAGTTTAACCTCTGTAGATCAATGTGCTTCCTTAAAAGACTTTAATAAATTAAAGTGCAGAGAGCTTTTTTTCACCAGGCAGAAAAAGCTGATGAGACAGGTTTAGTTTAATCTCAGGCAATAGAAGTCATTAACCATTCTCTCAGGGATTAAAATATAGCTTGCCCTTTTCTTCTCTCACTTATCATTAGCATCACTTTAATCTCCTAGCGTTTCACACTGCTATTTTAATCATTACTTACTGCCTTTTGACAAGTGCAGAACATGCTTTTTCTCATTGAGGCAATATCCTGGTTTTAGCTGACAAATGTAGGACATAATGTAAAAATATCAAAGTGACATCTCTTAAACACACCTTCATCATAAAAATCTCCAAAGTTACAACATTCCTTTGTCTAGCATTTCCATGAAAATTATCATTTGAAAGGTTTATATCTTAAATAAAGGGAAAAAACGTTTTCTTCTAAATACAATAAAACTAGTTTGAAAAAGTAATAAGGCAAGGAAAAAAGATCTGAAAGTAGGCATAGAAATGCAACTGTTTCTCTGATTCATATGGACATGAACCCCTGTGTATATTTACAAAATCAGCTTGTTGTTTTAACTTTAAAACAATATATTGAAATAGCTGCCTCATTATTGTTTGATGCACATGGTCATGTAGAATGAATATCAACCTTATACTGAACCAAAATGGATCTCTACAGAGATTATGCCTAATTTTAGTATTTTTATGATACCTATCAGTTCTGCAGATCACCAGATATTAAGCAATTCTTTGAGAAAGTGGTGTAGAAATAACAAGAATTAAAAACTATATTAGCATAGAACATTTTGAAATCATACCAAGAAGGCTGCAATTGAACCATGTTGCATTTTCTAAATTGATATTTTAAGGAAAAGAAAGGCCATATGATAATTGTTACTTTTTTTTTTTTTTAAATCAATTGACATCTGCTTCGATGTACAGAAACTCTTTAATCTCATCTCCCTAAACCTGTAGACTCTGAAAAATTTAAAACAAATCTCTTGGGATACAGAAACTTAGATTGTGTATTCTTTTTACACATATGTATTATAATTGAGAAAATATATGTCTATATATTCCAACGTCTCCATGATATTCACTGATAACTTAAAGATAACTCAAAATGAAATATTTGATAATTATAAAACCTGACGTTTTAAACTGAAGCTCCGATGTTTTTGGCGCTGATCACTCACACTTGGCCCCGAGCCCTTTAATCTGGTCCATCTGTAATGATCTCACAGTACTTTCAACCATTATTTAACTGTAAGAAGAAAAAATATGTTGCTCTATATGTTTCGACAATAAAATCCTTTCCTAAGCTTCACAAAGCAGAACAATTCATTATTTGATCTCTTTCCAGGTTCAAAGTCTGTCTTACTACAGTACTTCAAAGAAATATGTAATCAAAGACAAACAGCTGTGAAAACAATCTTTTATTACTTTATTATCATTGAGAATATATCTTTGGAAGAAACCAATGGTAATGGCATACAAATAATCTTCATAAAGGTTGTTGTTTTGAGTTGATTCACAAACTGTGCTCATTTATCTTTATGGCTTTAATTTTATTTCCTATAAATAGTGCAGAGTCTGGTTGTTTTTACTGTCTGCTTCCCTAAGAGAGCAATGGTGGCTACAACAAAAGAGTGCTGCACTGCAAGGCCAACCAAAGTTCTGAATAAGCCAATTTCCAAAATGATCTGCAGTGATATGACTCTTCAGGGTCTACATCTGTCTGGTGTGAGAGCACATTTTCTGATGTTCAGACTAATCAGTGGGAGCCTCAGCTTCGTGGAAGTACACGGTGGCTCCACTGTCCTATTAAATGGCGCACCAGAACCCATTCTAAAAGCACATGCTAAATCAAGCCATGGGTTTCCTTGCTGGTAACGCTACTGCCCACACCAGTCCCATAGTCTACGTAGCACACAAAAGGCTCGTCTTATTTCTATTTCATAGCATGAATGGTAGCTATCTCTTATACATTTTATTTATTATAATTAATTCACACATTACATCCTGATTGTTATTCCCTTGCTCTTATCTTCCCCTTCCCACCCTCCCTCCCTCCCTCTTCTGCCCTATTCTCCTCCCCTACATCTCTGACATGGGTGGCCCTCCTACCCCCACTGTCTGGCCACAACTTATCAGGAAGCCTCCATCCTCTCCCTCTATTATCAGAACAGTAGAAAGACAATGTAATGTCAAATGTTCTTGGCATGGCTGTGACTCCCTTGTTCTGGAGACTAAGACACTGGAGGTGTTAGAAAAGAAGGGATAACGTTCTACAGGTGGATGAATAAGTATCTCTCAAGTACATATTACATCATAGAAGCCTTATACAGTATTACCTGTTCCACTGATGCTTTCTACAAAGGCATTTTTGTCCAAATAGACAGGTATAAAAATTAATTTTTAAGAAGTTAAGAAACTTCATTATTGGATTGATATAACTCATAAGTGATGGTAGTCTTTGTACTGGGCTAGAACAGCTTTTTTATAAGTAACACAACCTATAATGAATACTCATGATTACAATAATCAGGAACAAAAATGGAAGAGAGAGTTGAAAGATACGTTAAACATTTTGTTTAACAGATCCATGCAAGAAAATGGACAGATAGTGACAGCAATCAGAGTGCTGCGATCAGATCAGGAAATAGGCACATTTGGGCCTGGAACTGAATTTTGAAAATAAAGAGATGGGTTAATTTCACTTCCTATAATGTCAGTAAAATACAATTTTAAATGACTTTTTATTATCTTAAAAGCTCTGTCTCTACAAACATATGTAGATGTATGCCAAACATACAGCCTAAGAAGACACATACACTACCACTAAAGACTTCTGCTCATTTGTAATATACTATTAGTTGAAAATGAGACATGTGAATTGAATAGCTAACATGGATTTCAGTTTGTGTCTTCAGGGTACCTGAAGGACATTGGCAAAGGATGGAAAAACAAACAAACTAACAAACAAACAAAACCAGAGCTACAACGGGTTGCACAAATAGGACAAACTCAACTTAAATGTCTTCTTTTTGAAGGTCAACTTAGTTAAAACTGAGGCATCACATCAGTGCTTATAGTGGTAGAGCTTGTCCACCAGCTGAGTCTTGGGACGCTGGAGAAAACAAAATAACTTCCGTAGAGTCTTGACCCTTGGAAGCCCAGCTAGGCTCAGCATTACTGGTTACTACATAAACAGCATCAGAATCGGAAATGCATGGAACGCATGACTCAATTTCCATAAAAGTTAATTTCCTGACTTTTCAGTTTGATTGCATCAAAAGTTATTCGGCAAGAGAGACCAAACAAAGCCAGTCACTCCGGGATCAGAATAATTAAGCAGTAATTTAACCAAACATTTCCTTCCTTCCTGTGTATTTCTCAGAGTCGCTGTTAAACTTGAAATTTTAGCAGAAATACTTTAGTGGGCAAAATATATAAGGGAAGTACTCTTCAGTAAAATGTTTCACAATCAGGATTAGCAACAATATTGTGAGGTCACTTTTTACTGTTATTTGTAAAGATAAACATTGAGTTTTCAGGTCTTTAAAAGATCAATAAATATTGTGATAGTTGGGGAAAAAAAGTTCGGATTACAGACTTGATACTTACTACCACTAACTTCTAATTATAATAACTTTAATATAATCCAGGATGTAACTTGATTTCTGAATAGAAGGAACAACCTAAGAAAATTTAAAAAGTGTGACTCTAGAACGTAGGTGTTTTAACGCAATTGTTTCATTAACGTGTTGGTTGATAAATAATTCGATTGTTTAATATTCGATCCGTGTTCCTAGTTTTGAGGGACACTATTAATAAGCAATAAAAATATGACTAATAACTGATTCTGAAATCGCTATGAGCTTTCATCCTTTACCTACATTGCAAATACATCATTCCCGAAATTACAGGAAGCTGCCTTGCCCAGCTGTCCTTCAGCTCTTTCACGACATCTTCTCACATATCACTTTGCTTCTGAACAAAACGTATCTGAACGCTGCTATTGCACATTGAAACCCTGCCGCCTCTGTAACTTTCAAACACATCCTGTTGCTTTTTCCTTGCCACTCATTGGTAACATTAGTTAGTCCTTTTTTTTTTCCTCCCTCCAGACAAATGATTTCCATTTTCCCTCATCTGTTCCTCCTTCCTCACACCGCACTGAAACTTGTCTCTTAAACATCAGTGCTCCTTACACCCTGAAACTCCATCTGAAGCATTTTGGTTAAGTCCCAGCTTTCTGATTATCTGCCCCAATTGTCCGTCCTCCGATATTGTGCCATTTATTCTCTAAGTTTCCCCTTCTTCTTTTCATTTACCACATAACATTTCATGCCTTACAACATTCCCATTGCAATTATCATGCATGCGCCCCGAAACAGGAACTTGGAGAACACTGACACTTCTAATGGGAGACAGCACAGTACAGCAGAAAGACCTGCATTTTAGGGGAGTGGCATGTAGTAGTCACCAACAGGTAGTTTGCTAACGTCCACGTGGAGTTTTGGTTTCCTTGTGGTAAAATGGGAATACTATTTGTTTATTCAAATCCTGTGGTGATTATTAGAGATAATATATATATTAATTTTATTGAGATAAAATATAAAGGTTTATGGTGTTCAATCAGTGCTAATCAAATTTGTGGCATTTCTCCCCATTTAGGAAATAAGGTATGATATGTTTTCAATCCATAGCCCACTTTTATCAGCCTATGTATCTCTGTTTATAACTGTCCTAACAAAAGACAACATCAGCACATCACCACAGGAATAAAAACTTCACAGCCAAACTCAAGATAAAGAGATTAAAATGCCACACACACGCAGGCCCACACTACACACTCAGCTACACACACACAAAAGGTAAAAGGTAACCTTAAAAACGAGGTGATTCTTGCACACTGCTGGGCATATAGTCTAACCATTTTAGAAGTAAACTGGTAAAAAGAAAAAGAAATGCTTCTTTTTTAACGACGTCTTGGAGGCCTGCTCCCTCACTGAACCTCTTATCACCTTCCCACTCACTTCCCAGATGCCTGCAAGCTCCAATAGAGCATCTTTCACTTCCCATCACTTTTGGGCCACATCTATTCTCACCGCATCATCCATCCTCCTCATAGTTACCCCAAACTAACGCCAAGGTTTCATCTGACCACAAGAATTATCCAGCCTGACTTCTCTACTCAACTGGGGTCTACCTAAGACCATGCACTTCTTTTTGTACTCTGAGCAACCTGATTCCCTGCCTCGAATCCTGGGAGAGAATGGCGCTCTACAAGTTCTGTGAATGAGAGTCAGTAGGTGAGGCTAAGGAGGATCAAGTGTGATGGTATACGTTGAAAGGTTCTGAGAGGAAAACGGGGGTTGAGACAGCTCCGCTGTGACCTGAATAGGAATCAGAGGATCATGAAAATATACAGGAGGCTTCCAGGTAATAACCATAGTGGCATACACAAAAAATTACAAGTTAAAATGAGTTGGGCAAATCTAGGTTACTTCATCATGGCTCTGTGGCAGGTTTATCTCTGTGTTATAATATATTATTTTATTTTATTGGGTTTTTTTTTTTGAGACAGGGTTTCTCTGTGTAGCCTGGGCTGCCCTGGACTCACTTTGTAGACAAGGCTGGCCTCGAACTCACAGCGATCCCCCTGCCTCTGCCCCCCAAGTGTTGGGATTAAAGGCATTTGCCACCACTGCCTGGCTTGTGTTATGATATTTTATATTAACAATATGATAGTCAATCATTCAAACTATGTAGCTTCTGAGACATTTTTATATTGACACATTTCAAATGTTTTTAAAACACATTAACATACTTTAGACTAAATATAATATGCTGCCCCTAATGCAAAATATCCCTAGGCAAGTGTGGAGGATATTGAACAATGGGTGTACAAAAGAGAATATGGTATATTGTTCCAACTTTGCTAGTTGATATAATCAAGTATCATGGGAAATCTGTTTGCTCTCCAAAGTTAATGCTGTAAAATAATGTTACTTTGAAGAAGGTACTCCTCTCTCCCCTCTGCAACGCTCTTCTGAAAGGAAAAAATTAGCCCATCGCTTAAGTGAAACCTGTTTTGTTTTGTTTTGTTTTGTTTTAGTATCTTGGTCCACTTGCTTATTCCTTCTAGGATTCATGTACGGCAGAGTTTAACTCTGGAGAGACCACTGTGAATGTCTCATGGGTCTCACAGACACGTCCAGTGAGGCAAAGTAGATATCAGAACTAGACACTCTTATAAATATCTCAGAATCATTGTTTTTCTTTAAAACATCTTTTTGATATTGAGGAAAAGATACATCTAGCTTAAGGAAAATGTTTCTCTGACTTATCAGTTAGCAAGTTCATTTAGAGTATTTTGAGCTGATTTCTGCTTCCTGACACAGACTACATGTGAACTTTACGCGTCTTTGTATATGTGTTTTAAAATGTCAAGTACATCAGTTCACCCTATCTACAGACAGTTTCCATGTCACTACAAGGCTTAACTTAATGACAATTTCTCAACCGATACCATGTACCCCGTAATTCCACTCACTAGATTAGTAACTGTAAGACAAAGTGAGCATTTACATTCACATTTTATATCCCATTCTTCAAAAATATATTTTAAACATCATTTCATTGAAAAATTATTAACCATTTTCTAATCTTACTAGCAATCCCAGTGTTTGATTTCTTATAATAGTGGTAAAATTTATATAAAGCACAATCCTGTATTTAACTGAGTATATTTGCAAATCTCCTACAGAAATCAGCAAATGTAGGACTGTGCTGATATTTATATGCTTGTTTCCTTCTTTTAACATTCTAAGGTAGGTATTATACCAAAGTGTACTAACTGAATTCAATTTCTTAGTTTTTCACTTTGGGGAAGTGAAACCAGTGGCTAAGATATTTATCTATGAGGGTTGCATTATGTTTGAACTTTAGGCAATACACACAATGTGTAACATTGCAAGTTACTACTACAAGATTTGGAGATGAGATATTGTTTAAACAAACTTGATAGTATTTTACTTATTTCTCCCTAATAAAAATATGCAAAAAAAAAAAAACTACGACAAAAGAAAACAAAATTTCCACCAGCATCTTTCAAGGCATTATAGTGGGGACAATCAATAATAAGAGACTAGCATTGACCAAGAGACATAAATGAAGATTTTAAAAAGGATGACGCTCCTAAGGACACAAATCAATGGGCGCAAATGCATATATGCCCACAAAAGCACACTTGTGCACACATTTGTACAATGAAACAAGTTATGAGAATATCACCTAAAATATTAGGGCACACAGGAAAGTTTGGGTCTAATATCTAGGACTAAAAATGATGATACAAATTAGTTAATCACTATTAACTTTCCCCATATTTAAGAGGTAAACTTACAAGTTAAGTCTTATAAAATTTGTAATAGGTAATGATAACCTATTACTTGGTAAGCTACCCTAAAAATTAATTCTTAAAACTGTATGCTAACTAGTCCCACAGAAACAGAAAACAGAAAACTCAGTTACTATATAAATAAACAAGATTAAGAACTATGCTTATGTTGTCCTATCAAAGCACAGGTAGCCCCCCCCCCCCCAATGTAAGCTAGTATAATTTAAACTAAAGATGGAGGAAATTAACTCAGTAATAGCTCTTAGTGCTTATGGGTCAGAAATTGTACCATGTGACACAATAGAGAAAAGACGAATGTTCCCTTGTCTTGGCATGATCGCCTTCTGTAAAAAAGGGCACTAGTGAATAGAAAGCTACAGTAAGTTGGAGAGGAATGCAAAGAGGAGTAACTAAAATGTAAATATCTTCCTATTATCTACTTAACTCTACCCCAAGAATTGAGCGGGGAAAATTTCACAAAGTGTCACCAGAACAGTCTTCAACTGGCCAAGACAGAATGAAGGAAAGATATAAATGCACCCTGAGTTATAAAAATATCTGGAAAATTTAAACTGTAAATTATTCAGTACATGTACTTCCAAATGAATAAATGTATCCAATGGGGATTGGCATGAAAGGAAAAGATGAAGTTCTACAGAAAGGCTGCTTCCTATATGGGAAATGAACATGACATAGTGAATTTGACTTTTTACTTCGAAGGTGATCAATGTCAGTACAATGTTTAGATCGGTAACACCAATGCCATCTACTAAAGTCCATAGCTCAATCTCTCATGCTTAAGAAATTTGATCACTTCAACTTGTTCACGTGTGTAAGAGAAAGCCTGCCTTACACAGGTGCTCAGTAAACACTTTCAGCAGGTGATTGCACAGAAAATTGACTGAATGTTGAAACACATTCAGCATTCAGCAGAAGACAGATAGAGTATGGTGCTCCCATGAGGAAAAAAAAGGCTATAATCAGTTTTATTATTTTGGTTCAGAACTAATAGACAACAATAGTCCATTATTCTGTACCTCCATGTGACTTTCATCCACTCATATAAGAGCAGTGTGTCCCAGTTAACACTCTTTGTGTCTCTCAAACAATTTCCAATCATTTGCGTTCAATCACTGCAATTAGACTGGTTCCCTTAGAAGTCCAATGCCCTCTTCTACCCTTTTGCTTTATATATTTGAATTCATCTAGACACGCTCATTAGGCAAGGAAAGTTTTTGTCATTATGAAGTACTCGAAACAGAGATAAATCCCCTGAAGATTTTCTGATCTATTTCTTGACCTATTTAAAAAAATAATCAGGTCCCACCGCCTTCATCATAAAGAATTTCTATCAGAATAAAATACACTGATAAATAGAAAAGCCACTTGCCAGACATTTAGATCTCCTGCTCAAAGCCTTTGGTGATGCATTGATCTACTGATAATATTTCCTCCTGGTGAACTACATAAGTAGAGTGAGAACCACTAGGAAAAGGAGAAAAATGTCAGTTTAGGAAAAACACAAACTGGGATTGATGTGAAATAAAGTACGCAAATGGAGACCTGTGAACACAAGAATGCAACTTGCTTCTACTTTTCAATTTAGATACAGTTATAAGAATTCTGACCCACTAAGCTCCTGCGTTCTGACCTTTAACATATATATTCCCAAAAGTTGTTGAGAAATCTTTTCCTATTTTTGTCATATGACCTGACTTCGTTTTATTTTTCATTAACCAGAAAGAAGAAAGTCAGGCGAGCCTGTCTTTCTTGTCTGTTAGTTAAGCAGTTAACGAAGAGAAAGATACAATCTATCACTAGCACATGTGAATACTGAGCATGTAAAAATAAGCCCAAATAATGCCATGTTTTAAAACATGTGCTATTATAAAATCAGTTTTTAGGAACTTTCCTTGACATTTTCATGCTGTTTGAAGAGAATAAAACAAAGCGTAGGCTTCACAGTGCAATAATTTTTAGCATTCTATTTATTGTGTGTCTGCACACACATACAGAGGTCAGAGACAACTTTTGAGCGATGCTTCTCCTCCTCCACTAAGAATGACCCAGGGGTCAACCTTAGATGTTCAAACTTGGTAGCAAACACCATAAGGGACTGAGCTCTCTCTCCTGCCCCACAGTGATTCATTAATAGTGGTATTACCTGCTTGATAATGTTAATGTGTTTATAAAGCCCTGTGTACTCATGCATCCAGAAGACATTTTCAAGCCATGTGCTGCATCACTGCTTTTCAGAATAGCTGAAGACTCTGCTGAGTGTGTTCAGCTCCTAGTACAAGGCCTGAAAGCCCAGTGATTGCTAATGGGAGAAGTGGCCAGAGTTAAAATCCCTAATCCCAACTCCTAGGAAGGTAACGTCATCTTATTGACACATGATTATTTTGCTGGTAACACATTTTGATTCCTAGCATCTATTTTCTCTCCTGATTTCCTTCTTGACCAACTAAGCCCTTGCTACTTCCTCTGCAACTACATCTGCCAAAATCCCACTGAGATCGCTAGACAGACATGGTCCTTTTCGTAACAAAAAGAAGACAAATACCAGATATTACTCTATTTGGGATGCACTGAGTGGGACTGTCAGAGGTGAGCCACAGCTTGAAACTTGAGGAGTATGAATTTTAGAAAATGGTGAGAGAAAAGACAAGAGAAGAAACTTGCTGTAAAAGCAGAAAAGTTGAAAGGCAGAGAGGATCTGTGACTTATAAGCTAGCCATAGGAATGAAGTAAGGCCTTGCCAAATAAAATACGTGCTTGGGTAATCTATTTTAGCTGGAATAACAAGACATGGGTTTTTAAAAACACAATTAGCTTGTGCATATGTACATGAAACTTCCAGGCCTCGAACAATAAATAAGCACTGTTGTGAATGCAGATGCATACAGCTTCCATATTTAGGACACTTTGAAACAGCAAATGCCGAGCAGATGCTAGTTTTGCCTTACATGAAACATACAGAAAGTGGAAATAGACTTGGACGTGGCAGCTTCAAAGATAGTGTGATTGAAAGAACTTTGTCAAAGAAGAAGCAAACTAAAAGCCTAATTTCAACTCTGAGGACTCAAACGTGTTGAATAAACCTGCCATAATCACAACAGCAAGCAAGAAAGCTAACAAAATTCAATATTTGTTGCATAGCTGGAAAATGGCATTAAATCAATAATTCACAGTACTCTTTGGATATATACTTTAATCATGTAAGAATGATTAAGGAATACCACAAATTATAGTGCTTTGGTTTGCTGATCATTAAGAAGTTTACCTCTTTGCTTTGTGAGCTGAGTCCCTTCATGATATACAGAAGCTAATATGTTATTAACTGTGCAATATAAATTTTCTGTAAGAGTGGGATGAAGAAAAGAAAAAGGATTTATATTGTTTCTTTTTGTTTATTGTGCGTGTTCAACTTACAATCCTTGTTTAAACAATTCTTTTAAAAAAATATCTCACCCTTTTCTTCCTGAACGGAGGAATTTTCTCCGGCACAGAGTAATAGAGCTTGAAAACCTGAGCATCAGCAGGGAAGGCAGGCACTCCTTAGCCAGCCAGTGTGAGAGAGAGAGAATGCAATTAAGGCTCCCACCAGGGAGAGGGCAGGAACAAAACCTGCCTCTGCACACAGGGCCCTTTCTTCAGTGTGAACTACAAGGCCTCACATCTTGTTGGTGAGATGCTTGCATTTAGGACAACACACTTTCAGATTTTCTCACAGCAGATCAAAGTAAATAATGCAGGGGCCGCAAACAAAAGGGAAAACTCCACTGTGCTTACAGGAAAAAAAAAAAAGGATTACAGGGGACTTACAAGTGATTGAAAGAATAGATGACAGTTTTAAAAAAACATAAAACCAAAATCTTTAAGTACAGCTGGCAAACGAAGTCTATTTGTGTCATTTACCTAGAGTGACAAACCACAAGTGGCTTCACATCAGTGTGAAATTTGCTAAAAACGACGATCATACCATCCTATGGTGTTTCTGTATCTCTAGTGACACGTATTCCTTTTTGTCCTTTCCTGAGTCTGAGGAGTTTCAAAGCCTAGAGTCATGACAACTGATAAAGGATGTCATTAAAGTTATGAGCCTTCTCAAATCACTGCCACAGAACAGGCACAGAACTGCTTAGGTTGGGGACACAGCATCAGTCCACTTCCCATCTTCTCCTGAGGACAGTCATCTGTCATAAAGCTGCTCTACTCCTTCATATCAAGGCAACAGCTGGAAACGCCTCTGTGATGTTAAATTTAATGTGAGCTCCTTATCAGAGACTAAACTTAAGAGTCATAGGTCTGCGGTCGTAAATGAGTACTTCATGCCAGTAGTTTATCCTCTGTTTCTGCATAAAGCTCGCATTGACTGTTAAGCAACTCAAGGATGAAGGCATGCTGGGAGATCATCTCTTACTGCCAAATTGACTACTGCTGAACAAAAGGAGAAGAACTAAGGAGGGTCCATGGCAATAAGCAAAGATAATAGGGACTTGATATCCAAAGGGAGATCCAAATGGGACTCTGTTTTGGAATCAGTTTCTGAAATGCATAGTAGCCATCTAGAATTTACTGGCCTTTGTCAAACCTATGAGTATATATGCATATATGTATGTGTGTATAACATATATGTACATATACATGTGCATACCTAGTGTGATTATACATGTGTGCAATGTGAAGGTTAATGTGTATGCTGTAACTGATGTGGTGATTTGGCAGATGATGTTTGGTCACTAAGCTTTCCTGGTCAGGGAATTTGGTTCAGTGGTAGAGCTTGCCCCAGCATGTGTGAGTTACTGATCTCAATCTCCAACACAAAATCAGTAACAGCAACAAAAATAAAAAAGTAAATATTATCCAAAGCCATTAGCTAATATAAGAATTGCCTCAATGAAACCATGAGGAGGGAACTTTAGGACTCTAAATTCCACAGCAGTGATATTTAACATGCTCTGTTATTTTATATAGACTATTTAAGTCTGCATGACTATTGCAAACCATCCCTGGCCACATCTGTTGTTTTTGTACATTTGTGTGTTTCTATAGACAGTGGAAGCATAAATATTTGTACCTATACATATAAACTGAATCTAAGAATTTAGTATCAAGTGAAAATTTCTAAATTTAAATTTTAAGTGTGTTAGAAACATGTAATAAGTGCTATAAAATACTTTAGAAAGATACAAGTGCACACAGACACCTCTTTCTGTCTATGTATGGATGATATATACTGTTACTTTTTATTTTTTATATTAACTGATGAGACAATCAAGGACATGTGATGAGTATCAGTAATACATCAAAGTAATGATGTATCAGAGTTCATTTTAATCTTTCTCATGACATAACTTCAAAGAAGAGATAAGGAGGATTTCACAGCAATTTAAGAATAACTTGTCTTTCAAACACTTAAAAGCATTCATTTGGAACATTAATATAATTAATTTAAAATTTGTATATGTCAGTTTTACTTTCAAAAGGTATACTTCCAAGTATAAACACAACAAGTTATGGACATATGTATATATATATATATGATATGTATATACAAATATGTATACTCATAGATGTGACTAATAAAGGGTCAGTAAATTCTGGGTGCCTACTGTGTTGCTTCCCTACTGAAACTGATTTCAAAAAAGAGTTCTTGTTAAACGACTCATTCTTGTTTAACAAAATTTAGGCTCCCGAAGTCAAATAGACATGGACGAGAAAGATAAAAGTTCTATGTAAATCACATCGGTAAAAAAAAAAATCATAGATGACTTACTGAAATTAGACTTCAGAAAACAGAGTAGAGAGGAGGCTGCATGTACAGGTCCTGAAGCCACCTTTCCCACACAAGAGTAAAGAAGCAAAGTCAGTTTTCAGTGCTTAAGACACGAACTGAGCTGTTCAGTTTCTGAAGAGCATAACTTTATGCTATTGGGGCATAGAAAAAATACTTGAGTAAATTGGAAGGTGTGGTATTAAAATTTACTACTCTAACACCAGCACTAAGCTGACAATCATGGTTATTATATAGCTTCATTACTTAACTGAATATGAAGATTAAACTCCATAAAATAGGGAATTCAATTTCAATATAAAACACAAATTAATCCTAAATTGGAAAGGAGCAAAGTGCTTTTTCTTGAACTGATGCAAGTCAGTGTTTTCCATGTCTGAGTCTGGTATACATGTACCCAAGAAGTCAGCATATATATTTATTTCAAATGTTTTTATTTAAAGTGTAGATATTTAGATGGCCTTTTATAAAAATTCTTTCTATAACTCTAAGTTATATTTTCAAAATTAACATTGAATCTGGTAGGGACTTAACTATTGCAAAGTAAATACTAAAGGGCATTTAACTCATTAGTAGAAATCTTGTGACATACAGGAGCATGTGTATATGAGTGCTTGTTGAGTAACAAGCCCGGAAAGCAAGAAAATTGCATTTCCTCATAGCGTATTGCGACTGAATATTGGGCAGACATAAACAATGCAATCAAATTCTGTTTTTTATTGAGCTTCTATTTGACTTAGTATTCATTTGAAATAAAAAAAAAAGAAAGTGTTTCTCAGGATCTGTGACATAGCAAGGCATAGGGGATTCAATGTCAGTGCCAGCATACAAATTTATTAGTCTATAAAATGTGACACTCTCTTATTTATTCACAGAAAGGACAAATAAGATATTTTTTCATACTTACCAGAAATATCTGGGAGTGTTTAGATGCCATTCCATCTGCAGGATGCAAATAGTCAGAGCTGTTTTACAATTCAGTAGGCAACAGCCTGCTGAAGGAAAACAAATGACTTCACAGGGTAGCAGCTATTGAAATGCCTTCAGTGTGTGATATTAAAAACAACTGAGCAAACAGAGATAAGGGACAAATAGGATTTGAAACAGACTTTTTTTTCCTTACAGTGCAAAAGAAAAACAAATGAATGCTCCAGTAGAACCTATATATGCCTTAGTGAGGCCAGTGTAAGGGTTTGCTCTGTGTGTGCACATTTAACTGAAGTGTCATCAGCATCCCTCTAGAACTAGGGGGTCCATCTTAAAGAGCTCTTTTTGGGTCAAAACTCAAGGTGATGAAAAAGTGAATCCTCAACATAACTTTTTTCATGATGTTGATTTACAGTTTTACTTTTTGGCACACAGTATAATACATAGACATGGACATTTAATAAATATCTGGTGAGGAGAATGATATACAGAGTTCAGCCTTGCATTTTTTTAAGTTTATGTAAACAAAGTTGAAAACTTAATTACTGCATGATTGGGAAGATTATATTAAATGCTACTAAAATATGCTATTGAAATAACTATGTCATTGAATTCAGATTCTCTTAGATGGCAGAAGTTCTACTGTGACTAGCTTTGGGAGTAAATGATCTTAGAGATTTCCAAGTAATCAAGAAAGTAAAAATCTAGACAACAAGAAAAGCAATACTTTGCGATGATTATTTTTATTTTGGGCTTTGAAGGAAAGATGAAAGGCACTTGAGCTGCTATGTAGTAGGTGCTCTTGTTTTATTCTATGCCTAGATCAAAGCAACTATCTCTAAGTTTACAAAACAGTTCATGGAGGCCTTGAAGTATAAAATCTGCCAAACAAACCCAGATTATTAGGTCATGAAATGACCCATTATTTTCCTAGGAATAACCAATAACAGAATGGCTGACTAACATCCTGATGTGATGATGATTTCCAGACACTTTCCAAGATGGTGTAGATGTGTGTTCAGTTAATGAACCAAATCTATCTGGCATGTATTTACAGTGACCATCCTTTACTAGAATCTAGTGTTCATGTTGACTCTCCATGCTTGCTTCTAAAACATGCCATATGTCTGGAGCCATCTAACAATCCATTTGCTATTTTGGATGTCTGTTAAAATTGAAGAATTGACATCATCTATCAAAACTATTGTTGAACCTTTATTTTCTTTCTTTCTTTCTTTCTTTCTTTTTTTTTTTTGAATCTTTATTTTCTTAAACATTTATTCCATAATACCAGTGTGGAATTATTATATAAATAACAAATTAAAAGAAATTTTGGTAGGTTATTTTGGTATACAATGAATTATTATTTTTTTAAATCAGGTTTTTTGCCTAACTACAACTAAATATACAAAGAGGCAGATTGCTCCCATGTAGTTTTCTGCTTTCACACAGTCAATAATCATTAAGTTGAGGTCAACTGTCAATACAACTCTCAAGAGTATCACCTCTTCCAAAAACAGTGCCACTGTGGAAAGCATGTTCTCCCTTCCATCAGGGGCTACTTTGACTGTATTTACTCACCTGTCATGATTGTAAATGTCTTTGCCACTCTTCTCACATTTTACCATTTCAATTACTTTTTCTCCAAGCTCCTTGTTCTCCAGGGTTTTCTACTTTACCAGATTATATTATTGGTACTATCTTAACATTTCTTATAATTTCATATGTGTTCTGACACAATGGCATTTTCCGTGTGGTGTAGACCTAACAAACTTCCTTAAATAATGTGACATGCTATGGTCAGCTCTGTAGCTAAACTTGATTTTAATAGAAGCCATTAAGTACAACTTAAAGAAAGAGAAAGTTAATTATGTACCTAAAAAGAAAACAGAATATAAAGTCAAACACACACACACACACACACACAGACACATACACACACACAAACACATACACACACACACACACACACACACACACACCCCTCTGGAATATAAGCATTGAGAAAGACTGAAAAAGAGGGGAGGATCAAAGCACAGTCTTTATATTATTCTGATTACACTCTCTATTTTTCTTATACTCCACAGAAATAGCACTATTAGGCTGATTATGTAGAATAAATATTTTATGTAGTATGTGCACTAATCTCAGAACACTCACTTGTCTGGTGCTTGTTTAACAGTTGCAAAGCCCTGAGTATGATCAACAGGACTATGCAACCAAAACAACACAATTAAACAAATAATATTCCAGTCACTACCATATAAAGGCTAAATGTTGTATTATTAGACTCAGATTTCAACCTGTTTAAATACTTATATTTTAACTCATTGTCATATTATACACTATTCATTAATAAATGAGTATACTGCTGCAAAATAGTGTATGCTCTCAGTGATAACCATCCATCAATCTACCATCATGCCTTCATAACATCTTTGGGCCAATATGTAATTTTTTAAAAGTTTTGATAAACAACAAAAATGAATCTCATTATTTTAATTGGAAGACTAAAGCAACATCTCTGAATCCACCACAAAGGGAAGTATAAAATTATCTTTCACAAAAAGTGCTAATTATATTCAAGTTCTTCAAATAGTAGAGTTAGACTACACTATTATTTTCTAAACATTACCATGAATGGTCAAAGGAAATTTTGGTAGATTAGATTAACCATTCTTTGAAATAACACTAATTAGTTATTTGGTTTATGTTTTTGAATAATGTAAATGAATATGAAACAAGATAATATCACATTTTATATAAAAATTATTTGTCTAGAAGTCCATGGGTAAATTGACCTTTTCATTTGTCAAAAAAAAAAATCAGAATTAGAGGAAAACATTCTTTAAGCTAAAGACAAGCACTAAAGGGCCGCAGTGCTTATGGCAGTTGGAAGAATAGGAATAAATTCACTCTCCAGGCTTTGGCTTTGTAATGTTTCTCCCAAATTCTGTACAAGACACCACCAGAATTTCTGTTATCACCACACTGTGACATGCTAGTGTTCAGGACTCCTTGCTCTCTTCTGTATTTTACTTATACATCCTAGCCCAGGTCTACTTCCAGCTCCTATCAAAGACCTACAGTCTCTCTAAGTAAAAATAGGAACTCTATCTATAATCCCATAGTGATATCCTTTTACACTGAAATTGTTTGTTCAGGGTAAAAGTCCTCCAAACGAAGTAAAGAAAACATACCATTCACCGCTATATGCACTAAATATAAAATATAACATAGGGCAATAAAAGGCCCAGTTTCAAAGATACAGAAAGGAATTGCATTTGACATCAACAAACATGATTTCCTACCCTATTACAGGACATATAACGTTGTACAAACTTTTTAAACTCTACCAAAGTTATTACAATTTAAACATAGTATTAATATCTTCCTCACCAGAGTATTAGGACCAAGTCAAAAATGCATGTTCTTATTAGCTAGCATAGAAACTGGCTCATTTGATTATACCCAGAATGAATAATTCACAAAAATAACAAGCTATGCTAAACACCATGAAAAAACTTTTGAATAAAGTTTTGTATGAGACTCAACATTTCCAGAAAGGTTGTATGTCTTTGTTTCATAGCTTTAAGAATGAAACAGAGGGCTAGGCATGGTAGTGCACACTTTTATCCCTACACTTGGGAAGCAAAGGCTGGCATAGCTCTGTGATTTCAAAGCAAACCTGGACTATATAAAAAGTTCTAGGACATCCAGGGATACAGAAGAAAAACTACTAAAAAAAAAGATTATTTTTGTAGAATGACTTATATTTGCAGGCAAGATGATTCTAGGATCCTGGTTTGATTTTAGAGTTTATAATCATCTTCCCTTTTATTTCTGAGAAATAACTCAAGTCCCCCTAACTTCTTTGGGACTTGTAGCTTTCTTAATGAAAGAAAAAAAAAAAGATTAAGCAATAGTTCTTATCATTTTGATAGTGAAATGCAATGAAAAAATTTTAACCCCTTACCTTTTCTATGGGTTTTAAATGAAGGAATTTATTTCATATTGACCAAAACTGTGAGCAGAAAAATTTTTTCTGATGGTTAAAAACCTTACTGCTTCTTCTTTTTAATAATACATAGTACTTCAAACATGGTTAGTTACACAGGTTTTGAACTACTAACAAATTTTCAGCATCAGTAATTTCCAGTGGAAATGCCATAATGCATTTCAGCTTAATGATTTAAGGCTACAAATATTCCCTCCAGAGTGGTTTCAACCTCTCCCAGGGCATATTTATTGTAAATGTGACTTATTTAGCAAGTTAGCACATGGGAAATACGATATTTCAAAATAATTATAAGGACTGTGGCTAATTAATAAATCACGTAAAGAAAACCACACGAAAAAAAATCACATGGAGCTATTTCTCACATTGGATAGACACAAAGTAAGGTACTGTATTAATTCACAACCTGAAAGAATATATAAAGAGAACTATAAAAATTTTCCCTTAAATTTTATCATGCAGGAAAATGCTTTATTTTCCTCTGAGATCTAAGAATATTTTAGGATAGGAAACTAGTCTATCCTATTTATTATCTCTATTAACAACTATCTTTAATGAGATAAATTCATAATAAAAACAGAAGTCAGCTTATATTTTAGTAGTCAGAAAAATTAAATTTTATATTTGATTTATTCATAGAAAATCTTATGAAAACCAAACCATGCATTTTTTAACTATCTGCGTTTCTAATATAATAGATGTTAGCAATTTTTTTCACTTCTCTATCTGAGGTATAATATTCATGATAACTAGAGTAGATATCTATAATTGAAAAAATGTCACTTTTGAGGAAACTTTAAAAAGCCTGTGCATTCTCTCTCTCTCTCTCTCTATCTATCTATCTATCTCTATCTCTATCTCTATCTCTCTTTCTCTCTCAAGATTACTTTAAATATCACCAAGAAATGTGTCGAATTCACCCTAAAGAATTTTTTAAATGTGTTATTTTCACATGATACATTACATGAGAAGAAAAAAATTGAACTGGAGACAACACATTTAACCCTAGTAAAAGTTAACGCTGCACTTAATCAGGCAATACCCATCAGCTAATTCTAGATGCCTTCTCCCAACCAACCATCACCATTGCCTGAACTGGCTAGCCCTTAAAGGGTCAAAATTTATTATCATTTCTGCTCATCTAATAAGTAATGTTTTGCCGAACAAAACCAATTCCCAATAAATTCTCACTGTATTTGTGTGCCCTGATTTGATTTAGAGGCCTGTAGGGAGACACCATTTGGTAGCATAGGAACACAGAGGGGTAGGTGGTGCTGAGGAGAAGTGTGGCTCATGTGCCAGAAGTGTTATTGTGTCAGGTTGATTTATTGAGTGAGCTTCACTTCACCGAATGTTCCGAGATATTTATTTCCCTAAAGGCTCTACAGAGATATGAACAGACCCGCATCCACAGATGTCATCATTGCTCATTTTACCGAGTCATGAAATTTTCTCAACTGCAATTTGTCCATCTAAATTGCTGTAACAGAGCAGTGTCAATAGTAGCATCCTCCTGCAGTACCTCCTTCTATGTGTATGTAGCTCAGTTGCCAAATTCAGGACTTCTCTGCAACTTCGTGGTAATTAAAGTGACAGAACCAGTTCACTGTAATTTCAAAAGAGTTCCTCTTCAAAGACATTACTGCAATTGTTAAATTCAATTCTGGGTGCCCAGATCAATGAAACAACTTAAGGGGGGAACAAACTAAGATCAGACTAAGGTAGTGTGATCAAACTAAAGATGAAACTATGTACATAAAAGTACAAGTAAAGAAAAAGAAAGAAAGAAAGAAAGAAAGAAAGAAAGAAAGAAAGAAAGAAAGAAAGAAAGAAAGCAGGCTGTGGTTTACTAAAGCCAGAGTTTCAAAAAAAAAAAAAATGTCACCTCCCTTAATAAGGGGAGGAGGAGGCAGGGTAGGGGCTGGTTCTGACATGGACTATGTTGCCTGCTTTTTGATTAGTTTCCCCTTGTGGGCAGCCTTGCCAGGCCACAGGGAAAGAGGAAGCACCTTGATGTGCAGGGTGGGTTTGAGGGGATGGACCACTTCCCTCTTCTGAGGTGTAGGGGAGGAGGGATGGTAGGAAGAGAGGGGGAGGGTGGGTCTAGGATGAGGGGAGAAAGAGGCTATGATAAGGATGTAAAGAGAATAAACTAATATTTTTTTTAAGTAGAAGTACCATCAAAGTCAAACAGGAAAAGCTTTAATTTTTCAACTTTCCTCTCTCCAACATCAAGCAAACAAAGTATGAAAGCTGATTTTGAAAAAGGGTACAAATAAAAATGTGTGCGTGCGTGTGTGCGTGTGTGCATGTGTGTGTGTGTGTGTGTGTCTATGTGCGTGTATGCATATATATGTACATATCTCTTATGCAACTGTTCAACTAAGTTTTTCAGATACACTCATAAGGTCATAATGTCAAGCATTATGACTTGAATATTTTCCATAATTTCCACTAAAACCATCTTCAGTACCTAACTGAATGTCAATAGCTCTGTTAAATAAAAACTACATGCCTGTGCTGTACATCAGAATTTTTAGGTTTATTTAAATATGTTAATATTTCTCATTATGCCATTAACAATAACCTTCATCCATTTGTGAAAAACATTTTGCCAGGCGTGCACATAAAAAATTAGCAAGTGAAGCAAAATCACCTTAATTTGCTTTGGACCAGCAAATAACCAACTAATTTGCAGAAATCCCTGCCAAGCACTCATATTAAATGCTTCATGCTTATTTTATGACCTCTGCTGCTCTTCTCCTTCCTGGGCCCTGAATCATATGATCATTAACATATTGCAAGGTCTGAAACTTTATTTTTTACATTCTTTAATTAATGCCTGTTTATAGAAGGCCATAGGACTTCAGATCCAGTTAATGAAACTTCGCCCCCCCAGGCCTCAGGGGCCCAATAGAGAGCGCTCTCCTCTGTTGTTTTAGTAGCTTTTTTCCAACTGTTTGTTTATACATACTTAATTGATCTCTTTAGTCCCAGAAGCATTCCAGAGACACAACCTGTTTTGAGGCAAGCTAAGTTTTCCCCCTTCCTTTATAAAAGCCTTGGATGCCCAAGGTTATCAGTTTTAATTTGGAAGTTGAAGATTCAGCTTTATTTATACTGTCTAAAACTAAAAACTGATACAGGCCTCAGAGTGTTTATTTTTACATCCAAATATAGTGGAGGGGAACACAAGTGCCTACTGTATATAATTATTTTGATATAGAACTAAGTAATTACTAAATGCTACTCTGTCTTATTTTATGGCACTGAATAAACACAGCTTCATAACAAGTTGAAAATAAAAACAAATCAGGCTGCCAATGCATGAAATTTTCATGGCTCTTCAATTTACATTTTACATATTCCCTATGACAAGAATTTCTATTATCCTATTCTCTTTTTTCTGCTATAATTAAATTAAAAAAGTAATTGGCTGGTGCTCACACAGCAGCAATGTCTTAATCACATAGACAAACAGTTTTACAATAGCTTACACCATTTGCCACATGGGGCAATGACATTATTGTATCAGACTACAAACCCAAGACAGATAGCACATACCATCTCTCAACCATCATGTTGGCAAGAACAGAATACAAGGTTCATCCACCACACTGATAGGCTCTTCATTGGTGGAACTCCCAAAGAAGTCAAAGAAACCTAATGCTGCTCATGTGCCTTTTCAAACTTCCAAAATTCAAAGACTATAAACTTGCAAATGTATACATAATACCAAGTTAAGAGTGCATGGCAGGAAAGCCGGGGGAAAACAAAAGAGAGGAAGAAAACACAAGAAAATATGGGCCTCAGTACTTAATACACAGTTCATTATTTGTGTTGCAATGAGAAATAGTTCTCTAGCTTAAAATTTTTGTTAAAAACTTTGACCATGCAAGAGTTATATATCTATATATTCTAAAGTTCTTAGAAGTCTTTGTGGCTATATTTCCTGTTTATGGTTATACTGAACACTATACTAATAGAAGGAGTTTCAGAGTAAAAATCTTTACTGTTTCCAAAAAATTACTAATGAGACATTCATGAGCGCTAAAATAGAATTCTGGCTCTTTCAAGAGCTCCCGGGTGATGCAGAGTGAACACTCCCAGTTTCCTTATCTATAAAGTAGTGCTAAACCCAGTATCGTCTAACTTCTGCTAAGTGCTCTGTCAGAATGTTAACTTAGGAAGATTCTGAAACAAGTTACTGATGACTCCAAAAGCTTCAAGGAAGAAAGAAGAAAAGGGGGACCGAGAAAGCAAGTGTGGCACTGGCATAGTGCTCTGTGGAATAAAATAACCGAGCATGAGATACTCAACACGAACCCTATGAGGAAAAAGGAATATATCTTTGCTATCGATTTGTGTTTTGGTATCAGTTAAGTTTTATTTGTTTTTTTTTTTTAAGGAATCTAATATTTTAAATAGAGATTAGGCCCCTCCTAATTTTCAAAGGTCTTTAGTGACAAAAGCAATCAATGCTTACAAACAACAAATTATCTCTTACTGTCTGAGAAAGGAAATATCAGAAAATAAAAAATTGCTGGCATAGATTTTCCTAAAGTGAATATAAAGCTAAGATGTTTCCCAACACACCTATACTTGATTATTTATTCAAGTTTCTAAAACCTCATTTGGCTGATAGGACTGAGAAATATTAAATGACCTAATATGATAAAATAGAAACGTATTTCTAAACTGGAACTGCTTTACCAAAAAGTGTACATGGGAGCCAAGTGGAAGTGCCACACACTTTTTAATCTAAGCACTAGGAAACAAGAGGCAGATAGATCTCTGAGTTCAAGGCTATCCTGGTCTACATACGGAGTTACAGAACAACAAAGGCTACACAGAAAAATTCTGTCTTGAAAAAACAAACAAACAAACAACAACAACAAACCCAAACAAACAAAACAAAACAAAATAGTCCAGATGGTAAATTAATAGGCTACATAGATGCTCTTATTATTACATCATTTTAATTATTGATAATAACTTAAGATACCCTTTGAAAAGTACATGCATATATACACAATCCAAGCTACTGGCCCAGAGACAATGCCAGTATCCCACTAACAAGGCAGTTAAGAAGAAGGTGACATCAGAATAATACTAAATATAAAACAAATACAAATTATGGCTTTAAAGTAAATAAAACATTTTAAAGAAGGTATTTAGTACACATGATATGAATGTAATTTATTGATAATCAGACAACAATTTTTCTATAGTCTTTTAAGAGTCACATCTTTTTCTTCTGCATACACTCATCTCTTCCCCAGTTCCCTTGGCCTAAACTATCTGACTTCATGTAAGCCAAATTCAGTCATTCCTGACAAGGTGTTCACAAGCTAAAAGTCTTCAATCTTCACATAAATAGAGTGCAAATCAAATCTTATGATGGTATATTCAAGCTTTCAGGATCTCTGTTTGCCACAAGACGTGTCAGAGTTTAGTACCTACTAAGCCATAGATTTATGAGAAAATGCTTGTAGATTGACAAGCAATTTTGCAACAAATACATCTTCAGTGCGAGACTCAGAAGAATGTTTAGGACATGCCAAAATGCTTTAGCATTTTATACTTTAGCTCAAAAGGACAGTTCATATAAGTCAGTTCTATCTGAAGATTGTCAGTCAAACAGAAACTAAAAGTAATTCTGAAATCACGATTCACCTACAAACAAAATAAAACCCTCTTAATCTCTAGATTTCAGGAGTTCATAGCACTAAGTGATCTACTGATACACAAAGTTTGAAACGCTCTAATTGAAACAAGACAGATTACTTTCTCATTGAGATACAAAACAGAACATTTCTGATTGCTCTTATTTACGAGGTGACACTATCTGAACATATGCAAAGTTTGACTTGTTTCCCATTTACCCCAGACTTTAAAACATAATTCTTTTTCCTAATGTGCCACGTTTCAGGGCAAGGGATTGCAACAAACACCTCCCAGTCACACGGAATTACAATGTTCTTTAGCCTGCCCAGTACTGGAGGGGGAAAAAGAAGAAGAAAGAAAGAAAAGAAAAGAAAGGGAAGAAAAAAAAAAAAGACTTCCAAAGGTTTGGAATCCTGAAACCTGTAAACAAAATCTGTGGAGCAGATAAAATTTTAAATGGCACAATGCAATTAAAGCTGAATTCAATTTGAGCGCACCCTGTCCATCTGTCAGAGAGAAACAAAAGCTGAGGAGCCGCATTATTGCTGAAGCCCTGCTCTTGTTAATTTGCTTGCTGAGAGATTTCAATTTCTAGGAAGTGCACAAATTAGTGTTCAGTCAGGGCTAGATCCTTAGTAAGTACAAGCAGATGGTGGAAATCAGCCCTAATCAAGTGGCCAAAGCCTTTTTTTTTTCCCTGTCTGATTAAAGCATTTTAATCCTTTCAGATTGTCTGCCTTTTTTTCAAACAAAATATTCACCATCCTCTATTTTTCTTATATTCCAGGATAGATTTGAATTTAGCTTATCAATATGAGGAGAAAAAAGAACCTTGAAAAATATATCTATGGTTATCTAAGTAGCAAGTAGTGCCTACATTCATGGATCCATATAATGCCACATTTTCTATTGTATGTTAAATAATAGTCTGAATCAGTATTAACTCATATGCTAATACAAATATGGCATATTAAATCTGCTATGGAGAAATTAAATTACTGAAGGAGTTACAAGATTCTTTCTATGTTCAGGCTGAAAGCTAGCAAAAGTAGGCAGCAACCAGAAAATATGGTGTGTTCTGCCCATCTCCCACATCCAGAAAAAAGAAAAGAAAAGAAAAGAAAAAGGTGTTATTGTTTATCTTAATAGAAAATAAAAGATAGATATATTCCTAATAAGGAAATTGTGTTAAGTCAAAACTAAGAAGTTCCTGTGACTAAGAGAGTTACAGTTTGGGAAACAATTAAAACAGATTAACTTGGAATGTAAATAATGTCATAGTCTTCGGAGTATAGGACACATATCATATACTTAGTGTTTACATCTGCTGAGATGTGCTCAAATCTGTAAGCAAAGTCACCAGGAAAAGAGTATGTGCCACAAAAATACTCAGAGAACTATGTCCTCTGGTTGTGTACATTTACAGTTGGCCCAAACACACCCTTCTGCGTTCATCTTTTTCTAAATCCAAAATATAGGAAAGTTATATTCAGTGTCTGAACACATTGAGAGTTGACGTCTTACATGCTGAACTATGTTCTTTAAATGTGTGTGCATCAAGGAAAAGCCCTTATAGCAATGAAAGGCCGGTTTCGTATCTGAAACCAATGTGGAACAAGTTGAAACTTTTATAGAGTTTCTTATCCTCTTAAGATACGCAAGATGCCTGCTAGTGCTTCAACATCCTGTTTAGCAATTTCATTACCCAACTGGTTCTTAACAAACACTTTCAACCACTTTGACAGAATTTTACAAATACTAATGCATATTTCAGATGTGTTTGGTTCAACTAAGTCAGTTACTAAGGGATTAAATGATGTCTTCTTCATGTGATCTTTTAAAAATAGATCTGCAATTTTACACTGAAGTATAATTTAAATGATAATCTTTATACAGCACCAAGTTCAGACATTTGCCTGTGCTTATAAGTTTCAAATTTCCACTTTAAAAATTGTAACTGCCATACATGAGAGAGAAAAGAAAATACCCCAACACTCAAAATAACTTATGTTCTAAGTTTTCTGCTTAAATTGTATCTAACCTTTTCTTTCAAACATGAGTCATAAAAAAATAAAGTAACACTACTAGACATCAATTTTGTGGAAAAGGGTTTAAATTTCCAATAGCTGAGACAGAGTCAGTTTAACATAACTTATGTCAGCTACTAAAAATTGGATATTTGCACCTCCTTTTCATCCCTGCCACCCACTCATGCTCAATGTAACTAACAGTTGAAATCATGGCAGGCATATCTTTTCCTGAGCAACCCCACAGCCCCGCTTGTTAACTCAAAGTCTGTTAGAGACTTGGACATTTCATGACAGTTAACAACCTGTTTGTGCCTAGGCTAAGCACTTGATGATTCATCACTTTTAAGATGTAATTAGGCACCAAGCCAAGAAGAGCACAGGTGTACAGGGGAGCAGATTGGCTTTCATATCTGTTTTTAAGCATAGCATCGTGAGTAATGTGAGCAATGGGAAGATGCACCATGACCCAAGCCCGCCTCTTTCTTAATTACCATTGTCCCATACCTGTCTCTAGGCCATTTTACATCTTGCTACTTGCCTTTCAATATAGTTAGAGATTTTCTTATGTCAGCTGAGACTCTTGCCCTCTGCTCTTTAGGCCCTGGCCAATACTTAAGGCCCGTGTCTTGACCTTAACTAAATCTCATCATCACTAACTGCCTGAAGACGGCCTGGACTCTCCAAAGCCCTTCCTTTGTTTGGTTGCCACCATCTGGAATACCATTACAAAGAAGTTCCATCTGCCAAGGTACCACCAACGCTTATGTGTGCTCCTAGCCCCACAGTCCTTTGCCTCCCATTGCAAACCAGGATTGGCCTTTCACCTCTTTCTTTTTAATCCAATGTGTTGTTTTAGATTTTTGATGTATCTAAACCCCTACAGAATTGTAGCCTATACTCATTTATAACCTTCCTCCTCTACCTGCAAGGAAGTTTTATTTTGTTTGCTAATTTTGTCACCTTGGAAACAGTGACATACTTTTCTGGTGAAGGAACATCATTACAAGATACAAGAATGGCTCGATGGGTGAGTTTATACACATTAGAATAAAATAGCATTTAAACGTAGTTTCCTAATTATACTTGCTCCATGTCCGTCCAGTGCTTAGTAGCCATATTTGGTCACAGGATATTGACTCAAATCATGAGGACAGAGTTTTATGCATCGGAAAAGTTCTGCTGCAGAGCTCTATAGTAGTCAATAAGACTCAGTTTGATTTTGTGTCTGCTTGTCATCAATTGGCAGTGAGACTCAAAGGGGAGTCTTCAAGGCTACCTTTTTGATGCTTTGGAGGACAAGATGACGTATTCACTGGACTGTACTCTCTGGGGAGTTCTGTGGCTGCAAACTGTTTCTCATTTGCTGCCTGAAAAACTATCACAACTAAGCCAGAACAATTCTGATACTTCATATATAATTAATAGTGGCTAAAGAAATTTATGTGGCAACTGTTTTTGTAGAAGCTTGAATTCACACTTTCAATATTTAAAAAGGCTGCTGTCATGGCTGGTAGAAATAAAATTAAATCCACCAGCTGTAGTTTGTTTTTTGAGGAAAACACATAATGTTTTATTTCTGCTTTGTCTCCCATTCTTGTAAATGTCAGAAATACAGAAAAGAAATATACTGAATTACCCTAGCTTACTGTTCTGAAAATAAATGTTGCATTGTTTGTTTTGTTTTGTTTTGTTTTTAACAAGGTGGAATTTTTGATCATTCTTAGTGGGAGGATTTTCTCTTCCAACACTGACACAGAGTGTGTAATTCTTAAATGTTCTTGAGAATAGAAAGGTGATGGCAATATCCACCTGATTTTGCTATATTTTTAAATTTCTTTTCTTTCCTTCATTAGATTTTGTTCTCATTATAGCATAATCAAGGACAATTTCTAAGGGATACATCTTCCAAATCTTACATTAATTATAACTTTGAAGCTATTCCAAGAAATTTTAAATGAGATTATTATAAATCGACCAGGCTTTTAGACACAAAGGTCAACCATATTTAGAAGAAACTTAAGTAGAATTTGAGAGCCATCATGAGTAGCTGCACTGGATTATAAGGTTTTCTTCTGTGTTGTAGCACTGATATGATAACCTGGGATTGAACAGTAACACTTAGTCACCATGGAATCCTCTCAGATTGGGAGAGAAACAGCCTTATAATTTTCTCTTGATTATAAATAATTAAGAAATATTTGTCTCCATTTTGATTGTTTTGAGCATTAGTACTTCCTCTAAACATAAACATTTAACTATAAAAATTTGGGCAATAAGTATGTAGTATATTAAATATTGTTAATGCCATTTTAACAAAATCATATTATTTAAATTTAGGCAGTGTACCAGATTATAAAGAAATTCCTCATTAGATTTCTCAAAGATTAGCGGCAGCTCACAATACATTGGACTGCTCTTGGTCTACCAGCTCCCAAATATTCCTTTTCTACCTTATCATAATATCATCATCCTTCTCTGACATAAAAATCTTCATGAAGAGAGTGATTTATCTGAACAAGATCCAAAATGATGGAATCCATCCAAAATGCCACCTCTTTTTTTTTTTTTTTTTTTTGTTTGTTTATGAACATCCTAGAATTACTTTCTTCCATCAGCTGATGATGAATCTAGGGATCATGAATTGATCTGAGTTTTTATTTTCATATAGGAAATGTAAGGATAGCATCATTAGCTCCGAGGACATAGGAAGTAGATGGAGAAGGTGGCAACTCCACAGCATGGGTAGATGGGTGCCAGGACTCAGTAGAAGGAAGGCATGAGAAAGGAACTTCTGACACTCAGAAGGTTTGTTCAAGACACTCCTTGTTTTTTCAGAAAAGAATGAAGAAGTTAAATCAGGACCATTACATCAACATAGGTACACATCACGCTAAATTCCCTACTGTCTTTTACATTTTTAAACATATATAACAACAAAAGCATGGGAGCAAGCCAAGAGTTATTTGCTAATATATTTATAGTCCCAAACTGCGGCTTCAGAGAGACTAAAATAGACAGTGGGACCTCATATTTGCCAGGCCGTTCGCACTTCAGCACTTCTGTCATTATATAGTGCTCTGCCAGTATTTATCACAGATTGCAAAGGGGAGAACAAGGAGGGAGAGCCTTGCGTATGTAAAAATAGCAGCTGTTATTTGCCATTCACAATTGGAAAACTTCATAAATCTTTACAAGTTCCCACAGAAAACAGAAGCGTGTGTGTATGTGTGTGTGTGAGAGAGAGAGAGACGGATCAAAGTAAAAATTTGTTCTCTCTTAGCAGCAGAAGATTTGTTTGTTTCTGTTTGTTTTTTAACAGCTACAATTTTTACTTTAACAGACATTGCTGGACAGAAGTGTCTAGCTGCTCAGCACGGGCTACTCAATGACACTGATGACAAAAATCAACATTAGGTAAATGGTATACTAATGATGTACTTGCCATGGCCGGAGCACAGCTGTGTACACGGTACACAAGACCCAGTCACCGGACACATATACCAGTCTTTCTCTGTCAGGTGGATGTCAAACTGCTACTGCTAATAGACCTACTTCTTCGAAATTCTATTCTGCCTATTATATTTTTCAGGAATTTACTTCCATACTAGTTCATATTTGAACTAATACCTCTTTAGCATGTTCCTGTTTTAAAGCCTCCAAGAGATCGTGTTGCTGCTGTTATTCAATAAAGCTGTTTCCTGTGACCTCACTTTCATTATTGACCAGAATTATCTATTTTATGGTCTCTCTTGATCCAGTTAAACATCTGTCTGCAGAATTTCTACTACACTCTTGCTATGGTCAAAGCTCTAAACAAATTTGCTAGTCATTTGCAAAGAATTCTCATTATTTCTATAAACACAAAAGCAATCAAAGGAGAAATATAAGCATCTTTAGAGGCACAACTAATGTAATCTATTTCTGCATCCTTCATTGTGATTTCAATATAACATCATAAGATATAAACAAACTATCATGTTCCCTATTCTGTTCAAGGTCATTTTGGCCATCGATTTCAAAGGACTTGATGTTTTAAAGCTGTCTGACATCCTGCTTGTGTGTCTTCAGAGAGGTTTAGTCAATACAGTAGGAAGAATCATTAGTTATTCAAGGTAAAACTTTCAAAAAAATGTGACTGGGACACTTTGACCTTCTCTGAATTGGAAAATGCTGTGTGCATCTTTATGCTCTTTTAAATATAATTTGTCTAAACTGTCTAAAGTAAATCAAAAACTATCACTCAACCCCCTTAGTAAAAAGGGTAAATTTTAATTGCAGAACTTAAAACCTCACAATTAAAAGCTGTGCTGCTACTTAAAGCCAACACAAACACAGGCATGAAAGCCGATGCATACAAATTAGGTTTCTTGACATATTTGTAATTCTCCAGGATCCGCTAAGCACAGACAATTTATATGCTTTAAGGGTTTTCATAGATGGACTAGAAAAGATAATTGTTACACCTTTATAAAGTTCTAGCATACCTATACTCAATAATAACGTATAACTAAAGGTGAAGTATTCATAACATACCTCAAACAGCATTTCGTTTCCTACTGAAAAAGTATATTTAGGTCTTTAATATTGTGGAGCACACAGATGTTTAAATTAGAAGCACGCTGATTAATTGATGAAATAATAAATATCATAGAAAATAAACAGAAAAATAGATATCTAAATATAACAAAAATAACATAAGAAGATAAATAAATGTCATTTGCTGCTAACCGTGCATGACCATAGGTTTCCTGTTCCTTTAAAACATGAGTGTCCTGTCTTCATCATACAGAGTCTTATTTAATAACTTCACCTAAAATATATGTTTTAACTGTCACAAATTTCCATTATCAAAAATAAGGAAGCATAAGATCATACAGATTCAACAGACAGGAAATAAAAGTACACAGAGATTTTGAAACTGAACATTCACTAATATAAAGACCCCACTTTTAAAAGAAGTTAAGGTAAAAGATGGAGACATAAAACTGAACCGTAGCCTGTGAATGAAAAGTAACACATGAAAGTATAAATAGCTGAAGGCAAATTTTGCCAATTTTACAAATTTAAGGAAATTAACACTTGTCAAAACTTGTTGGTATAATGACAGCCACCACAGAATAAGATGCATGAGTGTCACACTTTACTGCACACCTTGATTTTGATTTGCAGTACTAGGAATGTGACCCTGGATCGGACAAAGCACAACAAGTACTTTACCTCTAGAATATATACTTTTATCTTTAATATTCACAATAAATCACAAAATTTAATCCATGCAGTTGAAAAAAAGGGCATAATGACGTATAAGAAGCTACTATTTGAATTCAAGTTTAATGAATACCAAAAACAAAGCTATTTCATAATGGCATATTTAAAAAACAGAACTTTTAGGGCATTTTATTTTACTTTCTTTGATGTTGTTGCATGTATGAAGGTACATAATGGTACTTGTGTTTGCATTATGAATATATATGTACATATGTTTGGAGACCAGGAGCTGGTGTCTTGTTGGAGGTTGTTCTGATGTACTTTGATGCTAATTAACAAAAAGCCATCCCACCTGGGCAGGGCAGATGAGATAGGTGTGGCTAAGTTTCCTGGGCTTAGGAAGACAGAGGGAATCCTGGGGGGAAGAAAAAAAGACTGCCACAAGGGGGAAGAAGAAGGACTGGAGGAGAGAGGAGGCCACCATGGATTAGACAGAAGAGAAGCACATGGCCGGCGTGGATGGAGATTTGGCCCAGATGAAGAACATTAGCAGGTATTTGGGATTGTGGATGGGAGGTAGCTTGATAGACATTATTAGAAACAGATGGCATGGGATTGGGGCAGGTATGTGATCCCAGCCCCTCTATGGGAAGTAGTTTAGAAGATTGATATCTGCCCTACCCCAGGTTGACTAAGGCAATTTTAAAATAAAACAAGTGTCTGTGTCTTGATTGATTGCTAGCAGGTATACTGATGTATTAATAACAAGTTTAGGCCTGATAATAAACAATTATTTGGTCCTACAGATAACTTAAAAACAACAATGTTCAGTGCCTTTCTCTATTGTTTTCCACTCTATTTCTCAAGACAGAGTCTCTCACTGAACATCATAGCTTAGAAGAACATCAACCAGCCTGTCTGGGCGATGTACCCCAACATCTGCCTGTCAACACTTTTTCAAGTCTAGGGTTACAGATACTCCCACTATCACTTCATGCAGGTTCTGGGGATCCAAAAGTGGATGCTCATATTACCAGACACTTTAGCAGCTGAGCTTCTCCTTAGCCCTTCAGCATAATAGGTTTAATATATGCAATTAAAAAAATAGTTAAATTTACTAAAACAATAAGTTGCATCACAAAGGACTACATTTATCAGGAATTTGTTAATTTGAACATAGACTGTCTTCTAAAAGTGCTTCATTCCTGAAAATTTTATTCAGTAAAATACAATCACAGACATAGGGGAGGGGAGAAGGGGGGAAGTGGGAGGGAGGGAGGAATGGGAGGAAACAGGGGAAGGGCTAACAATCAAGATGTAATATGAATAAATTAATTAAAAAAATAAATAAATAAATAAATAAATAAATAAAAAATACAATTAATAAAAACACATACAGGTAAACTGAGGATTCCAATGACTTTTATAGTCTGCATAGGAAGTGAAAGTGTTATGAATATGCTTGTAAAACTGTTGGAGTAAAGATAAATTGATTGCTTTAATCTCCTTGGCACAATGATATGTAAAAGCTCATATAGTTTCAACTTCATTATTTTTAACAAAATGAACTATAGTAGAGTTACCCAGCGAATACATAGTACCATAAATTAAACTACAGTTTCAAAGCAGAAGCAGAAGTAGATTTTATGGTGCAATACAGTTTATGATGCCCATGATTCCTTAATTTGTGTGTTTTGCTTAGTTGCTAATTCCCCAAATACTGTGATCTGCAGGCACTGTTGTTCTCAGTGGTGTAGAATGTCAGCGCTTCTGCTCAATGGGAAAAAAAGAAATATAAGGAGAAATTGTACTCCAATAAATAGCTATTTTCAATAACTTCCTGTGAATAGTTAATATACATTCAAAGGAGGAAAATAGGAGACGCTCACCTCTTTTCTATACTAGTACATATATTCTATCCCTAGTTAGGTTTTCTGGTTATAGTCAACAAATGAAGAAGTTTTCTCCTAATCTGTTCATCTGTCTAATATAATAAATATACAACTTTTGACGATGCATTTCTTTGATATTCTTTAATTACATACATAATGACTAAATATTTCTCTCAAGATTGGCACTACAGAGTTAAGTAGAACTGCTAAGGCTAAAACAGTAAGATACTTTAAAATAGTTGTGTAAAATTATAAAATGGGTAATTGGCATTTCTTCAAAGAAATTCAAAACAGAAAAGTTTCACATGTGATTATATACTGTAATTTGATATAAGATAAGTTTTTATCAAACTATTTCCTCAAACAAATTTCCTTCATATAACAGAAACTGAAGCAATCTTTAAGGGTTACATTCCCTCTATAGATTACTAGTTTGCTAATAATTTACCATTAGATAATTTATCCTTTGGCATGTTAGACAGCGTCTACCTTAAAAACAAGAATACATAGAGAAGTTCTTATAGAAGTAAATGAGGTTTTGATTTGTCAAATGGTGTTTCTCTGTGTAGCCTTGGCTGGCCTGAAACTTGCTCTGTAAGACAGGCTGGCTTTGAACCCAGAGATCTGCCTGCACCTGCCTCCTGTTATGCTGGCATGAAAGGCAGGTGCCACCACACTGGCCTGAGAAGTTAATGGATTCAGCTTTACTAATTTCAACATTCCTTCTTTTACACTATACATTTGCTCTGAAAGTAATGGTCATGGAAGAAATAGAAGCACTTGCTGGCATGGTGTTCCAAACTACACAGTAAAAGTAGTAATTAATACCTACATGATGTCAACAAGTAGATTATTATTGGCTGGACAATTTTTAAATATTAAGTTATGATATAAGCTGTTAAAATACTAAACAATGCTGCTTTCATTACAAGTGGGTCCTAAGCATTTTTAATATAAAGAAAAGTGATCTAAAGAGATCTTTTTACCCCTCTTCATGCTTTGAGTTTTTCTTCCACTGTATGTAAAATCTTTCAAAACTGACTTATAAATTAAAATAAATTCTTTGCAGCTGTTTTATATTGTGGTCTTACTACTAATTTCAACACATAGAGTGGCCATCTAGTTTTTAAAACTTTAGCCCTAATTTAAAATCTATTGATATTTTCAATTGATTAAACTCAAGTGTATGCATATTTAAATTTCAGGCAGAAAGCTATAAATATATATGCATTTAAGTAAAATATAGATTTAATTTTAACTAGAACTGCCATCTCCCTGTAATTTAGATAAATTTCAAATACAAAGAGAAAAAGGAAAACATGAAATTGTTTCTTAATCTATACACAAGTGAATTAACAAAAACAAGGTGATATCAAAGAAATAGGTCCTATTCAGAAAAAAATTCAAAATGTTGCCATGGCAAAAATAAAAGGATCTACAATGTTACTTGGCAGGCTGTTGGCATTCTTGTAAAAAGAAAAAAGTTAAGGGAAGATTCTTGCCAAGAGAGTTCAATGTGCACATTGAAATATTTTGCACTTTCAGAGCCAACTAATCTTTCTGAGAGACATGAAGCAAAATGATCAAATAAATAAGACTGACAAAGAGAAATGCACCCAAGGTTTAGGTGAAACACAAGCTGACCCTTCCCAAAAGGAGGCCTCTGGGAAAATATAAATAAATAAATAAATAAATAAATAAATAAATAAATAAATAAATGCTAAAGTGTTGGGGTGTATTTATATTGCTCTTAAAAGAAAATAATTTATCTTTTTATCCAGTATAAACTGAATATTTGACAACATTTGCTTTCCTCTTTCTCTTCTTACAGAATAAGCCATCGTAATACATTCTCCTATGTCACACTTTCATTGCTATATTTTGCATACGTTAAAAGTCTTAGAACTATAGAATTTGAGGCTTTTATTGCTCTTTTAGTTTGTCAAATTTTATTCTTAAAAATGTGTATTGTTCTTATGCTTCAGAGTTAAAGATAGTGCCAATTAGGAGACAACAAAATGGTACCAACGTATTCAGAAATAATCCCTGAAGTCCAGGTTTAAAAGGTTTCAGCCCTAAATATATCTCCAATCTGTACTAGAGTTTCCTTATGATTCTTCCCTGAAGGAAGAGGTTCACATTATGTACCACATAAAGGGAGACACCATGCCAGGAAGATGCTGATTCCCACTGTCATGATGAGATCTATAGTTTGAAGGTCAACATCACTCAAACAGAGTTTCTTACGCTTTTTCCACATGCAGTACTTTTTGCCTGAGAAATTCTTATAGCACACTGAGTCTGTGCACATGCACATTGATTACACAAATACAATTTTGCCGATAATAAATCATTAAAAATATTTCAAGACAATTCTTTGGGATAAGTAAATCTTTACCATTTGGCGATGGCAACATAACTGTACAGGCGAATAAAATGGAGGTGCTTGTTCATCTTTTATATGAAGAATTAAGTCTTGCTGGCTGTCACAGTGAAGGACTTGGAGTACTATTAATGCATTTTAGAATTCAATGTTTTGAATTTACAATCACCAATGTAGAGAATTATGTTTTGTATAATGATGTAGTAAAAAATGGTAGTAGTGTATTTAGTTCCATTTCAAACATTACTGAAATACTGTTCTAATATCAATTCAAAAATTTTTTTAACGATCCCAAGTATTTCAAGTTAGCAATGAAGACAAATTTTTTTAAACATTCTAACATAGAACAATCCAGACATATACTACCCTGACACTTACATTCTAAGGAATGATGGCAGAAAAATATTAAAAGTCTTTGTTCTCTGTAATTGACTTCTGATGTTTCTTTAAGGGCAGAAAATTGAATGTACAGTAAAAAGACTGGAATCCAGAGCCTACCACCTGCTCTATCTGAGCTGAGGAGTTTCAGGCAGGGTTTGTTGGTGCTGAATTGTATGACAACACACATGGGAAGTCACGGGTTTCAACACTGGCAAGCATTGCCAGAAATTTCTTCGATTCATTACACTTTTGATTTGGAATTAATTTTTTGACCATTGAACATTCAGAAACCTTCATTGTAGCCTAATTCTTTACAACTCCTCAGTGAGTTCTGTGATAAGGTCACTCCCAGTTTCAGGAGTTGAGACCTAAACTACTATTGTTATTTAAGCCATGATCCTACTATTTAAGAGGAAATGTTGAATACGTGTGCAGGAAGATAGCCTTGAACTGCTGGTTCTTCTAAGACTTCTTAGCAGTTTGTAAAAATTCACATCCAGTTTATCACTGCTCAAGTCACAGCTGTGTCTAAGCTGTCACCTGATATGTCCAATTGCTTAAATGTATTCAGAATCTTCAAATACCATAGAATCCATGCATTCAAACTATTGGGCCACATGTGCTCTAAGAACTACATTCTATTATCACATGTGTGCCATATCTGAGATATTACTGCTGTCACATTTCTTTAACAGAGACCAGACTAGACTAAACTGACTTTGAGAGTAACCTAAGTTCACTGTTAGTAGTTATAACCGCTTCGTAAAATTGCAATATCAGACAATTTACCTACTACTGTTGCAGTGTTTAGTATCTCACAACCTTTCTGCTACATTCAAGGTAAAGAAACAAAAGACTTGGCATCCTCAATTAATTGTCCAAATTCTTATGTGACCAGGTGAGTGATTAGCATAGACCTAGGGTCCTCAGAAGCCTAGATTCAAGCACCAGTCTGACAACTCCTCTGCCATCAGGACTCAGGTTCTCACCTCTATTCGCAGATACTTTCCAAACTCTCCAGGAATGAGTTTTCCTTTCTTCTTTCTGAAAGACAATTGACTCCTTTTCCTGCTCAAAGACAGTACAACTGGGAAAGAAAGGTAACCATAGCAAGCAAAAAGGTCAAAAGCCAACAATTAGTGAACTTTGGGAATGGCTCGAACAATGAAAGAAATAGCCTGGCCACCTGAGTTCAAACCCGTGTGAAATTAGAAGAGCTAAGTGACAGGAACCTGTGGTCCGAGGACTCCTACAATGATAGGGAAGGCAAAGACAGGAGACCGGGTAACCCATAGGCCAGCTAGCAGCAGAGCAGCAAACACATGACAGACCTTGCCTCACCAAAGTAGAAGGTGAAAACCCCCCAGATTTGTCCTCTGGCATCCACAAAACTGTCTCCTACCACACACATGCACACACACACAGAGACAGAAGAACTAATAAGTAGAATGACGGTTTTTGAGTATTGTCCATCCAATTCATTGAACAGGTGGACTAGAGTGTGATGTGCCAAAATATTCAATTAGGATAACACACAAAACAACAAATGACAAGTCCCGTGAAGGACAGGCAAGCAATATTTTTTTAATACATGGCCTTTTTATAACTGTAGTACAAAATTGTGTATAACGTATAATCTTTAAAGATCGAGATTTTCAAATACACTGATTTTATTGTTATAAAAAGTATATTAAATCTTACATACAGAAAGACAAATCTACTATGAGAAGCCAGTTGGGTTGGATGGGAGAATGAATAGTTAAACTTTGACTTCACGCGCTCCGTTAAGCCCTCTCTCCATTTTTATAACTGTATAGAAATAACTGGCAGGTAAAGGATAAGATGATAGTAAGTGATGAAATCAACAGTTTATAATACTCTCAACCAACCTAATGTGGCCTTCTCTGTTAGCAAAGCATAAAAGAGACAAACATAACATGAATTAAATTTTTTCCTTAAATAGTTTCATAATCTTTGTCTAGAAAGCCTGGTTACTCCAAAATAAAAAACTAAAGATAATGTGGAGTAAATGTGCCACTGTATCATTGTGTAAGTTTACAAATTAGGCATTTTGCCTTATTTAGTACTGCAATAGGAAAAAAATGAACATATTTTTGAATTAATTCAAATACTATTTATCTTATTATAAAGAAATATATTTATCATTTGCTAAAATGATTCTCTGCGCATATAAATATAGGATTTGTATAATAGGAGAATGTGTGAGACTGAGGTCTGAAATAACTCACAAAACACTGTTCAAATAAGATTATATTAATAACAAGGGTTAAAAACCTGGCATCAACCAAGTTGAACATAATTCAATACAACGAAAATTTCAAAACATTAAAGGAATAAAATTAGATTATAATGGACTCTTTAAATTAAATCAATGCAATTATGAATATGATGAAGTATCCAGTTATCTGTTTTCTGAGCCTTTGAAAAGTGGAAATATTAATGGAACTGTACAAGAAATTAGTGCAGAGTAGATTAATTGTCATAGCAATTGCCATATTATAAATATGTCATTTGTGAAAATTATGCATGAAGATAATGCACATCATGTTGTCAACATCACTTGAACAAATATTTGATTTCTGAGAAAAAATCAACAAGCTTTTCTCATTTCCAACATTATTACACATTTAGAATATCTTAGATGAGGATGCTGGGATGCTGTATGGTTACAGCATATGTTTTAAAAGTTTCCTGGCACTTCGTCTTATAAGTTAAGAGAAATTAAGTAGAAAAAAAATACAACCTGAGGAAACTCCAACAGGAATGTAAAGTAAACTGGTAGGGAGGTCTGTGGGTGTCAATCAAGAACAAAACGCAACTGTCAAGCTTGCTTCGCTAACAAACTGTCACATCAACAATATGGAGTTAATGACTACAAATTAACTGTATACCAGATGCTTGACACTTTGTTATGACACTTAGCAAGCTAGTTGACATTTGGGGATCAAAGCTTCTTTAATTACACTTTGTATAACATGTGCAACCTTTATGCTAATGTCCAAATATTCCTTGGAGCAAGACTGTCCAAGCAACAGCGTCCACAGACTGTTTTCTAGGTGTGGGTTTGAGAGTATTCATGTGGGTATAAAAAAAGCATGGAAAGAGGCTGAATGGGAACCAGGCTTCAACGCACAATGTTACTTGGCATTACTGTTGTCTAAAATAACTCTGCTTTCTAATGTGATGGACTAGTGAGGCACTTCCACTCACTTGCAGACACAATTTGCAAAATAACATATTTTTTTTAAAGTTGGTCATCATATCTATAGCCATTCATAAAAGAAGAGACAGTGAGGAATATGAGACTGTAAAATAACTGAGAAATGTATTGAGGGGTAGATTGGTTGAACAGAAATGCAAACTGCCCTTTGGAACACTGAGTTGTGTGACTTTTTTCAAGGTTCATCTTCGAGGAAACAATTTGATATTTTCTCAAGTGGATAAAACTCATATAAATATGGTTTCATGTGTCAGGTGGAATACTGAACTGAATGATGAACCATGCATGAAGTTTAACATTTCTATCAGTTCTCAAAATAAATACTCACTTACCAAAACTAAGATTGCCTTAACATTTGTAAAATTTAGAAGACAACCAAGAAATGAAAGGAACTATTTCAATTAAATATCTTAGGGTCTTTATGACTAAATAAATGGAGTCAAATCATTGTTGTAATCAGGGTTTTCTTTACGACAGATGACAGAAATCAGGGTATTGTAAGGCTCACGAGCAACTGACACCTTTATTCTTTTATTCCAGCCTTGCCTCAATTGTTCTCAGGGAAAGGCAGATTCAGAATATGTAAGAAAAGAAGGGTGAATAGAAAGGAAAAGTGTAATATTAGAATTGGGAATGGAATTGTTCTATATGTCCAACCATTAAATTCTTCAGATAACACTGACATAAATAGCTCAGGGAATAGGAACTGCAGAACTCCAGAGCCATGGACCAGCTATGTACTCCATCCCAGGGTGCAACTAATGTGAAGTATACTCTGTGAGGCAACACTCTGACCCTCTGCCATTGTTAAGACTCCCACACAGGAAAAAAAAGCATAAATATACGGCTAGATGGCCACTTGGTATAGACTGCTCAATGCTCATTGCTTTATTAGAGAAGGACAGCCACTCCTGTAGATGCTATGACTCTGGTGAAGGAATGAAGTCTTCAGGAACAATACTGCAAGTGTTATCCTAAGACCACCTGTGTATACATGCAATGTGTAGTTTTTCAAGATGGCAGGATGCCTTATTCTAAAGTGAGAATGCTATATTATAATAGAAACTTTCTGAGAAGTAAATAAATCTTTTCCTTTGATAGTTTAATGTTGACTGTGTGTTGAAGTTGTATTTGGATAATAGAGAAATTAATACATAATTAAATCCAATCTCTCTTTAAGGGAAATAATATGTAAGGGTTGTGGTTTGAATAGGTATGATTCCCATGGATTTATGTGTTTGAATGCTTGGCCATGGGGGGCAGCACTATTAGGAGGTGTGGCTTTGTTGAAGGAAGTGTGTCACTCTGAAGGTTGACTTTGAGGTCTTATAAGCTTAACCTTTGCCCAGTGTGACACAGTCCTTTTCTGCTGCCTACTAATCAACAAGTAGAACTCTCAGGCTCCATCTTCAGTACCATGTCGGTCTGTGTGCCTCCATGCTTCCCATCATGAAGACAATAGACTAAACCTCTGAAACTGCATGGCAGCCACAATTAAATGCTTTCCTTTATAAGGGTTGCTACAGTCATGATGTCTCTTCAACAGCAATAAGACTCTAACTAGGACAGTAAATGACACCCATGTATCATGGCATGTTTATATGGGCCAGTGCTAAAGTGACCACCAAAGTCCACAAGGTATTAAAACATTTGGGGATAAATAATGCATTAAAAAATATTGCTAACAGAAGGCAAATGTGGGGTGGCCTGATAGAATCTCTGGGGTGAATGGTTGCCAACACTGCATTATATTTGATGTCTGACCAGAGGACCGTGTAGAATTACTTGATGAAAGATGAGCAAAAGGAAAAATTGGGAGGAAATCTGTTCAAATCAATTTCTTTGTGTCTATAGCTTAGCTGAAGGTGGGGTTAAAGGGGGTAGAAAGGAACAAAGTGTTTGAATTCATGCTGGCTAGTCTAAGAATTTAAACTTCCTATGGTTGGAGTAAGAAGTTATTCTTTTTAGCAATGGCTGCCATCTGAGCCACCACTGTCCTTTATCTCTTATATTTTCTAATTATTGCATCCTGTGTTATCTTCTGTCTGTTCCTGCATGGCTGTAGGTCTGACTACTTCATGTCAGGAGTCGCTAGAAACTAAAATCACCAATAAAGTTTTACTTATCAAAACTAAAATGTCAATGCAAGTCCAACGTATCTGGTGGTAAAAGTGAGGTAAAGTCATTGTAGTTCCATTCAACTTTTGTCAACCTGACACAAAACTAGACAGGTATGAGAAGAAACAATCTCAACCGAGAGGTTAACTCCATCAGATTATACTGTGAGCGTATCTGTGGGGCATTTTCTTGAGTACTCATTGGTGTGGGAAAGTCTAGCCCATTGTGTATAGGGTCCCCACTGAGAAGGTAGTCCCAATTGTATAAGAAAGTAAGGAAAGCAAGGAAAGCAAGCTAATAAGCAGCATCAATCCTTGGCCTCTGCATCAGTTCCACATTCCTGTCTCAAGGATCTACTTTGTCTTCCTTTTTTAAAATATATTTTATTAATTTATTCATATTACATCTCAATTGTTATCTTATCCTTTGTATCCTCCCATTCTTCCCTCCCTCCCATTTTTCCCTTACTCCCCTCCCCTATGACTGTGACTGAAGGGGACCTCTTCCCCATGTATATGCTCATAGGGTATCAAGTCTCTTCTTGGTAACCTGCTATCCTTCCTCTGAGTGCCACCAGGCCTCCCCATCCAGGGGACATGGTCAAATATGGGGCACCAGAGTTCGTGTGAAAGTACTTTGACTTCCTTAAATGGTGACCTGTGAGCTGTAACATCAAATGATCTCCTTGCTCCCCTAGTTGCTTTTGATCGTGGTGTTTATCACAGCAAGAGAAAGCAAACAAGCACAACAAAGTTTATGGTATTTTTGCTTTTGCTTTTTTGCTTTGGGTCTCTTAGTGCTTTTATTAGTTGCTGATTATTATTATTATTATTATTATTATTATTATTATTATTATTGTGTGAAGTTTTTTTGGCTTTTGCTCTGTTTAGAGACAAAAATCTCTGTGCTGACCAGGATATCATTATAAAGCCACACTGGTCTTAAACTAATGGCCCTCTTGCCTTAGCGTCAGTTCGAAGGTGCTTGCATTACAGTCCTGCATTCTCTCACCTTTGTTTTTCACTCTCATGCTATCTTGTGTCATTTAATCCACACAAATATCTATTTCCATTCCATATTCGCATTCCAGTTTTCAAAACAGATCCTAGTTGTAAAATTCCAGAGTGAGCCCAGCATCCACCAGGGGCTCAGTGTACAACACAACCTTCTTAAATGCTGGCTTCTGGAGGAGTTGGGTGATATAGGGAACAATTTTAAAAGTGCCATCAAAGGTGAGGAAAATCAATAGGGTGTTACCCTAGGTTTGACAGGTGTGGAAGAACATCAGAGCACAGAGGTGAAGCAGTTCACAGTTCCTGGAAAAACAGACACCTAGCTACACAAAAGGTTTTCCCTTACAAAATCTGTGCTGTTTCGAGGCAAAATGAAGCTTTACGTCGTGAATAAAACTCCTCTCTAAGTCAGGAAGAAGGAAAGAGAGGAACTAAACTTAAGGAAACTATTGTCCCTTGTTTCCTCTCCTGATATCCAGATTCCACTACACACACACACACACACACACACACACACACACACACACACACACGACAAATGCCAGGGAAGGCCAATAAAGCAGCCCTTAAACCCCATTCTCTTGGCAGAGCGATAACTTCTAAGGATGCAGTGTTCATCTGTGATGTACATGGAAAATATCCAACATGGAACCTGTCAAGGACCTTGGCTCCCTTAAATTCATGTATCCCTGGCCTGGAATTGGGCACCTTCAATTGTTTCTCTTGGTTACAGCCATCACTACATATTTTGCTAGATATAAGAAAGGATATGAACCATTCACTTCTCTGTACCCATTTATCCTTACCTGCAAAAATGTAATTGCATAACTCCTTTAGTAAATGCCCACTAATTCCTTACAGAATGCCAGGTGCTGTCCTTAGCAGTGAGTGAGTACCCACTAACAGAAAACAACACAGTGCTTGCTTTAAAGCATTCCATGCTAACGAGAAGACAAAATGAAGAAACAAACCCAGATCATTTTGAATATTAATATGCTAAAGCAACAATATAACATAATTGGACCAAAAGCACTGAGGTCAGAAGTTATGGGTGAAGGTACCTAGGATGGAACAGAAACAGCTCAATCTCCTTTTATTGATCCCTACTGAATAAGACTAAAATAAATCCAAGACAGCCATAACAGAATTCTTGTGGAAAGAAAAAGACTAAGAATAGCATTAATCTGCTCATTGTCAAAGAGGGTTGGTAGGGTCTTATGAAGCCCAGGACCTCACCTTAGTACCAGTAAAAGAGGTGCTTTTTTACACTCAAGATAGGAACAGCATCAGCTACAAAAAGGTGATATAATTGCTCAGGAGATGCCTTAAACCATCACTAAATAGCAGAAATTAGTAAATCACAAATTATTTAGGAATTATTTTTTTTTCAGAAAGTGTCGTCAGTAGCTGGCCTCAAACTCACTAAATAGTCAAAGATGACCTTGAACTTTTGGTCCCACTGTTTCTACCTTTTGGATACTGGGGTTGGTTACATCATGCTTGGTTTATGTACTTGGGTGCTGGCAAAGAACTCTACCCAGTGAATATCATATCTAGCCCATAAACAGGTGGTTTTGAAATAGAAATCTAACAAAAATAATCATGAGTAAAACCTAAAATTATTAATCCATGTTCTAATATGAATAGCACCATAAATGGTCTTATGTAGATCTTTATGTCACTATAATTTCTATGTACAGAGTGTAGGATCATAATTTGCCCCTAAATTTATTACAAGGGTTCTCACAATGGGATATCCAAAAAAAGGATCAGTATGGGAACAGGAAAGGTCTTTCAAGAATCTTTTCTTAATTACTCATCATAACATTAACCAAGTCTCAAATGAAAAATTTTAAAGAGTGAGCCTTATCCATCAAGAACAAGTTTTGAAAACCTAAAAAGAAGCCAGAATGAGAACACAATAGCTCTTGAAGTCTGAATCTGCTCATAACAACCCAGTAGAACAGGACAGGCCCAACTCCAAGTGGTTAAAAAGTGACAATGTCTGTACAGACTTCCAGTCAAAGGAGGAAATGCAGACCACGTTCAAGAGAGCTTACCCACTGATCCAACCCTTATGTGTTGTGATGCAGTTTCTCTACTGTATTAGCTTTGAAAAATAACTTAACATTCATTTCTTTTGCTAATCCCACTACTGGACAAAGTTTCCCCTCCCTTTTAGTTTATAAAAAAACACTCAAAATAGGCCCAGTTCTTCATTGGCAAATGAGAGAAAAGAAAAAAGACAGATTCAAGTTCCCTCCAATGGCTGACTCTTATATGTAAATACCAAAAGCCTGTTAATTTTATTTTCATTCATTCAGTTGTATACATTTTATTTCTGCACCATATTCAACTTTGAATTTTTGGAATGCATCTATGATCTGGAAGTGGTTGCTGTCTTTTTTTTTTTTTTGAGATATTGAGAATAAAGAAGCATGCTCTACTTTATTTAAGCAAATATAATAGAATTTTCTCCTATATGTAGCTATCATAACTATTAAGACCCCTAAGGCTCTTCACAAGAATAACTATTTAATAATTCTCTTGGTAACTGCTACTGCTTGGTAACAGATTAGCATATTCTTCTTTTCATCACTTAATTTTAAGCAATAAATATTTTCATGTATGCATATTTATTTCACATATATACATGAAAATACACAGGGAATCAAATATTTTAATAAAATCTCATTCTAAATATGCCTATGATATTTTATATAAACTATTAAAAATCCTCTTAAACAAACTAATACAGAGTTTGGCAAAAGATGTTTCCTCTCAAATAGTACTAAACAGCCACATTCACACAGGATCTACATTTCACTTTGGAGAATACTACATAGATTAAGATCTAGAATATTCTTAAAACTGGGGGCAGGGTGGAGAAAGTGATGTCTTTACTCTATTTGCTTCCTCTGAAACAGGTTTCTCAAATGAAGGCAAAATGCAAGCAGACCACATTGCTCACATGTCGTTGCTTCTGGACTCCTGAGACTCTCAGATATTTTATTATACCAAAGGCATTGTACACTTGCAGAAATGTTTAATTGGTAAAAACAAAGCCCTCCTTGAATAAGGTTCATTTTCCTAAGATGAGGCACCCTTGTACAGCTCTATTTTAGTTATGTAAAACATGTAAAAGGTGGCACAGGCTCAATCAAGACTGAATTTGAAATTAACCTGTCACTGTAGACACCGCAATTCAAGGAGAAGGTTAAGATGTTACACTTTTGTCAAAGTCTCCAAGCTGAAGTAAATGGTTGAGAGGCTACTCAGGCCTTCTCTGAGACCCACAGGAAAGCAGAGCCATGTGAAGAGACAGAACAAGCCAAAAGTTAATGATCTTACCAATAATATAAAAGTCCTATGATATTTTAAAGAAATAAAATGCTAATTTGGAAAACAATACACAATATATGAAAAAGAAATAAGGTATTTACATTGTTTTTATTTTGTGATTTCATAACTTAAAAATCTGTGATGAGTATACCTTTGAAAATGTATTTTAAAATACAGTGTAGTACCATAACAAATGTGGATACATGCCTTTTCATGATTTTCTGTAAGCTGATTAGTGCTGCATTTGTAAGAAAAGTAAAATACTCAAAATTATGTTTTCTAATTCTACATATATATGTATATATATATATCATAATTGAAGGCAACATTCCTATTAATAAACCTTTCCCCAAGCTAAACTAATAAATAAGGCTGTGTGTTTATTTGACCTTTGGTTTCCATTTTTCAAAATCCAGATCAGTCTTATTCCACTTATTAAAACAAAGCAAAGGTCAATGTGTTCAAATTGGAAATTAGAAAGATTTTGCTCCTATTTAAACCTTCTCTTTCTACATGTAGGCACATATGAAACTAAAATAATGCAAGGGGACATTAAAGAGTTATCAAGCTGAGAAGCACAAGGCTTCATGAAGGCAGATGATTGAAATATTTAAACTTTTTCACTCATGCACCAAGAAAAACATTTTCTTTTATTTTTGGTATTAAAACCAAAGTTGTGATGAAATGTTCCCAGGCGTTATACCTGAATCTAAAACATGAAACCTCTCAGAAGGCCATTTAGCACATTACAATACAGGTAGTCAGGGGTCACAGTAAATACACAGCTAAAGGAGAGAGATGGCAGATAAGACATACTTGCTCCTTTCCATCAGAAGGGCACATCAAGCTGAGTCGTCACAAACATTAAAATGAAAAATGCGTGTAGTGGCAATAGATTTATATGGCAATCAATGTTTAATGATAATAGGAAGTAGTTTGATTCAGTAAACAAATGAATGCTAAAACTGATCTGAGTCGGAAAGGTTATTCATTTGGAGGTTTATACTAGCTTAAAAATAGAGACACACAACTATAAAAATACATTTCCCTCACTCAAATAAGAGGCTAATAGTTTATCAGAATTGATATAAATAGCTGCTTGAAATTCATTGTATAAAGTTCATTAATCTTTTGGATTTCGAGGAGAGATACCTTACCAGTTTTTTTTTTTCATGAGAAACAAATGAAAATCAATTTGTTACTACATATCTTGTAATAAAGCTACACTATTTTGTCATGTTAATTTTTCAAAAATATGAAATGATATAAGTTTCTATGGAGCAAAGCAGAGATAAACCTGTTTTTGTTATGATCCCAAGTGTGGGATGGGGAATGGTCTTGTGAGAGAACAGGTGACGTTAATCCACTAGAAGACCACCCACCTCATGCTGGAGTTTGATTGTTAACAGCTGAAAAGATCCGTGAACAGACTCTGGGAGGAGAGATATTAGTGAGCCAGAAACAAGGGGCGGGGCTTTTTGGAGACTTGGGATAGTTTTGGCTGTTCATCGCTCTACTTCGAGAAGCTCCTAGAGAGAACCACTCAAGGGAAGGCTTTGGTGCTCCGGGCTCCTGCTGAGGTTCCGGGTTCTGGTTACTCCAGGTTCCAGCAGAAGAAATCCTGCTGATTACGCCAGGAGAGTTGTTCCTCGAAACTGATATCCTTACGGTTTTGTTATTGTATTCTTTAATCCTCTTTTCCTATTGTGTATGTTAGTCGGGTTATAAGTGGCATACACTCGGTTAATAAGTTAGTAATAAAATATATTTCTTAAGAAAATTGAGCCTACAATGGGGCCTATTAAAACTTTCACATATACCTCAATCTTTATTCCAAGTGTGGCTGTGCACATTTGTCGAGAATATAGATAAAACATCAAAATCCAACCACACACATTAAACTATTAAATATAATTTATCCCTAAGAACATTCAGTATCACTATTGATATTATTCAAAAAGAGAAATCAGTTTGGACTCAGAAAGGGATATTCAAGGTCAAAAAACAAATAAACAAACTGAAATAAGAAGGAAAAAAGAGAAGGAATACTTGCTAACATTTTGAACACTGCACTGATAACTGATATGACAGAAGCAATCCAGACATACCTAGTCACAGGAAATATACTAGTAGACGCTGTGTACTCTACACGCCCCAAGAAGAATCCTACATAACCAGCATGTGAGGGGATCTCAGTGAATCTACTCAGAAGGAAAAGGAAATAAATGAACAAGGAGGAAGAGAGGAAACAGAGAGACAAAGAGACAGAGACAGACAGACAGACAGACAGACAGACAGACAGAGAGACAGACTAAGAGAGGGAGGGAGGGGGAGAAGGAGGGAGAGTGTAGAAGGAGGGGGGGAGGGAGGGAGGGAGGGAGGGAGGAAAGGAGGGACAGACAGATGGATGGACAGAGACAATGCAGCCAAGTAATACCACTGCAGACATGATTTTTATTTAATATTTCTACACTGACAATTAGAGTTTCTCTTTTCTCCAAAATATTTTTTTTTCATTTCTTGTAGGATGGAGTCAAACTCTTTTCAGCCACTAAGGTATTATTTCAATTACTACTTTAGCAAAAGATTTAATACAACTCCTTACTAACTCTCAAGGAGTAATTTATACAATGAGGAGGGCGCCCTTCAATGTTTTTGATCTTTTCTTTCATAAAGTCAATAAAGGTATTAATCTGTTCAAACACATGCAATGCCTTGGGCACTGTAAGGCCAAAGATACCAACATTTGAATATTTTATTAACAGACGAATTTTACTCTTATTACTTAAAACTTACTTTGTTATATACAGGAAAATACACGTCTAAACCCAAAGCCTGGCCCCAAGAATCACACCTAAAATTGAGAAGTTAATGAAAGAAAGACATCACTGATTGTTCAGAAGGGGCATCTGCTATTAATTTGTTAATTTTCTTTCATAGTGAAATTGAAAATTTTAAAGTCAAAAAAATTTTGAAAGGAAATAATGAAAAAGTTGATCTTAATAGTTTAGTAATTATAACCTTTATATTTAGTGTGCCATTTTCAAGTGCACTTTTAGTTAGTGTTATAAGAGGGTCTGGAGAGATGAGGTGGGGGTTAGAAGAACTTGCCACATTCGCAGAAAACCCACGTTAAGTTCCCAGCACCCACACAGGGCAGCTCACAGACACCTGCAATTCTAGAGATCTGATTCCCTAGTCCTACTTTTGTGTTTGCGTAGTGCACACAGACACTTGAACATACACACACATGTAAAATAAACAAGTTAATTGTTTTTCATAGACACATGAACACACATGCATGTAAATTAAATTAATTAATTGTTTTTAAGAGTAGCATAGAGAATGAACCACCATACTCTTGGTAATTCTGCATTATTTAACTCTCTTCCTCATGTGTCATATTAAATATGTACCTTTTATAGTTTTACATATAAAACTACTCCTATAGTATATATTCCCCTATATGGTTAAATAGTATTGGCATTTTACAAAGTTATACAATGTTACCACAATATAATTTTGACTGAATGGCATATGTGTATGTATATACATGGTTGCACAAACCTGTGTCAAGGACAAAGTAAGATGTCACATGCTTTGATCTATCTGTCTCCACCCTATCCTCTGGAGACAAGACTCCTCCCTGAACCAGAGGTTAGTCTGTCTGGCCACTAAGCTTCCAGGGTCTGTCTCATCTAGGACAAGAATAGGAACATCTGGAGGAGTCAAGTTTATTGGGTACTTTGTTTCCAAATTTAGGATTTCAAGATTGCACAAGAGCATTTGCCCATGGAGTTATCTCCACATCAATACAATAAGCTAATTTTAAAGCTTATTTGCCTACCACCATACAAGCAGCTCTCTATCCGTTAGTAATATCTTTCCACTCTACTCTTCAATCACATGAAGGAACTGGTCATACTTCAAGATTTAGTTTGTTACAGTCAATTTTCATAAATTAAATGATGTAGCTAAAGTCTTTTTTTCTGGCTTGCTTCATTTTGCAACAAGTTTTCAAATTTCAACTATGCTATAGTGTCAATAGTTTTTGTTTTGTGTGTTTTTTTTTTAACCAAACACTGTATCCATTGTATGAGTATAACACATTTTGTTTACCTATCTATCAAGTCCTGCCACTATTGACTGTTTTGTTGTTTGGGCTATTATGGACAACATTGCTGTGAACAGGGCAGGATGTGGCTGGACTCATGCATGCCTCTGCACTTTGTTTCTGATTAACACGTGAAATGCACAAAAGAATAAAAAAAAACAGACAACTTGAATTTATATGTTGAGTGTTATTTTACGCTATAATATTTCACCTCTGGGAAATGGCAGATCTGCAGAACAGCTTCCTGAAGCCCCTACTCTGACATCTGGCAACAGCACAGACAGCTGTACCCACGCACATGTAAAACAAAAACATGGAAAGAATTAACACCCTAAGCCCACTGCCTTTGGCATGTCAGTGCAGATCCCAAATGCTGCATAAAAACTAGACTCTTAAAGCATTCATTGAAATGTCAGTTTGACTGCCTGATATTAAGAGAAACCTTTTATACCAACAAAGGAATTTAACATATAGTCTACACTTAATGAATATAAGACATATTCCTCAATTTGATTGTTTCATTTTGTAATCTTGATTCCTTATGACTTATTCTTGATTTAAACACTAGTATTGAGTTCCTTTAAATGATTCCTAATTCAGTCAGACAAAAACAGAAAAAAATTAAAGTACTATTCTAGGGTCAGGATGTTTCCTCCCTTTCAGTGGCTTACCTCTATCATTCTATTTCACATAGTCTATAGTCTAAGTTTCACAAACCAGTTTTTACTGGTAAGTCTGGACTGGTGCCATCCCATCCGAGTAGATGCTGTTCACTATAGTAGTCATACTGTGAGTCTAAGCTTGGGTATCATTCAGGAAGATGGGCAGTCTGCCTTCACTCTCATTCCCACACTAGTTCATGACATTTTTGAGTGTTTGTTTTGGGTGTTTTGTTTTATTAATGATACCTCTATCCAGCTACTTTAGAACCCTATAATTGTTTACTCATTAAAATTTAGTGAAACAAAACCTGGCCCACTGCATAAAATCGTGTCTGCTATAAACATGCATTCTCGCGCATCTAAAAGAACACTAAATTTTTATTTTTCTTACATTTATATGAGACAGATAGGAAGAGGGAGAGAGAGAGAGAGAGAGAGAACATTCCACAACAGATAGATCCTGGAGGAAAGAAAATGCTTCTCATTTGCCTCTTTGTTTTTAGTAGCCGAAAGAGTACTTGACCACGAAGGAAGGCATGCAGAGCACATTGACTGCTCAATTGAAGCTAACCATTGGAGTTCTCATTAACTGTAAGCGGGAATAGGGAGCAGTGGTAAACTTAGACCTGAAATCAAAGCACCCAGCAGATATTTAGATTTGATGATTACAAACTTGCAAGAAAGAAAGATTGGTATTCTCAATTATTGCCAGGCTAATAAAACATAAGGGCATGCTAGACTTACTGCCGGGGTTCACAACAAGTTTTTGTTATGTAGCCCAGGTTGCTATACAGCCCAGGTTTGCTCAGACTTCTAGATCCTCTTGCCTTAGCTTCGGGAGTACAGGGATTACATATTGCGTTCCTATGCCTATTTAGGCTCTCTTCTACAATGTGAGTTAAGAGTAATTTTATTGGAAACAATGGGACAAAATAGATAAGAAGGAGTTGGATTTTTATTTCAAACACAAGGATACAAATCTGCTTAACAGATCACTAGTCCCAACTTTCCCAAATGTTGAGAAGTTTATAATTGTCTTCTGGGGTATCCAGGCAAGGCTAGATCTATAGCCTACTGATTTACAACTCACTACACCAGATCACCCCTTGTTATATAACATATTGGCTGCAGGAACTGAAAACTAATCATTACAACATGGGCTTCATTAATTTGCAGAGTTCAGCCTTTGATGCCAAGCTGGCTAAAAACAAAATCAACATGCAACTTAATTGGTAAGGCATCCTTGGGTTGCACACTAAGTTCAAACCTTGAGAAAACATTCACTCAACCAGGAAATGATTCCATAATAGCAGAAGTGCTGCAGACCCAAAGAATGAAGCTGAGAAAAGGAGAGGGAGGACCACATCAAAAGACTGTCAACATACCATAAAAGAATAAGGTCATTGACAGAACACTCCTTATTGAGTTTATAAAAACACTGGAGTCACCTTCAATGGGAAAGTGCCCTTTCTTCGTTGATAATTTAATGTATGTCACTGATAATAAAATCTCAGACTGGGCCTACCAATTGAAGTTGTGAGAGGAAAAATAAGGTGGGAATTCACAAATGTGCAATTTAAATTTCCAATTTAAATCATAGATTAAGTAGAAAATCATTCATTATGGAAATTTTTCTGTTTTTTTTTTCTGATAAAAACTGGCAGCTGAATTGCACTGTGTGGCAGACATTTGCAAAGAATGATGGCATTCTTTTCAGTTAATCAACATCCACCTAATATTATCTATATTTCATAGTGCGGAGGTAGCAGACAGTTAACTGTACATAGGTTCTGCAACCTAGGTAAGTGAGTTAGTGTGGTCTGTCGACACTGACACATCTAGCTGTTGTCTTCAGCTCCTAGAACAGGTCATCCCTCTCTACAGACCCAGCAGGTTTAGTAGGCACAGTTGAAGTGCACTGAAAATAAAGTAGCATGCTGACATCCTCCCTTAGTCTGCTCTGATTTCAGAGCCAAATGCTTGAAGGAACCCTGAGAGGGAGAAGCCACAGTCCTTCAAAGGTGCTAAGCTGAGTCTCAGGTTGACAAGAGGGCAGCAGGGAGCACTATGGTCTAGCCTGCTCTGCTTCTACAGCTCCGTGTCCTTAACCTTGGATAAGTCCTTTAGCTGCTGAGAAACTGACATTGCCTCATGTGTAAAGTAAGGCCATTATATGCACATCATCTACATCCAAATTTATTATGTGCTAATTAAGAAGTCTGTAAACACTGAAATCTTCAGATTTTTAAAACTATAATCCATACTTTGTAGCTTCAAAAATAATACTACTGGAATTGGTATTTAGTGCTATCTACAAAACAATTCGTTTTAGTCTATTGAAAAGTTTTCAGAGGTGTGTTAACTGATTTAGCGAACATTCCGGTGGCAAACCGTATGACTGCTGTAGCTTGACTTTCTCTTCTCAACCACTCAATTCCCTCTTTTATATTACTTTGTCTACTTCTGAAATTCTAATATGACATCACTTTCCCTTTCCACTTTCTCCCTCCTCCAAATCCTCCCACATACCCCTTTTGTTCTCTTCCAATTTCCTCTTGACATCGCTAACCCTGAGGAGCCTTCTGTCCCTCTTCCGCTCGTGGGCTTTTTGGTCACTAACGTCTATGGTGTAGGTTTACATCAGTCTTTCTTATTCATGAAAGCTTCTGCTGCCACTGAGGGAGCACTGTCCCCACTCTAGGCCTTCTCTTCCCACTACCCTCCCAAGTAAACTTAAGTGCTGTCCTCTGGAGACAAAGACCTTGGTTTAAAATGTTGAACAGAATTGTCCAATCTGACATTCAGTATACACTAACATATTCGTGCATGATAGCTAAAAAATGACCTGCATTGGGTCCTTAAATATGCTAACCTACACATGCTTAATAAAATGTCTACATAGTGGGGTAATCTGAGTAGTTGAAAGGCTGAGGTTTTATTTATACGTAAGCATGTGGCAAATAGAATCTTTACCCATAAATCATAGAAGAGAAATGAAATTTAATTTATAATTAGGTTCTGCAGTAGGTATGCTTAAGCAAGATAGAACATAGTCTTCTAAGAAAATATATAAAATCCTATTTAGGAATTTATTTTTGAAGGGTGTTGTAAAATTATCTTAATTTAACCCTAGTTTCAAAGAATGATTTTTTTAATTTGAATGAGTTGTTTATAGAAGAAAGGAATGTTAGAGCAAGTAAGTATGCACTAGTGCTAAAAATCTGACTTACAAATCTAAACAAAATTCAATTATTTGATTCATTTGCTTCCTCCTAAATACTGAGCTTTGGCTTCTTTGGATTCTAAGCAAGGCATTTTAGGGTTTTTTTGTTGTTGATGTTTTTTTTTCTTTTTTATCCTTTATCTGCAAGCCCCTACTCCCTCTGCAAGAACTACTATGGTAATAGTTTTTTTCATCAAAACCTAATGGTTTGTTTCAAATAATCAAAGTAGTGTTTATATCACTGTCCTTGGGTGCAACCACTTTGTTTCCCAGAGAGCAGTATGGTACCCACTGATGTCAGAAGTAATAAATCAAAATAAGCACATTTGTTTTTCTACCTTAACAGCCTATTCAGTGTCACTAACAAAAATTTGTGTTGGCACTTGCACTTATCTACTTTCTATCTGAGAGCATCTAGTAATAAAGATTACAAAAAAATGTGTATGTAAAACAGATGGCTCTATGCAACTCTTAGCCACATAAGTATTGTCGGTGTTGTGTGTGCGTTGCTATGAATTAATGTATATTCTTTATCTTTATCTAGAGAGAGTAGAATAAGTAGGAGTTTTCTTACCTTTTCTTCTCCCAGGAAATCAAAGTAGCTTCCCCTTCTCAAATAACCAGATACCTCAAGTAAAAATATGCACTTATATTTTGGTTTTGTAGCAAGAAATATGTCTCCAGTCTTGACAGAATGAGAATGGGTCTGAGAGGTTGAAATCAAATGTGTATTTTTAAAAATATATTTATTAGTTACTTGAGGACATCACACTTCTATAGACCACATTCGCATGGCTGACATTGGGAAACAGAACAAAGACAACATGAACTGCTATAAGAAATGAACTCGCTGCTGGATTCCAGGTGAGAGTAGTATGGAAGAATTGGGGGGATGGAAGGACTGAGAGGGTTCAGCAGCCCCACAAGGAGACCATCAAGACTGGTGGATCTGGACCTAGGGAGTGCCTGCACCAACTCTTGTACCAACCATGGACAATGCATACAGTAAACCTAGACGCCTGACCAGATGTAGCCAATGGGCAGCTCATACTCCATGGTTGTGGGGAGAGAAAAGACGACCTACGACATGAACTCTGGTGTCCCCGATTTGATCACTTCCCCCTTGGTGGGGAGGCTAGGCAGCACACAAAGGAAGGGGAAGCAGGCTATCAGGATGAGACCTGATAGGCTGTGGTAATAAGATAGGAAAGGAGGTCCCTGACACTTAACTCACGAAAAGATAGAACTTGCCTGCATATCCAGTTTTCAGTTCATATAGTAGCACTTCGAGCAACCCTGGAGAAATCAAATGCTGAGGAGACCCAGGGAAATGAGCCTGCTCCCTGACTTAGGCATATATAAACGAAGAAGAGACAAAGAGAAACTGACAAGTGGAAAATAAACTGAGATGAATTAAAGACCCACTATGTTTAACCGACCAGTCTAATATCCTTCGGGAGACCAAATTCCCTTTCGCATTCATCTCTGCTCAAGAAAGTAAGTGAGAGTGAAACCACAGAAACTGTGACTTCTGCAGGGAAAAGAAGAGAAACTAGACAAACAGCCTGCAAAGCTCCATTTATGCCTACCATGAAAGGAAAAGCAACAACCTCCCATCTTATTTACTTTGGCGTCTGGAAAAACAACATAAAATATCCCCTTAGGGGTGACACCTTCCTCTGCTTCTCCCCACTAATCATGGCTTCTTAACAATCAGTGTTCAGTCCGTAGCTCAAGACTCATCTCTGGGTGTCAGCATGACTCCCCAGAAACAAACTGACAGTGCAAAGATGCTACCATGAGGAACAAAACCCATTTAAATGGTAGGACTCCAAATTATGGCTCCATAAATATGTAAAGATCAAACAGTGTTGAATAAGCTTCATTTTGAATGATAAAAATGACTGAATAAAGTTAAAACCTTCTTTGCACTCCACATGGGTGGTTCTAAGGTCAAATGAAAAAGCATGAGACATTCTCGAATGTCATCAAATCAAGATCTTTCCTTCCTACTTATTCAGTGCTCAGTCTAACTTAGGGAAATTCTAGACTCCTTGGTATTCTTAAGATGGAATTGCTAGCTTCTCTGATGTTGAATAGATCATCTGAATAATCCAGTAACTGTGTAGTTTTACTTTAATAGTATTACAAAAAAATAAATGCATGAGCTAATTCAAGGTATATGGTGAAAAATTATTTAAGATACTCAAAACTTAAAACCCAGCAGTTACTCAATGCATACATAATATTACCTTTAACGTACATTTTATATAAATGTGTTTTCCATCATTCAGTCCCTTTCATTGAAACCAGTCTTCTCATGGCATGTTACATACAGGATGCCCCCAGGTTATTAATGTATACCTGACACAGAGTTAGTTTTCTGATTCTGTGAGAGACCACCTTAGAATGAACAGTTTAATAATCTACCACCAAATAATGATTAATTTTCTACCACCAAACTGTGTCCTGAGATTACTCCCAAATGTTCAGTTTAATTTAAGTACTTTCTGATTCATGAAGCAGAGGATAACATTCGGCTATAAAAGGTAATCCAATCCTAACAAGGCCTTAACCCCTATAATCTACACTTGAATAGCAGAGAAACTGTATAGTTTTGAAATTGTAATCAAGATTTTTTTTCAAACACACTGGAGCGGTACTTTGCTCCCATCTCTTATTAGATTACAATAAAATGACCACGTTTTCTTTATGGTGGGAACAGAGCGACCCTGGGGTGATTTATAATCTTGTGAAACCCTGTCCACACCGCTGACCAGACTTTTTTTTTGAGGTCACTATCTGTTTCTTCAACTGATGTCTCCCTGCTGTGATAACACTGCTGGAGAGCTGTCAGCACACAAGAATTTCTCAGGCTATGTATTGTCTTTGAACACATTTCGTGTGTTACTTCTATTGAGAAGCATTTGTGTGCTGGGTGTTTAGACAGTCAAGGATCTCCCTGCGATTTCTCATTACTCTACATCCTGACAAAGAGAAGACAACTAAATAGCAATAAATGAAGTGGGCCTCTTATTAATAAAACAGAATATTTATATCCTCTAAATGATTAACACTGCCTTTGAACACAAAGAATAAGTCATTTTAGTTCATTGTAAATAGGAAGATTGTTTTTTTTACCAATAACAAAATCATTTCACTCCACTTTGTTAAGTATTGTCTGAAGTCAGTATTAGTTGAAATGACTGGGGCTCACACAAACATAAAAAATAAAACTTTAGCTGTTTCATGAGTATAAATAAACAAGTAAGATATCTGAATACTAACTTTATATTTTAAAACTTGCAACACATAAACTTATTTTTAAAAATTCTGCAAATGTGTAAGGTATGTTCAATTTTAGCGAAGAGTAAATGATACTTAAAATCAAGTTGATCACAAAGTTAATATATATTTTTCCTCATCCAATAGAATAGAAATTTTTTTCAAATGAGTGGCCTTAATCTATTTAGCTTCTCAAAAATAAGACACCCTCTGCCACTGGAAACATAAAAATGTTGAGAGTGTACAATATTATGTCTGTTATGGTCAGTGGAATCGCGTGTTCTATCGTTTTGTTGACTCTCGTTTCAATTGCATTTTGTTAAGTTCAGTGACCAAATACTGAATTACTTTGTGTTGATGCTTACGTATCCCCTACTGATTCTAAAAAGGCAAATGGTTCCCATGCTTTTCTTTGAGACTGAGAAGTCAACTAAGGAAAACAATCTAACTCCTTTCCTTTTCTTCCTTCCTTCCTTCCTTCCTTCCTTTCTTCTTTATTTATTTTTTATTTATTTATTCCTTTAAAAGAAAATAAAGTTCATATGGCTTTAGAAGAAACATGAAGGTTGTCTGTATATACTTCGAAAAGTTTTTAGATCAACGTGATAAAAGTTTGTAGAATAGCAGGAAAAGAAAATTATTTTTAAGAAAAAAGATAACAGGAATGTAAAAAGAAGTTGAGAGCACCTGACCCACCTGTAATCTGGGGTCAGGAATATTGGGAAGGCTGGCTTGAGTGGTGTCTGCACCCCAGACTTTCTGAGATATAGGCCCTGTGGTCCCTGGACATGGGTCACTTTTACCCAGACACAGGGATGGATTATTTAGAGAGGCACATGGTGCTCTGCAAGTTTTATAGGTTTTATGTTGTTGTCTTATGTTCAGAAAACAAAGAACCAAAGTCTAATGTCTATACCTGAGAAGAAAATAAACATAAAGTAAAATTTTACTTGGTAACACCATGAACCTGATCTCTGCACAGTGACTTGGACTGGAAATGGAGCTGTAGAAAACAGCACTGACAAGACAAGAGCTCACAAACTCTCATATGACATGTAAAGTTTGTTTTTGTTTTGTTTTTTTGTTTTTTGTTTTTGTTTTTTTTTTTTTTTACAATACCTATGGTTTTAGATGGAAGTGAGGATTTTCAAACAAGCACAGCACAGAGCCCTCATCAGTTCTTAGGCTGAGCCACAGAAACTGAACTTAACAAACCCTGGAGCTTTGCAGCTTTATGACAATTTAAGCAGCTACAATTTTCTAACTTGAGCAGAGGGAGCCTTCAACTGAAGACCTAACAAGACCAGAGTGTTTTATCTAGGAGTAAGTTGAAGAAGCGGAAAACAGAACATACCTTCATAGGAAATGTAAATAAAACACTAAGCTGCAAACCATGTGTTTCTTTCTTTTTCTTTTCTTTTTTAAGTTCCCATAAATAAGGGAAGGTTGTGTTTGTTCTTCCTATTAGCAAATGGTATTTGAGAAATCAAATTGATTTTTAGCCAAGTTAGAACTAAATGTTCCTGATTGTTTTGTTTTTCAGTATAAACTGTTTTAAGATGTGGTTAAATTTACTATGGTGGTGCGAGCACACCAGTAGCATCACAATGAAGCCAAGTGTTCCCTTGTTTCCATGAGGTAACACGCCATTTTCCTTCTCCAAGAACTCTTAATAAAATAACCAGGGGGAAAAAATCAATTAAAATAGTGAAATGTCCCTTAGGATCAAGTTACTTCAGCATTCTGTGCATTTCTCAATAATTTCTTTTATCTTGTGCTGCAGTAATACACATTTGTGCCATGTTTTTAAGTGCTATAGTCTTCATAATGAGACTGTTTAAAATTGAGTAGTGTAAAGAGAAGGGTTGCTGATACAGCAACTGTTATGACATAAAAACTGGGTTATGAGCGAAGCACACACAAGAAATGAAAAAGTGTGATTAGAGGCAAAATGGATAAGACAGAGGTTCTCCTATAACAAGCTCATGAAGTAAACCAGCCCCAAAGACCCAGGATATCTACCTAACCTCCACTATCTAGAGCTATTGCGCCCCAGAGCAGCTCTGAACTGCTATTATGGGACATCATTTGTAGAATCACGATCTATATAAAACAAAGTAGTCCCAAGCATGAAGTTAGCACTTGAGAAATTCCACATTTTACTGCCGCTATTCCCTGTTCCCACCCTCCACCCCAGCCTAAGTTTGACCTTTTCTCTCATTTTGTAAGAGATATATCTACCTTAACATTTCTATGACAAAGGACTTTTTTCATGCTCTACTAAAACAAGTTTGGTTTTCACGTTTCACGTTTCAACATTTTCAACTCTGAAGTGATACCAAAGAAAGTGCTTTTTAAAGATAGCTAGCTATGCAATACAGCCTATACTTGCATGATCAGGATCAGAAGACCAGGATCTTTTGGGGAAACTAGATGTGAGTGTCTATGTTAGAAGTGGAAAATCTCAGACACGGTGAGTCTCTTCCCCATGCTTTCTTTTAAATCACTGCTTTCCTCCTTCACCGTTTCCTGCCTCTCTGCCTCTCAATGGCTAGCCATGCACAGCATGAGTTAGAGTAAGGATCAGCCCAGGAATTTGGCAAAGAGAAGGAGACAAACGCTTGCCAACATTTTTCCCATTTCTTCCCAACGCCTTACCAAAATTCATTATTCATTCACCATGTGTATTGATGAAAACTCTGGCAAAAGCTTTAAGAATGTTGGCTCATATCTTTGAAAGAAAAACCAAAATAGACTGAAGGAAGTTGTTTGAAAACAGTTAAGGAAGAAATCAGTTTGTATCTCTGTCACCCAGAGCCTGCCAAGACAAGTGAAGCCTTGTGCACTTGGATATATAGGAAAACAAGAAACTGAGCAAAAGAACTCGAGGAATTAAACAAAACAAAGGGATCTGTACAGAAGATTGAATTAGCATGGGCGTTTAATCAATTTTAAATTCACTGCCACTCATAAGAAATACTGTAATTGTTATTAATTAAAATGAAAACCAAAACTTTTTGTTAAAACTTCTGTTCTTCTGGACTGTATCCAAGAAAGGTAATTTGTATTCTCTTCTCAAATTCTTCCTTAGGCAAGAATTATCTCATACCTGTACATTTTTCTTCATGTTTGAGCTAATGGCTATCTTTTATAGGTATTGGTGGGGAAAGAGTGCTCTACAATCCCATGACAACATAGTTCAGGTTGTATCCATCATTCTGCTGCCCCAAAAGAATGTCTAATAGCCTACTGTTAATGCTCAAGAGGGTCTTGTTTGACCAGGAAAGTTTATGGTTGCCTTACCCATACCAACTTGAAAGAAGTTTTAAAAGTAAGTTTACTATCAAAAAAAAATCACAACAGAAAAATTCACATTAAAACACTGAATTTCTTACTACCCTTCTAGAAATGTCTTCATATGTTTTACTATTGGATTTATCTGGAAAGAGCCTTTTGTATGTATTAGGAAATCTATTTCTAGAGAACTCAGGGAATAAGAATCACAGTGATATTATTCTTTATTTAAAAACTGAAAATATTAGCCAGGCTTAGTGACACATGCCTTTAATCGCAGCACCCTGGAGGCAGAGGCAGGCAGATCGCTGTGAATTTGAGGCCAGCCTGTCTACAAGGTAAGTCCAGGATAGCCAAAGCTACACAAAGAAACCTTGTCTCAAAAAAAAAAAAAAAAACACTGAAAACATTTCAAAATTATAGGTAAAAACAGTACATTGAATGCACAGTTCAACCAAGGTTTTTGGATTTGATAACTGATCATTGTCATGGTCAAATGTCACATGGTAATAAAGGTATCTAAAGGACGGTGTTATGGAATGTTGGTGACCTCCCTTTAGAAAGAACATTTGGTGGGTTTTTTAAATGCAATGGATTTATAAACAATGCTAAGCTACTAAATTTAAAAGGCGAATAGTTAATATTTATGACTATTAAGTCTGTAACTGTGCTGAGTTTGTAATGTATATGATTTAATAAAATAAACTCAAATAGAAAGATGAGGAAGCTGAAGCTGGAAGATAGTGGGGACAAGACATCAAAATCCAAGTGTGCTCTGTGCAATATCTTGCTCTTATCCAGCAGGAAAAGAAATTATTAGTCTTTCTCTGTTCATCCATAATGAATAGTGCTGTCTATTACTCACACGTTTCCTTCCTTTCTTCTACTAACCAAGGAATAAAAACAAGAGAAAATGCAAAGAGAAATAAGCACTGTTAAAATGCTCCTGAGCTCGTCACATATTCAACTATTCACTCAACTGTCATTTCTCAAGAAGATAGTTTTCATTGCGATCACTGTCTTTAAACTACCAACGCTTCACTGCTCTAACCATAAACTCCCCTCACCATGTTCTATCTCTATGACCTCACCTTAATGTCATAGACTTTTCCAAATTATTATTCAAATAGTGTATTTATTGTCACTCCTTTCCCAACCTTGCATGCTAAAATACTGCCTATGAATGTTGTTTTGCATGTTATACTCACTAGAATATCTAAGACACAGAAAAATAGATGTCACATATTAGATGCATGACAAATATGAATTATATACATAAAATGTAGTTTTTGTTATTTTATACATACACATGATCCAAGAACTGTTCATTGTTGTAGTAATAAAGAATAAAAATAAATTTAAATGAGAACACATTAAGGTCCAAATAAACATATAGTAATATCTGATAATATATGGTATTAATATTTACTAAATATATCTTCTCATTTAAACTATTACATCTCTCTTCATTGAATCATATAATACTGCACATACTGTAATTTGCAAAAGCATTTGTTCTTTTGAATGTATGACAATATGTCTACATTAACATTACTATTAGATTTTACAATTTTAGTGCTATCCAAAAGTATATTAACATTTAAATACATTTGACATGACACTAATAATTCAGGTAAAAGTTGCCTAAGTGAAGAGGTGAAATGTGATAAAGAAATGAACTGGAAATTAGGGTAATTATTAATTCTCAGCATCCCCCGGGGTAGGTAGAAAGTACAGAAAGCTTGGGTGTATGTGTAAATAAAGACTGCTTGTATTACCTCATCAATAAGCTAAGGAAAGGCTGATGGAAGCCAGAGTAGCCATATCAGAAGAAACCTAAGAAGTCCCCAATTACCAAGGGCTAGACTGACTTAACCTGCAGTACCCTGTCATTGAGTTGCTTATGAACAGTTCAACAGAAACAAAAAACAATAAACAACTCAGGTAGACTTGTTGCTATATTTTGGATCTTTAGCATCCTTTAAAGGAGGACATGCCAAAAGTTAGGTCCCAAGAATGGCAGCATTTTGGAGGAAAGAGTCAGGCCAACTTGAAGGTGGGATCTAAAGATAAATGATTAGGCACTGGAAGCATGTCCTAGAACAGGGACTGTGAAACTCTAGATCCTTTTTTCTCTCCTCTGCTTCTCAGGAATGAGGTGAGCAGCTTGGCTCTGCCTTCATACACAGCCTCACCATAAACACAAAATACTGGGCTAATGGGTCATGGGCTGGCACCACTTCCCTTTATATTGACATCAATCAGGTAAAGCTAACTAGCAGGCTCTTATTCGGAGGTGAGGAAATTTTTACTGTTACATAAGTTTTAAGAACAGTAGATAGACTTTGAGCTTAAATATATACGATTTTGTGCCATATTAAGCATTGTATTAATAGATCTATTTTAGCACCTTCACAAAAGTGTTTAAAAACATATTGCTAGTAGATACACTATAACGATTCTGTTTTCTGCAGGTTATAGACATTCTCTTGTCTTAAAAAAAAATAGATATTTTGTACACATTCAATTCCATAGGGTTACTACAAAAGGTCTTCATATGGATATTAAGAACATAAGATACTGAATAGCTTTGTCAGGAAGGTACAGTTACACCAAATTCCACTACGAATTCCCTGAAAGGATGAGGATGTCAAAAGCAGTGTGTACTGTTATTTGTAAATGGTCCGGCGTGAAAATGATGAGCTAAACCGATTTTGAAGGAAGTTGGTTTATAGTAGCTCATGCCCTGTCATGTGTTCAGTGCTGTTGTGATTTGATGTGCTCTTCCTAATTATCTGTGTTTACCTTTAAGGCACATTCTTTATGCTTGCCTTGTCTCCTGATACCGAAAGTATTCCAGCACAGTTAAACCGTGAGCACACTCTACAGATTGAGTCTACTGCTGTGTTCTGAGGTATCCGTCTCCTGGCTAGCGTTAGCTCTTGCACTAAAGGTTAGCTAAGTGGCTAAGGTATTCTCTTAGAAGAGCTTTCAATTTTATTCAGTGCCGTTTTGCTTTTCAGATTCTGGAGCGGAGTGTTTTCATCCTTTGATACTAGTTACTATCAGAAGCTTCAAAACCAAACACCGCAAAGGTATATTCTAGAACCCAACTATGATTCAGCAACAAGGGAAGACAGGATCTTTGCAGGTCTCTGTATTTGACTTCCGTTTAACTTTAAATAATTCATTACAGAAAATAATACTTAGACTCTGAGAATTATAAAAATATTTTTCATAAAACTTGAGTCTTTAACATAGTTATCTGAAGCCAGAAGGTGGGGGAAAGTATCAGTCCTCAGCATAAAAGAAGTGTCGGGGCTGATTTTTTTTTCTTAATTAGTAGACTAATTTTGAAGTTAACCTCAAAGCCCCACTCATTATTATGTGACCAGGACTATCATGTCAAAGTTTCAACATTCTCCCCAAACTCCCTATGGCTCACCTAAGAGTGAAGCTCACTACTTAACTCTTTCCTTAAGCAGTTCATTCAAGTCGTCTCCTGGAGCTTAAAGCATCTTTTGTCGGTTTTCTTCTTTGCATTCTTCAATAGCTGCTTTACATAAAGCCCTCAACCACTTAAATATAATGACCTCTGGTTTAAAATGTGTCCAGACTAAGTTTTACACATTCACAGAGTTGTGCATCCAAAACCCAAAGGTGACTTTCCTTGAGTTAAAAAATCTTCCAAGAGGAGAAGAAGCAGGAATATTTGCATTGATTGCAATATGAATTTTAAGTCCATGAACTGTGTCTACAGGACTCTTTCCAAGGTGGCGAAAGCCTGCATGTTCACCCGGGTATCACACACCTGATAAGCTGGTATGTTCTAATCTCCAACCTAACCAATCTATATTCCTGTAATAAAACTTTATTTCATATTGTTATCCTTTCATTCCAGGCATTTGAAGATTACTGCTGACTTATTTTTGGTTTGAGCTTGAAAGTTTTTCAACTTTTAATTCACATCTGTCTTTTGCTAAAATAAAAAAACAATGAAAAATGAGCCACATCAGAAGAAAGGATAACATGAGAATACTGCAAAGTAGTAAATAATATAAAAGGAACACTGTAATTTCTAGTGGCCATACAATACCTGAGCATGTATATTTTAATTTAGTTTTTTTTTATCTTTTAGTCTATAAATTTGGATATCCAGCAGAAATGTGATTTATGGAACCAAAGGAGGAGTTTATCACTTCTTTTGCCTTCCAAAAGATAAAAAGGCATATTTAAAGATGAAGAAGAACATACATGCAAGCTATAATCTTAGCCTAGACCTTTATTTTCAAGGTTTCATCATTTCCTAATACCTGAGGGGTATTCACACACACACACACACACACACCACAGAAAAATAATTTTAAGGATTTTTAAGACTCTTACTTCCGAAAATGAGGCCTGGAAGCTATAACTTCTGAAAATCAAAATTCTTTGTGGAAGTCAACAAATCACAAGATTGATTAAATGTGAGCTGATTGGCTGATGGGTTCATGTCTTTTGTTTGAGCTGAACTCATGCTTCTACGGAAAGCTTGATTAGAACTTGCTATGCTAGTTAATCAGAAAAGGTGAACGAATATTGTTCAATATCTATTCTTCTGAACCTGCTTTTTAACCTAGTACACCGACTATATCCTCCCAAGTTCTCAGACAGCACAGCCTTTATAGACTAATCTAATTTCCAGACATGCCAGGCAGAGACATCAAATAGAACTGTAGCAAATAAGTACCTTGTTTGAAAATGAACCAATTTGTGCTTCAATTTTTTTTTCTCCTGCAAAACTCCAAAGCTTAAGCTCTTTGTCACTGACTGGTTATGCTCGCTTTTCTTAGTCCACTGGAATGATGCTTGAACAGATACACTTTGCACCAGGAATAAACTGTGAAATGTAGGTGAAAATTAAATTTAGCTACAGCTGCCAGCCTTGAGTGTGCTCTTTATGGAACTATCGTTGCCTCTTTTAAACAAGCGCAGCTGTTTGTGACATTGGAGATAAACAAATATGTACAAAAATGATATTACAAGCAAATTAGGATGTGAAAAACCATTTTAAAATGTTGAGAAGAACATGGAGACAGTGAAGAATAAAGAAGTTAAGACATGATACTGAGTAGAGTTAGAAATGAAATTGAGGTATGGAGGTGCACAGCTGTGAACTAGCATTTAAGAGGTGGACACGGACATGGGAGACTGTACCACCAACCTGGACAACTCAGTTAGATTCTGTCTCTAATGCCACACTGTGTATGCCGAGGGAAGGGGCCCAGGTAGAGTGTTTAAGGATAATCTGGTATCTAGTAGAGAGAGAAAAAACAAAACCTAAATATTTATTTCTCAATACTGAATCTTAAAATATCAAACTATTTCTAACTACAGTGACAGCAGCAAAGTGGACAGACAGCTGAAAATCATTTGAAATCTAAGGATCCATTTGGTGACCATCAAGGTGAGTGCTCAAGTTAGATGGAGTTTGCTTAAAGGAAATTTTAATTTTCGGTAATATTTCAAAATTTCTGGAAAACACATGCTTTTCTTTGTTACGCATTAGGATAAATGCATGATGATTTGTTTTCCTTCTTTTGCCGTCACTCATTATTTGAGATTATTTAAAGTATCGTGAAATGTTTCTTAGGATCTACTTGATTTTTTTTTCAAATAATCAAATGTCAAGCTAAAGACTGGTCATATTACAGCAAGGTTTTGCGATTCTTCAAGAAAAGGTTCCTGCTTAGTAGACCCATACATGTGTCATATCAAGTGTGGTATACCCAAGACCCAGTGGAAGCACTCATTTGTGTCACCATATCAAGCCAAATGGAAGAGCTTTGTATATTTCATCAAGATCGTTTCAAAAGATGTATTGATAGTGAAGTTCTATGTAGATTTGCCTGTTGTTTAAATGGGGTGGATTTATACTTTATGTACACTGAAATAAACATACTACTTGCAAAGCATTGTGGTGTTTGGCCTAGGGAAGCCATAAATGCAAAAATGAGAGGCAGCCTATTAAGATAAGAGCCTCCACAGGATACACAAATAGCCTCCTTCCTCACAGGCCTTCGCAGAAGCACCCTCACCTGTGTCTTCAGCAATGATGAGTTACCGAGAAAGAAGTAAAAATTTGAGACACCCATGAGGATAGACTAATAGAATTTAAAACTAAGTGATCCTGATATGCTTAAAATTATCATTTTAGGGCACACACTCCTGAGGATTCTGTGAGTTGACTTCATGACACTTAGTATTGGTTGATTAAAGTGTAATAAGGTTATAAGTAAATAGCGAAGAAAACTCTGGACAATCAAGTCACAAGACAGGCAATGGGAATAGCAACGGCAAAGCCAAGCAAGCAGCACCCACCAGTGAATTCAATGATAAATGGGCTGAAGTTTCGTAAAACTGCTGGACACTTTTTCAATATTAGCTATAATTCCCAAAACTACCCTGTTGGTCTTAAAAAAAAAACTTGGCTGTTGGTCTCAAAAAATGCAAACAAATAAAAAAAATAATAAGATGACTCATTGATAAATATTATATAAAAACACTGTACCTGAATCATTTCCTCTTGATTTGGTAGAGAAATTATAGCTTTTGTTCCTTAACTTGTGGAGAGTGTCACATCATGTGTTCTTTCTCTCTCTCTCTCTCTCTCTCTCTCTCTCTCTCTCTCTCTCTCTCCCTCTCCCTCTCTCTCTCTCTCTCTCTCTCTCTCTCTCTCTCTCTCTCTCTCTAATTATTTATTTATTTATTCAGTTTACATGCTGGTCATTCTCTTATTACTCAATACTTTAGTAAGGCATTAAATATTAAATTTTAAAAAATCAGTCAACTTCTTACCTTAGATGGAGATATGTGGGAACAGAAATAGCATCTTTTTCTTTGCATAACTAGCTCAATGCAATGAATTATTTCCCACACTTTCGGAGGGTGAGCACATTGAAGATCTTTTCCAACAGAGGAAGTTGCAATTCAAAACAACTTTTTTGTTTTTCCTATGGAGTATAAGGATGCCCAAATATCTAGTACTTTGGGGGCTGTGAAATAAAGTACTCAACAAAATGTTGATTTGCTTTATTGGAAGAGCAGATCCAGATGGTAACTGACGTAGAATGATGGAGCTGAACCTGTAGAAGAGCCCATGAATGAAGAGAGAGGCCACCCCAGACACTAGATGGATCTACAGGCTCCACTTAGAATATAAGTGATGTTCAACTCAAACTGTATGCCCAGGTGATTGATTTTCAGGCTCTAGAAGTTTCTATATCCAGTAGTAACAGTGTTTTATTATGACCACAACACCTAAATAGAATTATGAAACAGATATGAGAGACTGGACTAACATCTGTCAGGAAAGAGAAGGAAGTATGGGTGCTCAAATTATACCCATGTTCTACCCTCTCCTATTAACCATCTAAATGCACAAACTAGTCAGTCAACCAATTAGCAGCGCAATTATATTTAAATCCTGTGTGTGTGCATGTGTATGGGAGCATGCATACATGAGCATAGGTGCACACTGATGCCAGAAGAGGATAGTGGATCCACAGGAGCTGGAGGTTCAGGTTGAGGTGCAGTCCTAACCAACTTAATTAACAGCTCTGACCTCCAGTGCTTTTATTTTGAAGTTCAGATAAAATGTATTTCTTATAGCTACGAAAGAAAGTGGAAGCAGATATCTAAAACACTATAATACCCAGTTAATAATAACCACCAAGATAGTAACATGCAACTATCTAACTATACATGTGCATATAAATATGTATGCACACCCATATGTGTACATTTTTGGTATGATCACTACATTAAAATTATTGGGTAATTCAATAATTATGGTTTTTATAGTTCAAAATTAGTATGATAGGTAAAACTAATTACACTCAAGATCAAGTTAAAATTTCAGTCTTATAAATGTATGTGTTGAAAACATAACAAAGTTTCAATATGGCCTAAATTACCATGAGAAAGTGGTAAATACTCATAAATTGAAGCCTGTTTATGTGACTCAATAATATGAAAACAAAAATACAATAAGAAAGCTAACTGTCTTCATAATAAGTATCTACTATATACGTAAAAGTGTCTGAGGCTCTCAGTAGCGACACACAATACTTCTGTATAATAGTCTCATGAAAGTAATTAGTAGTCACTAGAAATTAAATTCAACCCAAGTTAGAAAATAGATTAATGATTTTAAAATTAAAACTTAATATCATGTGATAAATGTTTCCAAAATGTAGGTACATCAGGAAAATGCAACAGAAACAACAATACCTGCTTTTCTCTACTTCCCCTCCTCTGGTAAATTTACAATGGTAGGACTTTTTATACCCAAATACCAAGAAGAAAAACATTCAGATTCAATTTCAACAACCTGCTATGTTTCACAATATAATAGATAATAAATGATGCATATTCCATAATTAATAAAACCAAAGATGTGATAAATCTTCAAAGGCAGAACAGCATTTTGAAAGAAGGACTGTTTTGCCACAGTGAGTATGTAAAATAGTTTCATACTAAAAACTTAGGTGAACATGCTTGAAGGCCTACTTCAAATGTGTTTTCAAAAGAAGACCTTTGAGAAAAATTGCTATTTGAGTGGTATATGATCCTGAAGAATGAAAAATTATAAACTATGTCTTTATCTTTAAAAGATTTTGGACATCTAGCCATCCTGGAATGCTCTGGCCAACTTTAAATGAACTGTCTCCTGCATGAGCAGGAGTCACAGTACAGCATCCTGGAAGTAGTGAAGCTAATCTTCTCCTAGATGTGTAGTATAAATATACATACTTTTATCCTGTGTCTCAAAGAGTGAAACTTTCTAATCTAGCACTTAAAATATATCTTTGAATGTTAAGGCTAACAAAATTTTAATAAATATGATTATAAAATTTCAAATTCATAGACTTATTTGTTGATTTATTTGCAATATCCTTAGAAATAAATGCACAGGGTAGTAGGAAAAACCAAATCAAAATGTTCTTTATGTTTTGAATTAGTAAAAAGAATTTTAACATTTTAGCTGTGACTCTAAGATAAAGTTTGAAAAACTGTGATTTCTAAGTGTTTTCAAGCCACGGCCATCATATCCTTTCCTCACAGCCTCCTTTGGAAGTAAGGAGAAAATCATTGCCATTATCTGGGGCTTGGGGTCAGCCAGACTAACATCTTAAATATTAGTAAATTTAAGCAAAATATAAAATCAAGTTCCCTAACTCTTCCTCAAGACCCCAAGGTGCCTGCAGATAATAAGTAGCATATATAGAAGTATTGTGATAGTGAAATATTTTGGGGGGGCAATAGTGACAATTCCCACTTGAAATATTTATAGTGGTATAACACCCTTGTCTAAAAAAAATTCCCCAGAAAGATCCTTGTTACTAAGGCTTTCAAAAACTCCTTTAACATACATCAACATTCACTATTGACAAAGCCTGGTGTTGCAGGCTTGTTGTAACTCCAAGTACTAACAGTAGCATCAAAAGCTGATGGCCTGTCTGGGCTACAGAATGAGTCCAAGTCCAGTTTTAGCAATCTGGTGAGACCTCAATATAAAGAAAAAAAGAGGCTGCTAAGTAGATTAATAATAGAGTACTTTTCTAGAGTACATGAGGTCCAAGGTTCAAACCCTACTACTAAGAAAGAAAAATAATTGTTTTTTTAAAAAAATAATCTAACTAGTAAAAGTGAAACAGAGAGGTGAGAAATACTCTCATTGATAATGACAACTACACTTCATAGCAACACCCCTGTTGTCTAACAACGCTCATTTCAGTAGTGACAGCGTAAGGCAGTGCCAGGATTGCAGACTAATGTTCAATGTGCTATGGGCAGGAGACCATGCCTTTACCCAACCCAGAGGATCGATTGGTCCTGGTAAAATCTTATTTTAAGACTTTTTAAGGCACTGATTTATGCACAATTGATCTGATCAGCCAGGCGGTCAATGTGATTTATTAGCTAAGATGGCCAAAACTCCTTTTTCTCCTTTTTCAAGCCGTAGCAATTCACCTCATTAGAGATGGGATCATTATAGGAAGCCACTGAGAAACAAGAACTTGAGCCTGCTGGCCCAGTTTGCCTTTCCCCCCCACTTAGGAATCCACCAAAGAGCCCTAGCTAGGTATCCCGACCAGTGCTGCCAGACAGACACAGGAGTTAGTCAGTCACATCGTGACTAGAGATGGATGCTGTAGGTTAAAGGGGTCTGTCATTCTTCCCTGAGCAACCCTTCCCAGACAGCAAACACACTCATTTAGCCTCTTTAGAAATTCATTCCCTCAGTTGCTAAGATGAATACTTTTCTTGTATCATTTTGTAATTATGGGGCTTAACTAAACACAAGACTAACAAAATAAATAACAGGGCTGACAAGCTACATGTGTGCCCACGTATACATACAACCCACTGAGTCCATTTAGCATCCTTCACAGGTGCTTGTGTCCAAGGCTATGTGTCCCCCTTGGGAATGTTGATGGGGAGATTCCATAAGGCCTCACCTCTAGATGAAGAGGTACAGGCCATCAATACATACTGAAAGAGAGACAGTTTCCTGCAGGGGCAATCTCTCCAATAGGAGAGTCTTGTATGTCATAAATCCTCCATTCTTATTATCATGACCTATTCCCCAGAAAGACCTAGTACTCAAAGCCTCTACTAATGATTACCGACCACCTTAAAGTTCATAACCAAAGAATTAGTAGGTGAAAGACATAGTAAAATTGGGACATGGGATGAAGAGTAGTTTAGACTGAATTACTGTCCAATATCTGCTGGCCTTCCCATTCAGTCTGGTGCTACAAGCTAGAGATCAAAATTGTGGCCATGCTTGTGTTGTGTGTATTATACATGGAGTTGGAAAAAATTCTGTAGCTCATTGTATTCCCGGGAGACATGGCCTCTTCGTTGGAGTACATTACCTCACCATATCCTAGGTAAATTATAAAGAACTTTGATTTTTAAAATCTAGATTTACTTAAACCCAGATATGTTAATTTCTATATAAAACATAGACATTCTCACTACATTTGATTCACCCTGAAAATTGGCTTCATTTAGAATATGTAAAATGAATGGGCAGCTTTTAAGCTAGATGTCGTTTTATTGACATAAAATAATACAATGAACGTAGTAATTTGCAAAATACACATCTGATTTTACAACTTGGGGAGTACAGTCTCACCTGTCCTTATTACCCAATTGGCCCTGTCAAAGGGTCAAAGGTAAGTGTAGCTGTTGTGTTAGTTAATAAAAAGTGGGGTCAGGTGTGAGAATATGGATGTGTGTAGGGAGGGTGTACCTGAGTAAATGTGGTTTTGTGTGAGCACACATTTGTGCTTTGCTCTGTTTCTGTGATTATCTTTGCAGTCATATATCCAAACCCGGAAGTATTTACAGATAATGATGTAAATAAAATTTGTGTCATCAGACCTACATAATAAAGTAGAAATAATTGAATATCTAGGGTTATTCTCATCATAATTTTGCTGTTGACATCTAAACATTTTTTCTATCTCTTTATTAAAGATAAATTAAAAGCAAGTAAGTTTTTCTGGTGTAGTGTTTTGCTTCAAGACACTAACTGGATTGCAGTTTCTGGTCATTTCTACTGAGTATGTGAGTTAAAATTTCACATTTATAATTTAATCTAGAATAGAATTTACATTACACTGGTCATATGTTATTATAATTGTTAAATGATGTATTATTTACCAATTTGAATTATTTATTTAGTCACTCATAAAATAAAACTTTTCCAATGTTATGAATAACATCACTGAATAATTTCTTTTCTTTTAGCTGTTTTTTTCCTTAACACCAGTTCTATAAATAGAATGAGACACTCCAGGGAGAATATGGAGTGGTTTCAGAGTGTATTTCTAGTTGTCGAAATATATTCACTCTCTGGAGTTGTGAACTCCAAAGAACACACAACTAAGCAAATACCAGCATAGCACATGTCAGCTCGTGTCTTATTGCTTTAACAATACCCTGCATTCTATCCTCCAATGTAGATAAATGGACCTGTAATGATGATCATAGCAACAACTGCCATCACAGTCTACGGAATGCACTGCTGTCATTCATGCTGTCAATAAATAAGGAATACAGATCCATCTTAAACTTGAGACTAGTTAGTGTGAATAGCCTTAGTGTTGTCATATATAATTTGACTATAAAATGAAATATTATCTATGAATTTTCAGCAGGCTTCTGCATGGGTTTACACAGTACGTGTGCCATCTCCACGTACACTTCACATTTACATGGTGAGGGTGCCAATGAGAGTATTTCATCAGACACAATCCTGGAAGCTGTCTGGCCAATAGGAGTAGTTTGAAACGGTTCCCTAATCACTATTGAAATCACTGATAGTACTGTCTGTCCACACTATGACAGACAAAAGCTGAAATGTATTAAACACTGCAATCCATCATGCTGCAGATGGGGAGCAGGAGCCAGCGAGTTCAGAGGCACTGACTACCCGCTGCTTAACAAAGGCTGGAGTTCTGACAGTTCAGTCCTGTCCTAGCTCCTCACTACCACCCCTCCATCCAAGATGAATGAGTGTAATCAATGAGGGAGAAAGCCTGCTGAGGCCTGCAAACTCAAACATTGTTACATTTAAAGTGCTCCGTTTTACCCTTAATCAGAACTGTTCTTAAACGGTTATCTTCAACTACAAGATTAAGTGTATGGATGAATGGAGGAAGGAAGGAAGGAAGGAAGGAAGGAAGGAAGGAAGGGAGGGAGAGAGGGAGGGAGGGAGGGAAGGAAGGAGGGAGGGAGGAAGGAAGGATAAAAGGAAGGAAAAAAGAAAGGAAGGAAAGCTTCAAGAAAGTTTATCCTTAGAAAATACTTGACTCATCCACTGCTCAAGTTTGGAAAACTAACTTTAATGCAATGCTGGGAGTTCAAAGGACACAAGGTAAAAGTCTCTCAAGGCTAAGTTTACATTGAAGCAACGTACTACCAATGTTCCCTCTTAATGACCAACACATAGCTATTTTGAAATAAGTGCCAAGTAGAAACAAAATGCCAATTGCTAAAGCTCCATTCATTTTGTATAGTTGTTTCTAATAACTACACAAGAACCTCAAAATAGCCAAAGGGAGAGAAAAAACCCTCAACTGCTAACTGCACATTAACAAAGTATAGAAACGAAAGACACTTTTCTTTGGATTTCAGCCTTGTCATTTCCAATTTTCTGCTCCTTGGACATGCTTGTATTCAAATTCTGGAACATCTATTCAGCATATCAATCCTAATTAGACAATCTGGGTCTGGAAAGGATGAGAGCTGGGTCATTTGCATAATTTAATCATAAATACTCAGTGATACATATTTCCAAATGCATTTGTACAATTATCTTTTCATCCTTGGGGCAATGGTATTAATATGATTAGGCAATATTTCTGGAAAAAACAGACAAGTATGCACTCTTTTTAACTGCAGCTTAAGGCGATATGAAAAATTAATTAATTTCTGAAGAAAATCAATTTCTCTACGTGACCACATTAGACATCGCTAAACCAAGGCTTGGAAGCCTCTCTCAATCACTACATTCTATCAGGCCCTTCTAAACTCTGATTAGTATGTGAACAGCTCAATAGAAAAACTGTAATGTATCAAAGAGCATCTCAAATTGTGAAGAGATCTTCTGCTCACTTTCCTGTCCAGCATTTCTCTCTCCTTTACTTAAAGGCATTGTTATTTAACCAGTCAATGAGAAGCCTGTGCTTTCGGTGTGAACTCATCTTGAGTGATCTTTTATTAATGTACATTAAGCAATTTCAAGGACAACAGGATAAGGTTACTTCTGAAATGCTTTCTCAAGAAATGGATTTATATTCTTCTAAAATAATCCTAACTCACGCGAGACTGTTTATCAGGAAGGAAAAAAAAAAAGATAAGCTAAGTCATCTTGAAAGTGTCCCTGTCATGAGGAGAGCATTGTCACATTCTCTGCAGAGACACAAGAACCCAGGTGGCTAATCTGATTTTTTAAAAAGAGATTCTGCTTTGTATGTTAATTAGTGACAAAGAAAGAAGTGGCATTTGTGAGTTTAAATGCACTGTTCTTTCCTTTACAATCAAGCAAAAAAGTAGAAATCACTGCATGCAAATATTCAATATTCATTTAATTTGCATAAAGGTGCTTGAACAAATTTTTGATTCTAACAAGCTCATTTTTCATGCGTTTTGTCTTTCATCCTAATCTAGCATCTGTCATTCCTTTTTGAAGTTATTATCGGCCCAATTCCCTCCTGGACATGGTTGCTGGGTGACCGGTATCTTAGCACCCACTTTGACAGGAACAGATGTGAATCTGATCAAGAGATTTCCCAGGGGTACCTGAAATCACAAACAACTTTTGTGAAAAACAAACAGCATTCCTGTCATGGTCCCTTATTTAGCCCACACCCCAAAAGAAAGAGGAAGAAAGTTTACTCCATATCAAATGCAGCATCCTAATGTTATTTCCTAAAATAGGAATAAAATACCTAAATAGAAATAAATTGTATTTTCTCACTTGGAATTGAGAAGATCCAAGCAAAACATAATCAGTTTAAAACTCGGAGTTTGTTTTGATTTTGTGAAAAAGGGGTCCAGATTTCTTTTGCAGTTTTACATAACTTTTTCTCAAAAAGAAAAAGGATCATTAAAAGGATAGTTCAGATAATAAGGATATTTAAGGAGATGGAACTTAGTTTGTTGTCTGAGAATATGTATGTTTAAATGCCATAGAGAAGCCTGGAAGCTGTAAGCATCACTCTAGTTTTCGAGAACTGTCCAAAAGATAAGTTTTCCCTTTTTCATACACTTTCACAGTGAGTGTTTAATGTGTCCTCTTTTTTTTCTTCTTCTTCTTTTCAGATCACATGGTGTGGGTACCATCAATCATTACTGGAAATAAAGTTTCACAGTGCCATGGGAAGGCAAAAAAAGGTCATAGAAACATCCTATCATTGCCACTGCAAAAGTCAGAACACGTTGCTTTTACAGCACTAGATGATTATTAACACCAGCAAAATTATGAGCTATCATTCCTCCTTCCTTCCATCATAGTTTAAATCATGCAACTAGCCAAGGAACACTTAGAAAAAATAAAATATCTAATTAGATATTGATGTTTTATAAATATGACATTAAGGTGGTTTCGGGAAACATTCCCTATCATTGATTTAGATTTTCAACCTCTTTCCAATGGTAAGCACCAAGGCAAGGCTGATTGGCTGCTAGCTTCCTCTGAAAGCATTAGGTTACACAACAGGCCAAAATAAGTAAATAATGTTTGTTTATCATGACAAAGTATTGCCCCTTGTGCACATGAGTTATGCTAATGATGATAATGACATATTGTACATTAGAAACTTCTGTATCTCCATTCCTTTACTTAAAAAAAGATTCATTGCAGAAAAATAACTGACAGTAGCTCATCTGAGAGACTTTATACATATTAAATGCAAAAGATGTAAATGATGTTTAAGATTCCTTTTCATTTTTAAATTGGAGAAGGAATATGCCCACTTCAACTTTATAGTTTGATGATGAAATTACTGGAACATTCTAAAAGCATGTGTGTGTTGCTATACCTTTTATAAACTATGTTCTAGTGTTTAGATTTTAGTAAACAGTAAGTCAAACTATCCGAAAAGTAAACATTCTTTTGCCTTTCTGTAGGCATTATATAGTGTATTTTCACAAGCAAAGAGATTATTACCCCTAATAATTTATATCAAAACACATTTAAATATGTAATAAAATGAGTACTCTAGGAACTAAGAAAACTACACACACACACACACACACACACACACACACACACACACACACACACACATATATATATATATATATATATATATATATATATATATATATTACTTTGAACAAATAGCTGCCTTCAGATTTCCAACTTGAGCCCATCCCACATGCTAAGGTAAAATCAGTTAAGATACAAACGGCTTCTGTGAACCCCAGTGGCCAGTGACTATGTTCAGGTGTTTCAAGTAGAGACAAAAAACTAGGCCCTTCTCTGAGCATTCCACCTCAAAAGATAGTAAAATTATAACCATTCAACATATGATGCTAACTAAGGAAAATAAAACATACTTATAAATATCCTTATTCTTAAAGGCTATAACAAGGGAACACTTTTTAAAACATTTTTCCACTTAGTTCATTGCTGGAGAGAAATTAAGGATAAAAAAAAATGTTCCTATTCTAATTAAACAAATTTGGGTTCAAGCACCTTAAATCTAGGATGCATATATAAGTTATATATTTTAAGTAATTAACAGTATACTAACACGAGTAAACTTAAATAGCCTCAAAATATTTATACTATTTGGTATTAATACAACAATCACTAATGAATTATATATTTAAATTTCATAAGTATATCAGATTTCCTACTAGAGTAGCAAAACAGGTGTTACAAAAAAAAAAAAAATCAAACTTGACCCAGAAGGCTCCAATATTAAGGTTTGAATTGGGATCAGTTCGTTGTTTTCCCATGGGGTAACTTGTATAAATGTAATTCTATGGTTTCATAAAAGCAGGTCAAGTTTCTATCCCTGGGGGTCTTTTGGCAATTTGAAGCATGGAAGAGCTGTTCCTGGCTACAAGTTCAAATCTGCATGTCCTGTCAGTGGTGTGAAGAAATGGAAAAAAGAAAAAAGAAAAAAGAAAAGAAAAGAAAGGACAGGATAGCAGTAAAAAACAGGCATACAATCCTGTTTTCCCTCATCAGACCATTCTTAAGGTAAGAATAAATGTGTCAGACCTATCAAGCCATAGAGTACATTGAAGCCACTTTAATCACTTATCATTTTTCCCCTTTAACATATTCCACACCAAATTATATGCAATGCGAAGCTACAAATATTTATTTCTATTTGAATGACCAACTGAAAAAAATGAACCTCTTGTAAAATAAGTGGGCATAAAGTTTTTCTACTTTGTAGAAGTTTGGGTTGTATCCTTTGTAATTCTAGAATCTGTAGATAAAGTTGAAATTTCTAAATAGACAAGTTCACACACACATGTGTGTGTGAAATAGACAAGTACATATATATACATATATGTATATATGCATTTTTCTACCTTGAAAAAATTGTACACATACTTCCACTTTTACCACGGATGTAATGACTTGACAAATGTCATGGAATGATTCAGAAAATGATTGATTTCAACTTATCTGGATCTTTACCAAGTGTTTTCAAAGACAAGTACAGTCTGGTGCACGAAGTGGTAACACACATCTCCTTATGTAGACATGAAGATTAACGCATTGACCTCCTCCTCAGCTCAGCTCGCGGATGGCGAGGATTTTAGAGAAGCTACTCCTCCTTGGGTTATGAAACTATTTTCTTATAATGTGTCCACTGATTCCTCTACACTTCAAAAAGAATGAAGTAAAACAACAAGTACATTGAAGCAAGAATATCAAAGACATTTAGTATTATTAAAAATGCCTATACATTTACATCTAATATTTAACATCTATTCATACAAATGTTTCTCATCTGTGCACTCTAGCTAGAGAGTTAACAATATATGTAAGTTATCATAAAACTAAATACTTGGAAAATGCATTAAATTTCAGTTATTGTCCTAATAGTGATGCACTCTTATGCATTTTAATTACATTTAAGAAACTGAAGTGCAGGTTACTGCTTCTTTACTCTAAAATTAAGTTCTGTTTTTGGGCAGATGTCGGTGTAAAGTAAAATATGTTTTGCAAATCTATTTTATACTTTGATGGATTACAAACAAGATAACTAAGAATAATTATAATGTAGGTAATTTGTCGCTTGGCCTATGTTTAACAGTTGCCAAGTGTGCAAAGGTTTTCTTTTTAAATGTGTTATAATTATTTACTTCATTAATAAATTGGAATAAAATTCACATAAGTAAAAATATACAGTATAGATATTTCTAAACTATTGGTAAAATTGGTACACCTGTTGGACATGCAAGAATAGCAATCCTAATATAAAACGTATGGGTGGCAATATTTTTTAAAAACATGGTTTAAGTCATTCTCTTAAAGGTCAAAGGTCTGTAAAGCTAGCAAGCATCTAACTCAAGAAATATCCCTTCTTAGAATAAGGTTAAATAAAGTTTAAAGACTTAAACTGTGAAATAAGAATAGAGTTGAAAGTAGCAGATTTTATTAAAGCTGTAATGAACTCAACGGTATCACCTTCAAGTCATCTAATTGACAGGCACATCAATGGAAGATCTTTAAAATAATAATGCTATTATTAGTACAGACTCTTAATTATCATCAATGGAAGTTTAGAATATTGCTTATGATTTAAAGAAAATATTTCACATTCTAGGTGAATAAAATGCTTTTTTAAATAACATTAACATTGAATTTGGCTAAGATATGGCCAGTATGCTTTAACTTGAATTGAGAAGTTATTGCCCCAAAAGTTTCTATGTTTGTATTAAGTACTGGTCAAAATTCTTGACATATAGTTTGATAGTACTTGATAGAACAGTGAGATTATTTTTTTTTCCTATTGTGCTGGAAAGGGTAACCTAACTGCTTAGAAGCATTTGATACTATATAAAGCTAAAGACAATTTAACATTGTGAATTGTTCTTACTTTCTGTTTACTTTGTTCATTTTTCCTAAGGAAAGATCTCATTATCCAGTATGACTCATAAAAATATCCTGTATCCCTACTACCTGTTGCATTGTTCAACTCATGAAATTCATGTTTTAATGGTATATCAAACGTTTGTCAAACAAATAAACTGTTCTCAAATGTCTCTACCAAACTTTAGATGGTTTAGAATATTGTTTTTGATTTTAAGGAACCATGCTGAACAAGAGAGAGAAAGAAAAACAGAAAAGAGCTTACTCCTCTTATCTAGCTAAAATTATGTCACCTTGACAACATCTCTGTCAGCCGTTGGTAACCACCAATCTGACCTGCTTCTCTACATCCAACTCTTAAGCATTCCATGCCTAAGTTAACTAATGTAGCATTTGTCTTCCTGTGCCAGGCTTATTTCAAATTTAACGTCTTATATAAATGTGGGTGCATTGCAGGTATTGTAATCTGTCTAGACAAAGAGAGCTTTTAATTCTTCATTTATATTCCTATTTTCCATCTCCATCTACTTGTCATCATTGTGCCCCAAACTTGCTTCTGGCTGCTCCTTCTTTTGCTGTGCTGCATAGTGTAGAACACTTCATTACAATTACATTACAAAAATAAATAATACCAATTAAATAACATAGCGAGTTTTCCCCGTTTAAAAACTTGTCCCTTACAACTTGCAGTGAAATATCTTGTTTTAAAGCACATAAGAATTCCATGTTTGAATATAGATCCAACTGTAAATCATTTGTGATTGAATTAGAAAAAGATTGCGATTTTAACAAACTGCATCCACTGACAAGTCTAGGATCCAATCTAGAGGAATCTAAAGATGAATTTCATGATTTGGAACATAAGAATGTTGCTTTTTAATGTGGAAATCCATTATACAATCCAGAGTTGTGGAAATCCAGAGTATACAAAGGCAGTTTCAGTGCACCTGGCTTGAAGCCCTTGACTGGGATGACAATGTGCTAACTTGGATCATTTTCTCAAACGATTGGACTTGGACTTGTAAATAAACACTTATGCATAAAGTTAATTATTCACTACCTACAGCTAAGCAGCAGTTAACAGATACTTAACAGACCATCAGAACTTTCAAATAAATAAATAAACATGTGTGTGTGTGTGTGTGTGTGTGTGTGTGTGTGTGTGTGCAGTTAATTTAACAATAGATCATTACAACAAACTGTGACTACCTTATCTAGATATTTCTGGTTTCCAAACCAATATTTTGTTAACTGATCACACTATTCTGACAGTTATTTGGGTCTGCAACACATCCTTAAAATGCAAATATTAGCCAATAAGAAACGTGTGTGTGTGTGTGTGTGTGTGTGTGTGTGTGTGTGTGTGGTGTAATAATACTTTGGGCTAAAAATACTTCTGGAAAATTTAGAAGAAAAGTAAGTATGTTTTAATATCATATGGGTTTGGGTTTGCAGAAAGCCTGTATTAGACCTGAGGTAAGTAAATATTTCAGTATAGTAACAGAGCCTTCAATAATATTCCTTAAGCTCAATTAAGCTATTTTTTTAATTCCACATTTTCTCTTTTGTACAACAGTGAACATAACAAATACTACGGGAAAAATGCATCTCAGTGTAGTCTCAAAGGCTGAAAGTGCTAATGCAGTCTTATCTAGAATATTTAATTTAGAACATCTATATAAATATGTATCCTTATACATAAGTATCACAAACTGACCAATCAGAATTCACTACCTCAGGTTAGTAAGTGGTACTTGCTAGCCAATGATAATAACAACCTAAATGTAAAATGATGAAAACTAGAATGAACCACATTTTAAATACTCAGACAGTTCTCATCAGCTTCATATATGCCAGCATTTCCAAAACATATAATTTGATCTGACAAGGTTTGTTAACAGCCTGAAAATTATGACTTTGAAAAATAAAATTCAGACAAAGTTGAGATGTAGCAAACAAATTAAAGCATACTTACAATCAAACATTTACTGAAATGTGGAAAACTCACCTGTACCTACTTAGAAGACATGTTTCATACTGGTTTCTTCATGCAAAGACTAACAGGGAGACAACTTACAACCTGTCAGAGTTCCATTTCCTACTGTGTTTTTGCAATAGCTGTATTTTGTGTTGCTTATACAATGCTATTAAAATAACTATTTTACTTGATTGGCAAAGACAATTGTAGGAAACAACTGAATAAAATAACTTGAGAAGGTAATATAATACTGATTGATAATCAGATCACATAGGCTTCTTAAAATGACAACTACTTGGTTACACATTCAGCTAATTTGCAAATGCTACTTACATTCCAGAAACAAAACATCAAACGAGAAACAATAAAACATATTATGTTTTTGTATGTTGATGAATCAGATGTAGTAAATCGCCAAAGAAGGGAATGATTTATGCTCAAATCCTGCCAAGACTTTAATCAATATTGGGTGTCACATCCCAGGGGGTTGGGGAGGTAAGTGAGGCAAAAAAAAAAAGGGTGTCTAATATTTGTCTCACTAATTTACATGCAACACCCATGAAATGCATTAATTAAACAAAAAAGACAACAGCAAGCAGTGACTAATAAAGTGTTGATATTTTTAAAATCTGTATCAAATTTATTAAATATTGTAAGAGGAAACTGGGCATGGAGGCTATCTTATTAGGTTTAGAGAATATTTGAAGCTTTAAAAAATAAAATATTATCTTTAAAATTTGAATTTATTTCATTGTGACATTTACTAAAAGTATTTTTCTAAGAGTAAAACAGTTTATAATCATGCGCATTTTTACAATAATAATTATATTCAAGACTAACTTCAAAGACCAGTCTTAATATTAGCTACATAACTAAAAAACTTATAGTCTATACTATAAAGTGATATTTTCATATCTCATTAATATATTAGTTATCAAGCTATCATTTTCTAACATTGTAAACCAGGAAGAAATAAGTTACAGAACCAAACTAGCTTCCATATCTTCTGGCTTGGTCATCTGATCATGTCGCTTTCTTTTTGATATGTTATAAAACAAGACACTTGGTTTTATAGGAACTATTAATCTACCATAGCACAAAAACTTCAAAAGCATAGTTTCTTCATATGAAGTAATTGTTGTTTTTCTGTGTGCCAAGGACCATGATTGTCTGTCAGAAGTGACTGAATCTGGATTTGTGTTAAAAGTCCTATGTCAATGCAAAGCAGGCAATGAGGACGATGTTAAACAAACAGTGCCCCAGCTTTCTATCTTTATTAAAAACCCTTGACAAGAAAAATAAAGCAAAGAATAGCAGGAAAAATATACACTTCTTACGCTAAAATTGCATTCAAATATGACCCTGAAACATAAAAGGCTTGGCATATCTTCCAATTTATGGATAGCATTTACATTGAAGACAAAAGAATATTGTTTATGAATATATATATGTTTACGTGTAAAAGATTGAATGTGAGGTAGTCTATTTAAGTTTTTAAAAAAACTTTGTTATCTCAGGCTACACAGAAGCCAAGTCATACTCTGGCTTAAAAGAAACAGCAACAAAATCATCTTCTTTCAGTATACAAGAAGAGAAGCATTTTAGATAAATGCAAAGGTCACTTCTTATTCCATGATTTCACAGACAAATCGAACCTTAACCCAAATCTACAAACAAGCAATTGACTGACACAAACAGACTTGACCATGTACATAATTACTTTTTTGTTGTTGCTGTTATTTAATGGTTAGCAGTTAATTAACTGACCTCCGTTGCAACAGCCAAGTTCAGACAACTAATGTTTAGTTTTAAAATAATAATTGGAGGAAAGTGATCAAGGGCAGACCTTGCCTTTTAACAACTTTCAAATGCACTTCCTTACAATTTCCTTCATGTTTTGAGACCTACACTTTTTAGCTTTACTATCTGGAAGGTGGCAGTGCCTTCTTCATCTCCTACTGGTAATGACAGATGGCTTCAACATTTACTCTAATTTTCATAGAGAGCACCCTAATTCAATACCCCGAAGCAAATTAAATCTACTTTAAGGTTTGCTACTGTTCCTGAGTCACTCTCAGAAAGTTTATTAATGTGCCTTCCCTTTAGCATCACTTTTTTTTAGCATCCTAAAATTCACTGAATTTAAATATTGCTAAGAGTCCTCATTAGATATATACCCTGTAAGCAGCTGAGAATACTAAGATTTCATAGTACACAAACACACACACACACACACACACACACACGTATACACAGCACACACTATATACACAGTATACAATGTTTATCTATATAATTAAACATACACAGGAAATGGTCTTACTTCTACATTTTTCAATAATACAACGTACAAATTTTCCCTTGGTCTGTTAAGTACACAGAGCAGAAAAAAAAATAGGGTGAAAGATGTCACTCTAAGCTAAACTAAGAAAAACAAAATCGTAACACTAAACTATAAACTAGATATAAATGAAATAAAATAATTTTTCAAGTTCAAGCTGCAACGCATTCAGGCTATTGCTTACAAAAAAAAAAGAAAAGAAAGGATAATGTATATAATTGCCATTATAAATACCATTGTGCTACCATGCAAATTGTGTAGTTTTGTGAGAGAAAGTTCAAATGCAACTTTCCATTCTATAGCTGGCTATTTGGTTGACATAAAATCAAAAATTAATAGTCAGTCAGCACTTCCTATGCATAAGAGTAACGTGAAGTAGGATTTTAGAACAATAAATTTAATCATACAATATTAAGGCCAAATGAAATATAATTAGGGTTCAGATGAGATATTTTTAAGGGGATAAAGAATTCCACTGGGTTTAACTTATCTTTGGCCTTGTAACTTAAGTCTCTAGAACTGTGCGGAGTCTCTGGAAAGGGAAAAATCTAAAGAAGAGGAAGAAAAGAACAAAGATTAAGAGTACTAGAAGAAGGGAAGAAAGTAAAAAGAAAAATAACTTTAAGAATATCCTCCAATTATAAAATGAAAACTATCATTTAAAGTCTTGGAATCATAAGATCACAGAGCCATTCTAAGGGGTTCTCACAGGGTGTGTGTGTGTGAGGGGGTGCCTACACATATGTAAAATGATTGTTGATTATTCAGAATCAGAAACACACAATGGATATTGAGATAAAAGCAGGGATTTCTTTAGTAAAAAGGAAAGCAGCATCTCAATTTGTCACAGAGTCAATATGACAGAAGTGTCTGAACTGACTTCCAATTTACCGTTCATTTTTTTTTATAACTCAAGAACAATGTTTTGGTTGCTTCTGATAGTTCTAAAGACGGGTTTTGGACAAATATTTTATCTTCTGGACAACCAAGAATGACAGTAATCTGACTAAATGGCATTTAGCAATCAGCATGCCCACCCGTGCCCACTGCCATCTGGCCATATACCGGATCCAGCAGGAGCATGTGTGCGCGCACGTATGCGCGAGTGGGACACACACACACACACACACACACACACACACACACACACACACACACACCATAGTTGAATAAGAGTCAAGACCTAGGCATCTTTGATTCAAACTCTTGGCAAATAAACGCAGAAAACAATTTTTAGCTAGGTCAGTTAGGTAGGGATGGAGTTGCAATCTTTTTCCTTTTCTTCCCAGGTCCTACAGAGGAACAGTCTCAAAGAAGAACTAGCTGATGGCTTTGGCCCCCATTTGCTTCTGATCTTAACTATTGGCTTCTCACCCCTTCCTCCAGTTTTTCTTAGCCCTGCTTTCCTTTCTTCACTATTTAAGCTTATGTTAAAGACACCAAAGAATATATATATATATTCTTGCCCAGGTCACAAGTGCCTGCTTATGATCCCCAAGTCTTCCTATTCTTTTTCTCACAACCTTTGAACTTCTGTGACCAGCTGGATCACTTCTACCCCGAAACTGACAAGTTGCCCCACTCCCGCCCCCTCCCGGTAGAGCCTCCCCCACTGAGCGTTCATTAGCATAAAACTGGTTGGGTCAGGGACTGTCCGAAGGCCACCTTGCTGCATGCGTTTTTACCTTGGAAGACTAGGGAAAATGTACCAAGCCCTTAGCATCCTAGGACAAAATGTACACCTGCTCTTTTATTGAGTTGGTAACCTCCGAAAAGAAACTACAGGGAAGGAAGGAAGGAAGGAAGGAAGGAAGGAAGGAAGGAAGGAAGGAAGGAAGGAAGGAAGACTGGTAAACTCCACTATGAAAAGAGAGCCAGCAAGTTGTTCTCTTTCTTCCCCACCTCTCCCGTTCAGCTTTCAAGAGGCTGGGGCACCAGGTCATCGCCTAAAGAACAAAACGTGTTTGCACCTTCACATATGCCCTGGGGCAAACGTACTCTTGTTGTTGTTGTTGTTTTTCCTTACACACACACACACACACACACACACACACACACACACACACACACACACACGTGCGCAAACACACACACACACACCCCTCCCCTACACAAGCTTCCCTCTGGGATTTCAGGGCTGAACTTCCTGCGTGAACTTTCGAATCACCCCCTCTCTTCCCCGGGCCCGAGGCACTGTTCCCTGCTGACTTCCCGGCATCCCTCTTCCTTCTTTCTTCCTAGAGGACCTTCTAGACCCGAGCGTGCCCCCCTCCCCCAGGTTCCGAACCCTGCAGTGTTAGGGTCACGACCTCCCTCCTTCCCTAGAGGTGCCCAGAGGCTTCCCGGGGAATCCATGTCCCAGGAGTGCACACGCTGGCGGTAGTAGTGCCCAGAATGGGTGCGGGTCACCAGCGCGCCCAGGAAGGGGCTGTGACTCCTGGGAAGGCGCCTTCCTTCTGCTTCCTAAACTGCTTCCGAAGCGCAGTGGCAACCTAGCCTGAAAGCCCTGGGGAGCCAAAGGAAGACCGGACCCGCACAGATCCGGCCGAGAGCGGTGCGAACTTGTCCAGGAGGTCGGGCGAAGGAGACTAGCCCCGGGGACCGACAGGAGAGGTTCGCTCGCCAGGGCGCGCAGCTCGCGGACGCGCGGGGCGGGCGGCGATGGGAAGGGAGTGAGGGAAGGGCAAGGAGGAGGATGGGAAAGGACTAGGGCGACAGGAGGTTCCCCTCAGCTCTTTACCTGGCATTGGTGCAGTCATTGTAGAGGGTCTCGAAGTCCTTCCTGGAGATGAGTTTGCAGCGGTTCACTCCGGGCTGGATGGCCCCCAGTCCCCTCAGGATGCGAACCTGTTCCACGTTGCACACCACCGGCGTGATCTCCAACCGCTTCAGCTTGGTGTAGACGGTGTGCAAGCCCCCCACCAAGTGCTTCAGGAACAGGTCGAAAGCCTGGGGCAAGCAGATCAGCTCGCAGCCCTCCACCGTGAAGGAAGCCACTTTGGCCCCCCTCAGATCCACCATTTTGCACTCATTATTCTGGGGGGTGTTTTCCACTGGGGACGGGGTTGAGTACACGGGTTTCCCAGGGAGGGGGCCGCAGCTGCTGCTGCTGCTACTGCTGCTGCTGCTACTGCTGCTGCTGCTACTGCTGCTGCTGCTGCTACTACTGCTGCTGCTGCCGGTGCTGGCGGTGATGGGGGTGCTGGAGGCGCCTCCGCCAGCGCTAATGCCGCCGCCGCCGCCGCCGCTGCTCCCGGCCGCCAGGCTGGGGTTGCAGTTACTCCCGCCGCCGCCGCCTCCGTTGCCGCTGCTGCCACCACCGCCTCCGCTGCCGCCACCGCCGCCACCAGGAGAGGTGACTGTGGCCGCTGCTGAAGAAGAAGCAGAAGAGGAGATGGGCTCCGGCCGGAACAGAGTTGGCCCAGAAGACGCCGGGGGTCCGATGGACGGAGCCGGAGACGAGGTCGCCGAGGAGGTGGAGGTGGTGGTGCCAGAGGAGGAAGCAGACGTGGAGATCGGGGGTTGAGGGGGGACCAGCTGGGTCGGAGGGATCAAAGCCGCCGGCACTGCCATGGTCACATATAAGGGGAAACAGAAGGAGGAGAAGCGAGGGGGAAAAGTTGCCACACACCTCCCAGAGGGGAAGGGGGAGAAAGGAGGACAAGGATCGAGGGAGTCAGAGATAACAACTATTCTAAGAAGGAACCCTGGCTAGAGAGAGGGAGAGAAGAGGAGAAAAGGAGGGGAGGGTAAGAAAGAGCGAGCGCAGGAGGGGCGAGCGCGAGAGGCGCTCGAGAGAGAAACGCACAAAAGTGTCCCGCAAGTCGAAATGCGAGTCCTCTCCGGGGGCTGGGATCTCGGGCTGCTGGGGGGGGGGGGGTGGCGGGGGCGGGGAGGGTCGGCTGGTGGTGTGTGGGTCCCGCTCTAGCACAAAGTTAAAAATGAAGGTGAAAAGGAGGAGGGTTGAGGGACTTGGGTTCTCCCTGGCAAGTACATTGATCAAAGATTGAGAGGGGAATGACAGAGAGAAAATGAGCTGAAAGTGCAGGCTGCCGGCTGGACGAGTTGTTGTTGTCACACGGTGCAGAGGGGAGGAGCTCCGGATACTTGAAATACCCTTTGAAGCCGCGAAAACCTCACTCACTAGTATTAACCCAAATTATCCAACCAGGAACTCGGAGCACAGACTCTGAGAGCGCGAGACGGAGAAAGGGGTGGGCAGAAAAGGAGGGAGGTGGGTACGGAGAGAAAGGGTGGGTGGAAAGCCCTAGAAAAGCCGGGGCCCAAGAGCGGTGCTCCGACAGAGGGAGAGTGAGATGGTCATCTTAAGTCTCTCCCGCTGCTACCGTTACATTGCCTGCCTCCTACTCTGTGGCTTCCTCTAAGACTCCTAGGCACACACACCCCCCCCAAAAGGTTCTGAGCAGTGCTTGCCCGCTGAAAGAGCAGCCGCTCAGCTGGCAATTCACCTTCAAGACTTTAGAATAAAACACCCATCCCCGGGCATTTGTGCAAGAAGTTACAAAAGAAAAACACATCACCAGTTCGTGAATGTCAAGCAATTACCATTTTTTAGGAAAATTCACTTGTAAGCAGAGTAGACTTTGATGTATCTTGTGGTTTTAGTTTCCTATACTACAACATGTATGTAAAGACAGAAATTTCACAACAGTTTTCAAGTGGCTGGGGGGAAAAGTCGCTTAAGAATAATTGGTGCTCCTGATAGAATTTCTTATTTCCTAGTAGACTGGAAGTACATTATTGTAGTGAACTAAGTGGCTTCAACAACAACAACAACAACAACTTCCCTTTCCCCTCCCGAAGAAAGGTCAGAAATGCCTACAGGTGAGAAATTTCTAAGAGATCAGACATCCTCAAAGATTAGAAAGGAAAATACAAAAGCACACTGATGTTTCTTACTGAGAACTCTAATTAATTCACCTGTGTTCCACAGTAATCAGCCATCTCTTATCCTTTAGTACCCAAGGCTAGTTGCTAGCATGTTATTTAAGTAACACAATAATTATGGGTTTCCCTTTATATTTGGAAAGTACTGCTGTATTTTGGGAACGTCTTTTTGGTTTGTCAGTGAGAATGTGTTTCTAAATAACGAGAACACAAGCTAAGCTGCTTGGCTGACTTGTAAAGACAGAAGGGTATGGTGCTTTGGGGGCTGCGCAAGGGGACTCAGGCTTGCGTTTCTCCTCCTGTCGTCTCTAACTTGTTGCACAGAGGTGTTTATTTATTCGGGGATATTTGTCCAACATATCATTTGAGCATTAGGTCTCGTCGGTTTGCTGCTTATATCTCTAGGAAACTAGACTACATAGGCTTTGAATCTGTCCACACATGTTCAGAGATTTGAAAAGATGTAAAACAAGGAGCTCGCATTTGACAGACTTTGAAAATTAACCATTAAGCAGGCTCATAGTTTTAAGAAATTTTATCTTTTTTTTTTTTTTTTTGGCCATTTAGGTATTGAAATTATCACTTTGCTCTTTATCCTTTTTAATCCACTGCACTCTTTGAAGTTTAGTGTCAAAAGGTACAGGAACCGTCTACCATGAAAAATGACACTATTGTCTTACTACTCTTTTATGCTAAACTTTTTGGGACACAATGCTTGTACTGGGAGGCTTTCCTAAAGTGTGAGAATTTTAAAAATTATTACATAGAAGTATATAAACTTCTACAAAGAGAGATGACATTTTATCAGCTGTTTGTCCTAGGATTACAACATACTGAGTACATGTAGATACATATAACTCAGTATTATACTGAGATGAAGTCTATTAATTTTTCATTAATTAAACCTATTCTAAACTAAAAGTAAAGATTCAGTATATATCACAAACAACAAAATATATTCGTAAATATCATTTTCAAAATGTCAAATTACTGTAGTAGTGAAATGCAACACTGCAGAAAGTGTTAAACCCTTTCTAAAAAGCTAACATATTTTTGAATGCCATTCCTAATTTTAACAAACTCAAATATGCTTTCCAAGTGCAAAAGTATGTCCTGTGTCAAACCCTAGTACTACAAGCAGAAAGGAGTTAAATGCCCAATACCTTACAATTCCCATTCTCACATTTCCTCAAACTATCACTTATCCAAAATCTGCCACACTCTGAAGCTACAAACAGGAAAAGAAGCAGAGATGCAGATCCCATCCTGTTTTCAGCCAACGTCACGTTTTCTGCAGAGAAATGTGTGCTCCCAGTTCACACTCCCCTTAGAAGTAAGGCTTGGGAGTGTATTCCTCTACCTATATGGGACTCCTCCCCTCCCCCACCTCAGGTTTCCAAGCCTTTTCAAGGAACCACTACTTGCTCCTGCTGTCTAACAATAGGGTTAGAAAAGCCAAATGTTGCAAAAAAAATAAAATATGCTGGAAGGAGACTCCCCGAAAAAGCGTATTCTTTTCTTCTGTCTCCTTCCTACTTTTGGAGACATTCTTTCCTGTGATGAAGAAGTCAACCCATATTTAACACAGTACATACATCAACTTAAGAAAGATTTCAAATTCTCCCTCCACTGCAGCTTTGGCACTGAGAGCCTTTGTCTTGTTTATTGTTTTACATCTCTTGTTATTTAAGACCCCTCTCCCTCCGTCTCATCTTTCCTAACCTTCCCTCAATTTGCATAAGCAAAACTCAAAGTACTGTAACTGATATTAGAAATTTCTCCCTGTGTTTTCTGAAGACGCATTGTGCTGAAATCAATAAGACTGTTTAAAATTCAAAGACCTGCAAATCGTTCTGTTTGTCCTTTGATAGGGCCTGTGCTGATTAAAATGCTACCAAGAAAGCTTAATTGCTGCACTAATTAAGAAGTCTTTAATTTCTTTCCTAGGATATCGTTTGAAGCTTAGCTTGTACAGTTCAGGGAAGGTATTTTCTTCCCTCCTTCTGCCCTCTTCTGGCCCCTCCCCTCTCCTCCCCCTCCTTTCCCCCATGTGAGGAGACCGGTAAGAAGGGGAACTAATAAAAAGAATGGTCTCATCACCTATTACTTAACAGAAATCGGCACAGGATAGAGTTCAGCGTAGAATGAAACGCAGTTTTGAGAAGAGCTGTAGGCTTTTCAGGAGACAGTGAGAAAATATAAAGAAGCTGTTGCAGGCAAAGCCCCGTGATTACCTGAATGACAACAGGCACTTTAGTGGATGACGAGAGCATCCTATTTGGTTAAAAAGGCTCAGTGGAGTGGTGAATAGGGACACATAAAAACATACTTTCACAACCTGTGGTTTCAAAAAGGAAGAATAAATGTGTAAAGAGGTGGACTTGTAGTTGGAATTTGGTAAGTATCATTTTATTTGAGCATAAAAAAGATGCATTCTGTGGGGATTTATTTTTGACCCTTTGATAACTGAGGGAGTCACAGAACTGTATTACATCTATTCCGGGCTTATCTATTGACATGTTGCATTCAGTGATTTCTCAAGTGGGGAAACTGACTAAATGATTTCACAAAGCTTTCTCTGTAATCAATAGTCATTTTTTTTAAGGTTTATTCATGCTGCATTATAATTCTGGTAAATGACTGCAAGGAAGAAGATTGTAAGAAAGATGCAAATATCGACAGATCTAGAGAAAGTCAGGTCTTCATTCTTCAGAATTTGAATGTGGCAACTGGTATAATGTTGTTTTTTAATGAAACTTTATTGTTTCTAACAACATAAGAAACCATAGATAACTGAAAGACAATGTATATATGAGTGCAATCTTTTAATATCTCACAGTGTTCTGACAGCTTTGAATATATTGTTTTGTATGATATTTCTTAATGAAAGAGAAGCAATTTAGGCATGTATGAAAAGACATACACCAAAAGGGCAGCATGAAAGCTTCATTATAATTTTATTCTTTTAATTTTTCACAAACTCCATTAGGAGCATGTATGTTAGAAATTACAAATGTATGCTATAGATCTATACTAAATTCCTTACAGTGACAGGACAAGGAGAAAACATGCTTAATAGATTCAAAGGCAGATTTACCATTCCAAGCACGACGTCACTCTAATTATGTTTACTCTAATTGAAAGCAAGGTTTTTTGGAATCTGAAATTACTTTCAGATTTTTTTTTTAAATAATGCAAGTGGATCAAATGTTGATCACAAGCATTTCAATCTTTCAAAATGTATTGGAAAATTAAATGAAAAGTAGAGTTTGGTACAAACAATGCCCCAGGGCAAAAAACAACTAACACTAGATTTTCCAGTCCAGCCATAACACAAATCAATTTGAGCACACTTCTATGGCCAGACTGCCAGATTGTTATGACTGCTAATTCACTCAATCAAAGAGTGCATTAGCACACCCGGCACAAACAGCCTTAACAATGGAGTGCATTTCTCAACAACCTTACGATACAACACAATGGCTAAGTAAAGAAGACCATTTTTACATCTGTATATTTACTAATGGACCTGTTTCCTTAATAGAAATAAAAAAATAAAAAAGACTAAGATGAACTTCAGTCATAGGTTTATTAAAGAGCTATCAGAGTTTGGCAAACCTAGAAAGATATCAGGGTACCGGTAGTTCACTGACTTTGTTAAATGTTTCTCAGGAGAGAGTCCAAAATTGATGTTTGCATTTCAGTAGTAAATCATTGAAGATGGAGAAATTATGCCAAGTAACGCTCTCAAGCCCCCCCTTTTTTTTAACTCACAAGGCCCAGCAGATAAACCTTAGCTACCTTAAGCACAGACTTCAAACTTCTTAATTTCATCCTTTCCCATCCCTATTTTCATCCCTCTGCCTGACTTTGGAGGCTCTCACGTTCCTAATGTCTCCTTCTGGCCTAATTCTCTGCCTTCCCTTAAGAACCAGGAATGGAACTGTTATCAGGCTGTGGCGTTCTCTAATGAAAAGCAGAGAGCTTGCTGATGAGTCACCCAGAGGACAGAAGGTGGGAAGCCGAAAGCAAACATACCTGATAGAAGCATGGCAGACTTAGAATACCAGTTTTGGTACTTAGTGATGAGGTGGTTAAAAACGAATACAAATAACATTCATGGATTTTTTTTTTGTTTGCTTGCTTGCTTTTTTGTTTGTTTTTCATGGCAGGGAGAAGCAGAGAGATAGAACATAAGTTTCTTGAATGACGCCAAATGGTTCAGTTGGAGGACACCAATCCCCTCCCCCACTCCCCCACTCGCTCCTCTTAAGCCCTTTCTGCTTGTTCGGAATAAAGGTCACAAGTGTCAGAAAATACTTTGCTGGTTATGCAGCAGATAATAAGAAATGTCCAAACCCAGGTGAGGGAGGATGTAGCAGTGGCAAGAAGAATAGATAATGAGGAACACAATAACACATCGTGGAACTTTTCTCAGACCCTAAACTGCATCTTTCCTAGGGCAGACAGTGGACTCTGTGTGATGGACTGGTTATACTTCCCTCTAAGGACCCAAGTCCAAATAAGCATCCTCCATCCCATCTGTGGGTGGGGTGAAAGGCTGCCCAGCCAAATAATCCTTAGCGTAGCAAGCATAGTGAGATCATTGTACAGGTGAGCGATAGGAGGAAGCACAACAATGTAAATTCAGCTGAAGTTCCTTCAGCTCTTAAATCAGGCCCTCATCTTGAAAATAATGGTAGGCTGGACTACAGTCAAGTCAGACAGATACTTAAATGCTACCTTTTCCACAAGATATTGGGCCTTTAATTGCACCTTTTCATACATGTTTTCTAATTGTTAGGCTCTCTTCTCTTTTAACAAACAAGATACGTATTAGAGTGTGTAACTGACTTAAAAGATAAGTAGCTAGAAATAGTATGAAAAGAAAATATTTTATTTGTTAGAGTGCAAAGATATGTTTAATATTGAGACATAAATTATAGTACACCTCTGTCTCAATAGAAGAAAATCTAAGAAATTAAGAAAATCTTAATCTCTTGATTCACTAGCATTTTGGTTGTTTTACTTTATTATCTTAGCCTTTTTGTTGCTTTACGAAATCAAAGAAGGGGCCATCATCCTACAGATAGGCCATAATCTTTTTTTACTTGAAGACAGAACTTCCAAGGATTGCTAGAAAAGAATAAACTGTTGATTTGTAACAAAGAAAATTTTGAAAGTTGAAAGGACAACAATTGCTACCTTCTAGAAGCCTGATCTTGTATGTCAAGTTTCAGCCCAGAGCAAATTTTTACAACAAGTTATAAACCCCTGTAACAGAGGGTTTATTATAATGGAAGTGCTGACACAACCTTAACTATAGCATTGTAAACGGCTATGCTATAATATCCATTAAGCAGAAAGAAAAATAAGCTGGCTGATCAATAATTTATACAAAGAGTACCAACTGCAGACATAATAACTGTAATGTTTGCAAAGCAATCTCTCTGCTCTCCAGGCTTAACAGTGAACACAAACTAGCAACGTTGTTAATTTCCAACTCCTACAGATAAGAATACAAACAAATTACTTAAAATTATATTTTGTTCAACATCTAGCATGCCTCAATGGGATAAAATAAAATTTAATTATGATGCAACTCGTGAAGAGGCAAGGCAGCTTTGTTTTCCAGCACATTTTATTAAGAAAGGGTTTTTATTTGGAACATCAATTATGGGAGGGGGGGAGTATGTTTCAGTGAGTTTACTTGGGTCAGTCAGGTTCTTCTAAGAGTTAATTCAGACGTGGAAACAGATTGACACTGCTTAACTTCAAAGAAAGTTACAGAGTTTACAGAGTCACAAGATGAAATACAATACCGCATGCCCCGATTCAAGTTAGCTGTCAGTAAAAACACATCTTGCCATTAGAGTTCATGGGGGAAAAAAAGTCATTGGTTTGGAAATGTGGCCATCATTAGTATCCAATGAGTGTGGGCGTGCTTTTTCAACAGCATACCTCTTGTTTGTGGGAACACTGTGTGACATTTCTCTCCAATAGAGCCGAACCACAAAATGTAAACATAAAATTGTCTGTATTTTTGCAGACATCAGTATATGTTTAAGTATTTCCTTGGTAAGGCATCTAAATATGATCATATTATGTTGACAACTTCATTTTTAATGGTGGCTTTTAAGGCAAAAATACCTTTGGCAGGAATTTAAGAAGTTAATCAGGAGAATCCATGATTCCAAATTGTTCAAGACACACTATTGGAAGTTGGATCTCTGCTCCTGAGGCTTACTTCCTCCTTGGTCTTTTTCTCTGTTTATTTCCTAGTGGTGGAGTTGACAGACAGGGAAGATGTAGAGCCTAGTGGAAGGAAGAGACTTTGCCTTCAATGCTGTAAAATGTTGTATTACCCTGTGCACAGTTGTACTTGGAAGGGAACCAGTAATTTATATGAGAAGTGTTTAAGATTGCCTGTTCACCCAGTGATCCGTGCCAGGTCAGTTTCAGTAATGCTAGAAAACAAAAGGAGGCGCAGATCACTGTGAAGGAGACACCTTCCCTGCACTAAGAGCTTGGGAAAGAAAGCACTAAATGCCCTTTTCTCAGACGAACTGATCATTACCACTTAGAATCCTGAGGGCTACGAGACTAGGGAGGGGAGAAAGAATTTTTCTTTGATTTAACAGAGCTGGCAAGTACTGGTTTTTAAAGGGGAGGAGATTTGCTGTGATGTGCCTCAGTCCTATGCTTAGGCAAAGATTAAATCTTGAAACAGAGGGTGTACTCTGAAACAATGCAATGGAAACAAATGGGCACAATGGCTCTCTGAATTCATTTGGCCACTTTAAACTTAGACATTAATTGCTTTAAAAATAGCAGTGCAACTTGCTACTAATGCTTTTGCCAGACTCTGTGAACAGATTTTTTTTTCTCAGATCAACTTCTCACCCTCCAGTTTTCATAGGAGGGATATGGGACACGGTCAGCGTATGAATGGACACCTTCTCAGATCCTTGCTTCAAGGATGGACCTGCTTACACCAGAGGCCCCCCTCTCTGTCATATGGGCACTGTTCCTTCATATGCTCCAACTATTTTAAGTTTTAAGCTACATTTCATCCTTCTTTCTAAAATGAACATTTACCATGTAACTCAGACTCATCATTTCCTGATTGGTTCAAAATTGGGCATATCCTAGAATCTTTGCTCACTTAATAGAATTGGTTCTCTCCTTACATGAAGTCTGGGGATTGAACTCAGGTCACCAGACTTACAGGCTAGCACCTTCTAGCCAACCAATCCCACATCTGTTGCTTCATCTCTATGCGTTATAATGATTTTTAACTTGTATTCTGGCAGTAAAAAAAAAAAAAAAGATTATCTTATGTTTTAAGACTTACTGATATGTTTTTCTTCAGGTGGCTGTAGCAAATTTTACTCATTGCTGAGTATCTAGTATGCATTTTGCTCAATAAATGTCACCTGTGTAATTACAACAGCCTTTTTTTTTTTTAAATGTGATGTCACTCATTCCCTTCGCCATTAATTGACACCATCTGCCCGTTCACTCTTCAGGTCTTCCATGGTCTCATTCAGATCAGATATGCCAGAAATGGATGCTTAGATGTGCTGCCCTCTTCTCTTGTCATCTACAGCAACTTTGGAAAAAAAAAATATTGAAGCAAAAATGTGGAGATACTACAAAGTTGGGTATCTAATATCTGAAAATTAGAGTCTCAGGCCAGTAAGCAAGGCTTTCTGGCATCCATGCAGAAAGGGTCGCCTTTTCGTACTCATTAGAAGAGATGCTCCAGAAACTTCAAGAAGACTGAAAGCAGAAGAGTATGGGTAGATTTAGAAGAGTTGATGAGTGCAGGGAGATTTGTGGGTGCTACCTTACATTCCAAATAGGAGCACGCAAAGCGTATGTGCAAAGGTTTGTAAACTTTCCATTTTAAAGTCACTCTCACTTTAATGTGCACAGCAGTCTGTTACGCAAAGTGCATTCAGCTTTACATGCTACGCAGCATGGTTTGCTGAAGATGCCAAGGGTAAAAGGAATTCATCCTGATCGTTCTTTCCCATGTAGTAGCCTTGTAGCTTTGCTGGAGCAGGACAGAGTCTGCATGAGGGTAGCACGGAACTTTATCCAACTAGAGGATTGTAAGCACCTTGCTGTTCTTCCCACAATGACCACAAGTGGCCCGCCAACCTTTGCCTTCGTGATTAGGGGAAATCTCTGAAATATTCTCAAAAGGGCTCTGTCGACAACCTCTCACTGTGTGTGCAGCAGAGCCATCTCCATACAGGCCCCCCCCCCAGGCTTCTGAAAGAAGAGACTGTCAAGTAGGAATGTAGGAGAATGTCCCCTTGTCACTTATAGGTGAGTTGTAAGCTCAGGATTGGTGTTAAAGTGAAATAATCACTGATCATTACCTCCCGCCCAAATATCTTCTTCATTTTTTTAGGAGACAGGGCTAAAATAGTTTTTATTTTTCATTTTACAGTTAAAGATAATAGAAAACTAAAAGACCTCATAGTTTGATCTACATTACTAGTTTCCTGTGTCTTTCAAGCCTCCCTGGGCCCCCAGTGCCTGCATATAGGTAAGCACTCTTGAGATGCAACCCAACAACAAGAGGAGGGATGCTCATTCCTGCCCCAAAAGACATTTTCTGAGATCTTGAAAATATTTAATAAAAGTGTGATGGTAAAATCCATAGTGTTTTTGAAACCTGGCTTCTTTTGGTTAGGATATAGCAACATCCCACCAACAACAACAACAACCACAACCCCATATAAGTTAGCTATTGACCTGCTCTGTAGACTTGGCCCTTAAAGGGGCAGTGCACACTTAGCTTTTCTGTCGTCTCTCCCTAGCCTTAATCTGCTTTTCCTTGGGGAGTTATCAAGGCTCTTTCTCGATGACTTTCTACTTCTCAGGCCACAGGTGACTCAGGGATCCCTGGCGGCTATGCTAACAGAGCAAGGCCACGCCCTCCAGCTACTCCAGTTAAAGGGTCTGAATTGCTGGGGTTTCCCATTCAAGCTCCCCTGTTTAGAGGGAAGTTGCACAGCAAGGGAGGCTTGAATGGCCTGTATCTTCAAAGTCTTGAGCTTTGGAATGCAACAAAGTGCAAGAAGCCACAGAACACCAAAGAATGTCAACAAGGAGGCAGGAAGTCCTGGGCAGGTGGACTGGAGCCTTTCTAGGTGCTCTCTCCTGGGAAACTCAGCTGAGCAAGAAAAGGGATCTCTTTTCTGCAAGAAGCTAATTTAACTGATTTTGAAATATATCTGCTTACAGCATTAGGGCAAACTTCACCCTGTTGTTAATAGGGAGGTCTCGGTTTTGTTTGCATGTGAGTGAACCGATAGACAAGCTAGCTAAACTAAGGACGAAAGAAGAAACCAACTTTCCAGCAGCTGCTGGAAAGAAATCCTAGGTATTTGCCTAATACAACACTTTTTAATAATAAGGGCTTAGGAACAAACTGATTGTGGTAACTAAAATGCATTTATACTTACTTATTTGTAGTGTTTATCTGCTCAAGTATAGAACAAACACATACTCTAACCCATTAGTAGCAACAGTAAGTTTAATTAATTCTGAGAACAAAATTGAAAATATAGAATTAATAATACACAATTGATAATCTTCATTGGAAATATAATATGTATTAGGTGTTATCTCTCAGAAACAAGCAGATAGCATTTCATTTGAAAATACAAAGGGAAAATAGGTCTTCTCTTTTTTATTGTCTTGATACCCAAGAATAATAATATTACTATTTTGATTTTATTATCCAAATAGTTTCCTTTAAAAAAAAATCTCAGCACTTGTTGATTTCTAAAAAGCTGCCTAATTTGGAACTGTTAAAGCAAATATACTAAAACTTGTTTCTTCATATTGGACTTACAGGTGCTATGACTAGCCATCACAAAAATGCAAAGATTCCAAAATCAACATGAAATTAATGCTGTATTTAAAGCCCTCTTGATATATACAGTGCTTACTTTGTGATAATGATTTTAAGGCATTATTTTCTACGATATGGTGCTCTTGTTTTCACAACAAGATGTCTTATTTTAGCGGTATGATCTAAGATAAGATACCAAAATTCCACTTACTGATTCAGCTGTACACAAACGGCCTCAAGATTTGTTTTGTTTTGTTTTGTTTTACGTATGTACACTAGCTCACATGCCACTTTTCATAATTCTTTACCATTCATGTAGAATGAGCATAAAGTGGCTGTATTTTTGGTGTCTAAAAGAAAAAATAAATCATTGTTCCTATGTAAGTAACTCTGTCCAAAAGCACTTACTATCCTTAACGACACAGAAAAGAAAAAAGAAAAAAGAAAAAAAAACTGGCTATGTCAACACTGTACTTTATCACCTGCCTTTGTTTTCCAATACAATGCTTTAAAAATATCCTCGGCTGTATAAGAACATTGTTGAAAAAAAGGCAGCTCAAAACTTGCCCTTCCCTTCTCTTTCATTGATCTGTTGCCTCTTAGGCAATAGGAACAGCTGTCTCCAGCTCACCCACAAGCAAGCTGAACATAATAATAAGATCGTGTTAGTATCCTGTATCTAGCAATGATTGGACAGAGGGTGCCAGCTCTTTTTCATTAAAGATAAGGTAACAAAGACACCGTGGAGAAAACTGGTTCCTGAAAACAAGCAGGACTGCTGCTGCCTTTAATGGTCCTTTCTCTGGTACCCACTGAGGTTCTCTTTCACACGGGTTTCCAATAAGGTGAAGGTGCCCTCTGTAGGAGACTGCCAGTAAGTGCTGCTATTTTATATTTAGGTGACATCTGGCAAGTGTCCCCCTCCCTTTCGGTGTCCAAATAGGTAAATAATCACAGAACTCCGTAAGAACACAAATACCAATTCTACAAACTGTAACAGGAAATCAGCAGCAAGTCTAAAATCAGCTATGCAACTCAGTGCCTTTCCAAAGAAAGCAACATAGAACACTGAGAAAGCTGTTCAGCATGTTCATGTTTGGTATTTACTGACTATAACTGCTGGAGTGTTATGGGATGGATTTTGTAAGTTCAGAGATGTTGTGAGAAACAGAAAGACAGGAAGTCCTGGCACAGCTAAATAAAGGCTGTATCTATACAAAACAGCGTCCACACACTGAGAGATGCCCACCGTGTAATAAATGTACCTCCCAAAAAGGTCTTCTTCTTCCTGCCTTCAAAGGTTACCATAATGTGGATTCATTATCAGTCCCAATAGGTAGTATATAGCTTGGTAAGAAATTGCTTTTGTTAGCATTCTCGTGGAAGGAGATTAGCTATTTCATCAGATCTCTTGGGGCTATTCGAAAATTTGGGGATTCTCTCTCTGTAATTTAAAACGGAAGTTAAAGCCAATGTGAATAGACTAGGGGAAAAAAATCTCACAAATTAAACCTCTCCATCTGGAAGTTTCTTCATCACTCACTGAAAAAACACAAACCTCAAATCCAAGCAGGAAAATTTTCATTAAGGTTGAAATAATTGTTTATATATTCATGTTCTAATAATTAGGCCTTTTGTTTGCAAAGACGAACTTAAAATACCGTAGAACGGTTAGTGGGGTCTCAGATTCGACTTTGGTCTGTATTGGCTCTGTAGGTTATGTTCACCACCAATACATTTATGTTTATTTTTAAGACTATTACGTGAGCCTCAATGGAATGATTATGTGAGGGTCTGGTCCTGTCTGTATTGGAGGTTACGGGATATTCAAGAAGGTATGGGACAGGAGGAGAGGGGAACAGGTGCTACTTTCTAGTGTATAACTGAATTTGTACAAACTATCAGCTCAAGCATCCCTTTGTCTGTAGATCTGTGTCTGTATGGTACCAGTACCAGGTTCATATCTCAACTCTACAGAGTGAACACTATTTGCACAGGCACTGTTAAAAACTTTGTGTGGATTATTTCATTTAGTCCTTGCAGTACGTAAAAAAGGTAATGATTCCCTTTTCTTTTACATTCGTGTGTGTGTGTGTGTGTGTGTGTGTGTGTGTGTGTGTGTGTGTGTGTGTATTTCTCTATATCTCTCTCCATCTCTGTCTCTGTCTCTGTTTCTGCCTCTCTCTTTCCCCCACCTCTCGCCGTGCGTGTGTGTGTGTGTGTGTGTGTGTGTGTGTGTGTGTGTGTCTGTCTGTCTGTCTGTCTGTCTGTCTGAACAAAATGAATTAAACTTGACTTGGGGACTCTTTGTCAATAGCCACTTTGTTCCCCAAGATACAATTTCTCGGTGCCGGAGTACTGATCTGGCTAGTGTGGCTAGTCAGCTTTCTCTGGAGATACACTATGTCTGACTTCTGAGCACTGAGATTACAAACAGACCACATTGTCCATGCAGCATTTATTGGGTTCAGGGCATCCAAATTTCAGAACCAACATACTATGTGTATAAATGCTTTAACTGCTGACCTGCTGACCCACCTTCCACAACTCCTCTCTATCTCCCTCCCTCCCTCCCTCCCTCCCTCCCTCCCTCCCTCCCTCCTTCCCTCCGTCCCTCCCTTCCTCCCCCCTCCCTCCTTCCCTCCCTCTCTCCTTCCCTCCCTCTGTCCCTCCCTCTCTTCCTCCCTCCCTCCCTCTCTGTCTGTGTGTCAGTATGTCTGTCTGTCTCTGTCTCTGTCTCTCTCACACACAGAGACAGAGACATGGACAGAGATAGAAACAGGGAAAGAGAAATACAGAGATAGAGACAGAGAGAAAGGTACAGAGGCAGGTGATGGTGGTGGTTGTGGTATTGGGAAGTTAAAACCTTTGCTCATCTACATTAGATTCTGTGTCTTGTCCACAGTGAAAGTCTCCCTTCTAAATTCACTGATTTTTTTTTCATATATCTCCCATTCATATATTCAAAGTATTTGTGACCCTGCCTTTCTAAAAGATCTGCCTTCTGAATCCCCAGCCACTACTAACTCAGCAATCTGCTACCCTACTGGATGCCCGGGCATTGCTAAATACTCTCCCACAGTGATACCGATTACTATCCTTAATTACTCGTGACTCCTACCTGCAAGCTTTAAACTTTAAGCTAGTTTATCCTGAAAGGGGCCTGAATAAGCTCACATCATCACTTTAATGGAAGGTTAGGGCTCCAGTTAGTCTCAGGGGTGACTGAGAGCAGAGACTCACACACCCCATCAAATCATCTCTGAGCTCAGAAGACACGCTTCTCAAGGTGTCTTCTGTTTCTGTCTGGATTCCACGTAGAAGATTCATGCATCAGTCAGCAGTCATGCTCAGTTCCTTTAACTCCAGCTACAGAAATAGACTGAGTGCTAGCTCCTTGATACTCAAGTTGGGAGTCCAGGAAAGACATTTCTTGGGCTCCCTTGACATAAATGTATGTTTGTAAGTGAAGAGACTGTACAAAGGGAATTATCAAGTGCTGAGGGTAAATGTGTAGGATGATGGTGTGCAGATCAAGGCTCTCTTTTTCTACTTTAACTTATTTACTATGAAAATATAAAATAGGTACATCTACTTTGCTGCATTCTTATGATGGCTAAATGAGCTACTATGTGGAATTTAGAATAACAGTTCTCTAATAATGTTAATAATAATGATTTGGGGGCTTTTGGATCGGTTCAGCTTAATTTGGAATCTCAAAGCTTTAATTCCAAGGCCAGCAGGGCAGAGAAAGTTTTGGGGGATAGATCTACTAGTAGTAACATCTACTAGCATCTATGGCTCAGAAATGTTTCAGAAGGGAAAAGCAATGACAAATGGAGAGAGACAAATCCCCAGATATCTACTACACAGAAAACGAAAGTATCCGGAACACCATCCAAGAAAAGAGTCCTGTGAGAATCCTGAGTGCTTGTGAGAAAACTCCCCTCAAAAATAATGCAAGAGTCTTGTGAAAGCAGTTTCTTCTTCAAAACACAAAATTGTTCTTGGGGTGTGTTTTTGTGTCCCTCCCAGGTGAAGCAGATGAGAGTGAGTTTACTTCAGCTGCCAGGATTCATATGACTCTGGAAAAACATGTGGCTTCTCCCTAAGATTGTACTCAGGTGACTCTTCTTAACCCTCAGAGTTCAAATTGTCTGATACTCTGAAAAAAAGTTAGCTGCTGCATGAGACTTTAATCTGCCTCAGTGTTTTAGGCCCAGCTCTCTCAGATTCATACTGCACCTAGATTAGTAAATTAAAGCGTACGTGCTTCAATGTCAGTGGAAAGCCATTAAAGACCGTTTTTTTCTTCATTTTATTGGTGTCCAGCTCATTCTTTTCTCATTGACAGTTCTACTCTGTGGTAAACTTTCCATCATGTGTTTGGGTATTTGTGATGTGCATGTTTACAGACATGTATATGTATGCGAGTCTTCACACACATGCTTGCAATGGGGCGGGGGGGGCGGCTGAGGTTGGTGTCGGGAGTATTTTATCACTCCCCGCCTTATTCATTGGGACAGGTTTTCTCAGTTCAACCCGGAACTTTCCAATAGACCCACCTGAACTAGCCAGTTTGTTCCAGGAGTCACATGCTCCTACCTTTGGAGCTCTTGGGTTACCAGTGGGAGACCATCCCATCCCATATGCACTTATTTATAGAGAGTCAAAGTCTGGCCCTTATACGTGTGCAGCAAGCTTTCTAACTGAGCCACCTCCCAGGCCTTTTCAGAGACAACTCGAAAACTTCAGCTGTTAAGCCCACATCTTCAAATTGGTATCCTCTAGTGACTCTCTTATTGGAGGAGAGAATTTAAGGTCGTCAAGTTATTACCATATCATATCTTGTGTGACTGTTGACAGTATCTCAGTTGGCTGCTCCACTTAACCACTAAGCTGTCTTTCAGGCCTCCTATTCAAATATAATCTACCTTTTTGTTAAGAGCTATTGTGATAACCCAAGTCAATGCTTTTCCTTGTGTATTTATTCTTCTACTTTGAAGTTATTGTCACAAATACCTATTCTTAGCTTATTAATTTAACTTTTTCATTAGTCTTTGTTTTTCATCTTCAGAAATAGTGAAAAGGGGTAAGTATACATACAACAAGCATTTCTTTTCATCTGACTCAATTTGGATAAATCTGAAGCATGTATAAATTAAGAGGGATTATACTATCTCAGCTTGTGTAAAAATGCAGCTCAGAACTTAAAGACGTCAAATCACCATTTCACTTAGCTCAGCCTTTGTTTTGTTTTTCTGGTGTAGAAGAGTGAACCAAGGACCTTGCATGTGTCAGGCAGACACTTGCCCACTGTATTTTTGTCAGAAGCCTAGAATGACTCCTCTGCCCTGGATCAGCTCACATAGGTTCTGTGTTCTACAATGCTTTATATAACCTGCTAATTAGGAAATTGAGATCATAATTGGGTTGAGTTTTCACCAAGCTATGTCCTGGTGGTGCGTAACACTGGTCACATAAAATAATGAACTAGTGGCCATAAGCAAAATGTTCTTTAGGTGTTATAAACTTAATTTGTAAATTAAATCCAAATTCGCAAATTGAAATTCAAACCTCCAGTGTGACTGTATTTAAAGTAAGGGGTCTTAGTACTTAGTTAAGATTAAAGGAAATTGAAAGGACGAGGTCTTAAGGTCTCTCCTGTTCTCTTCCCCTTCCCCTCCCAAATCCCTTCCACTTACCTTCCACCCATCTATTCTCCACTTTAATTTTCCTCTCTTGCTATTCTTTCCTCTCTTTGCTTTTGTGCGTATACTCCAAGGAAAGATAACAGAAGAACAAAGAAGGCCATGTATAGGCAGAGTGGGCACTCTTACCAGAAACCCAATTATCAGGTACTTTGGTCTTAGACTTCTCATGTGTTAGAAGAGTGAGAAATAACTTTTTGTGTGGTTTAATGGACCAGATCCACAATATCTTCTTACAGCATCCTGAACATATTAATGCACTAAAGCATATACCTAGGAGTGGTCCTAAAGTGAGGATACATCTACACATGAATTTTACTGGGTCAGAACAAATTACTTTTCAAATTATTACATGAACTTAAGTTGAAACAATTGCTTCACATCCTTCCCAACATTTGCTATTATAACTCTTTAAAATATTTGGAAAGTAAGCTGTTATGAGCTGGAACCCAACCACTGTTTTAATTTATATTTTTATTTCTACGTTTGAGAATATTGTCATCTGTTTCTTGTCTGTTTTAATATTTTGCCTAGGAAAGCCTTTATCATTTATGCTTCTCATTTTCATGTATCAATTTAAGAAACAACTCAGGTTTTGTTGTACTGTCCAGCTGGTCTCAAATTCACCGTCCTCTGCCTGAGCCTTCCAGCTTCCAGAATTAAAGACATACACCACCACGCTTGGCAAAGTGTGTATATTCCATATAATGTCTTAGCAGCTAGGAAATATGTTTCCCCAGCTAGGTGGCTTATGATTTCATATTTTTCATGATAAGTTTTGGTCAATAGAAGTTCTTAATTTTAATGTATTCATTCTTAGTTTTTTGAGACTCATATGTCTTTTTGAGTCTTGCACAAGAAATGTCTGTGCCATAAGAACCTGTTATTACCCAGGTTTTACGATTTTGTTTTATGTACTGACTTAAGCCTTCTACACTTCAAGATGGAGAGCCAGGAGGGGAAAGGGTACTTCTCCTGGAGCCTCAAAAGCGGAGACCAGAGATATTAATAAATATCGTATGCTACACAGGGATCTCTCACAATAAAGACTTAGATCAAAATGGCAGTATTACTAGAACTATGGTCTCCTTGGCGGTGTGTTAAAATATCAACTTAAGTGCCCCTTGGCTGCTGAAAGCGAAAGCATCCCTCCAGCTGTGAGTGTGGTTAGTTTCTGTGCTCTGTGGGCTTCTGTTAGATAACCTTGTTAGCTTTTATGGTACAAAGCATTCAGAATCTCACTAACTTTTGACTAGGTGATTTATCATTATTGAGAGAGCTGTGCTTAAATCTCCTGGTATGCAGATTAGTGTAGCACTTCTTATACTTCTGTCAGCTCTTGCTTTAAATAATTTGAGGTTATATTTTTAGGCGACACAGAGTTAGAATTCTTATGTCTTTCTGGAGAACTGAAGTGTTTATCATCTTTTAGACACTCTAGTTTTTGCTATCACTAAGTATTAAAATGTTAAGTTTATTTTCTCTCAACTATTTTTGGAAACATCCTTGACATCCTACGTTTTATTATGTATCTTTTTAGGCTTTTTACTCTTTATTTCTTTTTTATCATATTAGTGTATCTGAATTTTAGGGTGTCCTTTTTGAACAGCAGGGGATTTCATTTATTTGAAGTAGAGTTGTATATTCTTCATGGCTTAACAGGTTATTTGGTTCAATTACTTATTTCATTTCTCTATAGCATCTACTATTGTGATTTTCTTGATATTTTTTAATTATATTTTAGTGCCTTTAGAGTTTAAATTTCTTCCCTTTGCCTGTTAATCAGTCAGTTTTTTTGAGCTCCCCCTTAACACTGCAATGATGACCAAGAGGCATTTACTCTTTCTACTATATCTTCTATATTTCCAAGCTGCTCTCCTGAAGGTCAGTTTACCTTCTTCTTCAATTGCTTCTTACTTCTAGTCCTTCATCATTACTTCATATTGAAACCGGCTCAAAATTGCCACTTCAATACTATTCTTCATTCATTGGGAGATTCCCAGATTTCAGGAAAAGGTTGAGGGCCATCTTGTGCTTCCTAGGCCTCAGTTCTGGGATCAGCAGTATCTCTAAGGAGACTAGTTAATATGAAAGAATCTATGCAGTCAGCAAAATGAAGACACAAGATGTAGTATTTGTACTATATGTCTTATGATTTTTGTCTTTGTAAGTAAACAGTAAAAAATATGTATATATAATAAATACATTTATTTATAACACATACATCTATTTATGTATTGTTTCTAATAATATCCACTTACTATTTACCAAGTGACTTATTGAACTACTGGGACACCATACATGTGAATTTATTTCTGTCTCTAATACAACAGCAATTATATTCTTTGTAAATAATTTATTTTCTTTCTGTTTCTCTGATAGTGAGAAAACTAACTTCCAGCAATCTCAGTATATTTACTAACTGGCTAGCTTCTTGTGGGTAAGTAATACCCATGCCTACTGTTCATGCCCCGGATCATCAGCTGCCTCCTCAGTTCTGATTTTGCCATTGCCTCCTGAGTTGAGAGTTGACTGCCTTTAGAAAGCCCAGTCCCATCACCCCTGTGGACTCTCTGTTTCTTGGCCCTCTGCTCCGCTGTTACCTGGAATTTTTAATTTTTTTATTTTTATTTAATTAATTTATTCAGATCAAAACTCAATTGTTATTCTATCACTTGTATCCTGCCGTTCCTCCCTCCCTCCTGCTTTCACCCTATTCCCCTCCCCCAGGTCTAAGACTGAGGGGGACCTCCTCCCCCACTACATGGTCATAGGCTATCAAGTCTCATCTTGGTAGCCTGCTTATTCTTTCTCTGAGTGCCATCAGGCCTCCCCACCAAGGGGAGGTGGTCAAATATGGGGCACCAGAGTTCATGTCAGAGTCAGTCCCTGCTCTCCACATAACTGTGGAGAATGTCCTGTCCATTGGCTAGATAGGATTAGGGATTAAATGTTTACTACTTGTATTGTCCTTGGTTAGTGTAAGCACAGCACTTTCCCCAACCTTTGTCCTGCAGGAAATGGAAAGAATGAAAAACAAAACAGCAGGTGAAGTTTAAACACTTAAATATTTAAATCAGGCTCAATATTCCACTTCTGTCACTGGCATTCTCAGTTATAAAACACATCTTATTTCCTACCAGTTAGTTGATATTGATATGTTTATTTTTGCTTTGGTTTTGTTTTTCTGGACCCAGAGATAAGGTCTTGCTATGCCTTAGCTAGCCTGGAACTCACTATGTAGACAAGGCTGGGTTCTAAATCATAGAGATGTACTTGTCTCTGCCTTTTGAATACTGGGATGAAAGGTATGCACAATCATGCCTGGCTGCCAGTGAACACATAAAAAATATGCATTTATTTAATATGTATTAAATATTAATGTTTAATATGTCAATATATAGATTTTATATATTAATAAATTTCATATTTAATACATTTGACATATTTAGTATATTTAATATATTATGTACAATACATGTACAAATATTATTCTTGGATATACATACATACATACATGTGTTGAGACATATAAATTCTCAGTAAAACACATGAGGAGACTAAAAATGGTGTTGGTTTTTGACACATCAAACACAACCCCCAGTGACACACCTCCCCTAACAAGGATAAAACTTCCCCAACAAGGCCACACCTTCAAATCCAGTCCAAACAATTCTACCAACTGCAGACAAAGCATTCAAATATATGAGCCTCCTGGAGGCCAACCATTCAGTTTCCATCAGTTGCTGGGTGAACTCTCTGATGACAGGTTTGCTAGACTCCTATCTGGAAGTATAGCAGAATATCATTAATAGTGTCAGGGTGGGCTCCCTTCCATGGTGTGGGTCTCAAGCCGGGCCACTCATTGGTTGGCTATTCCCCCAATTTCTGCTCTATCTTTTACCCCTGCATTTCTTGTAGGCAGAACAAATTGTGGGTGTAAGGTTTTGTGGTCAGATTGGTGTCACAACTGTTCCACTGGAAGTCTTGCATGGTTCAAGGAGATGGCAAGTCCAGGCTCCACGTGCCTCAATTGCTATGAATCTTAGCTAGGGCCACCCTCAGAGACTCCTGGGAGTTTTCTAGCATGTGCCGGAGACACCCCACCATTCCAGGTGTCTCTCCCAGTACTCTCTCCCTCAGTCCTCCCCACATGTGATCGCTCCTGTTCCCATCTCATCCTGTTTCCTGTCCCTGCCTGAAGAGATGAGCCGTAACCATAACCTGGAACTGTGGACACAATTAAATCCTTTCTCCTTAGGGTATTTTCTCATAGTAAAAAAAAACAAAACCAAAAAAACAAAACCAGAACAGCATTTTTCTGAAATTCCATATCTCATGTGGCTCAAGCTAGGGTCTTCTTTGTTACTTAGCTTCTTTAGGTCTGTGGATTGTAGTAAGGGTATCCTGTATTACACGGCTAATGGCCACTTCTAAGTGACTATGTAGTATGGGTGTCCTTCTGAGACTGAGTTATCTTACTCAGGATGATCTTATCTAGTTCCCTCCATTTGCCTGCAGATTTCATGATTCATTTGTTTTTTTGTTTTTTTTTTGTTGTTGTTGTTGTTTTTTAATAGTTGAGTAGTATCCCATTGTGTAAAGTACCACAGTTTCTATATCCATCCTTAGGTTGAGGAGCATCCACGTTGTTCCCAGTCGGCCTATTAGGAATAAAGCTGCAATGAACATAGGATGTTCAAAAATACTTTCGGCTTCAACTACTGGGCATGGGGTCTATCTTGAAGACTGATTAACATACCCAGTGAGACTTCATTGGAGAAGACTATTTCTTCTTCTTCTTCTTCTTCTTCTTCTTCTTCTTCTTCTTCTTCTTCTTCTTCTTCTTCTTCTTCTTCTTCTTCTTCAGTTAGCTTCTGGGTTAGGGATGGAATTCTGGTTCCACTTCCCACTCTCAGCACTAGGGTTCTCTCTGGATTGACCTTATGAAGGTTATTTACTTGCTGCCACAATTCCTGTGAGTTCATTTGTGCTTCAGTCCAGTTGATGCTGAAAGACATTGCTTTCCCGGAGCCATCCATTCCAGCCGCCTCTTAAAATCTTTCTGCCTCCCTCCTCTTCTGCTTAGATCCCTCAGCCCAGAGGGAAGGTGTTCCATGAAGTCATCCCTTTTAGGATCGAGTGCTCCAAGGTCTCTCATTCTCTGCACACTGTTTCGTATAAAAAATGTGTATGATGTTTTGCCAGCATGCATGTCAGTGGTCCATGTGCATGCCCGTTGCCTCCATGTGGTGCTGAAGACCGAGCTCTGGTCCTCTGAAAGGGCAGCCACCACTAAAGATGAACTGTAGCCCCTTCCTCTCTGATTTTTAACTATGGCTGCATCCATCGTAACCAGCTGTCTCAAGCTGGTGCCACTGTGACCTCTCTGCAGTGAAGGGCTGTGAAAAACCCTTGCTCTCTAAGGCACTTTATCCCAACAAAAGAAGCAAAACTAGAAAAACATTTGGTTGAAACTTCATTCTCAGGTAGCTCAAGCTGGCCTTGGACTCACTATCTGGGAAGGAAGAAATGGTGGACCACTGGTCGGATGAAAATGTGGAGGTAAGGCCAGAATGTGGGGTGCCGATATGTTCTTGTGTATGAAGAAACTCATTACTTGGTTTACTTACTAAAAAGTTAATGAAAATTGGAAACAATAAGAAAATACCTTTGTTTAACACAAATTTTGTGAAGCAAATTTTAAGTGCTACCATTTTTTATTAAAACATGGTTTCACCAAATAAACAAAGTTATTGGAATGTATGTAGAAAATAATATTAAAGTAGCCAAGTATAGCTCTTCAAAGCATTCTTATGACCTCCCTCTCAATTTTCTTGAAAGCACAGATTTTTTTTTTGTTTTCTCATTCAAATTCTTAAAATGCCTTGGAAACTAAGGATGTTTAAGTGAACAAGTATAAAAATGTATAATATGTCCTGCCTTTCCAAAGCAATGCAAGAAACTTCACTTGCACAGATTGACACACATATTCTGCTAATATAGTAAATACTGACCTCATTTCCTCTTATTGAGATATTTTCTCTTAAGTACTATAGACAGCTCATTGACAACAAGTGATATCCTTTTTTTTTTAATTTAAACTACACTTTTTAGCTTTTTGTTAGCAAGTGATTATTTCCTACAAACTCATGCTTGTTACTTAACTAGGACTGAAAATAACTTTTGTCATTTCCCAAACTTCCTTCTTTATTTCATTTTGTTTATGTTTTACAAATAAAACTTAACTGGATTAGAGAAAATAGCTTTGTATTTCCAATCACTCAATAGCTATAGGTGAAAGTAAACTCAGACACTGATTTATAAATGGCTTTTGTACAAAATTTGTATTAATTTTTCTTTCTTTCATTTGTGCTATTTTAAAATATTGATTTGTGAGAAAACAATGTTTGATAAAGGGAAGGATAAACAAATTTACATCATCTAACACAAACTGTTTGTTCCCTTTAATCACTGAGTGAAATATGTTATTTGAGTGCCAGCTTATATTTCTTTATACTTTTCCTTATTTCTGGATCTTAAAACTATACAAGTCAACATAATTTTAAAGTTTCTGACTGGCTTTGATTAGTTTAGGACATGTCATTAAAGGTCTTCCTCTGAACTTCTTAACTTCTTTTCCAATAACCTCAAAACTCCCACAGGCTATCCAATTAAACTTGGCTTATTTTCTCAGCCATTCCAGGTAGAGCTTAGGAAAGGAATGGGCACACTACACTGGTTTACAGAGAGGGGCTGAAAATATTCATATAAGTAATATTACATAGACCCAGCAGCTTGTATTTATGCATTTAGAAGTATATATATGTATATACATATATACACAGATATGTGTGTAAAATTAGTTAAAGAAAAATAAGACATGGATTTGAGATGGAGCAAAGAAGAGTAGATCGGAAAGTTTGGAGGGAAGAAACAGAAGGAAAAAGTGAAGTAATTGTATTATAATCTAAAAAAAAAAAAAACAAACAAATTTTAAAAACCAAATGAAAAACAAGCATAATAGTTGACATTTTGGTCCACATGATATAGAACCCATAATAACCCATCCAGAATAGTATACGCAGAGTAAAAGAATGTCATGTATTTAATATCTCAGTAATCATAACGATTAAAGCCATCATAATAACACTTTGCACCAACCGAGCACCTTTCATCCAAGGATCTTAAAGTCCTTTTTGATCATCAATTAATTACCTCACACTCCCACCAGATAAATAAATATCATATCATCCCTGTTTTCCTGATGAGGAAGCTAACACAGGCTGTGACTACCCCCTGGGCTGCTGTGCCCCACCATCACAGCTGCAAAGACAAATCTTACTGAGCAAAATCCTGTCCTCTGCATCTCTCCTTAGCTACATTGCCTTTGTGCTGAGCATCCAAGTTCCCAGACAACTGTCTTGAAATTGTCAATGAGTTGTGAAGTCATTTTAAGCATATAAGAATTCCCCAAATGAAACTAATAAAAATAGGACCACAGGAATAAGATAGTGTGTGAACATTTCCCTGACGTTCATTTCTAAAGCTTTGTTCCCTAAATGTCACAACAAATAAGACTAAAGTCTATAATCAATTTGTACCTGCCTTGCCTCTTCTCCGCATTTTCGTAATTATGCCAGATCACTGTTTTCACATTTTTTACTTGTTCAGTTGCTCTGCGGTGTTTAATACTCTAGGTTATTCACGCTCTTTTAAAGTGGGTTCTTTTAATAATAACTGAGAATGCTGCTGCATTCGTTCTTTTTAATCCCGCGTGGTGTTGAAAGACTCACACAGGAAGAAATACAGTGCACCATGGGCACCTGAGATGAAGTTTTGACTTCGACTTCTTTTGAATTTTTCTTGACAGTCTGGTTATTCCTGAATTGTGTCACTGTGGCAGGCTCTTTGCCCCCTGTTTTCTCATTTTATGGAATATATTTTCCTGCTGTGGATATTCACTGTGAACACATGTACACTTCAAACTCCACATTGCTCACTACATTTATATGAACAGAAAAATTCACAGGCACTTGTAATTAAGCATGAGATAGAACTTGGGGAGTCAGATAATTATGTCCTAGACAAAAATTTATAGTACCAGAATGCTATAGACAGTGTCACAGATATTTAAATCCTGCACACCAATTCAGATCTAGTTATGTTAATGGTTTATTAATGCTAATTATGGAGTCTGAGATCTGCTAATGTTTAGTTAGAGTCTAATTGAGGGATGCTATGAAGTTCGCCCGCAGAACATCTTAACTATGTCTAGAAATCTCCTAGACCTTGGAAGTATAAGGATGTTGCTTATTGCTCTATTTTATTCACTGATGCCCTAAGCTGATCAGGTAAGATCAGTTTTATTTAAAGCTCTTGACTCTTATATTTTAACCATTTACCTTATTATCCACAGTATTTTGGGCTGAAGGATATCGCTTCGAAGCTGAGACACTTCTCATGTACTGTGATCTACCACAAAGGACCTGGCATATTTTACGTAATACTAACTGATTCGCGTTACAGCTTTCCAACGTGTCCCCTTAAACTGTGCTTCAGGCATCTGCCACCCTCAGCTCACTAAGCTGGTGTGCTCTCACCCTCTTTCTCACCCTACAGCCCAGGTTAGCAGCAGGGCCAGACATGCAGGCGGAGGGGCCTTGGGCAATCTTTTCAGCCTCCCACAAAATAATTATTGAGTAATCACTTAGGGCAAGGATTAAGTTGTAGTAGGTTAAGAGGAACAAGAAAGGGTGGGCAGAAAGTAAGTAGGTTCTTTTAAAAGCTTTTCTAAGATGATCATGCAAAACATCATCTTTGGTACACTAGGGTATATCCCAGGAAGAAACAACGGAGGTGCTAAAATACTCATTTTTTTTTTAAAAAAAAAGCTATGGCACATTTAATTTGATATCACATAATTTAATATTTGCAAATGATAAGAGAGGGAAAAACATTCTTATATTAGAAGTTATCATTGAAAAAACAACAGAGAAATACAAAGAAATATATAATATATTCCACTGTCATTAAGGACTTCTGGTGTGTATTTTTTTTCAGGCTAATGTAAACTGATGCAGGTTAGGGTTCTATAAACATTTGAGAAGGGACTAAGAACTGCAGAAGGGAGGAACTGAGACAGACTTTGAAAAAAAAAAACCAGAAATGAGGCAATGAAGACTAGACAAGTTAGGAACCTGTAGGAAAAATGAACACCTTTGTCATGCCTTCTTAACAGGCCTCTCTAGCTCATGGCACTGACTTAACACAGAGTGTGGTCTACCTCTGCCAAGACCAAAAAGAAATAGACCGTGTGAACTCACTCCATGCCAATAAATGATACCCTTAACTGATCGTGGAAGATCAATTTTATTTAAGGCATGTGAAACTTATAACAGTTTATTTTATTATCCACAATATTTGCATCTATGGAAGGCCCTTCGAAGCAGAGACACTCCCTCATCTGCTTTTGGTGAACTGCTAATCACTGCATTTGGCATGGTCTCTCACTGGGAAAGCTAAGAAAGAGTACAGCTCAGTGGTGGAGAAACTACACATTTGTCTTGTATAAACAAGCCCTTATATTTTATCCAAAGCAAAATAAAAATAAATAAAAGGAGAACAAGAATAAGCAACTCCATCACATTTACTTTATAAATTTGTTTGTATTTATTGAGAAGCTACATTCATTCATTTGTTTGGTAAACATATTGATTATTTTAAGGTTTCAGATGCTTCAGACACTTGGGGACACATAAAAACCAATGCAGAATATTTCCATGCCCTCTATTTCGTATATTACAATTGCATATGCACATCAAACAAGTTAGCAATTTAACTTGGGGAAAATTATGCCATCAAAATGATTGGTGTTCTGTGAACAAATCTATTTTGGAAAGAGTATACAAGAGGACAAAATGGCTGATTATGTTTAAGAACACATGCTGTGGCTTATCCTAACGTTTTTTAATGATTCCTAGGTGGCAATTGTTTGTAAAATCATAGATGAGTCCTAATCATAATACAGGTGGGAGCCTTTTTCTCCTACTACTTTTCCTGGCCCAGTACTGATATGAGGGTTTGTGCCTGGTCTTATTGTCTGTAACTTGCTATGCTGTGTTCAGTTGGTATCCCTGGGAGGCCTGTTTTTTGTTTGTTTGTTTGTTTGGTTGGTTGGTTGGTTGGTTTGGTTTTTTTTTTTTTTTTTTTTTTTTTTTTTTTTTTTTTGAATGGGAAAGGAAGGAAGAAGAAACAGTGGATTTGAGGGAGAGGGAAGGTTGCATGGAGGGGGTGCTTGAAGAAATAGAGGAAGCAGACACAACAGTCAGAATGTAATGTAGGAGAGAAGAATAAAACTATGATAATACAATTGGGTTTGAAAACAAAGAACAACACTTGATCACAAGATATACCTATATGTACATGTGTGTATATCTATATGTGATAATTACTGTTCTTAAAGAAAAACAGTCTTCTTAGACTACATTGAAATGAGATTTTATGTATATATTTGATGTGCAAAGTTAAATAAGGTAAAAATAAGTGACAGATAGCATTGGCTTTGATATTTGAAGACTAACTAATTCTTTGTGATTTTAATGAAAAATTCACTTATAGATTAAATGTGAATTAGTCAAGAAAAATAAATATTATGGAGCTAATGATTTTATACACTACATGAATTAAAGCTACCACCATATCATTAATATGCTTTCACATAAAGATATTCTCATGCTTTCTTTGACAATATTAACCAGAAAAAGTAATGGTGAAATAGTGTGCTTAAAATAATGAAAACAAATGATAATATTCCATCGAACTATGCCAAATCATTGAACTGAACATGAAATTTGACTTCTATGAGATGTTCTTTAAATAATTGATGGCAAGATATGTTTTCTATGTCTTTAAATTAATTATAATACACTTGGTAGTCTATGTCTGGGTTTAAGCTGGGTTTTATCCTCCACTAAACAAACTAATTAACAGTAAAGTAAGCCTTAATACAGCTAGACCTCAGTTATCTCATCTGTAAAGTGAGGATAATGACAAATTTGTCTGGCTGACTAAGTGAGATAACTTATGGAAAGCAAAGCTGGCTATACGCACACCTGCATCTTGATCTTTAGAACTGCATTTGAAGTCTTACAGTAAACTCTAGTAACAGCACACTGTACATGCACCTTAGATAGAGCTTAGTAAGACTTGATGAATAAATTCTTATATACATAAACACCACTACTTTTCTGTACCTTTAATGTATCATATTGCACAAGCATATGGTGATTGACTTAATATCTTCTTAAACGGGCATTTCATCTCTTAGATGACTAAAGTTGATTACCATTATTAATAATATTGTTTTAGTTTTTATTTGTTTCTTTCCTTCTTTTTTTCCATGTTTCCCTCCCTCTCTCTTTCCTTATTATTATTATTTTTTTTCTCTTTGGTACTACAGATTGAATTTAGGATCTCTCAAGTTAATTTCTCGACTTAAATATTTCTGTCACCTGAATTTTACTTTTCCATTCTTCTGTAGTGAAAAAAAAATCTTGAATTATTGTCTACTGCTTCTCATTCATTTGGATGTCTTCATTCTGTTGCGGTCCTGTTGAGATCATCATCAATCTTCATCTGCTGGCTGGGGAAGTTTCTCTGCTTTATCTAACGACCCCTTAGATGCATGAGGCATAAAGGTACCATTTCATTCTTGTTGTAGAGTTTCCAAACTAACACCACACCAGCTGCTTCTTCTTCTTCTTCTTCTTCTTCTTCTTCTTCTTCTTCTTCTTCTTCTTCTTCTTCTTTTAGAGAGAAAAATGCCTACTTTATTTTCCCTTTAAAAATTATTTATTTATTTAATTTTTACATATACATTTTTTATTAATTTATTCATCTTACATCTCATTTGTTATCCCATCCCTTGTATCCTCCCATTCCTCCCTCCCTCCCATTTTCCCCTTACTCCCCTCACCTATGACTGTGACTAGGGTATCAAGTCTCTTTTTGGTAACCTGCTATCCTTCCTCTAAGTGCCACCAGGTCTCCCCCTCCAGGGGACATGGTCAAATATGAGGCACCAGAGTATGAGTGATAGTCAGACCCCACTCTCCACTCAACTGTGGAGAATGTCCTGTCCATTGGCTAGATCTGGGTAGGGGTTTGAAGTTTATGGCCTGTATTGTCCTTGGCTCACACCAGCTTCTTTTCCTTCTACCTGTCTGTTTACTTTTTGTTACCCTCATTTCTCAGGTGTTTGTTTTTGTGTCTTATAATTGTACCAGACTTTCATTAGTCCCATCATTTTATCTTCCAGAATATGAATATGACTCCGACTAACATGCATATTTAATAATATCACTATTTGAGCTGCTCCAGATTTGTAGCTTCCTTGATGCCTTCACATGGATGTGGAAAAAAATACTTCAAACCAAAACTTACTTTTCACTTTCATTAAAATGTACCTCTTTTTCTTGCTTTTACCATCCTTTCACCACCACCACCACCACCACCACTACTACTACTACTATTTTCTCTTACAATACATCCGGACCAGTTTTCCCTCCCTCCACTTCTCCTAATCCCAACCCGGATCCACTCCTCTTCCTTTTTCCTTTACAAAAGAGCAGACCTCAAAGGGCTATCAATGAAGCACAAACAAAGCATGATACAATAAGCCTAGGCACGGACCCTCATATCAAGGCTGGATATTTTAGGTAGCACTGCCATAGACCTAGCTATTCAACGCCAACCCCATCCCTCTCTCTTCTTCTCATCTATCACAACCACTTTGAACACGACTGTTCACTTCTCTCAGTGTCATTCCCGTTCCTCCACATAGTTACTTTCCGGTAACCTAAAACAGCACAGTGCATCTGAACAGCTCACTCATTTCAGCAATGACCTCCCACAGACAGGTTCACATTAGTCAGAGCACTCTTTTGAAATCAGACAGTGACCCTCTTACTGCCCTCATTAAAACGTCTTTGTGGTTCTTCTCCTACTAAGGTCCAAACTCCTAAATCTCATTTCCCCAGCACAACAGAGCCAGATGCAAACTTATTCCTCTCTGCTAGAAACTCTTTTCTTCGTGGTCTTCTTTAGCTACCTCCCCTCAATCTCTCAAGTACCTGTGCTCTTCCTTCTTTCTTAGACTGCTCTGCCCTAATATCAGCTCTGCTCTTCCTGTCTGTTTCCCTTATAACACTGATCAAAAGTAGAATTTATTTTTTAATAAGTTTTTAAATTTATCGCCATTGACTAAATGAAGAAGAAATCTTAATTCATTTTTCACTTTCCTGTATTCTATCCATGAAGCTTAGCAGAAGTTCTGGAACAGAGACTATATTTAAAATATAGTTGTTTAAAAGAAAATAATATCTTCTAATATAAGGAGCCAGAAATTTTTTTCCCTTTTACAAAAGTTAATAATACATGAAATCAAAGAACTCAATTATAAGTCACAAATTTTAACTATTTTCAACCTCCCTTAAATCTGGACTGTGTATTTCTTTTCAGAGGTGGGTATTCTGTTATCAATATTACAATAAGTAATTTATTTTTAAATTACAATGAAATGCCATTTTGATCTTTTCAAATAAATTGTTAATGTATTTATTTTAACTTCACTAACAATTTCATCTTAAATTTCTATTTATGATACCTGAATTAAAGATTCATTGTTTGTAAAATATTCACTACTGGAGAAAATAGGAAAGACATAACAGTTGATTTTAAATTCTAACCAGGTAATTTTTTGGGATAAAGTAAATAGAAGATTGGATTTCAATTTAATCATCTGTTAACTTTAAAATTGTATGGGAAGATTCCTATGGTTTGTTTGAGCCACCTTGTTCTAGAATGCGAAGGCAAAACAAACAGTGAAAGAGAGAAACTTGTGAAAGACGTACGGTCTAAAATTGATTGGTATCTAAGTGATAAAATATAAATATCTAGAAAGAAATTTCAGTTGTAGTCTTACTCTTTCTAAGTCATCTAATAATATCCTAGGTTTTCTCATCCTGGATTACACTGTGCTTTCAACTGTTGCAATACTGCAGTGCTAAGGTAGGTCACCGCAGCCAGGCCCAACTACAGTAATAGCATTACATTGCACCTTTCATCTTCAGCTCCCAAAGCACTTTATAAGCAGCAATTATATCTCAAAACTTCTCTATGCTAGTATTAATATGCCCATTTAACAGATGGAAAACTGAGCCATGGTCTTGTTTAAATCATAAACCAAAGCGTTCTCATTTTAAATCAGTAGATGTCTCTACATAAATAATTACTATGTGGGCAAATACCTAAGGTTGAGTTTAATGAATAAGAATTTCCATATATGGTATTGTTATGACTACAGGTTTATGGAGCTATGTGTGGTGTCTGCAAATGTGTGTGGGTGTCTATGAGGAGTGTGGGTATGATCAAAAGTGGATCTAGTCTGTGGGAAAAATGAATATGAATATGCTATGTGAGAATAAAGTTGTGCTCTGTAAATACTTGTTTTCCTCTTTGTTGTTGCTGTTTGTTTGTTTGCTTTTATAGACAAGATTTCTCAGTGTAGCCCTGGCTGTCATGGAACTCGATCTATACATCAGATTAGCCTGGAACTGAAACAGATCTGCCAGCCTCTACCTCCAGAGTGCTGTGATTAAAGGCCTGCACCAACACACTTGGCATTTCTCTATTGTTTTTCCTACCTTGGTAACATTTATGGAGACGCCTGGTGGCACTCAGAGGAAGGATAATAGGTCACCAAGGAGAGACTTGATACCCTATGAACATATACAGGGGGAGGAGGTCCCCCTCAGTCACAGACATAGAGGAGGGGAGTAGGGGGGGAAGTGGGAGGAAGGGAGGAATGGAAGGATACAAGGGATGGGCTAACAACTGAGATGTAATATGAAAAAATTAATAAAAAATGTCTTTTAGTTCCATTTAGCACATATCACATGCCTTTGACTTTATGTATGTTTCTGGTTTCTTTCACTTTCTCCAGCATTTCTTCACTTTTCACCCAGCTCAGATTTCCTCCCTCCAATATTTACTTTTTCTCATATTTTCTATTTAGTACCTTGTGTCCTTTGCCTTATTAACGTTCTACATGCCAACACTACCTACATCTATTTATACCACTTACTTCTTTCCCCTAAGTGTCTCTACAAATTTATACATGTTTCTCACTGTTTAGGTATCCCAGCGCTATACAAATAGAGCTTTTCTGAGACTATACAAATCTATTTATTCACACATTTCTTTCCAAGGCCCAAGCTTCTTTGTTTTTGTTTTTGTTTTGTTTGTTTGTTTTCTTATTGCCACTTTTTGTAGAGAAAATCAGGTACCCAGAGGTTAAATACAGATGGACAGGACTTGGCTTCAACCTCCCCTTTGTTTTTGTTTTGTTTGTTTGTTTTCTTATTGCCACTTTTTGTAGAGAAAATCAGGTACCCAGAGGTTAAATACAGATGGGCAGGACTTGGCTTCAACCTCCCTGTTCTCTCACGTTTTATAGTTAAGCAGCCAGTCCAACTTTCAAGGTAAACTTATGTTTCTAATTTCTTCCAGTTTTTTATATTTTCTAAAATCTCACCATAAACCTAGAAAACACTGTAATTATCTTCTCTTTTTATCATGACATGGGTCTTCTAATATACACTCAAGGTTCATATCAGAGTGAATTTTGTAAAACAGCATCTTGATCTTGTCTCCTTTTTGATGACTCCTGTTATTAGAGTCAGGAGCAAACTTTATAAGATTTTCAAGATTGTGCATGATCTGACTGGACACTATAATCATCACTCATTATTCTCCCTTTCAAATCTATCAGCTCTAATCATTTAGATTTGTAAAATATGTAATGGATTTCTATTTCCAGGAATTTTTCTATTTTCGTTCACTCTAGGTTTCTTCGTCATATTCCTCCTTCCCTTCCTCCTTTTCTTTCTGCTTCAATCCTCATATTCTTTCTTTTGTCTTCCTCTGCCCTCAAGAGAATTTCCTACTCTGCAAAAAGCCTGCCTTGTTCTACACATCAGCTGTCTATGTTCTCACTCTGCCACCTGCAAACCAGCATCATCTTTACTTATGTGTTATAAATTTTTAGAGGGCACAGACTATAAACTTGGAGAACATAGACATGGGGCCTTTCCTTGGAAGCTTCTTCCCTCAGGGATGGCACTGTTCCAACACATAAAAGATTTCTTTATATACATTTATTGACTCATTGACTAACTCGATGGGTAAGAATATTTAAGCTTTTATAAGCCAATTGGGTCACTATTTTAGGGGAACTTTGTGGGAATGAGAAAAATATATCAGACCCATTTTGCTCTAAGTGAACATTTTGAGTAATCTGTGAGCAATTGTTCATTTAATCTAAACAACATGTTCTACTTGTAAAGAAATATTAATATGCCCTTCATTTTCCTACTATATTCTGAGTGTGAATGTAAAGGGAGGCAGATTTCCTGGGTGGTTATAAAACCATCTTAAATTTGGAGTGCTGAATATCAATGTACCTACTCAGGAGAGGATAGCTCTCCATGCAAGATGGAAACTATTGGGACATTGGGAACATCTATAGTTACAAGCTGAGAAATTAAACCCACCCCTAGTCCTCAGAAACGGGGAGCCATCTTCTCTTATCATCTGACCTTAGCCTATCAAGTTTCATTTCAACTACCTGCCTCCTCTTCCTCTATGGCCTGGCAAGGTTGCCCAGCTCCAGGGGGCAATAATCTAGTAGGCACCAGAGTCCATGTCAGAGAGAATCCATACTCCCCATATTATGGGACCCCCCCCAAGGAGACTGTGTTACCTATTTACTACATCTGACCAGAGGGTCTAGGTCCTTGGTAGGTGTCTTTGCAGCCCTCCCCATCCTTGCCTGGATTTCTTGGCTCCATTGGTCTCCTCGTGGAGCTCCTGTCCCCTCCAGGTCCTTCTATTCCCCAACTCTTCCATAACACTCTCTGCACTCCACCCAGAAGTTTGACTGTGAGTCTCAGCATCTGCTTGGATCCCCCAATGGAGGATCCCTTCCTGTTCCTTCTCTTCAACTGCTTCCTGTGTCTAGTCTATTTGCCCTTCCAAATGAGAATTAAGCACTGTTCCTTGGTCCTCCTTGCTATTTAGCATATTTAAGTCTTTGTACTGTAGTGTGGTTATCCTTTATTGTGTAGCTAATATCTGCTTATAAGTGAGTATATACCACGCATGTCCTTCTGGGTCTGGGTCACGTCACTCAGGATGATCATTTCTGGTTCCATGCATTTGCCTTCAAATTTCAAGATCTCTTTGTTTTTAATAGCTAAGTAGTATTCCATTGTGTAAACATCCCACAGTTTCTTTATCTGTTCTTCAGTTGAGTGACATCTAGGTTGTTTCTAGATTCTGGCTATTATGAATAAAGCTGCTATGAGCATAGTTGATCTAGAATCTGGATATAAAGTGAGCACATTAAAAATTAAAATTAAGCTGGGCATGGTGGCACACGCCTGTAATCCCAGCCCTGGGGAGGCAGAGGCAGGCGGATCTCTGTGAGTTTGAGGCCAGCCTGGTCTGCAAAGAGAGTCCAGGACAGCCAGGACTACAAGAGAAACCCTGTCTCGAAAAACCAAATAATAATAATAATAATAATAATAATAATAATAATAATAATAATAATAATAAATTTTAAAAAAGAAAGTAAATCCAAAGAACTCGTCACCATTCTATTTTTGATAGCTATTTCCTGATGAATTCCAGGACCACATTTATGTCTGGAAGTTAAGTAAGGGGTAAATTTATGAGGACAGCTTGGATTTGAGTACAGACATAAATGGTGACGCGTCTAATGGTGGGCCAAAGTAACTCTTGGTACTGACTTGACTGAGAAGGAAAGGATAGGCAAAGGGAGTGTGATGTCATAGATGGGCACCAGATGTGAACCTACAAGGAGATTAAGGGTTGTATTCTGTATGCACCTGGACATTTGTTTACCATTTTTACCTTTGAACATGGTATGCATCTTTAAACTCTTGTTCACAGTTCATACTTGGTAAGAGCTATCTTGCTTATTTTATAGAAGAGAATTCTTCCACAGGATAGTGTGGAACTGCTTACTAAAAGGGATTTTTAAGTATTTTGATAATTATCAGTAATACACTAATAACCAAATTATATTTCAGTATACTTCAGGGCAAATTTCATTAGTCGCTTCTAACTTTTGAATACAGCTGTTTCTAAAGGAAATTTATGTAAGGCCATGTAACATGTATTTATCTACTTTACTATACAAAATGTATGACATCATCTTGCAACACATTAACTAGAGTGTGTTGTGTTTCCACAATATTATGAGCGGCATCTCCTAATCTGTAGAGTAAGAGTTGCTCTTGAATGTTCTAGTAGGTTCCATATTTCAATGCAGGATAAACACAGAAGAGTATTATTTGTCCTAGATCTGTTCCTTTTTATATAAATTGGACTGGAAAATTGCAACAGCTTTATTTAGAAATATTCACAGGAGAGCTACTCTGGTTTTTAAGGTCATTTTCTGTGACTACAAGTAGTGATTTAAAATCTAGTTTCACAATAAGGAAACTTGTGTGGAAAGTAATTAAGCTTAGCTAAAATTAGGTGAAATTATAGATGGAGGAGGAAAACTTTTAGCTTTTAATGTCAATACTTAAAGATTAAAAGGTTGTATTTTTCAGTATAGAAGATTTAATTTTGCTCTTCCTTCTGTCTTCCTTGTCCCCTTTCTCATCTCATTACATGAAATGGGAAATAGAGGAAAAGGGTCGTTTCTGTGCTGCGTATGGCATTATCTCCTTAATGGCATCCTTGAGACTTAAATCTTCATGAAATATAAACTATAAAGTCTGTAAATATGGAAATATATTGAATGTAAAGTAGTAGTCACCCAGTTAAGAATAAAACAGGATAAAGGATAAGATCGAAGAATGCATATATGCATTTTAAAATAGCAACACCATAGTGGTTCAATAAATGTTAGTGTTATTGTTTGCTTTGCTTTGCTTTGTCTTGTTTTTCTGAGACAGGGTTTCTTTGTGTAGCCTTGGCTGTCCTGGTCATGACTGTAGACCAGGCTGGCCTCGAACTCACAGAGACCCACCTGCTTCTGCTTCCTTGAGTGCTGGGATTACAGGCATGCATGATCATGCCTGGCTTATGTTAATGCTATTATTACTCATACTTTAGTTATCATATAATAATTTATAGGCTAGAACAAATGAGAAAATGATAATTTCTCACGTTCTTGGTACCAGTACTATATTCTTGAATATTATAATAGATGTGATGAGGTGAAAAAGATACACACTGCATTAAAATGAGTCAGTCTATACCTGCTCTATCAGTACATTATGTTGAAAGTGTGAAATTTTATCTTATGCAGTTACATGGCTTTCCAGTTTTATAAGTTATAGCCAGCCATAGGTTTTAATTTCCTGTTTTATATCTTGTACTTTAACAACCACAATTTCAAGGAATTCAAAACTCATTAAAATGTATAAAACAGGAAAGAAAAACAAAAACAAAGACAAACTATAAAGCCACAGTATAAATTGTATCATGACAAATGAAAAAATTGTTAAGAAAAGTTAACATAAATGGAATTTAACATAAAAGTCAGCATAAATGAAGTTATGAAAACACAGAATACTGAAATGTGAAAACTCCATATGAATGGACAAAACTCATGCATGCTCACATTTGTGTGGTCATGTTGGTGAGACACATAGGGTATAGATTCTTATGTCACTGAGAGACATGGTCTCGCAGCAAAGCCCTTGTCCTTCTGCCTCTTAGAATCCCCCAACACACACCTTTTCACAATGCTCCCTGAGTTTCAAGGGCAGGGGTGCTTTAGAGATGTGTCCAATGGATCAGGATTCACAACTGTCCACTTTGGTTGACTGTGGTTTGATGTAATGGTCTCAGCCTATTTCAGTAAGAAGTTTGCCTAATGAGGGATGAAGAGTGGGGATAAGAACAAAGGAACAAGGAAAACAACAACCATCACACCAAACTGGACACAGAAAAGCCCATGAGGTCTCAATTGTACACAAAGAACCAGAGGCAACTGAGTGAATCTAGGAGTTGGAGAGATGATTATTCCCCAAGGATGAGCACATTAATTGCTTGTCCAGTGCTAAATTCTCAAATCTAAAAGCGTACATGCAAATAACATTATATGAACTCAACAGATTATATTTAGGGTATACATCCTACTAGGATGGATGGATGGATAGATAGATAGATAGATAGATAGATAGATAGATAGATAAAGATAATATAGATATTTATAAATGTAAATAAATACGATATATATTATGTATGCACATAGTCATGATGAAAAAAGATGCCATGACTTTGAAGGATAGTGGGAAAGTACCTAAGGGAGGGTTTGTATAAAGGAAAGGAAAGAGAGAAGTGTAATTAAATTATAATCTCAAAGAAAAAGAAAGAAAGAAAGAAAGAAAGAAAGAAAGAAAGAAAGAAAGAAAACCCCATGCATGCCTGTAATTTTCAAGAATGTACCAGTTGACAAACTATAATCTTTTGCACACTTTTAAAGTATATTTATTTCACAGGACTTCTGTCTATGGCTGAATCCTACTGTCTACAAACAGGGAGTCAAATCCACAGGAAATTGTATTTGCTATGGGAGTTTGCACATCAATCGCCACTTTCTTTTTATGTTACTCAACAGTCAGGCCAGATTTTACAGTTATTAAACTATAGCTTTTAGTTTTCCAAAACAACCATGTTTTCTCCCTGATCTTCCTACATTCTGCCATACTTGATACAGGGGATATTTTTCCTGTATTTACCCAAGCTGTTCAATTGACACTCAAAAGAGTTAATATGCTTTTATTATGTATTTAGAGATTTTGTACTTGCTATATTTACAAAAATAATAGTTTTTCATTAGAAGAGTTGTAATTATTCAATTTGTCTTTGTAAAACACCTGTCTAGAGATAATTTTAAAGTCAATTGTGATCTGGCTATGTCAAAGTCTGAATAAACATTTGGAATTTCTTGTACTCTTATACTTTCTTCACCCCATGAACTGTAACACTTTTATATTATTGTGAGTTTTAATGTTAATATTAATTTTAAAACATGACTTCCTCAAACATATCACTGCAAATGTGATGTAAAATAGGGTGCAAAAAAAAGAAAGAAAAGAAAAGAAAAAAAGAAAGAGACATGAAAGGAGATCTAACATACGCACCTTTGACTATTATTTTATGACTTGGAAGCTATTGGCTATTTCCTATAGAATATCCTGTACTTGTAATTTTTCTTATCACAGAAATGTTTAGTTATTTGTACAGATCTACCTTGAATTTTCTTTGTTCTTTCAGGTTGCTCCTTTCATTACCTTATCCCAACTTCCTTTTCTGGCACCACACTTTAAAGTTTGGACTGTCTTGTTTACAAGAGAGAGCCAAGAAGGGGGTTGTTTTAGATTATGGCTGTTATTGTGAAGTTATTTCCGTACGTCTGTGTAGCAGGTTCAGGGTAGAAATGGCTTTTCAAGCTGCTTGATTTGAGGAATAGCTAGCCTAAGTGCTTCAGGTTTCAACGCTGATTAGTTTGCAACCAGACAGGCTGGATAACTATGCATTTACTACCTTGTAAAGAACTATCATAACACACCCTTGAGCATTATTTGAAAATTAATAAACTAAAGTAGGAGGAAGCACTTTACTTTCCCATAGCAACATAGACTGAGCTATACTGTTTTATTGCAAAATTCACTTTTCAATTATAGGTTTACTAAATTAAGTGGCTTGAATAGCATAAAAACAATTATTAGTTTCTTCACACTGCAGATGACTAATGCAATAAGTCCATTTTACTGTAAAGGAAAAAAGAAAAAGAAAAAGGGACCTCTTTTCTCTAAGAAATAAATTCTTTCCTTTAACTGCCTGAGAATAAATGCTAATTCACAAATAAATTCTGTTTCTACTGTATTAATAGAAAACCTTCTGTAGTTAAATGGGATTTTCTAAATTAAGTAAAAAAAATATATAATTCACCCTAAAAGTCTTATTGTTAAAACCTTTTCAAGTTTACATTTTTATTTTCTGAAAAATGAAATTCTAAGTAGAGCAATTTAATTGCTAACATTTGCAAATGTGCAAAAGATTTAGCAATCTGGACTGGAGCTAAATAAAAATTGCCATTGATAATTACACTAAATTTAAAGGCTAAAAACGCGTATAAATTGGGTTAATTGCTCAGAAGAGAGTGGGGAAGACAAAAGTACTTAACCTAAGTCTCACCACTGGTCACAGGATAAGGATGGGAGCTGACATCAGTAGAACCTGAGAGTGAGGAGTGCTGGGACACGCTTGCTTCAAACCCCAAGACAGGGGACACATTATACAGCATGTAAACTTACAAGCTGACACCATACGAATGGAATAGAGTGTGTGTGTGTGTGTGTGTGTGTGTGTGTGTGTGTGTGTGTGTGTGTGTTGAAACCTGAAGAAAGAGCAAGAATCGCACGATAGCAGAGATTCTGTAAGAGTGATCAACAGCAACAAAAGAACATTATCTGCACCCCACCCCGACCATCCCTGCCCTCCAGATTGTACTTAATTTCAACATATTTATTCCCTTGAACTTTAAAACATGGTGAAAATGTTAGGGCATTGCCCAAATTTCCAGCTCTTAAATTTTAGTTCCAAAATTTCCAAATGATGGGATACTTATCAAGTCATTCTCTGATATTTAACTTAGTTTGTTCATCTACCAAGAAAAAGTAATTTCTAAGAATTGTGCAAGAATTGTGAGTTTCCAAGTGCAACCTAGTGTACCCAGATCAGAATAGCAAGCCTGTGCCAGAGACACTTATTGTTATAGAAAAAAAATCTCATATGTAAATTATTTTATTCTACATAAGCCATGTTTCACATGTTTAATTCCCTAAGTCCTTAGGTAATCAATTTAGTGGTGATAAATCAAAAAACAGCAAAAAGAGTTGAGAAACAAAGAAAAGAAATAGAGTGTGTTAAGTGTTGGATCAGAAGTCTCTAAGCTATGCAGTTTAACACTTTTAATGTACAAAGCACTGGACTAATATGAGCTACTAAATGACTTTGAACATGTTTCATCTCAATAGGGAAAGATGCTAAAGAACAGAACAAAGATCAATAAATCAAGTCAAAATGCATGAATACGGATCATCAGTAGACAAGTAGGATCTTTATTAAAGAGTGCAGCTAAAGACGTGCTCATTCCCCTTGAAAAATCAAGAACTGTATGAATGCCCACGTAAGCACAGACAGGTATTCAGCTAATGTCGTTAGTGAATGGAATATATGAAAACGTCTGATGAATGGTGCCATGTCAGTCAGAACTGCAAAAACAGGTTTAAAAAATTATAACCGGATTTCTGGGGAGGCACCAGTAGTGGATGGTTGTTAGAGGAAAGAGAATCATTCTATATTTGAGGATGTGATCATTGGTAGGTTTCTGTCTTTCAGTAGATGTTCCCACATCCACATAAATATGGTCACCACTAGCAATGCATATTAGCATAAAAAAACAAAGAAAAAAATGTTTGAAATTTGGAGTAGAACATGTTGGCGGTGTGTAAGAGAGTTTGAGATAGTAAATAGTGTGTGTGTATGTGTGTGCATATGTGTAAATACGTATATATAAAATCAGATTTAATTGTACACACATATGAAATAACAAAAATATTATATTAGAAGAGAATATATTACATAACATTATAAAATACCAATTTGATGGAGTAAATAAGGAATAGATTTAACTGTACCCATGTATGAAATAACAAAATTATAAAATATTTAAAAAGAATATACTGTAGAATATTATAAAATACTAATTTGACTTCCAGGTATAATGTTTTTGCTTTCTGTCTTGCTATGATTACAACCATTGAAATTTTAAGGGATTTCTGGATTCTTTGGAAAATAAGCTGATCCCATGAGAGCAGCATCTGGTGTCTTTGGAAAATGAGCTGATCCAATGGCAGCAGCATCTGGTGTTACCAGGTTGCACCTTTCTGGAGATGGACAGAGCATGGTGGCATGCCTTGTCTACTTAATTTATTTATATCTCCTGAAAGATTTCTTATGAATAACTTGGGTATCTTTGGTCTATAATTTCTAAGCTTTCTATATCTTCTATAAAATATTATCACAACTTCAAACAAATGAATGAACCTGTAAAATCACTCAGGCTTTGTCCTTTCCCTTGAAAGGATGAAAATCTAGTGTACCAGGTATTTATGTTGTAGGCATCTTCATATTTTAGATCATCAAAATTTCTTTGGAAGGTTTAGAAAGCACAACAGTTTCACTAGATATTTTCAAACTCGGCGTGGCAACTAAAAATGTGGGCAAGCATTGCTACCTGTAACCTCATGAGCAAAATAATTTCTGCGTTAAACATTAGGCCAAGAGAACAGAGATGTAAAGCAAAAGATTATAACAGGTTAACATTAGAGATGCTTCCAAAGGATGCAGATTTCAAATTGACAGCATCCTTGCCAATGTGGACAGATTCTTTGTGTACTTGCCTGCACATGACTACTAACTTAAGTATATTAATTCAAACTTAAGCTATTGAAGCTTGAGTATGATAATAATATGGTTTACTGCATCCATCGATTTTTCAAATGGAGAAGAGCGAGGAAGCCTGTTAACAACATGACGTCATACAATGCAGCATTCTGCACATGGTGATCTCTGGGGAGTATTAATATGCTAGCATTTTATCCAGCCTCCTACTTACACATTGTTACTAGTGAATTATATTTTGAGCTCGACTAGGTTATGCATTATGCAAGATAACAATTATTTATGTAAGTGAGGTTTGCCACTACCATTCCAATATGGATTTCTTGCTCTTACTAAGAGACCAGTAAAACTTCCAAAAATAGAAAAGTATGCCTAAAATTAAGTAACCCTTGTGGGGTACACCATAATGGTAAAGAAGTGGTGCAGTGATCGAACATTTAAATCTTAAGGGAGTCTTTAATAATAATAAATTGGATAAAATGTTATTTATAATTATAATATATATACTTAAATTTTATATATATGTCTCACAATACCTTAAAACAGAATTAGGTATATAACTTGATAATAACATGTTTATGTAGCATGTACTGGGTCCAGGCTTTGATTCCCATGTAAGCAATCAAAATAATCTCAAACTATTAAGAGAACTGAACTGCCAGACCATGCCCAACATCCCATGACTTACATAATTACAAAAAAATTATATAAATAATAGAAAGTAATAATATAATTGTGAAATAGATTGTGTTAGTTAAAGTTCATGATTGCCAATTCAGAAAAGTAAACAGAACTTGGGCTATTTCTTAGCAATTCTAAACTGCTTTCTTTATGCTTTGTCTGCATTATTCCTTTTTTTGATGAAGTTATAGTCTATGTAGATTTATCTCTGTACCTTGTTCAATGTCAGTTTCAGTACTCACATTATAACTTAAAGTATACTATAGTTCTTCTTTGGGAATGCATGCAATTGATTTTTTGAATCAGGCTTAGTTATGCTACATTAATTTTGTTCTTTTGCTTACTATCATCGACATAGAATCACAGAAGTAGGAAGATTATGTATTGGAAGATGTTCATTCTTAAAAGCAATTGTTTATTTTTACTAAAGTATATAAGACCACAGTTGTCAAGGCTAGAGGAGCTCCTTACATCCAAGTCAGCAAAAGTCTTTTATATTTAAGGCTAAAATAGGTGTAAAGCATCAACCTTAACACATCTTCAGATTTGGACAAAAATAGTCAACTCCTCCTCCCATGCCCGTATGAGTAAGAGTTGACAAGTAAGAGTTTCCATATCACAGGCTGTTCCTCCATCATAAAAACAACAACAACAACAACCAAACTTTTGAGTCTAATTCAAGAGAGACTCTAAGATGCTGGCACCCAGGGAGCACCATGTCTAAGAACCATAGGAATTGAGGCTGTGAAACTGACTGAAGGTAGAGAGTTGAGGAAGATCAGAACCGATCCAACCCCCCATTCAATCTCAGCCTAACATCCCCCGAGTTTGGGAGTTACAAACTTCAAGGACCATGCATTCCTCCAAATGCTCATGCAGGCAGAAGGCCCCCTGGGGAACAGAGGATAGGTGCAGCAAAACTGAGTCTAGAAAGCTGAGTCGGGTGCAGGCACAAGCCACATTAGATGCTATCCTGAAGAGACCTGTGGAACACTCGAGTAGCTTTGGGCTTGGATCTCTCTCTGCCCTCCCACTGCTCACCATATTGGCCCATCTGGAACACAGAGAGCAAACAGTCAGAGCTGAGTTGGGTGAGGGCCTCAGCACATATTAGCTAATAGCCTGAGAAAGCCTGTGGGTCATCTGAGCAGAATTGGACTTGGACCTCTCTCCACTTGCCCACTGCATACTGGCCTGGCTCATTTGAGTAACAGAAAGTGAACCAAGAGGTGAGTTGGGCTTCAGCTACAACTCACATCATCCACCATACCAAGTAGGCCTGAGAGGTACCCAAGGAGCTTTCAGCCTGGTTCTCTCCTGCCTGAACCAACTGAGACACAGACAGGAAACCCAAGAGAGCTGAGCTAGGTGCAAGCTCTATCATCCAGTGTCCATCATCCTGAGAAGGGCTCAGAGGAGCTCTAGCACATAGCTTTCAACTTTTAGCTCTCTCTGCCAGCTCCCAACCTCCCTGGCCCATGTGGGATACAGACAGAGACACCATTGGAGGAAGCTTCAGGCCTGCTAACACCTGAGACAACCAGATGGTTAGAGGCCAGGGCAAGAAGACAAGTAGTGAAACTCAGAGCCATATTACATTACCAGAAACCAGTGATCCCACTACAGCAATCCCTGGAGATAGGAACACTTGTGAAGCACAAGAAGAAGAGTTTAGGTCTGGGGAGATAAAAATGATAGAAGCCTTGAAGGGGAAAATAAATCACTTAAATAAATATAGGAAAATACATTAAAATAAAGGCAGGAGTTGAATTAATCCTATAAAGAATTACAGGACAATTCAATCAAATAGGTGAAAGAACCAAAAGAAACAAGTGAAACTATTCAAGACCTAAGGAAGGAATTGGAAGCAACAAATAAAATACAATCTGAGGCCATCTTAGGGTTGGAAAACCTAAGGAGGAGAACAGGAACCACAGACACAAGCAACACCAACAGCATACAAGAGATGGAAAAGAGAATCTCAAGTGTAGAAGATGCAACTGAAGTTATTGATACATCAGTCTAAGAAAACACTAAAACTAAAACTTCCTTGACACAAAACATCCAAAAATCTGGGACACTATAAAAAGACCAAACCTTAGAATAATAGGAATAGAAGAAGGAGAAGACTCCAAACTCCACAGCCCAGAAAACATTTTCAACAATATCATAGAAGAAAATCTCCCCAACCCAAAGAAAGAAATGTACATACACATATAAAAAACCTAAAGAACTCCAAATAGAATGGATCAGAAAAGAAATCCTTTCACCAAATAATAATCAAATCATTAAATGGACAGAACAAAGAAAAATATTAACAGCTGCAAGCAAGAAAGGCCAAGTCACATGTAAAGGCAAATATCACAGAATTACACCTGATCTTTCAACAGAGACTATGAAAGCCAGATGTAATGCAGACTAAGAGACCACATATGCCAACCTAGATTACTATATACAGCAAAACATTCAGTCACCATAGATGGAGAAAACAAGATAGTCCATGACAAAACCAAGATATATCAGTACCTAGCCACATGTCCAGCCCTACAGAAGATACCAGAAGGGAAACTCCAACCCAAGGACGCTATCTACACCCAGGAAAACACAGGAAATAAATAACCCCACATCTGCAAAGCAAAAAGAAAAAAAGAAAAAGAAATACACAAACACACGCATACATACACACACATACATACACACACACACTATATCAACATCAACATTAAAAAAAAACCCAGGAACTAACAACCACTAGTCATTAATATCTCTTAACAATAGATAGTCTCAACTCTCCAATAAAAAGACATAGGCAAACAGAATGGATGTGAAAACAGGGCCCATTGTTTCCCTGCATACAAGAAACACACCTCAGCAATAAAGATAGACATTACCTCAGAGTAAAGGTCTGGGGAAAAGGTATTCCAAGAAAAGGTGCTTCCAAGAAGCAAGCTCAAGTAGCCATTGTAGTATCTAATAAAATAGACTTTCAATCAAAACTAATCAAAAGAGAGGGGAAGAACACTGCATACTCATCAAATGAAAGATAATCTAAGAGGACATCTAAATCCTGAACATTTATGCCCCAAATGCAGGAGCACCCACATTCATCAAAGAAACATTATTAAAGTTTAAATCATGTTTGAAACCTACACATTAATACTGGCAGACTTCAACAACCCACTCTCACTAATAGATAGATCATCAACACAGAATCTAAGTAGGGAGATACTGAACTAATAGATGTCATGAATCAAATGTACATAATAGATATCTACATAACATTTCACCCAAACTCAAAAGAATACACCTTCTTCTCAACAATTCATAGAACCTTCTCCAAAATTGACCATGTACTAGTCCATAAAGCAAGCATCATCATATACAAGAAGATAGAAATAAACCATTGTATCTTATCAGACCACCTGGATTAAAACTGGAACTCAAAAACAATAGAAAAAATAGAAAGCCTAAAAACTCATGGAAAATGAATAATTCCTTACTCAATGACGTCTGGGGCAGATACAAAATAAAAAAAGAAACTAAAGACTTCATAGAATTCAATGAAAATGAAGGCACAACTTACCAAAACACATGGATTCCAATGAAAGCAATTAAAAGAGAAAAGTTCATAGAACTAAGCACTTTCATAAAGAAATTGGAATGATCCCATACTAGCAACTTAACAGCACACCTGAAAGTGCTAAAACAAAAAGAAGCAGATACACCCAAGAGGAGTAAAAGGCTGGAAATCATCAAACTCAGGGCTGAAATCAATAAAATAGAAACAAAGAGACCAATTCAAAGAATCAACAAAACCAAGAGCTGGTTCTTTGAGAAAATCAACAAGTTAGGCAAACCTTTATCCAATCTAACTAAAAGGCAGAGGGAGAGAGTACTCAAATCAGCAAATCAGAAATCAAAAGGGAAAGATAACAACAGACATAGAGGAAATCCAAAGACTCACTTGGGCTTACTTAAATCCCCAAATATGCCTATATGCCACAATATTTGAAAAATCTAAATGAGTGTTTGCTTCGGCAGCACATATACTAAAATTGGAACAGTACAGAGAAGATTAGCATGGACCCTGTGCAAGGATGACATGCAAATTTGTGAAGCATTCCATATTTTTGAAAGACTCCACCCAGCAGGGTATAGGGACAGTTACAGAGACACTGGACAAAGTCCGCAAATGTAGGGAGGAGAGAGGGGATGGGATTGGGGGTAAATGAGGGAGGGGTGGAATCAGGAGGTGAAGAAAGAGGGAGCTACAGTTGAGATGTAAAGAACTCAAACTACAGAACAAGCAGGCAATTTATATTCCTAATCCCACTACATGGGAATAGTTCTGAGACTGGCAGAGATATAAATGTAAAGGTATAGCGAGGCCTCATGTTGACCACAGATTCTCTGTGACTAAGTATTTGAGTACACCAATAGTTAGGCATGAAGGAAGACTTGCAAATGCCTTACGTCGACCCATACAGTGACCAGAAAACTAGCTTTAATTGTTCTGTGCATCCCGCATACCTCATACAATTATAATGTTAGAACTGTATACTGCTTGTGAGAGATTATGTTTTCAGAACAAAATATCCAGCTGGACCTGACCTGACAGGAATCATTGCCCCAGGCACGATGGACATTGAAATCTTGCATCCTCCTAGTTCTAGCCCCGGATGATTCTGTTGCTTTTACCCATTAAATTTGGACAGTTCCCAGGACAACATTGTAGAAAACTTCTGATCCAATTTGGACCACCATTCCAATCTCCTCCTAAGCCTGGAATCTCTCAACATTTAGAAACTGAGCCACAAATGCAACCACTAGATTGCTTAACCATTCTCTCCAATTCTGGGGGGCCCATTCCAAGGTATTATTGGCCCCAATTGACCCTGAAGAAACCTTAAGAGAACAATGATGCCCCATTCTCTCAAAGCTTCCATAGGTTGCTGTTTGCTCCCTTGACCTACAAATGCTTATTCTCATCAGGAGGTGGTCATAAGTCATTATTGGTCTTATACAGAGAATAAATTAGGGGAAATGCAGAATGTCTCTCTTTGCCTTTATATTGCATACATAGACAAGGAGATGGGAGCTGAAAGGAGAGGGAGATTTAGGAACATAGAGGGAGGATAGAACAAAAGCTAGGTGATTGAACCTACTCTTTAACTCAAGGCCTTAATTGTTACTTATAATGAAGGTTATATCTAAGTCATTGTCATAGAATTTAGTATACTGATACAAAACATGAGCATGTCAAATACTTGGCAGATTTTAACACAAGAATATATATCCTAACTCTAACAGATAGATATGATTCTATTGATATATGTGGTAAATTAGTTGAATAAGGTCTTCATAAGCCTCAGAGACACACAGAATATGGCATTTAACGTTGTTCTTACAATCCTAAATTTCTTCGACAACTAGACAAGTTAACTCCTGACAACACCCAGCCAACTTTAAAGAAGATGATGAGCTTCAAAGAACCTCATTATGGAGAAGGCTTCAAAGGTGGCAAACCAACCATGGGGCAAAATGTCCTCGTTCCTGACACAAACAGAATCTGCCTAAAAAGGAGCAACTTAGATGCAGGCAGAGTCAACGGCCGCACTTTGCCAAGTCAGGGTACGCAAGTCCTCAATAGTTCCTGCCCTGCAAACAAGCCTGGCAGAGATATTAGGCTAGAAAGCTGAAGAAGAGGCTCCAACGTTATAAAGTGTATTGGGTGACTGGCCAGGCAGTAAACTGTGTTCAAGCAATTTGTACATTTTGGAAGCTGCTAACCCACACTGCTGGTTCACTCAGGAATTTAAGTTTTATTCCTTCTCAAGTCTCTGACGGGCACTGAAGAAAAGGTAGTATAGTTTTACAGCCAAGCTTAGTTGATTAGGGGACAAGATCATCTTAGATTAAGTTAAAGAAGTTAAGCTATTAGAGTTGAGATAGGATAGATATTGAATTTCATTCGGAAATTTAGACCCAACAAGACAGGAAAAACATTTACTTTAAATGGGATGAAAGCAGATGACCAATTTACTATGAATGTAACATGTATAGAACTCATTATTCTCATGATTGTCACATGGTTCTCCCTGCTGTATGTAGTTTGTTTTATACATGTATAATAAAATTAATAAAAAAAGAAAATCTAAATGAAATGGACAATTTTCTTGATAGCTACCAGTTACTAAAATTGAATCAAGATCAGGTAAATAAATTAAATAGTCTTATATCTCCTAAGGAAATAAAAGCAATCATCAAAGTTCTCCCAACCAAAAAAAGCCTAGGGTCAGATGGATTTAGTGCAGAATTCTACCAGACCTTCAAAAAAGAGATAATGCCAATTGTCTTTGAGCTTTTAACAAAATAGAAACAGAAGGAATATTACCAAACTTATTCTATGAGGCCACAGTCACCTTGATACATAAGCCACACAAATACTCAATAAAAAAAAGAGAATTTCAGAGTCATTTCCCTTATGAACATTGATGAAAAAACACTCAATAAAATACTTGCAAACTGAATATAAGAACACATCAAAAATGTCATTCACCATGACCAAGGAGGCTTTATCCCAGGCATACAAGGGTGGTTCAATATATGGAGATCCATCAATGTAATCCATCATATAAACACACCGAAAGAAAAAAAACCACATGATCATCTCCTTAGATGCTGAAAAATCATTTGACAAAATCCAACAATCATGCATGTCAAAGGTCTGGGAAAGAACAGGGATATAAAGCAAATATGTAAACATAGTAAAGGCAATATACACCAATCCTATAGGCAACATCAAACTAAGTGGGAAGTAACTTAAAACAATTTCACTAAAATCAGGGACATGACAAGGCTGTCCACTTTCTCTATATCTCCTTAATGTAATATTTGAAGTCCTATTTAGAGCAATGAGAAAACTAAAGGATACAAAGGGGATACAAATTGGAAGGGAAGTAGTCAAAGTATCACTATCCACAGATATTATGATAGCATACACATATGAACCCAAACATTCCATCCTACAGCTGATAAACACATTCAGGAAATTGGCTGGATACAAAATCAATTAAAAAAATTGGTTGCCCTCCTTTATATAAATGACAAATAGGTTGAGAAAGGAATTAGAGAAACAACACCCTTTACAGTACCCACAAAAAACCATAAAGTATCTTGGTTTGGACTCAGGGGAGTCTCTATTTCCATTTATATTCCATTCTTAGGTTTAGAGAAAGGAGTTGAAGAGAAAGAAGGGAGAATATAGAAAAATATAGGGAAGATAGAAAATTAGATTAGTGTTGGGCTGGAGAGATGGCTCAGAGGGTAAGAGCACTGACTACTCTTCCAAAGGTCATGAGTTCAATTCCCAGCAACCACATGTTGGCTCACAACCATCTATAATGAAATATGTATACATAATAAATAAATCTTTAAAAAATTAGATTAGTGAATCTACTTCTCAACTTAATGCTTTAATTGTTACTCACAAGGTTTTTTTTTAATTCACTGGTATAGAATTTTGTATAGAGACACAAAATAAGTTTAGATTTAGATACAGTGGCATAGAATTCAAATGTAATATTGTTATTGAAACATTTTACACACACACACACATACATATATATTTCTACTGTATATGAGGTATTATGCCTTTATGACTCAATTATAATACAAGGTTTACTTCTAATACTTTGAAAGTTCTATTGCAGTCCATTTAGGTTAAATAAGGTATACAAGTTAATGGTTAGTTGATGAAATCATGGTCATACCAATTACTAGTCTATTTTTATCACAAGAATATGCGTCTTAGCAGCAATAGATACATATGATTCCTTAGAAAGATAGTGTGAAATAGTTAGATAAGTTCTTCAAAAACCTCAGAGACCTACAGAATATGACATTTAAAAATGTTTTTATTATTCTATAGACTCACTGAAAATGAGACAGATTAACTCCTGGCAACACCAAGCCTACCTCAAAGAGGATGATGAGCATCAAAGAACCTCCTTATGAATATGCCTTCAAATGTGGCAAACAAGCCACTGGGGAAAATGACCTAGTTTCTGCCACAAACAGAATTTTGCCCAAAAAATGGGCAAGCTTGGTTGCTGGCAGAGTCGATGGCCAAACTCTTCCAAGTCAGGTTCAGCAAGTCCTCAATAGTTCCTGCCTCACAAATATGTGTGCCAGATGTATTGGGCCAGAAGTCTGAAGAAGATGCTCCAGCATTATAAAGAGTTTGGGGTGATTATTCAGGTAGAAACTGTGTCATCTTCTCATTTGGGAAGCTGCTAAACTCCACTCCTGGTATACTCAGGTAATCAATTTTATTCTTTCTCAAGTCTCTGATGGGGCTGAAAACCTGATAGTTTAGTTTTACAATTAACCTTAACTATTTAGGGCTTAAGATGATTTTAGGTCTAGATAAATGTTTTAAGTTGATAATAATGAGATATAATAGATATTGATTTACATTCAGAAATTTAGATGCACCAGGATAGGAAAGATGTTTTCTTCAAGGTTGCTAAATATAAATAACCAAAAACACTAAGATTGTAACATTTATATAATTCCTGAATGTATCGTGGTTCTTCTTGCTGTGGGTAGTTTATTGTCTATATGTTTAGTAATATAAAGGTACATATAAAATATTAAATTTTTTAAACGTTCTTGAGACTTCCTTTGAGAAAGTGTTATCTCAGCTGAAAAGCAATTCTAATTCATATTAAGCACTTCTACAAAAGGTTCTTTTGCCATCCAGGGAGCTTGAAAAAAAATTTTTTACCTGCTAACCTGTAATGACTCAGAATATAAAATTCATATACACAAATACATTAGTGTTTGATCGTGTGCACTATGCCTAGTGATGCCAGTTTCCTCCTATATGTTGTGAAATTCATGGTTGCTTTGAATAAGAAAAGAAAAAGAAATTTATTCTAATGTTCATAAAAATTATGGTATACCAAAGGAACCAACAACAGCATTAAGGTTTCTTGTTAAAAGATCTGGTTACTAAATCTTCCCTTCGCATGCCATACATGCACATAAGAAATACATACCTTAGATGCCCAAAATAGCTCAGCCAGATGCTGCACTAGAGTAAAGTGTCCAAGCTACGTGATAAAACAACATCTGCTCAAACCAGCTTTGAATGTCAAGAAGAGTTGGAAGATGCTATACTTGAGAAATACAATCAAGCAGAAAGCAGACTATAAGACAGATAAAGAAGAAGAAAAAAAAAAGATGAAGAAGATAAATGTTAAACAGTGGTGATCTGAAGAAAGAGTATGCTCTATGGATGTTTTCTTAGTTTTGCCTTTTTTTTGTTTTTTAGTTAAATCAATGCTTTATTTCAGATTGAACAACTGAAGACAAAGCTAGTCCAATTGTTTAAAACAAGCTTAATTATGTCTTGACTAAGAAATACAAGTAGCTTTTATACCATAAAGAAAATAATATAATTTCTTTTGGAAGGTAGATATCTGTCAGTCCACTTTATTAAGAACGGAGCTTGGAAAAGAAAATGATGTGTGAGCTAATGAAAAGACAAATAATTACACTGGACATTTTTTATGCTGCCACCAGACCTTTGCTAGGCTACATAAACTGATCTTAATTTTGTTATACTGACCCCTTAAGGCACTTCCCATTGTAAAATACTCTATTAAGAATTGGTCTACATTTGGAAAGCAATAATATTAAGTTCATTATGGGTTTTTGCAGTTCAGGCATTAATTTAGATTGTGTAATCCTTTTATGATTTTAATGGGTAAGAGTTATTTTAAGAATTTTTGCAAGCAAAGTATATAGGTATACTTAGAAAGGTACTTCTCTTTGAAGCCCTTTAAAATATAAATAAGATATTTATGCTAAATTGATTCATGTTAAAAATGTAACATGCCTTGTCAGAAAGCCTTAACAAAACAGGTTCCTGTGTAAGGTTATATTATTACTCAACCTTGTCTCCATATTTTTTATTTTAAAAGCCAAGTTTGATATGTCGTTTATGAATATATAACAATATTGTTTGCAGTGTTAGGGAATGCTATGTACTTTGTGGAAAAAATGAGCAAAACCAATAAACAAAAAGTTAAAAATATCATTAAGGGAATCTACACTAAATGTTTATCTTAATATTATAGTATATATTATCAATAAATATAATAAAACATGTTGAAAGCGAACTAGTATTCTGTTCTGTGAATGGTATAATTTACTTAATACATATGTCATTGTTGAATGTTTCTAAAACTTACTTTATTGTTTTAGTTTGTTATTTAATTAATATTTCAAAGAACATTTTTCAACATTTTGTGGGAAGGCAGCTTAGGCAAATAAAATCTAAGAGTATGGGCTCTGGGCCAACCTTGATGGCACCTAATGTGAAAAGCATGCTTTCACTAATTCCTTACATTTCAACTTTGTCCATGCCTTTCCCTGTGCCCGTGTCCTTGTGTGTGTGTGTCCGTGTCCGTGTCCGTGTCCGTGTCCGTGTGTGTGTGTGTGTGTGTGTGTGTGTGTGTGTGTGTGTGCCTGTGTTCATGTATGTATGTGTGTATGTGTGTGTGTGTGTGTGATATTTATCAAATTCTATTTTTCTTAGTGTTTTATTTTACCTACTTATGAATTAAGTAATACACAAAATCTCCATGTACTTATAAACCTAGTCCCCATGAAGGAATGGATTGTTCACTCTTCTACTCTTTGTCCTAGGCCTAGGACCAAATCAGAGATTGGTTTATATCAAATATTGACTAAAACTCCAAATACATTTTTTGAATAAACAAACAGAAAAATAGAACATTTTATAAGTAGAATGACAGCAAACATTTTTGTAAATGATTTTGATTCTCGACCATTTACTCTTATGACTTTTATTATTGTATTTTCATGGGCTAATCCTCATTTGAGTCATGATTATGAAGGTTAGTATGTAGCAAGTTTTTATTGTACCATACGACCTTGGAGTTTGTTGACTGTTCCTGCTGCAATACTTTTCATACAATGATCATCGTGAAGGAAGGGACTCACTAAGTTCTTAGAGTAAAAGCTAAGATAATAGGGACACAAATATTTTTACCTAACTCTTAAGAAATTCATGGAGAATACTACTTTAGGTTCTATTTAGAAAATAAATTTCAAAATCAGCATTTCTTCCTTTAAGTGACTAAAAAACCTGAGTAGGTATATCATGTCTAATTTATTCAAATGAAAGATTTATAAACAAACACAAAGTCAATATGGCACACTCAAACCATAAATATTTAAAAGAGTACAATATTGGCAAGAGGCTATATTGGAAGTAGGAACAAACTACGTGGCTTTGTAGCAAGAGTAACTCAGCGCAGACACCAGATGTCCCAGACTGAGAAGGCGATTGGTGAAACAGTGCAGAGATCAGCAACCCTAGAAAGCTGAGAGAAATTAGGCAAGGTCATCCTTGAGCATCACAGAGGAACACATTAACTAAAACAGAAAGTTCACAGTGCGATCCCCGCTAATACTGGGGATGCCACAGGAAGGCCAACACTGGGAGTGCTAAGAGGGAATCTTTCTTCATTTAACCTCCTGTTCTCCTGGTATCTCCCATTGGATAAGTGTACCTAGAAACCAAAGTTCGAAGTAGTCTGAAAACATTTTTGAAATGCAAAGCCTTCCCCCTTCTGGGGACTGGGGTGAAAGTGGGAGGGAGGGAGTAATGGGAGGATGCATGGTATGGGTTAGAAAATGAGATGTAATATGAATTATTTTATTTTTCAATAACAATGTGTTTTTTAAAAAGTCTTCCCCCTTCTGAAGGCTAGGGGAAGGAGGGAGAAGGGAGGAGGATGGGACTGGGAAGAGACAAGGAAGGGAGGCTACAATTGAGATGTAAAGTGAATAAATTAAAAATAAACAATTTTTTTTAAAAAAGGAAGAAATGCAAAGCAAAGCAGAAACGAAGAAGGAAGAAAACTGAGAGTATAAATGAATGGTATAAATCTTTAAATGTGACCTGCCCCGTGGGCTAGTGTGCAGATATAAGTGAGTGTATACCATTAGACTCTTTCTGCTTCTGGGTTAACTCACTCAGTATGATCATTTCTAGTTCAATCCATTTGTCCACAAATTTCGGGAATTCCTTGTTTTTAATAGCTGAGTAGTATTCCATAGTGTATATGTACCACAGTTTCTTTATCCATTCTTCTACTGAGGGACACTTAGGCTGTTTCCATGTTCTGGCTATTATGAATAAGGCTGCTATGAACATGATTGAGCAAATGTTCTTGTTGTGTGCTGGAGCATCTTCTGGGTATATTCCAAGGAGTAGAATAGCTGGGTCTTGAGGAAGCCCTATTGCTAGTATTCTGAGATAGCACCAGATGGATTTTCAAAGTGGTTGTACTAGTTTGCATTTCCACCAGCAATGAAGGAGTGTTCCTCTCTCCCCACATCCTCGCCAGCATGTGGTGTCACTTGAATTTTTGATCTTTACCATTCTGATAGGTGTAAGATGGAATCTCAGCGTTGTTTTGATTTGCATTTCCCTGATGACTAAGGAGGTTGAGCATTTCTTTAAGTGTTTCTCAGCCATTCAGTATTCCTCTGTTGAGAATTCTCTGTTTAGTTCTGAGCCCCATTCCTGAATTGGGTTATTTAGTTTGGTGGTGCTTAATTTCTTGAGTTTTTTATATACTTTGGACATTAGACCTTTGTCAGATGTAAAGTTGGTGAAAGTCTTCACTTACCAAAAAAGTGGGACAGAGGAGAGGACATCTTATTGGGACTCTAGGTGAGAGAAGCATGGGAGAATGTGGAAATAGAAGAATCCACCAGGCCTCCCCATCAAGGGGTCGTCGTTAAAAATGGGGCACCAGAGACCGCATGAAAGTCAGACCTCAAGTGCTTTTTCCTTTAAGTATTCGTTATCATAAAGTGAGGGCCAGGTATTGTGGTTGTGTTTGAATACGATGTGGAATAAATAAGTTAACATAATTAGTAAGTGTTTCTTCAAATGGTTATCTTTTAGGTGGAAACATTGAAATTTATGCCCATTGATTGTGAAATATATGACACACTATTATTAGCTTTGTTCAGAATATGAGCGATACACCCTCGGAATGAAAACCACAGCTTCATACAGCCCTTCTCATCGAAACTTTACCTTTTTTGGCCATCATGTCCATATAAGCTCATGCCCAATACAAGTTTACTCTTTGCTTTTATGAATTTAATTATTTTTAGAGTCCATAGTAAAAACATGTGAGAATATTCTTTCTGTTGCCTGGCCTGTTCATTTGACATATGTCCTCTAGATTTATCAATGTTAGTGCAAATGACAGATTCCCTTCCTTTTTATGAATGAATACTACTCTGCTATGCATATTTACTATATTTATTCATTCATTTGCAGATGGATGTTGATGTTGGTTCCACAATTTAGCTGTTTCAAGTAGCACTGCAATCAACCCAGAGACACTTGCATTTTTTAAAAGTACTAAGGCAATGAATGAATTAATTCTTGTAAATAAATAGACACCAAGTTTGAAGGAATAGAGCACTAAATTACGTCAACATGATGTCTGTTGCTATATCTTAATTGCACTAAAGAAGCAGCTATTTGTGCGTGTTGGACCTGAATAAAACTTATATTTATTAAATTATTACCCTGGTCAAGTGTATTTTAGATGTTTTAGGTTGTATAATGTGACAATTGCATATGATGCAGTTAACTAGAGCCTCCATATTATAGAAATGAGGCTCTTAGGAGCTAATTAAAATCTTCAGGTGCACTGAACTCCTAAGTGCAGAGTCTATGATTCTTATAAAGGTTGTGTACCTACAGACAGAACTCATAGTAACTAGACTATATCCACATAATAGATTTAAGAAACATGGTGCATTTCTTAAATTTTGTGATTAGAAACAAACTAAACAAAAGCACCACCACCGCCACCACCACCAACACACACACACACACAAACACATGTTTATTTTCACGACCTATGAGGGCCTATATGAGCTCCAGGACATTCAATGAGACAAATAACAAATTTGTTCTTATTAGGGAAAACATGGGTTGATGAAGAAAAATGATGGTTAAAAAAAAAAAAGATACATGATACTCAAGTGAATAAGTTAATCACTACCATGACAGTAGTAATATACAAGGAGAAAAAAGAACAAAGAAAGACATCCCAATAAGACAAACCATCATAAAGGCTATCCTGGACATTAGCTTTATAAACATAAAGAGGGAAGAAGTTGAAGTAATATGATTTCTACAGTTTTTTGTTTCTTTGTATTTGGTTGCCTTTTATATGTAGAAACCTAAACACCACCACACTAAAATACCTGAAAAAAAAAAACCATAGCATTTGTATATATTAAGATTAAATGTTTTTGTATTATGAAATAAAATTGTATTCTCTCCAGAAAAAAAGGGGAGTGGTGTTCTGCAAACACAAAGTCAAAATGCCTTACACACTTCAAGAAAAAAAGAATTACTGTGAGGAAGTTGTGCACCTAAGTGGCACAGTGTTCTGAAATCCGTCCAGAGCTCAGGGTGAAGTGCTCTGGATGATGTTAAGAGGTGAACTGTGAACTCCAGCATGACAGTCTTGGGAACCATTTAAGGTTTGAAAGTCAGCTAGTGACATGATCAAAATGGCATTTTAGAAAGGTCACTCTGACAACAGTAAGGAAGGTAGATTAAAAGGTCCAGCCTGCGCAGAATGGGAGGCTGCTGCACAAAGTAGAGGAAAATCAAGGGTAGGGGAGCAGAGAGTATACACACCGAGGTGCTGATTCAGTTTAATCAATCCGATGTGTTGTGCTCATGTAACGCAATATATACTTTCAGAACATTAAATTTTCATCACCGGAGAATGCTATTCTCAGGCATTGCCTTACGTAGTAATATAACCTGTTCTTAATTACTATTTTTGAGTAACTGACAAGATTTCTTGGTGCCTGAGTGGAGAAGGAAACATAAAACAACTATCAAATTTTGGATCAGAGCAAAGCGGTCCCATGCTACTAGACTGGCAGGGGTTGGAGATTGCAAGGCAAAAGTCATGAGTTGAGTTAAAGCTCAGACACGAGGTTGGATCAGATATGAAGAGCTATTTATAAAGCAGTCTGATCTAAAAAAAAAAAAAGTAGTAGTCCAGATGTTTTCTGGCCTGGAAATTGAAAACCACCCGTGCAGGTATGATAGATCAAGCTTGGAGTTTGGGTAAGGTTCTCTGAGAGAAAGTTTTTACATAGAATATGAATAAGACACTTAAAGTATAGAGTGTAATACAATGCATAAATATGGACACAGGATAAAGAATAAAAAATGTAAAAACAGAGAAGGAGTTCTAGAGGGAAGTGTTGAGAGGCTTAGAGTAAACAGGATTTCAGAACGGAAAAAGTGTCTGGTGGTGAGGATGTCCAGAAAGATAAAGTTTGATAAGCACAGCAAAATGTTTCCCTGGATCTATTTCTATGAAAGGCAAGACAGTTTTTAGTGGAAGGAGTTACAGAGAAGTTGTAGACACAGAAGAAAAAACACTAGGTGGGTAATGAGTGGGATATACAAAGTGTAGACTACGTGTCAAGGAAGACTCTAGCCTCTTTATATAAAAGGAAAGCATTAGCCAGTAGCAAGGATGCTTGTCCCAGGGTGGCATTATCTGAAGAAAAGGACAGCTTCAGTTTGTACCCTGGCTGAGCTTGTGGGAAGAAAGGAGAAATAAGACAACAGATGTTAAAAAAAAAATAGCAGAAGCTAAGTCACTGGAAAAGTCTGCTGTGGAGTCTGCACTGGGTAAGGAAACAGACTATGTAAGGAGAGACTAAAGAACCAGTGTAAAGGATGACACAAGCACACACGAAATTGGAATCAGAGAGTCGAATATCCATGATTTAATTCTAACAGTGAGTCTCAGGAAGGGACTAAATCCTGATACTAACCAAACACAAGGTTTCTGTCAGATCAACCACTGATGTGAAGAGAATCTTGAGTAACCCCTGAAGATGCTTTCTTCCTTTTATTTTATTTTTGCGGTTATAATTACAACATTTCGCCCTTACTTTTCCTCTCTCCAAACCTTCCAACAAATGTGTTCATCAAGTTTATAGCCCCCTTTAAAAATTTTTATTCCATACATGTATGTACATGTATATGGACATATACGCCTAAGTACAACCTGTTCAGTGCATATAAAGATACTTATTGTATGTCTACTTTTCGGGTTCCAATGGCACGCTCTTTCCTGGGGAAGGCTACTTGCAGCTCCCAGCATTCCTCACTTGCCTATAGTCCTCTGTGTACACTTGAGGCTTCTTGGGACTTCATGTGACCACTGTAGTTGTCCTTGTTCAGCTCTTATTTGGGCAGTCATGTCGATGAAAATTTATGGGGGCATTTTCTAGGGTTACCAGGAGAGCTACCCTCACAGCAAAGTCCCTAATCCTCTGGGCCTTACAATCTTTCTTCCCCTCTTCCACAATGTTCACTGAGTCTTACCTGTAGAACTGTTTTGGAGGTGTACGCATTGGCACGGACACCGCATCTCTGCGTGTTGATTGGTAGGGTGCTTTGCAATGGTCTTTTTCTGTTGCAAATCCGAGTTTCCTTGATGAGCAGTGAAGACTAAACTTATCTGTGAGTATAAGGACACAGGAATGTCAACAGAAGCTGGAACTAGGATTAAACAGCTGTCACGCATGACTAGCTATATAATGTATTTATTGATTCATATAATATAATCACATTGATTAGCTGTGAAATAAAAGACACAATGGCGAAAAATATGGAGGGGAAGTCATAAGATTCTACCCTTCATCCAGGCATCATGTGTGTCAGAGCTCTTCTACTTCAGAATGAAGCTAACCAATACTTCTGTCTATTTATTATACACTCTTATTATTCCTATTTTTAAACTATTCAACTTATTTGTCATCTCATTTTACATGTTTTTGTTTGTTCAATTCAAAGAAGTAAGTTTCATTAGGGCATTTTCATGGGTAATTTGTCTTTCTTGATTCACCACAATTCTCCACTATATCCCTCTGTCTCCTTCCTCTTCTTTTTTTTTTAACATTTTAATTTTAATTTATATGTGTTGGCATGAGAGTGTCAGATCTTGGAGTTACAGACAGGTGTGAGCTTCCATGTGGGTGCTGGGAATTGAACCCAGGTCCTTTCAAACAGCAGGCAGTGCTCTTAACCACTGAGCCATCTCTCCAGCCCCCTCCTTCCTCTTCTTGTGCTCTCATCCCCAGTATCTTCTTTCCACTTTCATGTCAAGTGTGCGCATTTCTTCAAACTTTCTCCTTTTGTACTCTGAATACTAATTTCATAACTTATACATATAAATTAAAAGGTAATATCCTAACAATGCCTTAAAAATAAGAAGGCTCCATAATGTTCTAGATTAAATTATCAGCATCCTTGTTCATACTGGTGAATTACTGGGTCAATACAGGGTTCATAATAAAACACAATCATGCCTAGAAAGATTCAGTGTCCCTGAAATTTCAGGGAAAACTTGTGAGAAGTGTCATGAGCATTCTGTGTAGAGTGGGAAGCCAGCAGCAGAGAAAAACCTGAAAGACAATAATGGGATTTGCTCCTTTGACCACTGCTAATCCATTCACAATTTAACTCCTTTGGAAATTAACTTGTTCAAAACACTTAAGGTTGTCATTTTTTATTATTGCTCCTCAGAGTCAATCAATCTTTGTCAAAACTGTCAATATGAGTCAGATGAGGGTATTTACAGGAATAATGGATAAGAACTTTGTACCTCATGTTTTTCATAAACTTAAAATCACATGCAAAAGAATAAATAATCTTAAGTGGCCTTAAAGATGTTCAAAGTGAATTTGGATACAAAGAATCAGGCATCATACGGTGTATGTACACTTTAAAGGATCAAATGCATGAGTGGAAAAAGGACAGAAATGAGCGTCACAAAATCTGCCTTTCCCTCTCCCCTCCATTTTCGCTGGTGACTAAGGGAAATTTCTTGGCTTTTTGAGAGCCATATTGTTTACTCTCAAAAAATAGATAGATAATATTGTATCTGTCTAGCGAGTAGACTAGGAAAACAATCTCACTTTTTTTCTTCCACTCTGAAATTCATTATTGTACATGTTTTATTCAAAACACAACAAAGATGAACTGCGTTATTTCTTCAGAAATATTTACTTCATAGGTCCTTTTCTTTGAAATTTTTTAGTACACATGTGCATTTACATTTAATATGCAATATATTTAATATAGAAATAAATATTTAATTATTTTGAGAATTTCATACATGAGTATTTTATCTACGTAATTTCCATGCTTCCATCTCCCACTTCAACTCCCCACATGCCCACCCACTCCTTCACAAATTCAAGGCATTTTCACCTACACACACACACACACACACACACACACACACACACACACACATGAAATGTATCTATATTAAAATTAGTCCATTTAGTGTTGATCATATAGATATGTGTTTAGGGCTGACCACTTGATTGGATAACCTATCTGAATGAAAACTAATTCTAAGGCAATCATTAATATTTCCTTGAGGAGTTTATAACTTGCTTAGACACATGTGGATATTAAAAGTTTGGTCCATAAGGAAAACTTAGGACATTGCTTATTGCCCAAAAGGCTTTGAGGAGTCATCTTTTTTTAAAAAAAGCAGCCTCTAAGGTTATCTTTATCCACAGGCTCATCATTTTCTTTGTTTGGTTGGTGTTCTATTATCTAGTAGTTGTTTTTTCTTACTTTTCACAGAATTTAACCATGAGTACCTTCAGCCTTCAACTAGCTCTGAATAAATGGACATTTCTAGAGATCCAAAACAGTAGTAAGCATGCTTTCTTCTGGACTACTGCTCCACAATTCACTTTACAAACATTCTACTACCTAACTGTCACCTTCCTGCCTGTCCTTAGACCAGTGTCTGGGGGCAAGATAAGATATTGAAGTTTTGTGGAGTAGCATGAAAACAAATCACTTGCAAGGTTTAAAATGAATAAAGATATGTATGCCAAACAAAACTTGAACTGGTTAAAAGCTTGGAGGAAACTATGAATGATATCAAAACAATAGAGCACTTATCCTACTAATTCCCATCGACAGTGACATACGTAGGTAAAATAAAGTAACATTACTTTCTTGCTTTCTAGAAATTTATGCTAAACATAAGACATGTAACTTCAATTTAGGTCACAAATAATGCTATTATAGTTATAATTTTATTTTTAACATCTTGAAAATAACACAGGCAGCTAGCATTAAATATATATGTTAAGTATATTTTATGTGTGTTATTTGTGACAAAATCGGTAGTTTATATGTCAAATTGTGCTGTGGTAAGTACTTTAAAATATAATGCTACTAGACACTAATTCTCTTGTGACCTCATACATCATGTTCATGACTATGACTTATAGACAATGCAAAATTAATGAAAGCAATGAAAAATATGATAATATATGTAGCATTCTGTTTATTTAATTTTATCCTTGATGATATCTTTTCACCTTTTATGCATTAAAAATAGAATAAACACCATTATAGTTTCTTGTTTTTACTGTGCCCTACTTTATGAGTTTTAAGTCTCAGTCTTGCATATCCGCTGTGAAAAGGACAATGAGACAAGTCAAAGAATTAACTATAAGAGAGAATTAATTCTGATGTGATATTTCATAGAAGAGGCATGAAATAGTTCACACTCATCAGTATTCACTCAGATTTCCAGAATGTGCTCCAATGGCTTAAAAAAAAAAGAAATTATATTAATCATTATTGACCATTTAATGAACAGAAATTGAAATGCAAAAGAAATACAGGCAGTACCTGTGAGAAGTAGCTTCCACCCCTAGCTCTAGAATAACAAAGGAAATTGGAAGAATGATTGAAACCTTAGAGCTGAAGGATGGGTTATATAAAGCTGAAAGTGTGACCAGAGAGGAGGCAGGCGCTCCATAAACCATGTGGTTGTCTCTGAATTGGGAGGAGGGATGCTGTAAATGTACCAAGTGACTGGCCTTTTCTATCTAGAGATGGGCGTGATAAATACATAAGCCTGGTAGTGTTAGAACAACTGCAAACTGGAATTAATTATTGCAGTTATTCTTCATCTTGACTGTTATTGTCAGAATGAAGAAGTGCTGCTGGATAACATTGAGAGTAGCTAAAAGTAAACAGGAAACCAACAATAGAGAATCATTCCTTCCTCTTTATTCTTCTTCAAGTTTCTTCTAGCATCAGTGATTTATTGTCTAACAGAAAGTCAGTTAATAAAAGAGAAGTATGATACGCAGAGTCCCATACCTGGAAACGAAGTATAGACAGACGCTGGGTAGGCAGGACTCTTGAAGGAAGCAATAGCTAAAAGAAACAAAGCAAAACAACAACAACAACAAAAAAAAAACAGGCATAAGTCATCAAATACTCATTGGTACAGTAAAGATGCCTAACAGCAACCAACAAAACAGAGCCTGTAAGTTCTGTCAACTATTTCTCTTATATTAAATAAAAACAACCTTCATATATATGTATATCTATTTACAAGAAGGTGACTCAAAAAGACCCGTGCTAAATAGAGGTAGAAAGGATACTGTACACATTTAAGACATAATTTAATGTAATGAAGTAGTGAGTAGCAGTATAGAAGATTATAGTTTCCAAAAATGAAAAGCAAGGTGTCTTTCTACTGTCTCTTCCAGAATTTTCTAACTCCACTCAAAAGTCACTCTCTATTCCTTTCTCACTGAAACCAGACTGTCCTTTGTGGTGAACAAATATGAAATAAAGGATACAGATATCCCCAAGGGAAAAATCGTAAGGCATCTACTTGACGATACAGTGTTGTTTTTTAAAACCCAAAATCTCAGTCATTCGATTTTACCAATAAAGACACAGGATCTAGATGCTCCTGTAATGAGAGACTCAGAGAAACATAAAAAGCATCTAGCTGACATTCCTACTTAGCTCCCAGGGAAAAATTTTCTTTCTTCTTCTCTATCATACTGTCTTAAATACTTTCAATTCAATGTCCCTCCTTTCTGTTTAATCCCTGTCAGCTTGTTTCTTGTTCCTTCTCTTGTCCTGTTTGTAGATCCTGTTTATAGAAAACTCAAGGATGAAAGGTGTGTGCTAGGGCTGAGCCACACCAAAAATACTTGTTTACAGTAAACAGAAAGTTCTAGGATCAAAGACTGAGCCATACAACAATTAAAAACAGGTTTTTACAGTTCACAATGTTGGGGTTCACAATAGGATCAAACATCCTGAAAAAATACAGCATCTGCTTGACTATGTAGTCTGAGACACTCTTGAGTTCAGTCTCCATGCTATGTGGGTACTCAAGCCTCTAGAGAGGATAGATGCAAATGTTTCATACTTGGCATCTGCTATACTTGTGGGTGATTATGTGCATCTGTATCTACATGTGTAGTTTAGATATATAATTGAGCTAGTTTCTAGTGAGATCCTGGAATTTGAGCTACCTGAGTAGAAAAGTTATACCTTCTGAGCCTTTCCAGTTCATAAGTAAACACACACACACACACACACACACACACACACACGGACGGACAGGGGAGAAACACACTATTTACACAATAAGAAGTTTTATGAATATATCTGTCAGATATATTGGGCCAGAAGGCTGAAGATGATGCTTCAACATTATAGAGAGTTTTGAGTGACTGCTCAGGTAGCAAACTGTCCCTTCCATCTTCTCATTCAGGAAGCTGCTAACCTGCACCCCTTGTAAATTCAGGTAATTAATTTTATTCCTTCTCAAGTCTCTGCTGGTGTTGAAGACCAGATAGTCTATTTTTACAAGTAAGCTTAGTTGTTTAGGGGTTAAGAAGTTTTTAGTCTAGATAGATGTTTTAAGTTGGTAAAGATGAGATATGATAGATATTGATTTACATTCAAAATTTTAGATGCATCAAGATTGGAAAGATGTTTCTTCAAGGTTGCCAAATACAAATAACCAAAACAGGAAGAATGTAACATTTATATAATTCTTGATTATTTCATGGTTCTTCTTGCTGTATGTAGTTTATTGTATATATGTGTAATAAGATGTTTATGAAAAAACATTTAATAAAAAAGAAGTTTGGGGATGCTTTAGTAGACAATATCTTAATTGGAACAGGTTTTAATACCAGAATTATACAAAGTCATAAAAATATGAAGTAGCTTTGAGACTAAGCATTAGGTACAAAGTTAAAAAAATAAATAAAACACAAAACTAAAGAGAATTTCAGTAAAGCCAGGAAGGATTTTCTGCTTTTACTTTTATTTTAGACAAAAGTCTAGCAGTCCTGAAAAGACTGTTGACAAGGACTGAAACAAAAGTGTCAAAAATGTTATTGGATCTTAGATGTAATTCTTGTTATGTAACAAAAGAACTCTTGCTATGTAGTAACAGAAAGCTTAGTAACAATATTGCCCTAAGGTCAGGTAGAAAACAAGAAAATATATCTGTTAAATTGGCTGCTCTAAGGAAATTTCTGAATAGAATACTGAAAAGCCATGGGATATATGCTTGTTATTAATGGCAAAATGAGAGTAGAGACAAACAGCATAGTAAGGGAACTTTTAACTTATAAAGAAAAAAAAAAGAAAAGAAATATTAAAAGGAATCTGAAAAAGCACAGAGTTTTTTTCCATTAACACTTTAAACAAATTTTCATACACAACTACGTGGGTTGAAAACTTAGAGTTTGGGATTAAAATCAAGTCAGTACGTATTGGTTTAAATGAAAGATCTCTAGATGTATAGTGCATTTGAATACTTCGGCCCCAGTTGCTGATATTTTCAGAAGTCAAGAAGGCGTGGTCTTCCAGAGACTGAGGAGGCGTGGTCTTGCCGTAGAAGGTGTGGTCTTGTTGGAGACTGAGGACGTGTGATTTTGTTGGAGGAGGTACTTACTGGAGGCTCTTTAAGACCATTTTGAATTTGCTTCCTCTGTTTCCTGACTTTAGCCTCATATGTGAGCTCTGTTCTTGCTGTCTCCCAGCCATGGTGGATGCTTATCTCTATTTAACGCCAAGTTAAAATAAAGCCTTCCTTCTACAAGTTGCTTTGGTCATGGTGTTTTATCACAGAACTAGAAAAGTAGCTAATAAAGAAACATAGGACTCTGAGTTTATTCATGTCTCTCTCTGTCCCTCTGTCTTTGTCTCTGTCTCTGTGTGTGTGTGTGTGTGTGTGTGTGTGTGTGTGTGTGTGTGTGTGTGTGTGTGTGTTGCCCTCTTTCTCTTCCTTTCTCCCCTCCTTTCCTCTTTCCTTATCTCCTGTCTCTAGGAACTCAACTATTAAAAGATGAAGCATCCCTGGCCACCAAGAGAGAGCCTCTTTCTGACAGATTCAGGTAAACTCTTGACAGCTGGCACTCACCTTCCACAGATCCACAAACCAGCTTGCTGGTGATTCTTGGCCCCAAGCTTTGAATCATCTCTACTGATGCTGAAAGCACAGGCAAACCATTCACAGCAATCTAATCCCCTGGTCCATGCTTTGGAGCAAACTACAAATCATCCTGATTTCAGCATCCAGGCTTTGGGTGTTTTGTTCCACAGTCACATTGGGATGATTGTTTCCCAGAGGGGGTGTTGTGTTAACATGTATTAAGTACTTTCAGAAATAGCTGAAGTAGAAAAGTCAGTAAAGATAAAAGAACAGGAAGGATGATAATTGAAAGGACAATGTGAGATCAAAAGCACAGGAGAACGATTAACCATCCAGTAGTGTGCATTTCTCTCTCTAAGAAAGGAGGCAAACGGTGTTGGTAATATAAAAGTAGCTGAAGACTAGGGCAATATTCTTGAAAAACTCATTGGCTTTTAAAATATACATTTACGGAACATTGAAAACATTTAACTTTTTAAAGAAACTGTTTTACATCTATTTTATCCACTCGATTCAGGTGATAAATATTACTTACCTTTTCAATTTTACACTGTTCCTGGTCTGTTGCATATTTTAATTTGAAATTTTAATGTTTTTTCTAAAGGCTAAATAAGATAAGCACAGTTTGCTTTAAAAGGCAAAAAAAAACCTTCTAAGCAGGCCACCCCAAATTAATCATCATGGTCCTTTTCCTCATATTTCTCTCCTTAATGGTTCAGAGATGAGTAGGCACATTACCATTATGTATGAATGCGACTAAGCATAAACAGGTGCGACAGGTTGGCCTGCAAACAAATTTCATTAAACTACCCAGATTAACACACTTTAAAGGTCTCTTTAATGAATCTTTGTCCTTGTGGTACAACATAAGCAAGAACAGGGCAAACTAAGCTGTAGACTTTTATATCTCCAGCTCTAGCTTCGAACAATTAAGGGAGTTATAAATAAGCCCCACTATCTTCATCCCACTTGAAAATAATGAATGAGCCATCCCCATGAATCACAGGACTATCGCATCAAGACATCAGCATCCTAAGATCATGAAAGCAAGACTTTAAACCAGCATTACATTTTGGAATAAATCATGGACTTGGTAACTACTTCAGAATTGTAAATGTTATGATTTTTAGAGTTATAGCATAATTCATATATCAAACTGTGACATCTATGAACCCCATCCTAGACTCTCTAGGGCTTTTCTAATTTCTCAGAGCAAAACCTTTGTGAATCTACACTAGAAAAAAATAGTGCATCAGTTGAGAAAGAAATTAAACAAAAACATTCAGAAATTTTCAAGAGGGGAATTTTTTTTTCTAATGAAAATTACATTGACAGACAAATACAGGTAGGGAAAGTAATGGGACTTTCACTCCACCAAGCACAGGATTATTGTTATTGCTGAAACAATGGGTTGTTTTATTTTTTATTAGAGAAAGTATAACAAAGCTTACTGGGGGAATGGATATGTTTCTCAACATAGAATTAATAAATATCAAAAAAATCAATTAAGTTTTTGTAATCTGATTTCCTTTGTATATCATCAGAGAATTATTTTTAAAAATACTTTCCAGTGACATTTTTGAACAAAGTGTGTTTTGTGGTTCTTCCTCCCTGCTACGCATGCTCTTTGTTGTCAACTCCCAAGACTGCTTGCCTTTTTCTTGTACTTACTCTTGTCCACAGCCCCAACTCTTCTTCATCTTCTACTGCTGTACACTCTGGGAGTTTACTCTAGATCTGCAGGCTTTACCCACACTTACACCCATTTGCATATATCTGTTGGGATAGATATTAGAGAGAACATGCTCTCTCTCTCTCTCTCTCTCTCTCTCTCTCTCTATATATATATATATATATATATATATATATATATATATATATATATATATATATATAGGCTTTCTACATTCATGTATTATTTTCTTAAATTTTTCTTTTCATTTTCCCTTTTGTTGAATATAGATTTTTTTCTTGCATAAAACATCCTGCCTACATTTTCCCTCCCTCTACTCTTCCACTTCCCTCCCATACAAATCTATCCTTTTTCTGTCTCTCACTAGAAAACAAACAGGCTTCTAAGAGATAATAATAAAATAAATAAAATATAAGAATATAAAGCAAAAACTAAGAACCCAGAATAGGACAAACAGAAAGAAAGAAAGAAAGAAAGAAAGAAAGAAAGGCACCTAAGAAAAAGCACAAGAAACAGATACCCACTCATTAATACTCTCAAGAATCCTACAAATACACTGAACTGGAAGCCATACCCTATTCATAAACGTGTTCATAGCTTTCTCGATGCCCAGCCATGTCTTGCGCATACTGAATCAATCGCTGTGAGTTCATATGTGATTTGATCATGTTGCTTTAAAAGGCCTATTTCCTTGGTGTCCCCCATTCCCTGGAGGTCTGACTCTTTCTGCCTCCTCTTCAAAAGTGTTGACTAAGTTCGGAGAGGAAGGATTTGAGGGGGACATCCTAAACTGGGTTGAGTATTACAAAATCTCTCACTGTCTGCATAATGCCTGGCTGTAGGTCTCTACATTAGTAATCAAGGCACTGATCTACAAGTACAGCGGAATGTCTCTTAGCTGCATACCTTTAGCAGAACAGTAGTATTTTAGTTTTCCTTAGGTGCCTGTCCTATCTAGTCTCAGGTTCTTGGTCACCAAGAAGCATTGGGTATGGGTTGCATCTTATGGAGTGGGTCTTAACTGGAATCAGATACTGGTTTGTCCTTCCCATAGGCTTTTTGTCACTACTGTAGCAGCTTCTTGATGGCAGGTTACTCTTATAGATTAAAGCATTGGAAGCTCAGTTGGTGTTTACCTTTCTCTTTTGGCAGCATGTAAGTATCATCTATTACAGTGAATAGAGGTCCACAGTAATGAAGGCTCTATAGAGGCACCAGCTTGACTTCTCCATGTTCAGTGAGTTGTGTACTTGTTGTCTTCAGCAGTAGGGCCTAGCCATCAGTCAGTGAAGAAGAACCTATATTATATTCTTGGCAACATCTAGGGAATTTTGGGGGTTTCATGGGACCCTACTAGCCAACAACTCAATTGGATGTAACCAACTTCTACTAGTGGAAGCTACATCTAGTGACAAGAGAGACTGGGTTTGGTCTGGGCCTCTTCCACTTTGGTTATTTCATTCAGATCACCATTATATATGTATACATTTTAGGAACAGAATTAGATTTCCATACTACCCCTAAAATGCCCATCAATCTTAGCTGTCTCTCACCACATGCTTTCCAGTATTCCCCTTTCCCCTTCCCCCTCTATTTGACTCTCTCATTCCTGCCACTCTTCATCTACTTATAACTATTTATTCTACTTCTGTTCATAGGGACATGTATCCGTTCTCTCTGTCCCTTACTCTATACTGGTTCTACAAGTTGTGGTTTTGTTATCATTGACTTAACAGATAATATTCACATATAAAAGAATACATGCAATATTTGTCTTTCTGGGTCTGTGTGTTACCTCACTTAGGGTGATTTTTTTTTCTAGTTTAATCCATTTATCTGTGAATTTCATTTTTTAAAAATGGCTGAATAATATTCCTTTGTGTAAATGTATCAGATTTTCTTTATCCATTCATCTGTTGAGGGGCATGTAGGTGGTTTCCAGTTTCTGGGTATTATGAATAGAGCAGCTATGAATGTGGTTGAGCAAGTGTCTCTGTGGTATGATGAAATATTTGCCTGATTGATATAGCTAGATCTTGTGATAAATTTATTCCTGTCTACCAAAGGTACTGGCTGTGAAAGTTGGCTGACTTGCCAGCAATTGATGAGTGTTCTCTTTATTACACATCCTCAGCAGAATTTTTTTCCATGTAGTTTTTGCTTAGAAGACTTGGGTATTGGTGGGAATAAGGTATTTCTCTCAGTATACATTTGGGAGGGTCAATTTGTGATTTAAGCTATAGTTATATTTCCTTTAAGTTCATAAGTGCCCTTGTATTTGGTGCATGCATTTTAAGAATTGCAATGTCCTCTTGGTGTGTTTTCCTTTGATAAGTATTAGTGTCTTTCCCAATATCTTCTGATTAGTTTTGGTTTAAAGTCTATTTTGTCTTAGGTTCATTTGCTCGGAATATTTTTTCTATCCTTTTACCTCAAGGTGATATCTATCCTTGATGTTAAGATGTATTTCTTGGATGCAGCAGCCAGATGGATCTTGTTTTCACTTCCATTCTGTTAGTCTGAGACTTTTGATTGGAGAACTGAGAACATTGATGTTGAAATACATCAAAGAACACCATTTGTTGATTTCTGTTATTTTGCTCTGTGTTTGTGTATGTTCATATATGCATGTGTGTGTTTTCCCCTTTTGAATTGTTGGTCTGGGATTTATTATTATTATTATTATTATTATTATTATTATTATTATTATTAGTATTATTATTATTGGTATTATTATTATTATTTTGTGTTGTTGGGTGAAGTTTACCTTCTAGCACGTTCCATAGGGTTAGATTTTTAGATAGATGTTGCTTACGTTTGGTTTTATTGTGGAACGTCTTGTTTTTGCCATGTATTGTGATTGAAAGTTTTCCTGGGTACAATAATCTTGGCTAGCATGGGTGGTACCTTAGAGTTTGTAAAATACATGCTCAGGCCCTTCTGTTGTTTAGAATCTCCACTGAGAAAGCAGGCATAAAAAAGCAAATAAGCAACTTTTTATTGATTCTTCGCGAATTTGACGTCGTGCATCACAAGCCCACTGGTTTCCCCCTCCCATCATACCCGCCATCCACCCCTCCCCAACAGGGAAAAATATCTGATTGTGGAAACTATACCGTGTTGCAGTGTGTCTCACAATATACTCTCTTCTCCACATTTCACGAGAACTCCACTGGGTCTCCTCTTGGATATCCTGTTGTTGCCCTGTATCATGGAGATCCTATTGTTTTAGATCTGTGGGACCAGCCCCTTCATGCACGCCAGCAGTTCATCGATGGGGTAGATATTGGGTAGGCCAATTCAAAGCCCTGGATCTCTGCCTAAGAGGTATCTTAGCTGGTCAACCCACCAGCTCGCCTCCACCCACACCACTAGGGCAAGATCTTTTGCCCTGCCCCAGCTGGCCTACCTACCCAATGCCCAGCCAGCAAAGGGCTGTGTCAGCTCTCCCACTCTCATACCCTTGGGGCTGGCTCACCATAAACCCAGTAACCAGGGCCAGCTCCACCCAGCTGCCCAGGTGAGGTGCAGGATCTGCTTTCCCAAGTGATCCAGCCAGTGAAGGATAGCGCGCCAGTTCCCCCACTCTCATGAACTTGGGGACACCTCTTCTGCCTGCTCTAGGTGGCAAGGGACAAGGGAGGGCATGAGGATATCTCTCCCTAGTCTGTGCCACCACACAGCAGACAAGAGGCAGGGCCAGATCTCATCCTTATGTCCTCAGACCCAGAACTCTCATCCCCCCTCCAATCTCCCCCCCCCCCCCCCGCAATCCATGGCCAGCTTTACCGTGCTGCCTAGGCAAGGTGCAGGGCCTGTTCTCACAAGTGCAGTAGCAGGGCCAGCTCTCTAGCCTGCTTCAGGTGGTGACAGGCAAGGGGAGAGAAGAGTGTTGCACCCTGTTCATGTCCCTGTATGGGAGACCAATGGCAGGGCTGGCTTTCCTGCGCTTATGAGTGGGAAAGAGGAGAGGGGGTTGCGGCCAGATATCCCTCACATATCAACATGCCTCCTGGGGTCAGCCCTGACTAGGAATGTCCTGTCTTCCTGGCCTTTGGTGATAACAGACTCCTGTTGCTGCAGGGCCACTGACCTAGACATGGCCCCTGATGGCAGCCCAGGCCAGGACCTTACTATGGTCCCAGGTACTCACATCAATCTGTTCCTCACTACCCTAGAGCCTCCAGTTTTGCCTCTCTTCATTGTGCACACATCCTTCTGTTTCTCTTTACTTTCATTTCTCGACCTTGCTTTTCTTATTGGTGCCTGAGGTCTCTGAATGTCTGGTTTCCATCTCTGAAGTGGTCTCTGGAGTGCCCACTAGTGTGTTATGGGACCAAACAAGGGTTATTTGTGCATGGTCTGATTTCCCTCCCCGAAGGAATGCTCAGCGCAGGACTGGTCGTCATTTCAAGCTAGTTCCCTGTCCGGGCCCTGTAACACCACAAGAGACTGGTGATTGTCTCAGGCTTTCCTGCATCGCGTATATGGTCCCATGCGGTGGTCATATGTCTGAGACTTACTCCTGCCCCAGACTTTCCATCTCAGGCAGGGTTCTTCGAGTCTCTGGCTCACTGTTCCCCACCCTAGGAGCGCGTCTGGGCCTCTCTGGTACTGGGTGTTCTACCAGGATCTTCTTAGTCCCCCTAGAATGGCTTTAGGGTGCAAAGACAGGCCACAACAAGTAGTCTTCTACAGAGCTCGGGGTGAGAGGATTGGATTTGAAGGAGAGTATTGAAGATGTGGAGCTTGCCTATGTGCTTTTTCTAGCAGGTGTGACTGATGGGTTCCTAGGGAATGCCTCCTGGTGTTATGGGCTGGGATAATAGGACAATTGGGAGGAGGGTTGATGGGAAGATCTGTATCATATACTTGAGATGGGAGCAAAGAAGATAGGGATGTCTCAGCACGTGGTCGGCTACATGCTGAGATGGTAAGTGGGGGAGGGGGCAGAATGAGCTTAGGGAATTGAATTTGGAAATGAAGAAGTGTTGGAGATCTGCAGTTAGCCTACTGGCTTCCCTGGCTGCTATGGCCAGCTTGTTTGCAGTGATTGCCTGCTGGTGATGGCTGGGATAATGAGATGAAAGGAGGAACAAGCATTGGGAGGAGGTTTATATAATCCTCTAACGACTGGAGACAAGAGGAAGGGGCAGCCACAGCAGCTGGGTCTTCTAAGTATATATGGATAAGACAAAGGCATTGAATTTGGAGGAAAAGAGACTGAAAAGACCAGTGGTGAGTCGGCCTGCCTCCTCTATTTTCCTGATAATTTTGTAATTCTGTTCTTTACAGATGAATAGTTTTCAGTCATGTATATGTACCACATTTCTGTTATCCACTCATCGGTTGATGGGCATGTAAGCATCTATCCGTAAGTTTGCCTTTAATAAAATACTTAGTAGAAATGTGACCTCAGTAGCAGTGCTGTTGTTGATAACAGTCCACACTCAAGGCTTTTCTATAAGCTACTTTAACTTTGATATGATGCTACACTGCAAGACTGATTAAAGTAGTTTTGTTTCTTCAGGTCATGGGATCACACAACGAGTCTGCTTATAGCACTTTTCAAAAACTGTTTTACTTCTTGAGAATCCAAACACACTTAAATAGTCATTTAAGATGGCAAATTTGCACCCCAGCCCTTTAACTAAGATATTTGAGAGGCTTTCTCTCCAGATTATAAGAAACCTGAGGTATATTGATAGTAAGTTTCCTAATAGTATAATCTCAATTTTGACACACTCTACTCTTTGATATGTCATTTATTTCTATTAGTTGCCTAACTCTGGCTTTTTAGTAGATTCACACTGGATTCATCATTAACAGAACGTCAGAATACAGGATTCTGGAGAAGGGTAAAGACCATCAGCATCCTCCAAGATTCCAGTTTCCTTGCAGCACTTTGTGGGATGGACTTACTCCCTATATAGGCAAAAAAAGTGATTCTCCATAGAACAGAATGTTTTAAAACCCAGTGAAATTAATGGAAAACTTCAGGGAGTGTTTCAGAACAGCCAGATAGTAAATTTTCCACACACAAAATGAAACAAAACTGGACAATTTGTTGATGTGTTCATAAAAATGTGTTTTGCTTCTTTTTCTTAAAAGGTGTAGCAATGACAATTCAAATACAAAATAGAAAGCCAGACCTAGATTTAATATTTAATATAATTTATAAGAAACTCTATTTAAAGGAGCATTCTATAACTTTACCTATTTCAACCTTTCCTTTCAATTTCTAGCACTTGTGAACTATTTCTGCTTGTAGTCCAATTTGTTATTACTGCCTTTATGCCCCAAGCCCTTTCTCTCTGAAAAATAAAAAATAAAAGAATATCTACTGGCACAAGAACAAGCCTGTGTATGTATATTAACTCCCTCAGCCCAACACACACACACAGGCACACACACACACACACACACACACACACACAGAGGCACACACACACACAGACACACACACACACACACACACACACACACACACACACACACACACACACAGGAGAGACAAGTAACCATAAAACACAGGACCCACACATTGTTTGTAATCTGCTGTCTTATTATCAACTAGTAATTACCATATCATAAAATATACTATAGCATATCTTCTGAGTTTCAATGAAATAATTTCAAGATTGACAAAGTCTAGCCTAATTGTTTACTAGTTTGTCAGAAGACAAGGGAAAAAATAATAAACAAGGGTAAAAAAAAAACCCTATCTAATCTTGTAGAGTGCTCATCTTGTAGTACTATTATCCTCCATAACAGCTCACAGTAGTCTTTGGCAAAATCCTCAATTGTCATTTATTCTTGGAATATTATTTCCATTTTATCTTGTCATTCATTATTTCATAGAAAGGAAGAAAGAAAATTCTTGGTGATGTTGTTCTGTTTAGCAGTTTTCTTTTGAGTGACTTTGATGTGCCAAAGCTGAGCTGAGAGATTACAAGAACAATGAGAAGATAATCCTTGACTTCTTCCTTGCTGTTATTTTTCTCTTACAATGCCTGACTCACTGAGAGTGTAGAGTTTTTCAAGATAATTGAATTGTATCAGCATTCACAAGTCCCTGGGAATTGTATTCTCACAGCTCGAGGAGGACTACAAAATAAACATAACCAATAAATTATACATTAAGTCAGGTTTCTGGAAAGGAGAAGTCGTATAATAGATCAGAATTACGGTTGGAGAAATGGAAACAAGCAGCTTGATGGAAGAATTCAAAGAATAAGTGAAACTCAAACATTGAATGCATTTGATGCTAGAACTTTGCAAAATTCAAAACCATACTCAACAAATTAAAAGAACAAGAATATCTTGGTTAAATGTACTGCACATTTATTTTTTGGTTTCACGTATAATATCTAACTCCTACTTTTACTACAATAAAGCCTAGTATAAGTGTGGCAGCATTAAGACTATACAAACTTAAATGCAGATCCGTTGGGCTTGCACAGATGGTTTAGTCAGCAAAGTCCTCAGTGTATATGTATGAGGATCTGATGATCTGAGTTCAGATCCCATGCATCTGCTAGAGAGAGAGAGAGAGAGAGAGAGAGAGAGAGAGAGAGAGAGAGAGAGAGAGAGACAGAGAGAGACAGAGAGACAGAGACAGAGACAGAGAGAGACAGAGAGACAGAGAGAGACAGAGAGAGACAGAGAGAGACAGAGACAGAGACAGAGACAGAGAGAGAGAGACAGAGAGAGACAGAGAGAGAGACAGAGAGAGACAGAGAGAGAGACAGAGAGAGAGAGAGAGAGAGAGAGAGAGAGAGAGAGAGAGAGAGAGAGAAGAAAGCAAAACAAACCCGGCCAGGCAGATGTGAGTTTGTCATGCAGAATCCAGAGTCCAGAGACTAGGAGACAGGTGTATGCCCAGGATTTGCTAGCTAGCCAGCCTACGCACATCACACCCCTAATTCCTGTAAGAAGCACTCTCTCAAAAATAAAGTGTATGCTCAACATTGATGCTTGACCGCCATGTTTACAAGGCCCATGTGTGCTTATACCTGTACACAGATACACAAAAATGCACATGCCTTGATGGTAAGTGCTTTCTTTTTTTGTTTGTTTGTTTGGTTTTTTGTTTGTTGTTTTTTTTCTTTTTCTTTTTTTATTAATATATTCTTGTTACATCTCAATGGTTATCCCATCCCCTGTATCCTCCCATTCTTCCCACCCTCCCATTTTCCCCTTGCTCCCCTTACCTATGACTGTGACTGAGGGGGACCTCCTCCCCCTGCATATGCTCATAGGGTATCAAGTCTCTTCTTTGTAGCCTGCTATCCATCCTCTGAGTGCCACCAGGTCTCCTCATCCAGGGGACGTGGTCAAATATGAGGCACCAGAGTTCCTGTGAAAGTCATACCCCACTCTCCACTCAACTGTAGAGAATGTCCTGTCCATTGGCTAGATCTGGGTAGGGGTTTGAAGTTTACGGCCTGGATTGTCCTTGGCTGGTGCCATAGTTTGAGCAGGACTCCTGGGCCCAAATCTAGCTATCATAATGTTGTTTTTGTAGGTTGCTAGGACCCTCTGGATCCTTCTACTTTGCTATTCTTCAGGGAGACTTACTCTTTTGGTTGGCAGGTGTTTTTCCCTTGTAGTTTTGGTTACTGCTTGCTTAGGGTCGGGGCTACTGAAGGCTGTGTGATTACGGCAACTGCTTAAAAAGAGAGTATAAGTTTTACTGCAATAGTTGACTCTTCTCTTCATAAAAAATATCATGCCGTGGCTTCTGGCTGCATTTGACCTACCTAAGGACTTCTTTCCCAGTAGGAACTCATCCTCTCTGACCCAGTCACTGCTTTTCAACAAGCTAGTGTGATGCTCTAAATTATTTGTTATCGTTTTAATAATGTTAACAGCACTTCATCAAGGGTTGGGTCTTTCTTAAGAAAGTACATTTCAAAAACCCATGTAAATAACATTAACTTAAAAGTTTTGCTAAGCCTAATTCCAAGGGTTTATTTTTATAACTTTCATCATATTTGATATTACTTCCGCTAATGAAATCTTGAGAGTTAGAATCAACTTTTTCCAAATTCCTGCTAAGTTTCATATTTTGAGCTCTCATTTACCACAATTCTGTTGGTATTTTGAAGTGAAATCCTGCTATGTGGGTACAGGGGGTCTTGAACTAGAGACTCTTCACCTTGGGGTTTTGAGGGCTAGGATTCATATCAACATCCATAACGGTGAATCCTTTGGATAGTTTTTATTACAAAATGCATTTTTAATTTAGGAGCTTCACACCAAAATAATCCCCGACCCCAGGCTACAGCCTGGACAGGGTGCTAGTGTAAAGCAACGTATTCTTGTTGTTCAGCTATATCAGAGCTCTGGCAGCCCAGATGCATTGACATAGAACAGCAAGAGCATTGTTTTCTAAGCAATAAGGCTCAACAACGGATTTAAATGTTCACAAACCTAGACACAAACAGATGTGCTATCATGCAGCCTCTGCTTTTCCAATCACAGACACAAGCAGTACAAACACAGTGTGATTATAAGGGTCCTAGGGATTGGAGACTGGTCAAAGACCATTGGCTTCAAATTGGTTACCAGCAGTGTTATAACTCAGTAAGAAGCAGCCTCTTCTTGGAGCCATTGAATCCAGGCATTGACTTCTGGGCTTCAGCCATGGAAACATGCAACTTGGCCTAAAGTCTCTGGTTTCCGTATTTGGATATTACAGAGCTGGCTCCATCCCTTAAACCTCATGAGCCAATATTTACCAGTTGTAGACTTTTTTTTTCCAGCCTCTCACTCTCGGACTTCACTGAGTTGAGGAGAGCTAGGACCTCAGTCTGTATCAGACGTTAGTGTGAAGGATGCTCATGCAGATTGGATCTTCTGAAACTTTCCCTGTACCAGCAATAAGGTCGCTCAGCTTTCTTATCGTGCTTGTGCTCAGTGAAGCAACACTTAATTTCCTTCAAGAACTTCTCTTTTTCATTCATAACTTAACTAACTGGTACAAGAAGCCTAGCTTGTGGCTTTCGACATGCTCCTCACACTAAGATTAATCATTTCTAGATTTTTCCTAGATTCTTCTTTCCCTAGAACATTAGAGGTCATTGCAAGGTTATTAATTGACCTAATTTCAGTATCATCTTGTTATGGTATTGGAAGACCTGATAGAAAGGAACAGCCAGTCAGTCCATGTGGTAGACTACACATACACATTAGTTTATGAAGTTCATTATCTTTAATTGGGCATATTTTGGGGGCTCTCCTAAACAATTATAATTGTAGCATCGAAGGTCGTTGATCTTAGATTAACTTAGTGAATACAATAATGAAGCTTAAAATGTAGGTAGAATTGTAAAAGGTATTGCCAGCAGGAAATGAGTGTATAACATTGGACAAACAAGTTGTATTAGATTCTACTTGGTACAGGGTTACCACATATCTCCCCTGTGTAAAACCACACTATCTGTGATGAACAAGAAACCATGATTTGCTTTCATGGAAGTAAAGGTGGGTGTGGTAATCTCTTGCTTACCGTAAGCCTTTTAATAAGAGAAAACATGGTCTTTTTTGTGCTTACTTAAGACAGTTTTGACAAGGTCTGCCATTTGCTTACTACTTGATTTCCAGGTCCCCTTCACTGTGAAGGCACATACCTTCCCCCTCCAAGTTTCCTCAGCAGCTGTATCAATGGAAGCCACTGTGCTTTGAGCTTGTGACTTTGCTACCATGATAGATGCTTTCTTTGCTGTTCCGTTGTGTTCTCTTGTATAGCACAAGCCAGAGGAAAACAAGGACATGTACATGATCCACCCAGCTCTGGATAATTAGGATGCTACCTTAATTATTTTTAAGACACAATTAAAATTAGAAATTATTTTATAATCCTCAGTAACAAGCTTAGTCAATGACACAGTAGACGCCACACAAAGTGGGTCTCAGAAATTCATGTTGTATGAGCTAAGAACAAAAATGACCTGAGCCATGATCTTGCATACAAAAGGGATGTGGACATTTATTTATTGTCTTATACATTAAAAGCCAGAATCGGAGTCTGAAATGGGAAACTTTCATAGCTGTAAATCTTTCAAAGATTATCCTTTTATCTAAAGGAAACATTTTCTCCCTCATCAGACACCAGTAACATAAAGATAGTTTAGTTTCTGTTTGTTTTATGGTCTTGAAATTCTGAAAAAGAAGTTATAAGAGGGCAAGTTAACTTATTAAAATGCTGCAAGTCCTTTGAAGGAAAGATATTTTTATTAGATATATGTTCAAGGCATTCTTTCCGTCCTTGCAGTTTTCTTTCTCATAAAAGATATTCTCTTTCAAATGGACTTCAACTGTCAAATGTGTTTCCACTTATGTTTGCTTCATCTCTGTAAATACGCTAGGGCCCATCTGAAGTAATAACTCCTTTGGTAAAACTTTATCTCTTCAAACATAATAAAAGCAAGCTATTCTATCAAGCCAAATACATCATGCACTATAATATATGAATTGATCCCATTATTGATTCATGTTTCCTAATTCAACCATCACCCCCACCACCGTGCCCTTCACCAAGGCCAAGTGCACGCTGAATATGATCATATTCTCCAAAAGTATGTCTTTGTATGGTTTAGCAAGTCTAAACTGCCAGCAATTAGTTGATCCACTCCTAAGCCAAGGCCTGAAATAAATCCTTATTTCAGATATTGGAAAGATTGCAATACCCCTTGCTTCAACATACGATTCCTTAAATAGTACCCCAGTGGCCTCCTGGAGTCTGTGCACTTCCTTAGGCCTCATTTATTCTCAGAATATGACCTAGGTGCTGGGGAGGATAGAAAGCATTATCTTATGTTCAGATTGCCCAAGTGTACCCTAAGGAATCAAAACATTAAGAAGCATATGGTACCAGTATTGTCTAGGTTAAGGCACATTGTCTCAATTTAGAATTTAAAAAGAGTGATGCAGCAATTGTTATGAACTCACAGAGACCCTTTCTTCCAAGTCAAATGGTCACATTTCACGAAGCAGTATGGCAGATTACATATTTTAAAGGTTCCCTATCTTACCAGTCAATGACTCTACAAAGAAGAAAACTTCTTAGAAAATACCATATAGGTCATTTAGAGAAGACACATACACACACACACACACACACACACACACACACACACACACACACACACACACATTTTAGCTTGTTTAGCCCTATTCTGGTGCGGACAAAGTCAGTGTTTGATAACACAATTCTGAGTGACTAGCTGATGCAGAAGTTAAATGTACATGACAGAAGAATGAACTCTGATGGATGACTCTGGACCAGCTATGATGACAAAAGCCTGGGATGTTTGCAGGGTTGGTTATTAGGTTAAATGGGCATTACTCGACTGGTCTTTGAACACTGCAAAACCTGAGGCAGTGGTCATCACTGAACCCTGAAGACAAGATGCTTGCAGGGTTAATAGGCGGTAGAGTCCATCTGTCTACTACAGTGACATATTATTTACTAAATCCTTGAAGTTGAAAAATTTCAAAACACATTAGAAGAGTAATATTTCTGTTTTTTTTCCTTCTTTGGGATTACAAACAGATTTCTACGGATTTCTGGTATTTTCATAATGCCTTCAGGTTCATCATTTATTTTTCTGACAAACTAATATAAATTTCTATTTTAAAGTTTACTTACCTATTTGGTATTGTTATTTTCTCAAGTTTATACACAAAGAAACTGGCAAATTTGCATCTTAGTCTCATTGAGTGTATTTTTATGTATTTATTTATATTTAACCTGCCTTAAAAATATGAGCTGGGGAGTTTATACAGGAAATTCCAGGCACCCTATATGACAGAAAGAAGCCTGAGTGTCAAAGCAAGAAGACAATAAATACTTATTTAAAAAACATTCTGAGACAAACATAATTACACCATTTGCCCACTCCCTTTCCTCCTCTAAAACTGCCTCATATACCCCTTCTTGCACTTTTTCAAATTCATGGTCTCCTTTTTTCGTTAATTGTTGGTGTTGGTGGTATTGGTGGTGTAGTGTGTGTGTGTGTGCGTGTGCATGTAAATATCTCCTTAACTGTATAATGATACTTGTATGTATGTTTTCAGAGCAAACTATTTGAAATTAAAAATAATATATACATATTAACATATTATAATCTCAGAATACAAAATAAATAATTAAGAAAGTGAGAATTATAGCAAACTAAAAGTCCTTAGAGGGCCAAGAAATTACTTGCAACTATACTGGGACTACCTGTAATATCTTCATAGGTAGGAGTTTCTTTCTTTCTTTCTTTCTTTTTTTTTTTTTGAGACAAGGTTTCTCTGTGTAGCCTTGGCTGTCCTGAATTCAGTTTGTAGACCAGGCTGTCTTCAAATTCACAGTGATCCACCTGCCTCTGCCTCCTGAGTGCTGGAATTAAAGGTGTGCACCACCATGCCTGGTTAGTTGAAAAGTTAAAAAGCAAGCATTGCAATCAAATGCAGTGTGGCATAAAGAGGAAAGTATTATGGGATAGATTTCTTTCTTCTCTCTTGAAACAAGCATACTGTTTGACCAGACAAAACTCACTTTGCTGTATTCCACTATTATTAGAGTAAAATATCTATTTAAAAGTATTCAAAATAAGACAAAATAAATAAATTACTGCCCCGATGTTCATGGCATAACTTTTCTTTTATAGAAGCTGCAATTTTATCTGTGAACACAATGGTCAGAGTTCTGTAATAGAGAAAAATTATGGTGTTATATAGCACTAAGTCTACTTCAGTTTTTAAAAGGGCTCTAATTTCAATCTAAGCAATGAAATAAACCAAGAGCCTACATAATGAAAATTAATAATTATATTAAAATTTTAAGTATATATTATGTATAAAACATATCAGTATGTTCAATAACTTTTCAGTAAACTTACTGAATTAATATTAAATAATTCACTAAAAATAAAATATAACAATTAAAGATGGATAATGTATCCAAAAGCTGTATTGCATAGACTTATTGCTGGCTTATGGAAGAAAATTGGCATGTTTTCAAGTCTCTGCTATGGTTAGCTATAATAAATCAATAGTAAAACTGGGAAAGTGAAAAGATCTCGACTGTTGCTGGGAGGATGTGACTAGAGTTTCTGACCTACTGAAATGCTAACTTTTAGAGACAGGTATATAGTAAAGTAATAGTCATAATCCAGGGTCCTCTTTATTTCGTACCACACAGCCAAGAAGCAGAAAGTCACACGAAAGGAAATTAGGTAAAACATTTTAGATGTCTGTTAATAATTGTGAATTCTAGTATTTACTTTGGATCACACAGAATTGACATTTCCATAGAACTAAAGAAATTACGGCAGTTTGTAATTTCATGTTTCTATCTGTGATGGGTTTTATTTCTCATCCACATGTAAAGTTAGAAATTATCCTGACATACTAATCCAAATATTATGCATAACCACAGGAGAATGATGCTGTAATGATATGGAGAAATTGTAGCCTGTACAATGAGTACTACAACAAGGTTTTATTTGGTCCACAGAAGAGTATATGCCACATCTGCTGTGCTGATGCTTTTCCTGTAAAAGAAAAGAGTAGACAGAAAAATAAACCTCAAATTATCAAAACTGATTGATAATACAAAAAATTAGGGATGGAGACAGAAAGGTAACCCATTAAGTTATTCTTAAATAATATATTTTATCATAGGACTCACTCCTAGATTTTAAAACTTACTGTAAACACAAGCTAATATTCACAAATTGCCAATCATGAAGCCACATTTTCCAAAGTGACAGCCTGAACTACAGATATGTAAGGAAGACTTTTTTGTGTGTGCAAGTGTAAGAAAACTAAGCAGCTTCTCTACTTAACAATTACTTAATGTGTTTCATATGATAATACTTTGTAACCACCCTAGGAAAAGTTGTATTAAATAGAAATTTCCCTGTAGTTGGGCTCAAAGTTCCACGCTTAACCAAGTGGCTATTGATAATTGCTAGTTACTGGGGAAAGAACACTTATTTTCTTTATAAGGTTAACTCCTGGTCAGTCCACAATACTTAAGTGGAAAGCGACACACCTAAAATTATTTTGGCGACACAGACTTTCCTTGATGAGGGTAGGGGCAGGGATGATGACAAAGTTTTATGGGAGGAGAATGGGGTGGACATAGAAGAATTGAGGAAGGAGGGTAAATGTAATGTATGTGTGCACTTGGAGTCAAACATACTAGGTGAGCTCTCTACCACCAATATGCACACATCTGTAATTTAGTATGTCCATTTTGGGAGTTCAGTTCAGTAGCCACTGTCTCATGGAACCAATCAATGAAATCAAAATTCCCAACAGCCAATTGTGTTTCTGAGTTAGTGTTTTTTTCACTTTAAAATATAAGCCCAAAGTATTACATAACTTATGAAAAGCAAAGTGTTCTCTTCAAGTTTATGAACTGATCAAGATTTGCACGTGAATAATTCCTAGTATTCAACTATAAATTAAGTCAATTAAAGTTAAATATATGGATATAATTTTCTACAGCTGTGGAGTAAGAAACACACCCAGGAGTCAGTTTAAGATTGTCTGAATATTTAACTTTGTCATACTTGCTCACACATCAAAAGAGTTCATTTTCCATATCCATCTGGAATGTTAATAAATTACTAAAATCAATGACGCTTCACTGGATTTATTCTTTGCTTTCTTTCTTTCTTTTTTTTTTTTAATTGAGAAAAGCAGGGTTGTTGTTGTCTGTTCTTTGTGTTTTTTCTTCATTAATTTATTTATCTGCTCATTTTACATCCCAATCACAAACCCACTCCCTCCTCTCTACCCAGTCCCACCCTCCCACCCTGTCTCCCCATACACTCCACTCCCCAACTCTAGCACATGAAGTCGCATCAGCACTGAGCGCCTCCACTTTCACTGAGGCAAAACAAGGCAGCCCTGCTAGGGAAATGGGATCCAGAGCGAGGCAACAATGTTCAAGTCAGAGACAGCCCTTGCTCCAATTGTTTTTACAGACAAAGATTTATTTTATTTTTTGTGTTTCATTAAATATTTTTTTTTACATATACAAAATTCTACCAGAGAATCCCTACAGCCAATAAACACCTTCTGCAATTTGGATGGATACGAAATTAACCAGAGAACAAAGCACAAAACCAAAAACAAACAAACAAAAACCCAAAACAAAAAACAAACCAACAAAACAACAACGTAAACCGATAGCCTCCCTGTATATGAAGGACAAGTGGGCTGAAAAATGAGGAAGACAACACCCCTCACAATAGCCATAAATAATTTAACGTTTCTTGGTGTAACTCTAAACATGCCATTTAAGATCTGTATCACAAGAATTTCAAGAAGATATCAGAAGATGTTCTATGAGATCCCCATGCTCATGAATACACAGGATTAAGAGTAAAAATGGCCATCTTACCAAAAGCAGTCTATAGATTCAATGCAATTCCCATCAAATACCAACACAATTCTCTACAGACCTTGAAAGACCAATTCTCAACTTCAGGTGGGAAAACAAGAAACCCAGGATAGTTAAAATAATCCTGTACAATAAAAGAACTTCTGGAGGAATCTCCACCCCCGATTTCCAAGCTGTACTATAGAGCAACAGTATTTAAAACAGCCTAGCACTGGCATAGAATCAGACTGGTTGATCAATGGAATCTTCGAAGACTCAGACATAAGCCCACACAACATCATTGGAAAAAAGAAAGCATATTCAACAACAAATGGTGCTGATCTAATTGGATGTCTACATGTAGAAAAATGCAAGAACGCTGCATAAAACTCAAGTCCAAGTGGATCAAATACCTCAACATAAAAGCAGAAACACCAATTCTAGAAGAAGAGAAAGTGGTGAAGATCCTTGAACTCATTGGCACAGGAGACGAACAGCAAATAGAACACTAACAGCTCAGATTAAGAGCAATAATTAATAAGCAGGAACTCCTGAAACAAAAAAAGCTTCTGTAAGGCAAAGGACACCATCAATAGGTTAATTTTGTATCCAGTCACTTTGCTGAAGGTGTTTATCAGCTGTAGGAGTTCTCTGGTAGAATTTTGGGGTCACTTATGTTTACTACCATATCATTTGTGATAAATGAGACTTTAACTCTTCCTTTCCACTTTTTAAAACGTATTTTATTTTTAAATATACATTTATATTATTACACATATATACAATAAACTACCTATAGCAAGAAGAACCATGACACAGTCAGGAATTATAAAAATGTTACATTCTAAGTGTTTGGCTATTTGTGTTTGACAGCCTTGAAGAAAACATCTTTCCTATCTTAATGTGTCTAAAATTCTGAATGTAAATCAATCTCTATCACATCTTGTCATTGTTAATTTAAAACATCTATCTAGACCTAAAAACATCTTAACCCCTAAACAACTAAGCTTCATTGTAAAACTAAGCAACCTGGTTTTTAACCCATCAGAGACTTGAGAAGGAATAAACTTGATTACCTGAGTATGCCGGAAGTGGAAGTTAGTAGCTGTCCAAAGGAGAAAATGACAGCGGCAGTTTTCTACCTGAATAGTCACCCAAAACTCTATATTATATTGGAGCATCTTCTTCAACCTTCTAGGCAAATATATATGACAGACATATTTGTGAGGCAAGAACTATTGAGGACTTGTTTAACCTGTCCTGGCAGAGTTTGGCTATCAACTCTTCCTGCAACGAAGCTTGCCATTTTTGAGGGCAAAATTTTGTTTGTGGCAGAAATTAGATCAGTTTGCCCGGTGGCTTGTTTGCCTCATTTGAAGCCATCTCCATTAGAAGGTTCTTTTTTGCTCATTATCCTCTTTGAGGTAGGCTGGGTGTTGCAAGGAGTTAACCTGTCTCATTTTCTTTCTTTCCTTTTCTTTTCTTTTTCTTTTTCTTTTTTCTTTTTTTTTTTTTTTTGTGTGTGTGTGTATTTTTATTTTTATTTTTTATTTTTCCTGGTTTATTTATTTATTTATTTATTTTTCCTTTTTTCTTTTTTCTCCTTTATTAATTTATTCTTGTTACATCTCAATGGTTATCCCATCCCTTGTATTCTCCCATTCTTCCCTCCCTCCCATTTTCCCCTTATTCCCCTGCCCTATGACTGTTCCTGAGGGGGATTACCTCCCCCTGTATATGTTCATAGGGTATCAAGTCTCTTCTTGGTAACCTGCTGTCCTTCCTCTGAGTGCCACCAGGTCTCCCCCTCCAGGGGACATGGCCAAAGGTGAGGCACCAGAGTATGTGAGAAAGTAATATCCCACTCTCTACTCTACTGTAGAGAGTGTTCTGTCCATTGGCTAGATCTGGGTAGGGGTTTAAGGTTTACTGCCTGTATTGTCCTTGGCTGGTGCCTTAGTTTGAGCGGGACCCCTGGGCCAAAATCTGCCTATCATAATGTTCTACTTGTAGGCTTCTAGGACCCTCTGGATACTTCTACTTTGCCATTCTCCCATGCTTCTCTCATCTAGCGTCCCAATAGAATGTCCTCCCCTCTGTCTCAGTTTCCTGGTAAGTGAAGGCTTTCGTGGGACATGCCCGTTGGGCTAATATGCAGATATAAGTGAGTATATACCATTTGAGTCTTTCTGCTTCTGGGTTAACTCACTCATGAGTCTTTGAAATAAAAATATTTTAAAACACTGTATTCTGTAGGTCTATTAGGTTTTTTAAAAACTTACCTAACTATTTTATATTATCTTTCTATATAATCACATGTATCTGTTGCTCCTAAGATGTATATTCTTGTGATAAAAATAGACTAGTAATTGGTATGACCATGATTTGATCAACTAACAATTTTATTTATCCTAAATGGACTGCAATAGCACTTTCAAAGTATTAGAAGTAAATCTTGTATTATAATTGTTATATGGATGAAATACCTCATATTAGAGTAGAAATATATATATATATATATGTATATATAATATGTGAAGAATAAACTTACATTTGAATTCTTTACCATTGTATCTAGAATTAAACTATACAAAATTCTATTCCTGTAAATTAAAAATAACCTTGTGGTAGCAGCCTTATTCATAATAGCCAGAACATGGAAACAGCCTAAGTGTCCCTCAATAGAAGAATGGATAAAGAAACTGTGGTACATATACACTATGGAATACTATTCAGCTATTAAAAACAAGGAATTCCCGAAATTTGTGGATAAATGGATTGAGCTAGAAATGATCATAATGAGTGAGTTAACCCAGAAGCAGAAAGACTCAAATGGTATATACTCACTTATATCTGCATATTAGCCCAATGGGCATGTCCCACGAAAGCCTTCACTTGCCAGGAAACTGCGACAGAGGAGAGGACATTCTAGTGGGACTCTAGATGAGAGAATCATGGGAGAAAGGCAAAGTAGAAGGACCCAGAGGGTCCTAGAAGCCTACAAGTAGAACATTATGATAGGCAGATTTGGGCACAGGGTTCCCGCTCAAACTAAGGCACCAGCCAAGGACAATACAGGCGGTAAACCTTAAGCCCCTACCCAGATCTAGACAATGGACAGAACACTCTCCACAGTAGAGTGGAGAGTGGGATATTACTTTCTCACATACTCTGGTGCCTCACCTTTGACCATGTCCCCTGGACGGGGAGACCTGGTGGCAATCAGAGGAAGGACAGTAGGTTACCAAGAAGAGACTTGATACCCTATGATCATATAGAGGGGAGGTAATCCCCCTCAGGAACAGTCACAGGGGAGGGGAATAAGGGGAAATTGGGAGGGAGGGAAGAATGGGAGGATACAAGGGATGGGATAACCATTGAGATGTAACAAGAATAAATTAATAAAGGAGGAAAAAAAAGGTCAAAAATAAATAAATAAATGAACCTCATAATGGAAAAAAAAATAACCTTGTGGGTGACAATTGAGGCATTAAGTTGAGGAGTAGATTCACTAATCTACTTTTTGTTCTATCTTCCCTATATATTTCTATATTTCTCTCTTTCTTTTCAACCCCTATCTCCAAACCTAAGATTGCAACATGAGGGAAAAAAGAGACATCACTGAGTCTAATCTTGTTTATTTTCTAAATAAGACAAATAATAACTTGTAATCAAAAACCAAAAACCAACCAGACCCTTCTTAAAGGCAATGGGGTGTCATTCCCTTAAGGTTTCTTCTGGCTGATTTGGGATGATTAATACCTAGTAGGGGCCCAATTAAAATTGAGGAAATGGCTAAACAAGCTAGGAATCACATCTGTGGTCAGTTTCCAAATGTTGAGAAATTCCAGGCTTAATTAGAGACCTGTGTGGGACAGTCTGAAATGTTGGACCAATTGGGAATGGAATCTTTCTTCGAAAGTGTCCTAGGAACTGTCTTGTTCTGATGAGCAACAGCAGTTGAAGCACTTGGTGCCAGAACATGAAGAATACAGGATGTCCGTGTCCAACATGCTGAGAGGAATGCATCCTGTTAGGTCTGATCCAATGTCAGTGTCCAATTCTTTTGTTATGAAAGCATATTATTTTCTCACAAGTATTATAGAGTCCTAAAATTATAAGTATATAAGGTATGTGATCCACAGAACAATTAAGGCTGGTTTTCTGCTCTTCGTATGAGCAGGAAAAAAGACATCGGCAAATCATCATTCATGCCATAAGAAGAATGGCATCTAATAGTAATTCACAAAGATTCTGTAGCCAACAAGAAGCATTGTCTATGCATAGACATTCATGCCTCAGCCAGTCTCAGAGCTATTCCCATATAGTAGGATTAGCAATATAAGTTACCTGTTTGTTCTACAGTTGAAATTCTTCACATCCTGATGGTATCCTTTCCATTTTTATCCCCTTGATCTCCTTTAATTGTCATATTGCTCCGTCTAGAACTTCAAGTGCTATATTGAAGAGATGGAGACAGTGAGCAGCCTTGTCTTGTACCGGCTGTAGTGGAATTTAGGAAATTTTAGTGAGAAAAGTTTTTTATACAATGTATTCTGATCACAGTTTTGCCTTTTTCAACTCCTCCCTGATCATCCTCACCTCCCCATCCTCCAAGTCCATGCCCTTTCGTTCTCTTTCTCCAATGGCGTCTCATTGGCATATGAAGCACCATTCTTAAGCTGTTTGCTCTATAACAGGTCATTCATTATAGCTGGAATTTAGTTCTAGGGAGCTTTGAGAGATTTCACTACCCCATTTCGTACAACTTCAGTATTTAAAAGAGTCCCCTACTTAACAACTGTATTGTATGATGAGTACATAAATTTAATTTATGCATTTTTGTTACTGCTACCGGTAAAACAATTGAATGACTTTTTTCCTGTTATACAGTCTGACTCTAAAACCCAAGCCAGTTATTTCATCTGAGATGGATAATGTTAAGAGGACTCATTTTGTTTGACTTCTTGACAGGTGGTAAAAATCACATAATTATGGGATGAATAGATGAGGGTAGGTAAATGATAGATAGATGATAGATAGACAGATAATTGATAGACTGATAGAAACAGATAGATGATAGATAGATAGATAGATAGATAGATAGATAGATAGATAGATAATAGATAGATAACACAAAATGTGACCCTGTCTGTGACAAGGACTCCATCTACTTGCTCTTCTATTGCAATTGCCATAGGAAACTGTATCTCTCTGTGTAAACTTAATACTCCAGGTGCAAGATCACATCTCCTTTCCAGGTAAGTAAGATCTTGACATTCACTTCACCGTAGGCCTAGACATGAGATTTAGATTAGTGTAGACATAGGACAATGGGCAAATTTTCACCACAGTTGGCAATTATCTTCAACATGTTTATTGCAATACACGGAATATGCATTGAAAATTTGTAGTTAAAACAAGAAAAATAAAAGCAAATGAATTTACTTTATGGTTCCTCTTTAAAAATAATGACCAATAAACTTCAGGTAGAAGTTGCTTTTAGTAGTAGCTATAAGAAGAAACATTTTAAAATAATGAGGTCCTTTATTCCCTTGGACAAATATATTATTCAGATACCAACTGCATCTTGTTGCAATGTTTTCCATTTAAAATAACTGACTATTCATAAAGCATAAAGCAAATGAATGGAGCATTGGCTCTTTGTTTTATAAAAATTCTTTATAATATATATTTAGTATAAACATTCTTTGAAATAGCACTGGAGATTTAAAAATAAAGGCATATAGTTCCATTCTTCATTTCTTGATAATTAAGAGTGTAAATTTTTCTCGGCTTTGTTTTCTAGAACAATATTAAAAGTTTCTGAAAATTTAGTTGTAATTTGACTGTGTGTTTAGTTAACTGTCCAGGGCAATGTATGGCTATGTGTCTACTGCTTTTTTTACTAGTTGTTCTAATTCCAGCAATTGGGTGAAATGAATTTCCTATTTCATAAGAAAACAAGACCAATTTTGTACCTGTGTATATCAAAGAAACAAGTAACCTGGAAATTACTAATGGGAAAGAAATTGAATTTTGTACATTTTTATGTATACAAACACAAAATGCTAGATATTATTTAAATATAAAATGCAAATGCGTTAAATATCAGAAAAACTATTTTATAGTCATATTATCCAAAGAAGTTTCCTGGACAGTTGTAAATCCTGCATACATTTCTGTATAAAAATTTACAACAAAAGGAAAATACACAAATCATCCCTCAAGTAACGACTCTGCTATAACAGAAATTTCCATTGGAATTATATGTCAAGAGATTTGTGTCCAACTCTTAAGTGTCTTAAGTATACCCCGTGCCTGGCACTGGCATACTTGCCTCTGTATCGAACATCCTTTCTTTCTACCCACCAAATTATTGCATCTATTTCAAGGCCCCTTTCAAAAGCTCTTTTCCCTCCTTATAAGTCAAAATTAATTACATCTTCCTTTGGACCCTCAAAGCACTTTGAACCTCTAAATGGCAATTACTTTATTCTGTCTTGAACTATTTACATGTTTAAATATATCCGCCTCATAAGACCTTAGGGTCCATACAGACACATCTTAGCCAGCTCCTCCCCTATCTCATCAGATTTTTTCCAAATACCTATACTTCCTTGTAATTTGAGAAATGGTTACACATGATACAAATGGTGCCCAGTGACTTTGGATTAAACAATACCAATAATTACATTGGAAATTTCTCCTTAATGTACATGCCAGTCAAATTCTGACTATAAAGATGCCTTTATACTTTAATACTTCTGTACCTTAGACAAGAATTCTTCAATGTTAGAATCCATGTCTGTGGCTTAGTCTTTGGATACCTAAATGCATCCATTAACATATCACACCTGTAGGATGTCTAAAGCTGTCACTTAGAGAACCAGTCTTCTCCCATGCTTTGCTAAGATTAACCTTTTGAGTCATATAAATCAAAACTTGAAAGAACAGAAAAAGTTGAAGTTACTGTCATCATATTCTCTTTGAAACTAGAGAGCAGGACCATTGGTAGTATTCTCAATTTTCTTTTTTAGTATTTCTAAGATGTTTCTCTTCATGGAAATAAAAACAAGCTACTCATTTTCAGACACCTTTTAATTTCAGGATACGCATTTTCTAGTTAGAAAATTATGGGTACGAAGTTTTAAAATCCCATCAAATGTTTATAAATAGGAAGGGCAATAATGTAATTGGATGTAATGCTATTAACCACCACTTTAAACCTTAAAGCTTGGACAATATTACAGTCCAAATAATGGCTTGCGGAACTCTGTACAAAGCAACAATCTCTGCTCTTTTGAGCAGGTAAATGAATTGAACAATATTTCCTAAGCTAACCTGTGATATTCTCACTGACAACTAGTTTCATATGAAATTCAATGAATTCCCCCCCCCTCAGTTCATTAAGGGGTTCAGTATGCTTTCTCATAAGTTTTACTTAGTTTTCAATTATTTGATTTTTCCCTGTGATAAGCTGATTTAAATGGATATCTATTCTCATATTATAGACAGTGGAAACTGAGGTTCAGACATTTGATGTCAAAAACCCTTTATTCTGTGCTCTTCTAAGATCTTTGCTCTTGGTTAAACTTAGTAACAGGAAAAAAAAAACCACAATGTTGGAGACATGAGTGGGTGAAACTTAGAAGCACTTTAGAAGTGTTCCCCTTCAAACTGATTGCCACTGATCATATAGAGAGGGACAGGAGAGGAATGAGAAATTAATTTGGCATGTGTTGATAATTAAACTTTTTTCTTACTTATGAAGTTTTATATAACACAGATGTACAATTCCTCGTAACTCTTAGTTCTACTGTCCCCTCCATATTATTCATATGGAGTTTCCTCTGTCCATATCTGACCATATTGTCAATTCGGATTAAATAACAAAAACTCACGTTTTTCTAATGTTATATTACTTTATTTTAAATGTCATCAAAATTGATATTCCTTTTTGACACCATGCTCTAAATATGATTATGAGCTTGTCCTGGCTGCTACCAGCAGAGTGTTCTGTAAGATGTAAGGCCACACCACCAGAGTAGAAGCTGTGCAGGACACAGAGGACCGAAGGCAGTCGTGTCCCTGAGTGACTTCATCACTGGAGCCTTTCTCCTCTAATTTGAGTTGTTGGGATGTATAGCAACTGAGGAACAGTGTAATAAGAAATTTTAAAAGTAAAAAATAATAATAATAAGGGAATTATGTTATTATTTGGTCCAAACATCCAAACTCATTCTTGTTTAATAAATACAGATTTATGAAAAGTGGAAAGTTTCTGTATGAACCTAAGATAATGTTCTGATATATAGCCACTTAACGGTTAAATGTGACATCTCTTTATAACCTAAATGGTGTGAAATCTAAATAATGAAAACTGTCTGAATGAGGAATGAATTAAAACCTTCACTTACCATGGCACTAGTAGTCCTATTTAGCTTACAAAACAGTTTCACATACGTGATATTATCTTCCAAAATAATAGTATGTCTGCTCAATGAAAATAAAATAAATCCCCCCAAAATGTAAACATCTAAAAGTTGAGCTCATGGCTTTGGAAATCTTTCTGTATTGACTACTTCAAATATTGAAAAGAAATAAGAAACACACACAACAAATAAAAATATTCTACACCCAGACAAATTGTCTTGTATCTTAGAAAACTCAAATTAACTAGAGTATAATATTCAGTGATAAGCATGCTGATAAGTGAATTAGTCATGGAATGGTTTTATTTCTTAATTTACACATTGATCTTCAAACAGTCATATTTATAAATTGCAGCTAAAGGTTTACTTAATTTAAAAAGATATGTAAGTTGAATAGATAAGTGTATTTGAAAAAGTAACTTTACTTAAAATATATAAATATCGCAGTAACATTTTCATAATTCTGTATTTAATACTACTTTTTATGCGTTCTCAAAAAATGTGATGCATTTGTTCTTGTGTGTATTGAACAATTTAACTTGACCAAGTAGAAGTTTCTTTGTAGAGAGTTTTTTCAAAAAATAAAACCATTATGATATTTAGCAAAATTATAGATGGTAAAATAACAATTACCCTATGCTACTACCATGATCCTGAAGTCCCAGGGACCATCTCTATCTCCATCCGTGTCTATGAGAAATAATGAACATTTATTCATCGAGTTTATTTTTATTACTGAACCCAAGCCAAAGTCTCAGCCTGGGGTTCAAGTTCTCAAAGACAGGCAGATTTAATAAATTTGTCACCACCTTAATATTGCTTAAGTGCAGATGGAAGTGATGGCTGGTAAGTCTGTGGATTGAGGACAACCCCTGAGTTGTTAATGTTGATATGCTTTTCAAGAACCCCAAGTGTTTATTTTTTGTTCTCAATAGCTGTGCAGCTTACTAGGCCTATATTAATTAAAATTAACCATTCCCCCCTTTTCTCCAATTTATCAATTATTATTTTAGTCAAGGACTTGGTGTGTCATTGGATTATTTTGAAGGAAATAAAAAGAATGCGACTAAATTCCTGAGTAAGTCTTTTTTTTTTTCCTTGCTGGATAACATTGTAAGACACACACACACACACACACACACACACACACACACACACACACACATTCTTAAAGTGTCAACTTTCTTTAAACGAAAGGTAATTTCTAAAGTTGTGTGCTCCTGAACAGGAATGCTTTCTGGAGATGAACTAAGCCACTATCAATTTAGTACCTATGAGGTGATATGGCCAAAGTTTGCATTTAAAAATGAATTTGCAGTTGTCTTTTGTCTCTATTTCCTAATTCATTTTTAGGGCTTTAAAGATCTGTTGTAACAGGACTCTTGTTACATTTAATAAGTGCCATGTTGATTGGCGTTCTCTAAGTAGGCTTTTCAGTTTGCCTGTGGGGAAATTTAATATAAAAACATTCAACATTCTTTTATTAGTGTTTTTTACTATTCCCAGTCCCATCAGACCTTTGGTGCAAGCAGTGTATTATTGAAAAGCTTATCTGTAAGAAGTGAGCCAAGGGGAAAGTCAGCCTTTATTAATATTGACATCATGTTCCCACACAATGGCTGTCTAAAGAAACTTTTCAATTGGATTTCAGCTGCTTTGATGCAATATAAATGGAAACAACTGAATGCCTGGCTTAGCACAAAATAGTGACTAACGCCATATCCTACACATCCACCCAAAAGGTGGGAGTTAGATGTATGTCAGGGCTGCATTTGTTATTTGTAATTCATAATGGTTAGCAGAATATTAGTTATGCTAATTTTGTAGGTTCATGAATACACATATTTTCTTTGAGTTATTTCCTCTTTGCCTCCTGTTTGCTAGATTAAAGAAAGAGACAATTAATGGATTTTTCAAGATAAAAGATCTAGTTAAAGACCAGGATAATACTTATGTCAGAGAATATATTATGATAAGGTTATTATCTCCATGTTTGTTACTATAAAGAATCAGTATTCAAAAAATGATTGGGAGTTTAGAAACAATTTGGACCAACTTATCGAGAACATTTGCTTGTTACAATGCAAGGGATTAGGATGACAGGCACCAGAACAGGGAGTGGTCATGAAAGGGCAGTACTTTTACTAGTACTCTGCCATTCAGAACTAAACACCCCAGGAAAATAGGTGCAGTTAACAAATATAGTTACCACCCTTACTGCACCAGCTTTGTTGTTGACTACACAGTTACTAGAATAACCAGGAGTTATGGCCTTGAGTGAAGGACCTTATGATCCTTAAAATTAAGAAAAGCACTTGAGAGTTTTCTGAGTACTCCAATTTATTGTAAAATTTCTTTTTAACTAAATGAACACTGTTGTGTTTCTGGTGAAACAGTCCAAATTTGACATCTAGAACATTGCATTAAAGTCACTATTTTCCTGGAAACTCTCTAATTTTGAGGCGTCTAGAGTTATATTTAACTTCTGAAGAGTACTCTTTTAAAAGATACGGTTATGGAGGAGACTGATTTAGAGGAGTGTCATAATTAGCTGGTGGATGTGTTGGAAGGACATATTATTCTGCATGAATCACACAGCTCACTTCAAGTGTCATCCCGATTCTAAACTGAGAAACTAATTTCTTCTCAGTTTTCGCAAAAGCCCCTTTTCTATTATGCCAATAATAACAGCATAGTTGTCATGAAATAGGCACACTTTTGCGGAAGAATGAGTTATAAACTGTTTTCTTTCACATTTTGAAGTAACTGAGTCATGATAATTTGATTTGACACTAAGAAAAGGCTCCAAGAAAGTAGCATTCTTTTAAATAAATATTGAGATTTAGTTGCTTTGTAAACCACCTTCAAACATTTTTAAATCGATAGAGAAAAACCTATAATATAAAAGAGCTTAAAATGCTAAGTACTGTTAGTCAGATATCTTTTGATAGGTAAGAAAAATATCAAAGGATAATAATATCAGTAATTATCATTATAAAAAAAAGCTACAGTAGTCTTTAAAAGTAATAAATCCTAGAAGTAAATTAACAACAAATATGAAGAGTTACCATAAAACCCTTTAAAATATGTGAGTTAAAAGCAATAGGACATAAAGCAAATTTTATAAAATATCTATGTTCATATACAGGCTTGAAGCTATGAAAGAGCTGTATAAAATATTAAAAGTGTAAAAAATATAGAAATGTTGTTATGTATGTGTGAATAAATTATGCTCAATATATATCACATATTTGTATAAGAACGCCCTCATTTCCAGCAGGCATTCCCTGGGAACCTGCAGGCCACTCCGGCTAGGAAAGCACATAATGCTAATACTGATTACAGGTCCTCTTCTCTCCCTCCGCTCTTCCAAAGCCAATCACTGGGACTAATCTCTAACTCAGTGGCAGCCCTTCCCCCAGTCTCTGGTAGATGACACAGAGCTCCCTCTCCAAACTTCCTTTACTCCACCCTTTGCTTTACCACAGTCAACAGGTTCCACAGACACACCCTAGGAAGCCACAGGCCTCTCCGGCTAGAACAGTAGGTAGGCTAACTACACATCTTCACCTCTCCCCGCATTCATCTAAGTCCAGTTCCCCAGTCTGCCGAGCAGATAGCATGCTGAGGCTTCTCCTAACTCTCTTCTCTTATTTCCAGGAACAAGCACATCTCCCCTCTGTGGACCACCTCAGCTTCCCCTTCCATGCCCATTCCTAAGGGTCAGCTCTTTATGCCTAGAAACACATTTTACCTGGAACTCCCAGTGGCCACACCTCTCAGGATCCCAGAAGAATTTCCTATAAAGCAACACCTAGTCACCACACCCTCTTAAGAACCAGAGAGGGCAACAGAAAAAAAAAATATCCAACCAAAATACAAACAAATATCAGCACCTAAAATTACAATTTTTTTCTAAACCCAGACTTCTGGCAGTAGTGTAAAAATAATAACAAAAGAAAGCTTACAAGTTCATTGAAATAGAACAACTCACTACTGAATGAAAAATGGGTCAGATGGAAATAAAGAATGAAATTAAAGACTCTTAGAATTGAATGAAAGTGCAGGCACAATTTGCACAAACATATGGGACGCAATGAAAGCATCTCTAAGAGACAAGTTCATGGCACTAAATACATGTGCATAAAATCTCATACTACTAACTTAACAGCATAACAAAAACATAACTATAGAACAACAAAAAAGAAAAGGAATTTTTTACCCATAAGAAGTAGGCAGCAAGAAACAATCAAACTTAGGGTTGAAATCAATAACATAGAAACAAACAAACAAATAAAAAATACAAAGAATAAATTGCAAATAATTCTTTGAGAAAATCAATAAGATCGACAATCCATTACGCAAATTACATGAATGGAAGAAACAGAGCATCTAAATTAAGGAAATTAGATATTAAAATGACATAACAAACACTGAAGAAATCCAAAGAAACATAAAGACACATTTAAAAACCTGTACTTCATTAAATTGGAAAATCTGAAAGAAATGAGAACTTTTCTCAATGCATACTACTTACCAAATTTAAATCAAGGTGAGCTAGAGAATATAACTGACTCATAATCCCTAGTGAAATACAAGCAATAATTAAAAGTCTCCCAACCAACACCTAGGGTCAGATGGTTTTAATGTAGAATTCTCACAGACTTTCAAAGAAGAGTTAATGTCACTGCTTCTCAAATTATTTCACAAAATAGAAATAAAAGGGATATTGCAAGATTTGTTTTATGAGATCACAGTTACCCTCATAACCCACCTACAGAAACACCAGCAAAGAGAATTAAAGGCCAATTTCCATTATGAACATAGATGCAAAAAATTCTCAATATAATACTTGCTAACAGAATCCAAAACCGCATCAAAAAGATCATCCACTATGATCAAGTAAGTTTCATCGCCCAAATGCAAGGATGATTCAACATACATAAATTGATAAATGTAATCTGCCCTATAAGAAAACGGACTGACAAAAAACACACAATCATCTCATTAGATGCAGACGAGATATTTGATAAAAACCCAACACTCCTTCATGAACACCAACTTATCCACAGGAACTTCATCTCAAAATTCATCCTGCCTACACGTTGTGTAGGAATAAAGACAGAGTAGATATAGCAGGGATTGAGCGATGGTCCAACCAAAGTCTGACCAACCCAAGACCCACACCAAGGGAGAGAATCAACCCCTAACATTACTAATGATACTATGTTCTGCTTGCAGACAAGAGTCAAGCGGAGTTGTCCTCTGAGACGCTCCACCCAGGAGCACCTTGAAACAGATGCTGATGCTCACAGCCAAACATTGGGTGATGAGTAGGGAACCTTGTGGAAAAGTGAGGGGAAGGAGAAAAGGACCCGGAGGTGATAGGAGCTTCACAAGAAGACCAACAAAGCCAACTAACCAGGGCCCAAAGGAGCCTGCAGAGACTGAAGCACCAACCAAGGACCTTGCATGGACTTGACATGTACCTACAAAGATGTAGGTGTGGGAAGATCAGGCTTCATATGGGTCCTCTAGTAAGGGGAGTGGGGGGTTCTCTCTGACATGGACTCTCTTGTCAGGTATTTGATTACTTCCCTCTGGTGGGACTGCCTTGCCAGGCCACTGGGGAAGAGGACAAGCTCAATCCTGATATGGCTAGGGCCGATGGGAAGACTGGCTCCCCTTTTCTGAGGAATAGGCAAGGGGAGGGTGAGAGGGAAGGAGGGTGGGATTGGGAAGTGATGAGGAATGGGATTATGACAAAGATTTAAAATAATTAATTAATTAATTAATTAAAAATCAGAGACAAGAGTTTTCATTCTCTCCACACCTATTCAATATAGTACTTGACGTGTAGCTAGGGCAATGAGAAAACTGGAGGAGATCAATGGTATAAAAATTAGAAAGGAAAGCCAAAATATCTTGATTGGCAGATTATATGGTAGCATACATAAGAGACTCTATCATTTCTATCTCAAAACTCTTGCAGCTGAAAAAGGCTTTCCACAAGGTAGCTCAATGCAACATTAACTCAAAAGTAAGTAGCCTTCCTATACACAAATGACAAACAGACTGAGAAAGAAATCTGGGAAACAATACCTTTCACTATAGCCTCAAAAATATGAAATGCATTTGGGTGACTTTAAACCAAGGAAGTGCAAGACTCGTTTGATAAAAACTTGAAGATATTTTAGAAATAAATTAAAGAAGATATCAGGAGATGGAAAGATCTCCCATGCTAATGGATCAGTAGGATTAATATAGGAAAAAATAGCTATCTTACTGAAAGCAATCTATAGATTCAACACTAACCCCATCAAATTTTCAACATAGTTCTTCACAGATCTTGAAAGAATAATATTCAAATTCATATGGTAACACACACACACATACACACACACACACACACACACACACACACACATCATAGCTTAAAGAATACTGAATAATAAAATTTCTGGAGGTTTTATAATCTTAACTCAAACTTTCCTATAGAGGTATAATAATAAGCACAACAGAATATATAGTAATAAAAACAGATATGTTTGTCAATGGAATTTAATTGAAGGCCCAGACATAAATCCATATGCATATGAGCACATAATATTTGGTAAAGAAGCCAGAAATACATACAGGATAACAGACAAATTCTTTAATGAATGGTGCTTTTCAAGCCTGATGTTTTCACTTAAAAGAATCAAAATATATCCATAACTTTCTCCCTGCACAAAAACTTATGATCCATATGGATCAAAGACCTCAACATAAAATCAGATGTACTGAAGTTGATATAAGAAAAAGTAGGAAACAGTCTTGAATTCATTGGCGCAGCAAAGTCTTTTTGAACAGAATACCATGAGCATAGGTACAAAGATGAACAATTAATTATCGGGACCTGATGAAACTGAAAAGCTTATGTATGTCAAAGGACCACCATTTGGATAAAGCAAGAGCCTACAGAATGGGAAAAGAATTTTACCAACTCTACACTTGACAGAGGACTGGGAATAGAGGAAGGAGAAAAAACTTTGGTCAGGATGTAAAATAAAAAATATTAAAAGTTTAAAAAAATGGAATATAGATCTAAATAGAGAAATCTCATAATATGAAAGTCAAGTGTCTAAGAAACAAAGAAAATTTCAACATCCTAGTCATTAGGGAAATGAAAATAAAAACTACTTTGACATTTCATCTTACACCCATCAGGAAGGCTAAAATCAATAAAGCAGGTGACAGTTCATACTGGCAAGGATGAGGAGTAAGGAGGTTGCTCATCCGTTTCTGCCAGGGCTGCAAAGCAGTACAAGCCACTATGAATATCAGCATGGCTGTTCCTTAGGAAGATCGAAATAGATCTTCCACAAAATCCAGATATACTACCCAAAGGATGCTTCATCGTACAACAGAAACACTTGCTCAAGCATGTTCCTTGATGTTCTATTCGTAATATCCAGAAATCAGAAACCACCTAGATGTCCCACAATGGAAGAATGGATAAAGAAAATGTGGTGCATTTAAACAAAAGAATACTACTCCGCCATTAAAGAAAAAACAAAACACACACACACACAAAAAGCAAAACAAAACAAAAAATGAATCCCAAAAATCTCAGATAAATGGATAGAACTAGAAAAAATTCATTCTTGGTGAGGTATGCCAGATCCAGCAAGACAAATGTGGTATGTATTAGCTTACATGTGGATATCAGCTGTGAAGTCAACAGTACCAAGCTACAATCCATAGAACCACAGGGATTAGGTATAGAGTGTGGAACTTGAAGGACAGATAGATCTTGTTAGGAAAGGAAAGTAGACTAGATGACTAGAGAAGGACGGGGGTATGGCTGGACCAGGAGGATCAAGTGGGAAGGGAGAAGGAAACATGACCAGGGAGAAGGTACACAGTAACAGATAACATCAAGGGCTATTTGGGGAATAATATTGGAACCTGATACAGTAAAAGCTTCCTAAAATATATACATATATAAAACTAATCTAGAAGAAACCCAGCACTAACAGGATATTTCATTCAAATGAACTCACGTAGACTGAAGAAGGATGCACAGGGCGTGCCTGGGTCTGCACCAGGTCCTCTGTGTACATATCATGGCTTCCAGTTTGTTTTTGTGGGATTTCTGATCATGTAAATGGGTGGGTCTCTGGTTCTTGTGCTTTCTCTTGTATTCCTTTCCTTCTGTTTCTGCCCAATTCTATTACATTTTTTTGTTTTTGTTTTACCATACTATATCATGTCATATTATCTTTGATGCCTCTTTTCTTTTCTTTTCTTTTTTAGTTTCTTCTATTTATTAACTCATACACAACTACTTGTCTTCTGGTTTGTTAAAGCAGTATGTCAGACGACACTTGCCATAGTAACGTCTGTCCAAGTGGCTGGCCTCGAACACTCCAGCACCACATTCACCAGAAGGACACTCTCCACGAAGTCGACTAGTTTTTGCCATTTTCACCTGCCTTACAGAATTTTAGCACAGCCGACTTCACCTTCTTCGTCTTATTCTTATTCTTCTTGGGAGCGGTGTAAGACTTCTTCCTTTTCTCAGGGCCACCACGAAGTCTCAGCACAAGGTGAAGAGTGGACTCCTTTTGAATGCTGGAGTCGGACAAAGCGAAGATCACCCTCTGATGGTCAGGAGGAATTCCTTCCTCATCCTGGGTCGTGGCCTTTAGGTTTTCTATAGTATCCGACGGTTCAAACTCCAGCATCATGGTCTTACTCGTAAGGGTCTTCACAAAAATCATCATCTTGGCGGCAGCTCCACCACAGGTGGTGAATCAGAAAGCCTGTTTTCTAATTAGAGACAGAAAAGGAGTTGACCTTAATAGGAGAGGAGGTAGGGAGGAACTGGGAGGGGTAGAGGTATGGAAACTGTAATCAGGATATATTATATGAGAAAATAAAATCTATTTTCAATAGAAGGAATAATCCCCTGTCATGTACAATGAGTATGTACTAATAAAAATTAAAAATATGCAAAAAATTCATCCTCCTCTCCCAAAATAAAATAATGTGAGAAACACACACACACACACACACACACGATGCATAATCTTTTGTGATATGTATACCTCTAATATGAAAAAATTTAAGTAAATATTTAAATGCATCAGTCCTACTGCATTCTATTTTGTTAGTTGCATGCTGAACATATTATAAAAATAAATTGTATAGCAAAATGTATGCTACAGATGAAATAATTTTCAGGAAAGACTTCTGTATTCTTTGCTTTTTCAAAACAAAAATATTTGCAAATTGATCTTGGAAACAACAACAACAACAATAAGACAACAACAACAACAACAATAATAGGATTGTTAAAAGGCTGCTCAAACTCCAGTTGGATAGCAGTTGGAAATGGCAGTGTTGTTGTTGTAGAACCATACACTGGCATTTGTGCTGCTGAAGCAGTGTTTGAGAAATAAGTAAGGGCAAAAAGTAATGAAGAATCTATACAAATAGGGCTTAAAACATATGACCCTGTAGTGAGGCTGAGCCTAGGGTACCAAGTTCTGGTTGACACTACTGGAGCCTCCCTTTCAGACTCTGAGAACTTACTGCAACATCACTGCCTTCAGTTTCAATTACTCTGGATGAATCTAAGTATCTTTTCTATGTTGAGTTCACCTTCCTAGCTGATGTTGATTCAAGGAAGACAGTTGAAACAGTCCTGGGTTCAAGAACAAACGTTTTGTTTGGTTTTCCTATAAATTGTATCCAGGACGTTGTGCACACTAGATAACCATTCAACCACTGAGCTATAACCGCAGGCCTATGGGAGTGGTACCAAAATTCTTCTTGAGGAATGGTCTTTGGTTAGATAAATATCTTGGCTCTTCATCTAGAGGAGTAAACAAGAACTAGAAGAAAACAAGCGGCAGGCATACATGTTGTAAGATCTTCAGGAAATTAACTTTCTTGGAGGGAGGGAGAGAAGACAGGAAGTAATGAGAGGGCGCTTTCTCATTAGAGAAAAGGAGGAGATAAAACATTGAGCTGTGAGACAATGTACAGTCAATTAGGCAAAGGGAACTAAGAAGAAAAAGAAAATTCCTCTGAGTGTTACACTTCACCAAAGGACATTCCATGAGAAAATGGATGTCTAACAAAAGTTTGAAGAATTCTTTGTGTTTTGTTGTTGTCTCTTATTGCTGTTTTCACATTTTTTAATACAAAAATCTTTTTCTATATTTTTTCTAACATCTCCACCAAAATCTAACACAACTTTATTAAGATCACCATGTTACAAATGTGGCATATTTTCATGTATTCGCATCTGGTGTGGTAGCTTGGTTTTAGTTTCTGGTACATGTGTATTTGCCTGTAATTCAAGGAAGGGCTATATTTTGTAGTTGTGTATCCCTGTATGGAGTAAAGTAGCTCCAAGGAAGAGCAGAGATAAAGGGCAAGGTTGTAATTTCTCGGGATTTTTAAAGTAAATTTCAAGAAGCAGTTCTATTGCCACGGATCATGAACTTGGAGAAAGAAACTGGTAGTAAGTAGGTATCAAAGGACTGTGCTCTGCATAGTTCTTCCTTTCATGAAACTCAAGGAGAGATGGCACAAACGTTCCTCTCAATAGCAGAGACACTTGCTGTTTGATGAATATCCATGAGCCTCCCATTCAATGCTGGATCACGTGACCAGCTGTAGACAGCAGTCCGTGAAAGAACGTTTGTCTGCTATTCCCAGACTAAAACATGTCAAGTTAGTGTGCTTTCTCTTCGCTATGAATGCCACATTTGAGGAAAATACGGCTACCAGGTCCTGCTCATCTGAGCTCTTGTATCATTCTGTGCAATGTGCTGCTCTAGAAAGTCCCCAAACCAACAGCTGACCTCTCCACAGGGAAATAAGAGGCCATGTGTCATGCCACCAAGATTTTAAGAGGAGTCTGGCCTGACACTGTGAATGAGGCCATTAACATGCAAATCCAGATGGAGTATTTTGGAGAATAAAGGGAGGAAATTAAATTCTATTGAAAAGAAGGGTGGTATCCGAAATAGGTTTCTTCTGGTTTAGCATTTAGTGAATCAAACACAAAGTCAGCATCACAGAATGATGGTCAGATTATTCAATTTAAGGATGTCTGTGGACGCCTCAGGCAAAGTTTACAGATTGTTTTTGTAACTTATACTGAAAATTCTACCTAAACTATGAAACTAAATTATGATCTACAAGATACGGTGGACTAAACTTTTTCTGGGTAACTCCAACAGTATTCACAGTAAGGAATAAAAGGTTAAGATGCACATTTATAAACTTTTCCCACTAGATTTCATTTACATTTCCCTTAATTTTCGTGTCAAAACATGCATTACCTTACTAACTAATGTATATGGTTTTGTATTTAATCAGTTATACAAGTATGCAATTTATATGTGTGTTCTAGATGTATATGTTTAAGATTACATGTGCAGTATGCATGCATGTTTAGATATTTGGCATGATACTAAGAATGTTGATGTCAGAGTGAGGACACCTTTCCATGTCAGATAAGCATGTTGAGTTTTTGTGGGGGCTCTATTTCCTGCTTTTCTCTATCATGTTCACCAGTGGACTTCCAGAAAAAAACAACACCACATTTTTTACTTACTGGCATGCCTGCTTCTCCTAATGACTGGGCTTCAAACTGCTTTTGGATCATTTTCATAATCAAACCTCTGTTCTCACCAGCTTCCTCTTAGAATCATCATTCTCTCTTCTAACATAGACATAGAGTCAATTTTATTATTTCACCTATTCTCTTATCATAAATTTTGGATATAACTAAACAAAGATGATGTTAAAAAACACTATAAACAAAAAGAACAAGGAGTGGCACACAATAATACAGTGCCTTATCACTATTTTAGTCACGTGTCTCAAGACAATTACTATCATTTGATCAGAACTTGGTTTCCAATACTCAAGAACATGGCATTGTCTATATCAAACACCAAGATAGGCATTTTGGTATCAATGCAACCAAAGTTTCCTCCAATTATCATCATGATCACCACCACCACCACCATCGTCATCATCATCATTATTATTTGTCCTAGAAACATACAGTTAGCTTACTTTTAGTGTAAAGATATAAAAATACATTTAAAACAAAGATAGTTTAGGTAAAGTAGAACTATGCTTTCGCTCTTGACAGACTTGTGAGAAAAGGATTGCGAATGACAGCCAGTGAGGCACATCACTTGGGTTTCTGTTGCTTTACCAGATGACTCACTACTTCCGATAAATGACTAACTTTAGAAGTGGTGTTTTAGTTCATAAGAAAACCATATTTGAGATCGTACATGCTATCCCAAGTGAGGAAACTGACTCACAATCAAAGCTGATGACTTGTTCATGTTGTCTGTGCTGGTCTGTGCTCGATCGGGACCACTTTCTGTCTCACTGGTCCTTTTAATGGTGGACAGAGTTCAATGAAATAAAATATGGGACATGTTTAGAGTATTATCTAATCTAGAATAAGTGTTTTATTAAAATTCTGGTCAATATTAAATTTTACATTTTTGTCCAACTCCAAAGCTAGTATTTTTCTTTCTATACAATTATGGCAAATTGGTAGAATCTTGACACCCTGTCTAGGAAATATGGAACATGTAAGGTGTCACTAATGTACCCTCTGTGGAATATCCATAGACTGGAAAAGGGTTGCTCTGGTGGGGTCGTAGGGCTGAAGGAGGAAAGAATAGAAGAGGATGCTGAGCTTTTAGTAAGCTTGTTGCTTTGGGAAACAGCAAAGCTTAAAGAGATTTTTATAATGGGAACATTGTTCTGAGTTGCCTTTTTATTAGTATAAAGTACAACTATCCGTTTAGCTTTCAGGAAGAAGGGTAACTCTTCCAATTTTTTTCTTGAATTTTCTCTCCCTCATTGGCTACAGCAGACAGGGCCAGCACTCAGCTTCCACTTTTCTTTCCTATTGAGAGTGTTGAAAAGAAGTTGACAAGTTGGAGCCAGGGACTGATTTACTGGAATATAATTATTGTAAAAGCTATGTCAGTTCTTCACCCATCAGAGGATGTCTTTTGGAATTCCCTCTATGGATGCTGGGTTTTGTTTGTTTTCTTTTTTGTTGTTGCTTTTGTGTCCCCAGCCCTGACTGGCCCAGGTTTTAAATTTATTTTTCTTTTTTATTTTGTGATTTTTTCCCCTGTGTCCTTTCTATTAATGGAATAAATGGAATTTGGGGTCAGCAAGCTCATGTTCTGATTGTCATAAACAGCTCTGTAGCCTCAACCAGTCAGCAAATTTGCCTAAGTCTCAATTCCTCCATCGATGAGTTAGTATAAAATGTTCCTATGTTCTTTCTTTACTGTTTAAATCAAATAACATGTCTTAATCACTTCTTATAGTATTCTCAGGATTCAGTTAATAAAAGTTATTCTTAGCAAAACAAGTAATAAAATGGACATTTATTTTCTTTTTCTACCACATCTCCATTTTGATTTGAAATTTAAATTTGCTAAAGAGAATGTGTAGGTCGTCTCCTCCTGACCTGACAGTGTATTTCATCCCTGCTTGGCCCCTAATGCATGGAAGGATCTGTGCCACAGGAAACCAATTTGCCTTCCAATACTTCAGCCTGGTAAGAAGCCCACTGTGAAAAGGTTTATTTTCACATATGATTTTCTTTTAACATAATTCAGATTATTTTGTTGTTTGCTTTTTAAAGATGTTACCATAAATCCTATCTTCTCTTATCAAAACCCAATCAAATTAGCAAGTGAAAAGAATGCTCTGAACCCAGGGCCTGCTTGTGTTAACTCTTCACTTCCACATGCATAATGTCAGCTATAGTCTTATGAAAATGTCATTTCTCTTTCATTTACTTGGATTCTCGATCATTTTGCCTTGGGAAGGCAAAAACTAGGGAAGGTTTTTTTTTTTTTTTTTTAAGTGAAGAAGAGATGCTTAATGGGTTATGAGACTTTGAACAAAGGGAGTTATTCTAAGGAAGAAAACATCCTTAAATGTAAGCCTTTCCTTTCTCCCAGTTGCTCATTCTCTGGATATTGTAAGAAGCTGAGATGTGCCTTTAGTTGCTCAGCTTTAGGTATTTTCCCGACGATTTCACAAGCGCCTGCAGTATAAGCACGGCAGTGTCAGTCTAGTCTCTATGAAATCCTTTTGTGAGGATGCAACAGTTTCTGCCTTTTGAAGTCCAAATGGTCAGTGCAAAGAGGCAAAGCCCACAGGACAAGGACAAAAGAAATGAGAACTCTCGTCTTGTTTAAACGCAGATGGAAAATTTAAATGTGTTCACTATGTGATTTTAATCATTTTCAGAAACATTAAATAAAAATTCACTATGTCCACTCCAGAATAAACATTCCAATTACTTTGAGTGTAACTGTGCTTTAACACTTTAATCGTTTATAATTTTCTTAAAATGTAACAATACCTAAAAGTTTTAAGTGGACATCCCTTAATTATCATTACTTTCAATATGTCTTCTGTATGCTCGCATAAAGGAAAGAAAGCCACTGTGGAATGTTTGTAACTGTGCACTCACTCTTAAATAAATATACTGTATACAATATTAATGGCTATTTTCAATATGCTTGAGTTCCTATCAGATGCTAGGCAAAAATAAACAGCTTTTTGAAAATAAAGTATGATCTGAAACAATATTGTAATTATTATGATAACATAAGAAAACTAGTGCGTTTATAAATAAAGTTAGATGTCTGAAATAAGGAGCAAGGAGCTGGGAAACTGCAACGGAAATCTTGTTCTAAACAGTGAAATGAGCCTGGAGAAAGACACATGAAAAGAAAGGAAATTACCGAAGCCATTATGCTCACAACACACCCAGCTGGGAGTCCAGCTGCTCAAGGAAGCTGGTGCCTCTTGATCTTTGGGAGTTCCTAATTAGAATACAAGTAGAAATATAACAGAAAACATAAAAGAAAGATAAATTTAGTATTAAGCTTAGTTCTTGTCCTTCCTCTTTAAATGACAGCAAAGAGAGACATAAAGAAACCAGTCTAGGTAAGCAATAAATAATTTTATAACACGTGACTTTCTATGCCAATTATAATTTATCAAGAGTTCCAGTGTTCTGTCACATGATTGTCCCTGCTTTCAGGTAAGCATGCCTATGAACAGCTGACGAACTGTACACTGTGTGTGAAAGCCACTGTGTATGAATAAAATGGCATGCAGTTCGGAAGCATTTGGAGTTTTGTTTTTGTTTTTTTTTTTTTCATTTGGCTCTCACTACAAACTTCTTCAAAGGTTTTTGCAATGGTAGAGGCTTCATAGGATTGTAAATCAAAGTATACTGAAATAAATGCTATAGAAATTGAATGTGTGGTACAAAATTTTGCACAATGATAATCACCAGAGCCTGAGAGCATACAAATATGTGACTAATTTATGTTTTTATTTTAAGAAACCCCTACAAATATGTGCACATATATTTTGTTATTTATAGTACTTCAGATTACTTCTTTACAGGTTTATAGGGTCAATGTGACCTTCCCAAGGTCTGTGCTAACACACACACACACACACACACACACACACACACACACACACACACACACAAAAGAAAGTCCAAAGCAATGGCCCAGAAAATTAAAACAAAAGCAAAGCCAAAAATATAGCCACTCCTATTTGTTTGTAGTTTTTTTACTAGTTCAGGTAGAACATGTACTGGTCTAAATTTAAGTGGATTACTGCTGTCATTCTCCATCTTATTGCTGGGGAACTTTATTGTTTAAGGTTGATCAGTATGCAAGGCAGTGTGTTCTCTGATTGATCAGTATGCAGAATTGGAGTACTCTGGAGAACGTTTGGGCATTTTCAGTGTGTCCTCTGGATTAACCTGCAGAGTGTGCGTTTTCGAGGACAGGTATGAGGGGAGACAACAAAAGTGACTTAATGGTCTGGCACTGTGGAAGTCTGATCAACTCCCCAAGTGGAGGTCAAACCATCATACAAATCATTTGCAATATGACAATGACCCTGAAGCTCTTTGGAAATGAATGTTCCTTATTGTCATTGTACAGAAATACAAGCTGATTAAACAAAGATAACTGACAACCATTGCCAACATTCAATAATATCAGCATTTATTCTGATTCAGAAACTTTCTTATGGTCGTGTCTACTCAGTGTTGAGGAGGCATCTTTACCTTTTAGAATGGGAAGTACGTAAACATCAGGGTTATGTTTCATGAAATGATTTGATAGTGGTATAAGTAGTGGGTATCTCAGCATCTTTCCCTTGTTTCTGTCTTTCCCTTTTTGCTTATCCATTAGTGTGGTAGGGTATGTGCTGAGAGAGGAAGACAGGCTCTTAGCAAACAAGGCAGGGGAGCCTAGAGCTTGCACTTCTCCAGGCTCTGCTCTCCAAGTGGTGGTACAACAGATACGTGCTGCTCTTTCTGGAAAGGTCTCCATCACAGTACCTGCTTGGCTTTCCTGATTATACAGGAAGGCAGTTGAAAATTCCATCGGAAACGTAAAGCTTTTTCAGGAATCTGTCAAGGAATCATCTGCTGTGAAAGGGGAGGGTGAAAGCATAGGCAGAGGGCACCTTTTGTCAGTAATTCATGCACCTCCTAAAATCAGATGTGAGTTAAACATTGTAGATTCTAGACTGAATTGTAAGAATCTTAGAAAACAGGCACGTGCAGAACTTCATCGAAGGTATGTTGAGCTAGACTGGAAACTAAGGGAGACATATGGGAACAAGCCCAGTAAATTTTGACCTGACCAAAGATTGGGAATGACTGTCATTTTTACTTCCAAGGACCAAAAAAAAAAAAAAGATTATTAATACATGAAAAATAAATGATTCCATATAAGCTTAAACAGACAGAATTTCTTAGGAACGGTCAACATTACTCAAAGAGAATATTGGAATTTTGACAAGATTACTCAAAGCTGTGAAAGCTTCATCGGAGACATACCTGCTGGAGTTATAGAAATGCCTTGAATGAATACTCTGAACTTAAAAATGGAAACATCGATGAACAACAGAGGGAATACAAATATTACATAATTGACATGACATCTATTGTCTAGAAATCTAAATGGAACCTGGAATGATGTTAGATGTGAAAGTTGAAATGATAGCACAGTTTCAGGAACTGAAATTAAACAGCTGGATTGAGAGAGAAAGACAGACAGAGAGAGAGAGAGAGAGAGAGAGAGAGAGAGAGAGAGAGAGAGATTGAGAGAGATTTTTTTCCTATGGGTTGACATTATGCTAATTTTAGTAAAATAAAGTAGAAATTACTAGAAAATTTCCACTATATATTATTTATTAGTTACATGAATTAGTTATTGGTACATTTATATAGGTTTCACTACACAGTAAAATTTCAAACACTTTGAATTTGAGAAATAATATTGATTTACAGGGAGCTTTGCATTATAGAATAATTTCAGAGTTTGCCATAAATACATTCATTACTTAAGGAGCTATCTCTTGAGATATCTTTATGAATTCTGGACTCCATAAGGCATTGAAAGAACAAAATTGCTCATAGGCTTGAATATATTTAATATTTCATTTATTAAATCTCGTCCTCATCTAACCTCACTGTTTAATTTCATTTTCTGAAAATGTGCTATTGTTTCAACTTGTACTTCTAACATCATTACAGGCTACTTTTGCTTTAAGTGATATAGAAATAAAAACCTGATTCAGAAATTGCCTGAATCAAACAAGAATTGTTTTGAGTGTGAATACATTGTAAGAATATTAGATATTCAAGTCTGAAGGAAAAGAGGTCACCAGGATTAAAGAACTGATGCCTTTGTCCTGAGGAGGCATCTGTCCTGAGCCAGCACTGAGCACCTTGCAGCAGTTCCAGTTAGACACGCTGATGGAAACTCTACTGCTCCAGGATACCACAAGCTGGCACCATGCTCCGAAGGGGAAGTGCAGATATTCTCTAATCCTCAACCAAAGCTCTGAGATTCTTTCAGTTGGCCTATCAGGAACTATCATTGCTTCCATTGCGTTAGACAGGCCCTCTGGTCATGAATTGAGTAAGGCTTTCATAGAATGAGGAAGTTGGTCTCAAGCTGATCGGAAGTCATAACCTAGAGTGGAAAGTGAGGCAAATATTTATAACTCCTGACAGGTGAATTCAGGGTATGGCTAGAATCGGGGAGACTAAATGAAAAAAAAAAAAAAGCTCACTTGTGGATTACAAATGGAAGACTGAAAATAAGACGTGTTCATTACTATGAAAAGGTTAACAGAGGCGGCACTATGGGAGGACATTAATTGAACCTTGACCCACTTTCTGTATCAGTGTTGTCCTCTTAAGCTACAAATTAAAAGATAGATATATATTTGATAAATAAGTGTTGTTCATGAGAGAGCCTTTCAGAAAGGGCCAACATGAACAAAATCATGTACACTGGGGAGGAGAAGCAACAACAAGGAAAACAGCACCCAATCTCCTGATGCACAATATTGAAATCAGAGCAAGCAGTCAGGGTGATGGAGCTGGAGATAGTTCAGAGCTCCTGAGCACTGTAGGTAATTCCGCAGCAATAACAATCCCACAGCCTTGGGAAGGTCTTTGGATATAATGAAGTATTTAGACTCGATGAGATCTCAACCAAAACAGAGGGAGAGACAAGCTGGAGAAGTATTCAGGGGGACACTCTTCCGCGTGTGAAAATAATTTGAACAACGTAATGAGACAGAGGGGTTGGTGTGAGCCCAATGACAACTTACTTTTATACCTTCATTGTCTTAGATCAGAAATAGTCACTTGGTATACCATATAAAAATGTTAGCTTTTATTGGTCATAAAATTGCCTTTCTATTCAACTCTTCTGTGACAATAAGCAGAGAATTCAGACACAAGTAAATATAGAAAAATACCTGTGTTCTGATACAAATTCAATATACCAAATTTAGCTCTGAGGCTGTTCTTTGTTAACTCCTTCCCCCCAAAAAATAAATCGTCAGAGAAACCATGAGTGGGCGCATCTCTGAGACAAGCTGGAGACCTATGACAGGTTAGGCTTCTGGGAGGATATGAGGGTGACTCTAGCTGAGACTCTTAGTAACAGTTGTCATGGAGACTGAATAGGCCATCCTCTAGCTAGACTGGACTCCTAGTGGAGGAAGCGACCACCAACCCACCCACAAAAACTTCAACCCAAAATTTACCCTGCCTGCAAGATGTGCAGAGCTAAAGGTAGTGTAGAGATTGAGAAAATGCTCAAACACGCCTGGGCCAACCTCAGATCCACCGCATAGGAAAAGAGCCAAGCCCTGACACTGTTAGTGATACTCTGCTATACTTGAAGACAGGAATCTAGCATAGCTGTCCCCGTGAGAGGCTACACCTAACAGCTTTCAGAAGCAGATGCTGAAATTCATAGTCAAACACTGAGTGGAGCTTGGGGAGTCTTGTGGAAGGACGAGGAAAGAATAGAAAGACCCAGAGGGGACAGCAGCTCCACAAGAAGACCAACAGAGATGACTGTCTTGGGCCCATGGGAGCTTATGGAACACCAACCAAGGACTATGCATAGATTCATCCTAGGCCCATTACACATGTGTAGATGATGAGATGGGTAGCTTGGCCAGCATATGGGTTCCCTAGAAAGGGGAGATGGGCTGTCTATGACATGAACACTGTTTCCTGCTTTTCAGTCACTTCCCTCTGGTCGAGTTGCCTCGCCAAGCCCTGGGATAAGAAGGTGCACTAAATCCTGATGAGACTTGATATGCTTGGGTAAGTTGGTAGGGGGAGGCTTCCCTTTATCTGAGGAGTAAGGAAGGAGGGAGAAATGGGAGAGGGAGGGTGTAAGCAGGAGGAGAGGAGAGAGGGCCTACAGTTAGGATATAAAGTGAATAAATGAATAAAAATGATATCATCACTTGTTAAAAATAAAACAATTAAAGACAAGGATAATAACCGCAACCTTCAGATATGCGCTATTGTTTGACTATATGATCCCTAAAGTAGAAACTTAAGTATCAGTGCATCAGTGGTGGGAGATAGGGCCTCATGAGAGGTATTTAGGTCATGAAATAACCATCTTCATTGATGGATTTGTGCTGGCTTTTAAAAACAGTCTCAGATATGGAGTTCAATTTCTTCTCTCTTCTTTCTCCTCTCCTCATGCCTCTACCCTCTACCCTCCTCTCCTCTACTCCTTTCTCTTTTCCTCCCATCTCTTCTCTTCTCTTCTCTTCTCTTCTCTTCTCTTCTCTTCTTTTCTCTTCTCTTCTCTTCTTTCCTCTCTCTTCTATTATCTTCTTTCTCTTCTCATCTTCTTTTACATGCTACTCTCTTTCCTAAGGGAAACAGCAAGTAAACCCATGTTGCCTTATGACTGACAATTCTACAGTAAATTCAAAAGGATGCCTGCCCACATGGGATAAGTTAAGTAGAGGATCACCTGTGTCTCTTGTCAGATGACCTTTCCTTCAGGTCATTTTAAGTAAAAAAAAAAAAAAAGCCTTGAAATTTTGAAAATGGTTAAAGTTTTCTACTGTGATTATGAGTGAATCCAGAACAGAACTCCAGAAGAGTGTATGCAGCTAAAAACAAGCATGATAAAGGCATGATTTTTGTCTACTGAACTTCACAGGGTATGTGAAGAAAAATGGTTGAAGGGATATTCAGAAAGACCATTCTACCTAAAAATTGCAGCAACATTGCAGTGCCTTTGCTCATTAACTTAGCAAGCAGAAATCTCTATTTTAAAAAAAAGTCCTACTCTGGGGCCAGGAAGATGCCTCAGCACATAAAGAAACCCACTCCAAGCCTGACAACCTGATTTGTTTGCTGGAATCCACACAGGGAAACAGAGAACTGACTTCTGTCTCTATACATGGACACACATATGCACACACACACACACACACACACACACACACACACACACACACACAAGAGTTAGAGTAAGAAGAGAGAGAGAGAGTAGGTAAGTATAATAAAAACACTTAAAGAATTGCTTTATTTGCCTGTAATTCTACATGAGTATATACTTCAATTTGCTATGGTATTACAAACCTTGGAAATAAACTGGAAAAATTAAGAAGCAAGAGTAGTTATATTAAGCACTGGCACAGACACAACCAATTTGATTTTCTGTGACCAATTTTATCACAGAGATATCCATGTCATATAACTTGTGTTTAAGTGTATACTGTTTAAAAGTAGGACATTGAGTCTTGAAGAAATCCAGTCCATTTATCGTTATTGTTGAACACTTGAAAGAACCCAAAATGGAAGCATGTTTTTCCACATATACACTCTGAACTTTTCCTTAGCCTGCACCACTTTTCTTGGCCAACAGAATGCCAACATGTAAGACAATTTTCATTACAGAACTTTATTTATAACTTATATTTGTCAATTAAAAATAAAAAAAGAAGATGTTTCCATCTCAGCTGGGAAACTGGAAGCTGACATGGAGCTATTTATTAAAACCATGGAGAATGAAGACATATCTCTATTTTACCATTAACCCAACAATCACTCCTTACTAGTTTGCTCTAAAGAGAAGAAACTCGGGGAACATACTGTTTATGGAGCATCAGCATTTTCCAGGTTGAAAAAGGAGCGGACTTTTAAAGTTGCGACTTTCTGCTTGTCATTGCTTGCTCCTTGTAAATGTTTGCCTCTCTCTCTACACACGCACGCATGCACACACACACACACACACACACACACACACACACACACACACACACACATACACACACACACCACAAATGGATGACAAATAGATCCTGTGTATTTATTTGTACTGCAGCATACAAATCTCTAAATGAGCTCTATTCTGCAAGAACAGCAAATATTTACTATTTGAATGAGTTTCTTTCAATAAAATTTGAAGATCAATAAAATAAGAGAAGGGTTTCTTTCCCATGACACCTTAATATTACACCATTTTTTCTTGGTTGAAATTTTTTCTTGGTTGCTGAAATTAATGAAGTGATAGCCCAAGGAGCTTCTGGGACTTTGCAGGATCAGGGAGGCTAAGTCTATTGTGTGTATAGGATGGGCTGAGATAAGTGAGCATAACTCAAATCCAAATAGGTTTATTTGCTTAAGAAGGCATGCTGTGGATCTGGGCCCAGGGGTCCTGCTCAAACTATGGCATCAGCCAAGGACAATATGTGCAGTAAACTTCAAACCCCTACCCAGATCTAGCCAGTGGACAGGACAGTCTTCCCAGTTGAGTGGAGAGTGGGGTCTGACTTTCACACGAACTCTGGTGCCCCATATTTGACCACGTCCTCTGGATGGGGAGGCCTGGTGGCACTTAGAGGAAGGATATCAGGCTACCAAGAAGAGACTTGATACTCTAAGAGCATATACAGGGGGAGGAGGTCCCCCTCAGTCACAGTCATAGGGGAGAGGAGGAAGGGAAAAATAGGATCTAGGGAGGAATGGGAGGATACAATGGGATAACAATTAAGATGTAATGTGAATAAATTAATAAAATATATTTTTAAAAGATGAAGGCATGCTGTAGGAAGCAGTGCTATTTGATTTCCTAGCTTGAAATACCTAAGATTTAGGCAGCCATGTGGATGAGGCTTCATGAGAGGAGCTTCTGTCATTGCAGAAACTTTCATACAACACTGAATAAATATTTGTAAAGAATTACTACCTTTATCAAAAACATTCTCAGTAGTTACCTACAGTATTTTCCAGGACACAGCACAAGCATGTTGGGGAGCTTAACCTGAAAGCTAGAGAGCCAAGCATATAAGACCTCTTACCTCCGTGACAAAAATCTTTAACAGAAATAACTTACAGAAGGAAGGGTTTATTTGGGTTAGAGCCATGAATGACCAAATCCCTTGTTTTGGGTCTGAAAAGAAGCAGATTAGAATGACAGGAACATGAAGCTGAACCAGCTGTTTATATCAAAGTAGCAAGAAGCAGAAAGAGTCGAAGCGACGGCCAACAAGTCTCCCTGCAAAGGCTTTCCACGAGTGAGCTCTTTTCTGTTTCCACCTCCTCAAGTTTCCTTCACCACCCAAAGAGTACAGGCATCTCAGGACCACATTTTCGACATATGAGCCTGTAATGACAGGTCATGTTCAGATCACTGCAGTTAGATTTCAAATTCTAGATCTTTCATCACGGCATCATAGGCTAGGTGATCACGGACAGTTCTCAGATTCCTCGAAACAAGCTGGAAAAGACGACCTGTATACAGATTGGAAATTTTGAGCATGTTAATTGGTTGACAAACATCCCTCCTGGTTTTTTTTTTTTTTTTTTTTGAGTTGATTGACTGGGGATTCTTTCAAATTGTGGTTATACTCTTCTCGATATTAGTGCTTCCTACTTGTGAGAAAACATTGGGGATGGTACCTATGATAGCCAAGGCTGTACAGAGAATCAGAATCAATAGGGCATAATAAATACATATACACATATAGATATGCAAATGTTTGAAGTGTTTTTTTTTTAGTTTGAAAAGGGACTCTTGTGACTATGTAGGTTCAGAAGGCCCATAATATGCTTTTAGCAAGCAAGACACCCTAGGAAGCCAGTGTTGCAGTGACTCTAGATTTCAGGGCCTGAACACTCAAAGGACCACTCATTCAGGCCCCAGTCCAAAGCTGGAGTCCTTAGAAACAGAGTTCTTGCATGAACGTCCTAGAATACAATCACCTGAGCCTCATGAGCTTTGGTGCGTGAGGACAGAAGGCACGTGTTTCAGCTTGACAAGGTGAGGAGAAAATTTGCCTTTCCTTCCTCCGCCTTTTTTTTCCTCTCCTGGCTTTCAAGTAACTGGACAATGCCTGCCCGTGTGTAGAAATGCAGATATCTACTTTGACTACTGATCCATGTGGTAGTCTCAGGCAAAAATAACTTTAAACACACACACAACAAACAAGGAGCTCTGTGAGCATCCCTTAGCCCAGGCAACTGGATGAGTGGAGTTCACCTGACAGCACTTCGGTAGATTGTGAGGATCACAGCCAGAAAGAAAGATACATCTCGCTGGATGAAACTCAGTCAAAGGCATCTCCTAACTGGAGAGGCTGGTAAATGTTGACTAACTGGCCTGTGGGACAGGGAGTAAGGTGAGAAAAGCCAGACATCTCGGATGCAAAGTGATTCATCCTCTCCCATGGTCATGGGTACATGATGCTACAGTGCAGATCTACTGCCTGCAGAAACCTGAGAGCATCTCACGTTATGAGCCCTAGAGATCTTGGTGACCTTATCCTACTGCTGGATCAAAGAGGTGAGAGGAGAAAATAGTCCATTTTGTCACATCCTCCTACCTACCCCAGCTACCATGTATAATGTTCAGCGCCTCATGCTTATCTATCTTATTTTCTTATGCAAGAGTAAAACTCCTTCGTTTTACCCTCTCTGGTGACGTTAGAAGAGTTATACCCCATGTTATAATGATTTTATAAATTTAAGTGAGACCTTTTATTATAGCAAATTATTTTAAATAAGAATATTAAAAATTAGCTGGGCATGTTGGCGCACGCCTTTAAATCCCAGCACTTAGGAGGCAGAGGCAGGCGGATCTCTGTGAGTTCGAGGCCAGCCTGGTCTCCAAAGAGTCCAGGACAGCCAAGACTACACAGAGAAACCCTGTCTCTAAAAACCAAAAAAAATATTAAAAAATAATTTCAAGATTCTTGGAAGGTTTTATTCCACCTATATAATATCAGGTAGTCTTTGCAACTTGATGTTCTTGAAAATAAGTTTGGGTTTGTGCATTCTTATTTGTTAATGACTGTTGGATATACAGCTTTTTCTTCAATCAGAGTTCCCTTACAATTCAGTGAGGCATTGGTAGGCTATGCTTTCCCGTAATGAACACACTATAATGATCATTTCAGAAGAGAAAACACAGGAGTGTCTGTGGTGTAATCTTCAAAGTGTTTACATGGCCCTGATGTGGGTCATTTTAGGGAAACTGCCAACAAGCTCATGAAGCTGTAAATGTGCATTCTGGCTTTAGAGAAGCAGTTTAGCTTTCAAGATGGCCAATTCCAACTTCAATTTATCTTGCTTTATATGCAAAAGAGCTGTTTAGATTTGACAACATGTGTGCAAACAGTTCTACAAAATGTGGCTGCTGATCTGTTCTGGAAAGAGGAGAGGATGCTACGAAAAGGCCACGACTAAAGCTAGTGGCTGTGATGAGTTAATGAAGTTTTTATTGTTCATTAAATCTAGAAGAATCTTTTCTTTAATGAGAAGCACTTTATAGAGATCCAAGTGGAGGGGTTTTTAACCTTCTTGATCTGAAAACTTTTGTACTAAATACTTACACATCTCTTTTTTTGTCCTTTGATATTTATGTATTTATGTATGATATCATGGGCTTGTAGGGTCCGAGCTATTACTGGCTGCAGGCCGATAAACAGAAATACTATCTGGGATGCTTCCATCTCTCAGGAGGCTCTTGCTGGGATCATGGATGTATCTATGGACAGTCAGAGATACATACATGCAATGTACTTAGGGACGGGAAGGACCAAAGCAGAAGTTCAGATAAAGACACTTCCAGATTAAAGAATTTGTTAGGCTTCTCACAAAGGTGTCATTTGAGTTGGGAGAAAAAAGACATTTGGAAGAAAAGACATGCAGAGATGATGCAGGGAGCTGTCATGCAGTGTGAAAGGTACAGAGAAACAATAAGAGAAAGGACGTTAAACAAACCTACCACTGAGCATCTTGTTTTTAATATCCTTAGATAAACTATAGTTCCTACATTCATGGAATACAACATTCCTGGAATATTGTTATAATGCCCCCCCCCCCCCAGGAATCTCTTACACTTCATTATAACTATGGGAACAGGACTTCCATGAACAACCTGATTAAGGTAAAGTACTCGGCAAGCATGTGTTTTTCTGGGCTCTGGAATATTTGCCTGTAACTCTGATTGATTTTTATTTTATGATTCCAGTTTTTGTCTATTCATTTAGACTGAACTCAGAGCCTTGATATCACCAGAAAATAACTTCACCATCTAAATGAATTCCCAAATCTTATTTAAGCTACATTTAGAATGACATTGTAAAATCATATCATTTCAACTCTTAGCACATATCACTGAGAGATAAAGACTTGTTTTAAACACAAAGCCACAACACTACTGTCACATCTCAAATGCTAGCAACAATTTCTTACTCTCACCAAATACAAGGAAAATTGTTTTTCCAGTGTTTTCATGTAAATTTTACCATATGACTCACTCAGTATCCCTACATTGTTTTGGCAGATACATCTTTGTCTCTTCTTTTGAAATCATTCTTTTTACAAATACTTGTTGGATGGAAAAAAGAAAACTTTTGGAGTTTCCTTTATTCCATATTTTGCTGATTGCAGAGACTATCTGGTTTGACATGATCTTGAATTGAAAGGAACAAAAAAAAAAGTCATTTCTCTATGTATTTCTATGTATTTCCTCCCTTCTTGCTACCAACTGTGCCTTTTTTTCATTTGGCTCACTTTCTTTCTCATTTTTCTCTGTCTGTCTCTTTATTTCTTCCTCTCTCATGCATCCATATTTGCATATACACATACACATGCATGTTATATCTGCTTACAAATATATTATAAATGTATGTTTAAATTTCATGTGCTTTTTGTAATATATATATATAATTACTATGGACAGGAAAATAAAATACTGAGCCATAAAGACAGCTGAGCAGGTAAGAGAGCTTGCTGCAAAACCTGAGGACCCAATACACACACAGCATAGACGAGCAGAACCTATTCACACAGCCAGCCATTTGACCTCCATACACATACAGTGGTGTAATCGCTTCACCACTCCGAAAGACAATTTCCAATTCAATAGCTGTGTTTCACAAAATATGTCTTGGTACCCGCCTAGCCTTATTTAGTTCTTGTTCCCAAGGTAGGCGCTACATTTTTCCGCAAAAATAATCTTGAAATTTTATGACTTTCATTCGATCTGTAAATTTTGGTATATAATTGTAACTTCTTTATTTGCCAAATCGATTGAGTCTTCAATTCGTATGTGTTTTTCCCCGTCATCCCTCTGTTCTCATTTTAAAACAAAATCCACTGTGACTGTTTTCTCATTTCTTATTTTTATGTCAGACCCTCAGCACTGTTATTTTAAGTTCTCCTTAATGAGTATCAAACAGAGATGCACCAAGGAGATGCACACGTGCTGTCACATCCACATGTGCACAGAGGTGTAACTTATATGTGAATTAAGTGTAAGAATGGATGATGGAAGTCACGTGCAGCTCATTTTCTTAAAGAAGAGAATTAACGTATTAGAATAGCATAAACATTATTTTTATTAGCCAATTGGTATCAAAATTCAAATTCTCAACATTAAAACTAAATTGCAAAAGGAAACATTCATTATTACTCTATAGTCTCACAAGAATTATTATATTTTTGCTTGTGAGCCTAGGCTTTAATGGCAGAGCCATCTCCCCAGCCCAAGAATTCTTAAATTTACCATAAAGATCATTATATAGATTGGATTTGTTTTAGATAGAATTGCAGTGATCCTCCTGAGGGACAAGAGGCCTGGTTTTGTGTTCTCTAAGCAAAAGGATAACATTAACCTTGTCTGTACATACATACAAAGAGATTTTCTATGACAATTGTATTTATTAGTGAAGTGTCATATGAGGACTGCTACACCTTCAAAAACACACCATAGTTTTCAAATTGCTGCAGCTCACTACATAGCACAATAAGACACACATACATATTACACTCTGAGAAATGGAAGAACTAGCTGTCTTTCTAGTGCCTTCTCTTTTTCTGACTTGTTAGAGACAAGCTGTTATACACTTTTTGTTGAAGCATTTAGACTTTCCCAATTGAAAAATCACAATTCACTTGTACGCTGTTAAATGAATGTATTAGACCACAGTCAATATTTTTATATTGAAACTAAAGAGAGTAGACCGTAAAACAGTGTAGACTAAAAGCAGTGAATGCGTAGTGTTTTGGTTTCATTGTGTGTGTGGATGTGTGTACATCTAGAGGCTGGGTTACAAATGTTTGTTGTTTAACTGGAAAGGGAAGCCTCAGCTCTATCTTTTCCTACTTCTTTTTAAAATTATCTTACTGAAAAAGAGAGGCAATGCTGCCAAATGAAGTAGTAGTTCTGGGTGGTTTTGGAACAGGAGAGGGCTAGCAGTTTCTTATAAAGACATAAGAAAGGCCAGAGCAAAGACATTTTTGCCTATCTTTTACTGATACTTCATAGGAAAACAGGAAAGGGCGAGAGAAAGAGGCAATGATAGAGAAAGAGACAGGTGCTGAGAAAAAGAAACAGACACATTTAGAAATAGAAGCTATTTGTGCACATATGTTCACACACACACACACACACACACACACACACACACACACACACTTTTTTCTTTTTAAGCAGCATAGTCTTTGAGCCAACAGTTAAGCAAAAGTGGCTAGTTACTTGGGCTTTTAGAATCTCATGCAACAATCAGCTTCTTCAGATTTTCCGATTATATTTTATAGTCATCTGTATCTCTTCTGCTCAAATGAGCTTGAGTCGATTCTGTTTTTACAAACAAGAGCCCTGGCTAACTTCAAGTGACTCTTTTTGCATGCTTGGGAGTGACACAAACATACCTTACACTAAATAACTCAGAAACAACAGATATTAACCAAAGAAAGAAAGGCTAGGTAGAGAAGATACAAGCAATAAAATCCAGTTTCCTAAAAAAGTGTGTGTGTGTGTGTTTGTGTGTGTGTGTGTATGTGTGTGTGTCTGTGTGTGTGTGCATGCATGCTCATATGTGCATGCATGTGCATAAGTGCACTCACCTTACCAGTGCTGATGACAATTATCCTGCAGTATATGATGGACTCAGAACTTCCATGTGATGAGACCTGTTGTACTTCAGGTTTATTATCATGCTCATAGAAAGATTTCTTTTTTAAAAAATGAAATGTTAGAACTTGTAACCAACTCCTGTAAACTTCAGTATCTATAACAATTACTAGGGTATATTACAAAGAAAATTCTAAACATTAAGACCAGAGGGCAATAACTAACATGAAGCCAGAAGAGAAAATTATCAAAGACTAATCTAGTAGCCTTTGCTGACAGAGCAGGGGACATTGCAGATAGCAGAAAAGCAATAAACACAATACATCTCAACCTCAGGACAGCCTCTGATTCTCTCCCATATGACACACTTCATCAACAAGCAAAGAAAATATAGCTTAGGCCAATATTTCTCAAACAATGTGCTGTGACCCCCAAGGTTATCATGAACAGGTGCCACAGAGACCACAGAATTTCTTCTCTGCAGTGTCTGAGCCAAAGTAAGTCAAATACAAAGGGTGTATTTACAAGACTGGAGGTAATTAAGGGGTGAGTGGGGGGGCGGGGAAAAGAAAAAGTTGAGTAAAAAGACACTACTCATTCTAATATTTCCAAAAGGCCAATCCTGTCACCTGACCTTGTTCCAGCTGTTATGAAAAAGCCCATCCTTGCAATTGACCCGATAAGGAGGAAAGTTCTGGTTAAGCCTGACCTGCAGGGGTTGCATTCCCTTTTTGCTTACTCAGCTAGCTCCCTGTTATATGCACATCAATACTACAAAATAACGCATCAAAGTTCAGATTGTAAATGCCTGGCATTTACTAGGATATTCGAACATCGCATAAGTATTTAAGACATGAAGTATTTAATCTATCAGGCTAGGCTATATTAGGGTCTCATTTCTTTATTAAAATCACTTTATTCTCATAAGGGCTAGATTGGATAGCTTAGAATTATGTGCACATAAAGAAACTGAGGCACAGTAGAGAAAAGTGCCTTGTCTACCACCACCTGTTAGTAATCAGCAGAGAACGATCACGGTTTGAGTTGGAAGAGGGTGCTCTCTTTCCTGCCCGCCCGTGCTCACACCTAGGGAGGCCAGCAAGAGTGCTTCCTGCTCAATTGGAAACACCTGGGTTAGGTTTCTAGCCTTTACGTTTTCCATGTAAAATGCCAGGCATTTTCACATATGCTTTTCTTCCCAGGACTGTGGGTCTCTGAGGCAATTGGCCAGCCAACCTGTCAGGAGAAAAGGTATCCAGGTTCAGTGAATGACTGTTTAGCAAGAGAATAATGCAAGAAGTGACAGAGCAGGACATTTTACATCCTCTTTTGGCCTCTGCTTGCACCAGCATATGCATATACATCATATACAACATATATTACATACACACACACTCGCACACACACTTGTAGACAAGTGTGTGTATGCAAGTGTGTGTGTGAGTGTGTGTGTGAGTGTGTGTGTGTGTGTGTGTGTGTGTGTGTGTGTGTTGTAGAGGTTAATATTGAACATTGTCCTGAAATGGGTCTTCAGATTTCAGATACAAAGATCAGGAATAAATAATTTTACTATTAGTTGTGGTGCAATATGCTCAACTAGATAGATGATACATGATTGAAAGAAACAAGTGGAATCTAACAGTAATTTGATGGGGGTGGAATCCAAAAAAGCTGTCTGCCCTGTCCTTCTATGGTCTTGTCTCTCTGTGTACTGTTCCTCTCTTCTGGGTGTGAGGCCAGACACTTACTGGAATGTGAAGTCTTAGAACCTGCAATGAAACAAGGCATGTCAGAGAACTTCCTCACAACTTACTTGAAAATGCAGAGGAAATCAGGTTAATATTCTCAGGCTTTTATTTGTCACACTTATTTAGTGTGTGTGTGTGTGTGTGTGTGTGTGTGTGTGTGTGTGTGTACGCAGAAATGAGTCAGTTTTCTCCTTTAACCATGTGGGTTCCAGGGACTGAACTCAGGTAATCATACCAAATGGCAACTATCTTTTAAACTTCTCACTGCCCCGATTTTTAGTTTTATGGTTGGCTTGGGGAAAAAGTTCCTATGCCCTGATTCAGAGAAGATCCGTTGATGTTTCTATAACCTACCTTATGGGAGAATTAGGAATGAGAGACTGGAAAGATGAAGCTGACATTTAAGAACGTTTGATTCTGAGCTGTTTCAAAGACCTTCATGTTAGGCTGTCCTGCTCCTCAACCCAGAGAATCCAGAGCCCTAGCCTTTACGTAGCAGGCTATGGGGCATCTTCAAAAGTGAAATAGAAAACATGGTACATGCTGCAGGACACACTGAATAAGAGCAAGCTGCTGTTGTGTGTACTGATCACCGTGTGTATCATCTTACATTTCCCCACATGACCCGTGATGAAGAAGATGAATGACGACATTGCATCCATGTGTGAAGATGGGGCAGAGTGAGGAGAAGCAGATTCCTGGTAATCAGGGATGGCAGTCAGCTAAATGGACCATTTGTGGCAGAGGGAGTTAGATTCTCCTGGGGTCCTCAGAAGTCGACAATCATAAAAGCTTCACAGAGACGAGGAAGACATTTGCAGAGGGCAGAAAGGGTGTGCTGAGTAAAGGTGCCTTGTTTTGATAATACCAATCCAAGCTTTAGAATAATTTTGACATTAAATAAATAAAATCACATACATACATACATACATACATACATACATACATACATACATACATGCATTCATACATCTTGGGTTTTACTCGAAGAAAAACTACTGTATTTCTACTGAATTTTAGTTTTAAAATGTTTAAGAAAAAAAAATCTATGACCCCCATTTATTCCTTTTCCCTCAATTTATTCTGACAGAATGCCAAAGCAACTTCTTATCATAAAGGTATCAAAAACATAGTTTTATCACAGCTATACAACTTTCTTTGGTGATAAATAATGATAAATAAAATTTACACATTTGTTTTGGCTCCTATCCCTGTTGTATGCTGCAGATTTACAAAGCATAGAGGAATAAGAATTGAAAGGAGAGTATGTGAGGTGACTTGATTGTCCCTCCCCATGCAATGGATTCATCTGTTCTCTGAGCTATTTAAAGGACTTTTACATTAGGCTGTCCTGTTATTCAACCCAGCAAATCCAGAGCCCTGGCATTTCCACACCAGGCTATGTGGCTAGCTCATCTTTGCTGCCATATTTTGCATAAGCTAGGTCATCTATCAAATATAGTATTAGTTTGGGATCCTTTCATTGTCTCTGTCCACTTGTAACACTAAAATAAAACATTTTGCATTCTTCTGAATTAAAAAAAATAGCATTGGATAGGCAACTGTTTGAAAAAAATCCTTCATGAAGCATTTGCTAAGGAAAGATCAACTCAAGTGAGATTCCATACTATTCTACTTAATAGTGTTCCAGGAAATAAGAATAAATGCTACTTTTTCACTGAAGAAGAGGGAATGTCAGTTGGGAGATTACCTCCATCAGATCTGTCATTAGCATCTCTGTGGAACATTTTCTTGATTAACATTTGTTGTGGGAGGGCACAACTCACTGTGAGCAGTGCCATGCCTGGGGCAAGTGGTCCTGAGTTATATAAGAAAGCAAGCTGAACAAGTTATGAAGCAAGCCAGTAACCAGTAATTAGCATTCATTTTTTCCATGGTGTTTATTATAGCAGACAGAAGAGAGAGAGAGAGAGAGAGAGAGAGAGAGAGAGAGAGAGAGAGAGAGAGAGAGAGGGAGGGAGGGAGAGGGAGCGAGGGAGAGGGAGCGAGGGAGAGAGAACAAACTATCAGTTTTATATACCAAGTAATTCTGTTTCTCAAAAACAAAGTATTACTTAACATGATGTCCACTGTGACTACAAGATTATTGTAGGTTCATTGTAACTGTTGTCATATTTTGTGACGACCAAGTTTATTCAAAACTTAGCTTTATATGTAAGATGGTTCAACAAATGATAGGAGTTCAAATGACCACATGAAAACTAAGAACTTCTTCTATATCTCTGCTCTTTATTATACAGTTGTGGGAAATCTTACAATTCACACATGTAAAACCAAGTTAATACATCCACTTTCTTTTTATTATTTATCAAATAGTTTCCATTTTCCAGAAAACTTAAAGGAACCATAAATAAAATAATAGATAATACATCGAAACAGAATTTCTGAATCTTACAGTCAAAGCAGAGAAAATACACAATTTCCATACACAGTTGAGTAGAACATGTGGAAAGACATTCTATACCAGATTTGTCAGAATAGAACAGTTCCCTGGAGGAAAGGATATTTTGAGTGTAAATGAACCAGGAATATGGGCATTGCATCAGGGAGAGAAAACACAAGGAAGAACAGACCTAGGTGATACAAATCTGGTAGCCATGCCTTATAAAACCTAAATATCCCCCATCTACTTTGAGTTTGAGAGCTTTCCAGTGTTAGTGATATTTTAAGTATTACCATGAAGTAACCATTTGGGAAAATCTCATAAGTGCGTTATAAATGTGTTGAGATATGACTTTCTCAGTAGCCACATAGAATCTGCTAGTTGATGTGTCTGATATTTCTAGTAAAATGGTATTTCAGAATTCTTGGTATGTTCCAGAGATTTCAAGTCTATGTAATCGAGCCAGGGAATAAACATGCATGACATCAAGAAACTCAAAAAAGAAGGCACATAAGCCCATCCCCAGAGCTATACTAAGTTCCAACTAAATACTGTAATATTGAAGTATAGCAACATTGGACTTAAAATATGATATTTTGTTTAGACTCATTTTTAAGTAAAAAAAGAAAGAAAGAAAGAAAGAAAGAAAGAAAGAAAGAAAGAAAGGTGTGTTCTCCAATCATTCATTTATGACTTCTGTTATGTTTCAAAAAATCAGCTGACAAAGAAATTTGACCACGACCCTGGATGGCGAGACCTGGTGGCACTCAGAGGAAGGATGGCAGGCTACCAAGAAGAGACTTGATACCCTATGAGCATATAAAGGGGGAGGAAGTCCCCATCAGTCACAGTCATAGGGGAGGGGAGTAAGGGGAAAATGGGAGGGAGGGAGGAATGGGAGGATACAAGAGATGAAATAACCATTGAGATGTAATATTAATAAATTAATTTTAAAAATTCAAAAAAAAGAGAAAGAAAATGACAACAGTACTATCAGTTGTCCCAGGAAGATAACAACTGGACAGATTTTTGGTTTTCTTCAAAAATCTTCAACATAATAATCATAATGATTTAATCAAAGTCCAGATGTATAGTGAAATTCATGGTAAAACATAGGAACATTAATAATGGTGTGCTAAAAATAAATATGCTAATATGAGAATGAAAAATATAAGAGTAATGTAAAAATTTTTATTTAGCTAAAACAAATATGTTCTTCTATTCCTGAACACTGTAATTGTTATTGTGTGTTTATACATATATCTGCTCCTGGAGAAACTCAAATGATAAGAAAGGATGATAAAAAAAAAGATAAGAGGAGGCTGATGGTAAAATTAGGAAATAATTACCCTTTCTGATCACCTAATATATGTAATGCTGCACTTAGGATGATTTATTGGTTGCTTGAAATCCAAATGCTCTTCATAATGCTTTCATAAAAACCAACATTAAAATTTCATTTTTGTTGTAATTTTGAGTGTTAACATGGTATTTCTCTTGTACTTTATGACTTATAAAAACTTTGTTATTCAGGAGGATGTGGTCAAAGCGAACTAGCATAAAGGGCATATGTTCCAGGGTGTCCTCTAGTTCCAGTAATAATAATGGATATGTAACCTAAATGCAGGTCTGGCCTTCATGCGACCTGGAAGCCTCATCAGCTGGTAAGTGTGACCTCTTGGCCAAAACTTTAAACGTCCTGAGCTTTCACTTATTAATTTTATGTAAAAGTTTGAGTGAGTTTGATTTGCATAAAGTAAAAATATTTAAAAGTAAAAATATTTTTAAAATTTTGGGGCAGTTTGCCCTTTTAGTATAGTCTTGGGGCTGTTTGAAAAGTGTGACTTTTAGTTATTTGATCAATTCCAGTTTAAAGTATTAGAAATGTATAATATTTTGAAGGTATGTATAACAGCCAACTGGAAGGACGTGGAAAATCTATTTGACTCTGTTTTGATGCATGTATTGCTTAGTAATATAATGCTTTCTTTTTTTAATTCTAAATCAAGGCCTAAAATATTTTTGTAAGCATATATTGAATTGCACAAACTTTTTAGGCCTAAGTACTATTTTTTTCCTAAGAAACATAAAGTTCTGGTACAGAAAAAAATATCAATAAAGCTCAAGGAAAGCCACCAAGGGCATTTGTTTTGTTTTGTTTTGTTTTTTTATAAACAATACACACAGCTGCAGCCGTGTTGGCAACGATATATGCCAGAGAGTTACATATTTGTTACTACAAACTGTTCTGCTCGCCCTTTATCCAGTAACAGCTGGTAAAATGGTATTTAAGGACGGTTTGATTTAATCTAATGAGAAACTATGCTGCATTGCATGATACTGTCTGTGAAAATAATTGGATAAACATTGATTTTTTATGTTGCTATAATAGTTACATTTTCAATAAATAGAAATTTATATGCATACTTATTTGGCAGCATTCCTCTCTACATGAAAGCTAGAGATTTGTAAGACACACACACACACACACACACACACACACACACACACACACACACACAAACCAGAGAGAGAAAGAGGGGGGGAGGAGAGAGGGGGAACAGCGGGAGAGAGAGAGAAGCATGTTCACATATGCATCCACATGCATTCAAACATAAACAACGCACATAAATTAACATGGAAAGTATACAGATATTATGTTTATGCCTATAGATTACTGTAGCTGTCGATATCAGCCATGGAGGGAAACTTCCCTAACCCCAACCTGGTCCCCAGTGGACAGTAGTTACTGTAGAGAATTATAACCAATCAAACTTTTAAGAAAGCAGCTAGTGCTTCAGAACAGTGACCCAATAGTCAGGTCACAAATTATATAGGTATCAAGCTCTCAGGGTACACAAGACAGCACAGAAGGGATCTAAAAGCTACACAAATATAAGTGGGGAGTGTTCACAGTTATTTCTCTGAATTGAAGCCATCCTTTCTGGAGGTAGGAGTCCTACTCATGAAGTTCCATGCATTCATAAAAGTTACAGGTGTCCAAGACCCACCCCCACGGAAGAGAGCCAACCCCTGACACTGTTAATGATGCTCCATTATACTTGCAGACAGGAGGCTATCAGCCTTGCCCTCTGAGAGGCTCTACCCAGCAGTCTGTAGAAACAGATGCTATGACTCACAGCCAGACATTGAGTGAAGCATAGAGAGTCTAGTGGAAAAATGTGTGGGAGGGAGGATAAAAGGACCTACAGGTGACAAGAGCTCCACAAGAACACCAACAGAACCAGCTAACCAAGGCTCAGAGGGGCCTATGAAGCCTGAAGCACCAACCACAGATCATGCGTGGGCTGGACCTGCATCCTCCACATAAATGTAGGTCATGGGCATCTCAGGCTTCATGTGGGTCCACTAGTAAGGGGCTGTCTCTGACATGGACTCTGTTGCCTGCGTTTCAATCACTTCTCCCATGACAGGACTGCCTTGTCAGGCCACAGGGGAAGAGGATGAGCTCAGCCCTGATGAGACTTGATGAGCCGGGGTGGGTATGTAGGGGGTGTCTCCTTTTAGGGGAGGAGGACAGAGGTGGGACAGGGAGAAGAGGCAGGTTTCTGGTCAGAATGTAAAGCTCATATCACTTACAGTACTTACATAGTGCCTCCCAAGGTTTGCTCCAAGAGAAGCAAGCATTTCACGGGAAGAGGAAGCTTTCAGGTGGAGCTGCCTACAAGTGGGGTGAGAAGCTCCGCATCGTAGCTTCTGTGAGTCATCACCTGTATCTAGACAGGCTTTTTTAATGATCCAGCTGCCTTTGAGTAACTCGTGTTCTTGTAAAGACCTCCAATAAACTCATTAATTTACACACACTCACACACACACACATACTCATACACACACTCACATGCACACACACAACTTAGGGCTATTGTTGTCAAAAAATATTCTAGTTGTAATTCCAATTTAGACTTTTTGGCTATTTTTGGAAAGAATTTTAAGGACTCAGTCTGTCAGCGATGGCTACAAAAAACACAAAGCAGAATTCCTGAGACTGGAAATAGGATACATGTCAGTTTCACTGGAATGAACGAACAGAAGGCATTTCTCCATCCCCTCTTCTTCTTTCCTGGAAATAGCAGCCAACTTTTCTCAAAGACTGAGCATCCTGAGGTTGCTCATGTAATGGATTTCCGTTTATATCTTCTTAATTCCAACAAGTTATCCACAATGAAATTGCTACAGGTTGTCCTTGAGATCACAGATATCATAGTACAGAGAGTTAGACTCAGCATTATTAATTATTGCACACAGATCAAATGGTTTGCACAAACAACCATATCTTTAGGTAGTGTTCAACATTCATCTTGAAGAAAACTATACATTAATTTGTATACCGTTTTATTCTTATGTAAGTATTTCATAGATCATTTCAGTTTTGATAGCAAGTTTTTAATGACAAGATATAATTCACAAATAAGAATGAGTTCATAAGACTTAGATAATAAAATGTTATGAAATGTATTTCATTTTCTTGAATACTTTCTAATAAAGAGAAAAGTTCCAAGTTGTTTTCTTGCCTTTGTGGAAAGAGCTATTCAAATACTTATATAGGAACCAGAATCTCATGACTCATTTGAATTTTAAATCTTTCTGGGTAATTTTCAAACCTTAGAGACTGCAAGAGAACTGCTATGTACAAGACCCAGGACCCATTCCTTTTTTGCCTGTGTAATGGGAGGAAAAAGGGTGTTACAGACTCTGGGGCAGCAAAGAAGAAATTCTTGGGCTAGGTCTTGAAAACTAAGTGGAAATAAAAGTTTTTCTAAAGGTGAAGAAATCCAGAGTCAAAGGCATGTCTTTTTTAAAAATTAAAATGATCAGTTGTCCTAGGATAAGAAGAAGAAGAGATTTTGCTCAGAAAAAGCCAGTTAGTTTTCAGGTATCTCCAAACACTCAGGAGGCTGAGGAAGAATTATGAGTTCTAGGCTAGCCTGAACTACATAGTGAGACCTTTCCTCTCAGTCCCAAAAGACAGATATTTAAGAGATACAAAGTGAAGAAGTTACATCCATAATTTGCTCATAGTTCTTTCTAATTTGGAAATATTTTTAATATGACTAAAATAGAAGTTTTCAAATTAAATTAGGAGACAGGAATCAGAGATGGTGGAGACCAAGAAGACTATCATTTATAATATAAAAAACTAAAGAAGCAATAGTGATACACACAGACCTTGACTCAGAAATATCCCGGACTCCAATAGAGATGGAGATAACTTTGAGTTCCATGTTCTGACAGAACAATAAGGTAGCCATGGAATCCAAAATACATCAGGAAAAAACCAAAAAAAAACAAAATACATCAGGCCGCAGCAGCAAGGCAAACTGGCCCAAAATAAAGACCATGCTACCCTTTAAAAGGTTAGCGCTAATGCCAGACATGTTCAAGGATATGATCATAGCACACAAAAAGATGAAATGGGAGGATTGCTGTTAGACTGAGACAGGATTAGACTCCATAGTGAATTCAGCCAGCGGGCCTACATAGGGAGCTACTGTCTCTAAAGCACAAAAGGGTAAGATAAAGAAAATAAAAATTAAAGGTAAATTTAACATATCTGGGACAAGGACACACACAGATATTAAGAAGACTGTATATCCATTGTTGTGGCACAGACCTGTAATATTAGCATGCAGGGGAACAGAGCTTTGTGAATTTGAGGTCAACCTGGTCTACAAAGAGAGTTACAGGAGAGCCAGGGATACACAGAAAAACCCTGCATCGAAAACAAAAAACAAAAAAACAGAAACAAACAAAAACAAACAAAAAAACCAAAAACACAAAACCAAAAAAGCAGACAGTATAAATTCACAATAAATAGCATCTTATAAAATATTATCTTGGGAAGAGAAGTGGAAAACTTACACCAAGATTGGGGGGGGGGAGGCAAAGAGGGGATCAACAAAATATCCACAAATTGCTGAGTGCTGTAGTCAGAAGGGGATGTGAAAACAAAAGGCCACCACTGATAAAGTAAAGCTTAGAGGGGACATGAGAGTCACGAACCTGGAGAGAAGATATGTAAAAATCTAAATGGAATTAGATTTAACAAATACAATCTAGACTTAACAATGACAATCACCAAAAGAAATGTGCTGGATTAGCAGCCGATTTGCTATATTTCAGGAGACTTATCAACAAACTTGAAAACAGAACAGAAACTATCCAAACCCAGTCGTACAGATGGGGGGGGGGGGGGGGGGAGTAAAGCAGAGTGGGTAGCTCCTCGGTGACCTGTGGCATGACATTAACCATTACTACATCTGCGTACTAGAACCAATAAGGAGAGACAAAAGATACTTAAAACGTTAATGTAGTGGATGGAAGCGTAGTTTTGTTTTGATCCCAGGTGTGGGACGTGAAATAGACTTCTTTGAGGGCATAAAGTGTTTGTCTGCTGGAAACAGAATTGTCAGGTGGCGTGTGGTGTTTGTCTGTTAGAAGAGGAACTGCCTCTTGCAGGCGCATGCTCTTTGCCACCTGATAAATATCCTGTTATAGATTCTTAGAGGAGATATATATGAGCCCCAAACCAGAGTCCTGGCTTTTGGCTTTTACATCACTTCAAATTTCTTATTTGCTGCTTAATGGTTCTGCTTGAATCCTGATGACCCAGAATGGCATCTGCCCAAGGAACTGAGTCTAAGAAGGTCTAATTCTCCTGCCCCCATTAACCACTTTTATCTCCTATCTAAGGTAGGTGATTTGGAAGGGAGGTACAGGCGTTAAAGAACCCCAAATAAAGTAGGTTTGTACAGTATACAAGCCTACACTTTGAAGTCTTTTCTTTTCAAAACTTTTACTCCCAAGCAGTATGAACACAAATAAAACCGTACAAGTCAAATAATCATTACAACTTTAAAAGCAGTCCTAAAGAGAAGAAATCTTAAAACATCAAGAGAGAAAAAAAAGACACATGACATAAAGGGAAAGGGAGACATCATATTTCTGAGTCATTCATCGTTTTGGAACAATGACCAAGCAAACAACGGAACAGTACCTTTAAATCCAGAAAGAAGAAGGGGCCAGTAGCTGAAATTTCCCTGTGAAGGAATAGAATTCTATATGTAAAAGTGAATTCATTTAATCTTAATAGTGACTTCTCACCCAGCACTTCTCAACATGTGGATTGCAACCTGTTTGGCAAACCTGTAGCTCCAAAAATATTTACATGATAATTCATAACACTGGCAGGATTATATGTATGAAGTAGCAATGAACATAATATTATGGCAGGGGGGTCACCATAGCTTGAGGGACAATATTACAGGGTGGCAGCATTAGGAAGGTTGAGAACCACTGATCTAACCACGGTGAAATCAATACGTAATCCCACATGCAAATACGTTTCTCCAGAAAACTGGTTAGTAGACTTTCAGAATGTAAAGACCAGAAGAGGATAAAGACAGATAGCTGCTAAATGTGACATAGTAGCCTGGATTTGATTATGCGACAAAAAGAAGATGGGAAAAGCTGGTGAAATGCAAGTAAGAGTTGTATGACAATTTACACAATGTCTTAGATTTGACAAAGGTATCATGAAACTATAAGATGTTTGCAGACTAGGAAACCCCTAAAGGAGTTCCCTATACTGGCGTCCTAACTTTCTGTGAATCTAAATTTTGCTGAAATCAAAATGTTATGTATAAACGGTAGCAGGTTGGAGAAATGGTTCATGGTGAAAAGTGTGTACAGCTTTGGCAGAGGACCCTGTCAGACAGTTCACAACTTCCTGCAACTTTGGTTCCATGGTCTTCAATGCCTTGGGCCCTCAAGTTCATGTACACACATGCAGATAATTAAAAATAAAATATTTAAGTGGGTGATTAATCAATATACGTGGTTATACAACATTGAGAACATAAGTAACCCACACACACTAAAATATCCATCACTGAAAAGATATTTTGAAGAAAAAAAAGATGAAATAGATTTAAAAGATCAAACAGTGCTAGTTAAATTTGAAATATCGAAACCTGAAACAATGATTTGACAGAAATAACGTAACAAATTCATATGCTTTTAGTGAAGAGGGGTCTGAATTATATACATTATTGTGTAATTTTGTACAAAAACTCCAGGGTTTCTTTTAGGTTCTTGGAAGTTTTCACCTCCAAGTCTGTGCCTGCCTGTAGCAGTGTTTAAGGAAAACAGCAGCATATGCAGGTACCCTGACATTGAGAAAATGCTGCTGTAACTCCTGAATTAACAAAGGGGCCGCAATTGAATGCTGCTTGTGCTGATGAGCTCATTTTCTAGGAGTTGATAATTCATGCATGGATTAAAACATTTTGCAAGACTGAGTGTATGTATGCACAGGGGGGAAAAAATCCTCATTGTGCAATGAGAAAAAACTGCCTGTGCCAACACAGTTTAGTCGTGACGGATAAAAAATAATGATGACTACTGTTTTATGCACATATAACCTTAATTTCAAAATCTTCACCACAAAATAGCAAGGTCAGTATTGTTCCTCACTTTAGAGAGGAAGAAGTTAAAAGGGGGAAAAATTAGCAGTGGAGACTGTGAAAAGTGCATGCTATTTACCAATGATCTCTTTGCCTCTAAGTACTGAGTCAGGATTAAACCCCTCAGGTTGATTGCCTTTTCTCACTGAGTCTGAGATTAAAGTTGACCTTTTCCAGGAAACTTCATCAGAAGCCCCTGGCAGAGTTAATCACTCTCATCTGTATCCCCCAAATATTTTGTGCAAGGTTTTATTAGCTAACTTTTACTATTCTTATACCTAAGTCTTTTTTTTAGTAGATCCAGCTCCTTAAAGGTAGGTATTAGTTCTCAGTGATTCATTACCTTCTCTGCAGGCAGCCAGTGTCTGGTCCATATATAGTGGACAATAAATGGCATTTTCAGAAAGAAATTCCAAAAAGATATATAGAACTGAGCACTGAGGACTGTGAGATTCAAGTTGTTTAAAACCTACAAAATGATATGAAAGCAAAGAAAATTAAAAGCTATTATGAAAAACTATACACTATACCAATCATCATATTTATTGAAATAGAATTATAGTGAGCAAATAGCTTCAAATTAATTCACAGCAATAGAATTTTTTAATATTAAACGAACACATCTCCACAACTCTTCACCTTTTGACAAAGACTTTTTAAGATGCTGAGAATAGTAATTTGAAAACAGCAGTGTTTGGGAAACTGACATCTTCATACTGGAATAGGTCCTGATGTAAACACTGCATTTTAACAAAGTGTTTAAAATAAGAAATCTGCCTAGAGATAAGCTCTTTCATTTTGTATCTAAAAGGATGGAGCTCAGGGGGACTCAATTATGTACACAGTAATGCATCGTCTTGAGTTGGGATTCCAGCCACGACTGAGTTACGGCTATTGGACTAAAAAATAGAGACATGGAAAGATAAATGACAGGTTTTCAGTCTGGATCATAGACATTAAGGATTTTGCTGCCTGATAGAAGAGTCTCAGCACCACAGCTCAGTTCTTTCTAGATTAGGAGAGATTTTACAGTTGTTCAATAGAGCTGCTGCTCCCAGCAGACACAGCCCCACAGTGCTCCGAGGGTCAGGGTCCATCAAAGCCTGGGGTAGGGGAGCCTGCATCAAAGAGCATTTGGGAGAGGAAGCTATCAGAACGGTGCAGACATTCTATGAAAGTTGAGTATACAGAGAATCTGTTGTAGTCAGGGTAGTGGGTACACAAGCAAGGAAAATCTCCTGAGAGTTACAGAGTAACATTTTCTGTGAGATCAGTGTAGATGTCAGAAAGATAGCAAGTGTGTAGAGATGCCATTAAGCCATCGTGTCTAGAACTCTAGTCCTGAATGAGTATAAATATAATGTAATTTACTAACAACTCTATATCAGCCTGGGAAAGACCCTGCTATAGAAGCAGGCTCACATTCTGGAGGAAGACCCACTTGAAAGCCACATCAAGCTTAAGCCATACTATAGCTTGTCCGGTAGATGAATAATAGCTGAGCCTGCCATGCTAGGCTGGAGGAAGAAATCTGAACCTTCACAAGTTCACTCTCAGTAGCAATGTTTAAAATGAGGCCAACGTAATACTCAAGAGAGCAGGCAGTATCTGTACTATCTGGTCAGTGAGTCAAACATCTCCATGTACAATAAGAGGAACCCGGCACTGGCTACCTCTCATCCACTATGGCAAATAATAAATAAAATTACGAGACACACGTGAACAAGAAACACTGGGTGTTGAAACAGGAGCACTATTATAAACTTATTTGAAATTGCCCATAAATAAGACTCAGTGAATAGTAATTTTAAATAAGTATTATGGTTTGGCTCTAAGGGGAACTCCGAAGTCATGTGCTAAAAGCTTGGTTTCCAGCTGGCAGATTTGGGGACCTGATTAAATAATAAAGACTATCTTTTAAAAAAAAAATAATCATATTGACTAAACTATAATAGAAGCATTAGAATAATTAAACTGTGAGAAGAAAAGTATAAGATTGAATCAGATAAATAAATAATTGCTGATAATGTTGTAAATATTATACAAATTCTGATTTATAAATCTAGTTCAGAAAAGAATAATAGGCCTGAAAAGGGCCATAAAAAGAATTACATCCTCACATCACTGGATCACAAATGTACATTGTGACGGCTACAGAAAACTGGTTAAGTGCAACAGAAAGGAAGACTGAGACCTCTACAGGAGCATCTGCGATGAGCTGAAGGGAAACATCCCCCTGTCAGCCCAGAGTCCTGCACAAACAAGTGTGGTGTATTCTTCTGACACTTGAGGAAATAAAAACATTTCAGAAGCCTGGAGCAAAGCACTTGCTGATAATAGCCCTGTGGTATAAAAGGGTTAAAGGATTCTTCAAGCTGGAATAAAAATGAAGAGCACAGAGATGGGGCGCAGACATTCACCTCAGGAATCTTGTCATTGCCGCTCTGAGCTACAATATAGTATAATGTTTCACAGGAAGGACCTAGAACAGTTGGCAATACCTGATTTTTCTTGTTCTGTCTTTGCTTAAGCACAATGAATTCCCTTATGACAATCAGGCTATCAACTACTTATTTGTTTGTGTGTTTGTTTTACATCCGGGTAACAGTCACCCCCTCCCTCCTTCTACACCCTCCCTTCCCCTTCCCTTCTTCCCACCTCATCCCCGCCCCCCGCCCCGTCCACTCCACCCCTTCCTAAGAGGCAAGCTTCCCCTGGATATCAACCAACCATGGCATATCAAGTTACACTAAGACTAAGTGTGTGTGTGTGTGCGCGTGTGTGTGTGTGTGTGCGTGCGTGTGTGTGTGTGTGTGTGTGCGTGTGCGTGTGTGTTGTACTTGTTAGTGTTAACGTGTCCATGTGTCCATGTGGATTCTCAAAGGTCTGGAAGCCTACGGCTGACATTTTCTGTCTTTCATTCAGCACTCTCCTGCTTTACCTTTTGAGATACGGTCTCTCACTAAACTTGAAGGTCATAGACTGGGCTACCCTCTCTCTGTCTCTAGACCTCACTCCCCATTACCATCCTTACCTTCAGTGCTAGAGGAATTCACTGCCGCTTCTGGCTCTTTCATGGACTCTGAACATCCAAATTCAGGCCACCTACCTATGAGGCAGACTCTACCAACTGAGCCATCTTCCTGACCCATTTTCTTTTTTCCCAATTATGTACTCTAGAAGTATGTAAAAACAAGTTTACAACTCATGGGTGATGTAACATATGCTTGGTTTTCTAATATTAACTGTATCTGTTTTTCTTGGAATTCTTTTTTTTTTTTTCAGGAGAAATGCTTTTGATGTCATGCTCTTTTATTGTGGCAAGGGTCAAGATTCTATTCTTCTGAATAAAACAAAGAGCTGAGCTGCAAAATGTATTAGATAATAGTTAACACCAACCTGAATGACTAATTCAACAGGCTAACAGAAATAAATACCAGTACAGATGCATGACACTAGAATTGTTTTACACTGTTGGTAGAATGTAAACATTAGAATTGTTTTGGAAGATAATTGCACCCCTTTCTCTTACACACAGCTGCACACACACACACACACACACACACACACACACACACACACACACACACAGGAAAATTAGTAAAGACAAATAGTGTTTCCTACAGGACTGTGGGTTGATTAAAGAAAATGAAAGAAAGAAAAGAAACATAAGCTTCGCCACAGTAAAATGCATTGTATGTTAAGCTACATCTGTGTGCCTTAGAGTGTGTTTTTCACCTCTTTGTCAGAACCTTATGCTTCCTTAAAACAATAACTCTGTCTGAACCTTAAGTAGGGCATTGCTCATTAGTCCAGAAAAGAGGAGAAAGTTTTATTTTTGGTTTGGCTTTGGCTTCTGTTTATACAATTAATTGCAAAGTAGCCATCACAATTCCTAAGAGACACAATAAACATGAAAGTCAGTGTTTCAATTTATAACAGAGGAGACTTGGATGTTTCAAAGAACAAATTCCCAGAGGTCTCTCAATATATAAAGATTGTACTTTAAATACCAGATTTGGCAGACTGAAGAAAGATGTAAAATTAGTTTATTTCAGTCTTGTTGGTGTTGATCGTGTTTTTTTTTTTCCAGAAAACTTGGGAGTTTGGTGGAGAGTGAAAGGGTGAAGTTTCAGATCTGTTCTTGTTCCATTTTCTTTAAAGTTCATATTTTTTTGCACAAGTAAGATGTGGACAAATCACGCAAGTTCACGTCAGACAACGGATGACTGCCTGTAGTTATGCAAAGAGACTTACGAAAAGAATTCAGTCTGAGCCTGCCTGTGCACAGTGGACCTGGGCCTTCGAACACTGACTCAGCCCATGCCAGGGGACAAATGAAGGACACCCTGGGATTTCCACTGTCTCTAACATCTGGATAACAAGGAAGCTCATAATTAATATCTCTTAAAATGTGGGAAGAATTTCAAGAAGCCAAGTTTCTCAAGGATGTAAAAATATATTTAAAGGAGCTTCAAATTATATCACTTGCCAATAAATGAATAATGTGGCATTAAAGAAACTTTTGTAATTTCTTGATTTTATATCTTTATTACTGTGGCTACAAATACACTGAGAGGATTAGCATATGAGATATATTTGGATATTAATTCTCAAAAAAAAAGTCTCAAAAGAATGGAAGGCAATGGAAAATTTCCTATTGCACAATTGAATATATCCTGGGATGCTGCAGAAGGTGGATGGTGTATCTAAAGGCAAGCATGCCACACAGGATTTCTAGAAGGCACCCTCAGATCTCTAATCTTAATTCTTAGAATTATGAGAATAATGATAAACCATGGCCAGTATGATTTTTACCTTACATGGTAAAGGAGTTTTTACAAAGGTGAATATAGTCGCTAGTGAGTGTGTATATTTGTGTATGTATGTATGTGTGCACATATGTAGATGTTCATGTGTCCTGTGTTTGAGTGTATGTGTGTACATATGTATGTGGATGTCATATATCAATCTCAGATGTAGTTATTTACAAGCTATGAACCTTGTCTTTGAGACAGAGTCTTTTTCTGTGACCTGGGATTTACTGGATAGGCTAGGTTGGCATGCCAGTAAACCCTAAAGATCTACCAATGTACACCTCCTCAGAATTGGAATTAGTATAGTCATGCCTGACTTTTAAATATATATATATATACATATATATATATTCTATTATTTTTATTTTTGTATATGTATGCTGCTATGTGCACACAAGCGCAATGTATTCGGAGCTTAGAAGAAGAGACTATCCGATCTTCTGAGCTGGTGTTACAGGCAGTTGTAAGCCACCTGATACTTGGTGTGGGGAACCAAAATTCTGTCCTCTTTGAGAGCAAACAGTGCTCTGAATTCCTGAACTACCACTCCAGCAACAGAGCCTGGCTTTTAATGTTGATGACTGAGACTGAGTTCCAAACTTCCCTTTGCACATGGCAAGTACTTTTCCAACTACTATCTCCCACCCCTAACTATTGAATCTACTCTGAGGTAATAAAGATAACATGCTCCATGAATCTTTATACACAAGAATTTTCTTCAACTAGTAGCAAGAAATGGTACATCAGAGAGATTGAAAACAAGCCATCCATCTTTGCTGGCCCCAATGCAGATAGATAAGGCTGCCCATGCAAGGACTGGACTGTGACTATAACAAAACAAATCCTAGTCCCTCAGTTGGAAGAGACTATATTCTGTCAACAACCCCAATGAGTTTGGAAATAGATTCTCTTCTGGAAACCCAGATGTAATCCCAACTTGACTGATGTACTTATATGGGCTCTGTGAAAACCTTTAAAGAGAATGTGGTTCAACTTACAGTCTACAAGATTGTTGCATAATAATTAAATGTTGTTTAAGAGAATCAAGTTCATGCCCACACAAACCTTAGTCACTTCATTGCAAATGTGAAGAAAAGTGAGATTCAAGAGAATCCAAAGTTACAACATGATACAAAATAAGGAAAAATAGGAGCTGGAGACATGGCTCAGTGGTTAAGAGTGCCTCCTGCTCTTCCAAAGGTCCTGAGTTCAGTTCCTAGCAACAACATGGTGGTTCGCAACCATTTGTAATGTGATCTGATGCCCTCTTCTGGCCTTCAGGTACACATACAGACAGAACACTGTATACATAATAATAAATAAATAAATCTTTAAAAATATATAAGGAAAAATAAACAAAACGGGTACATTGTATCTTCTTATATTTGACTAAATTAATATTTGTACCATACAACAGAATAGAACATAAAATATACAATGATTTGTATTCAGAGAAACATAACAAAGGGTCTTCTCTTAGAGTTAGTGAAAAAAGATATCTTTATATTATACAGAATTATTTTTATTTAGCTATTTCATATTCCACAAGAACTAAGTATAGTCACTGTCATAGTTTACTTTGTCTTACTGTCACAAAACACTAACAAAAATCTACACATAGAAGAAAGGGTTTTTAAGAAAGGAAGGCAGGAATCTTTAAAATAATAAAAAACGACCTTTAAATGTCATATTCTGTAGGTCTCTGAGTTTTTTAAGACCTTATCTATTTTACCTTATCTATTTATAGAATCTATCTGTTAAACGTAGGATATATATTCTTGTAATATAAATAGACTAGCAATTGACATGACCATGATTTATTTTAAAGGTTCTTTGATAATAAGACAGGTTAACTTTTTTGCCTGCTCTTGGGACCCTTTTCCTCCTATTATGTTACCTTGACCAGCCTTGATATGAATGTTTGTGCCTAGTCTTATTGTACCTTGTTATGCTGTGTTTAGTTGCTATCCTAGGGAGGCCTGCTTTTTCCTCTGGGTGTATTATATGAGAGAAGAATAAAAGAAAATGTGTTTGTCAAAGGCTTGATATAACACCTATTTGGGACACAATGGCTGGCTGTGTAGTTAAACAAAATATGAATGATACCATATGAAGACACATTAAATGCCCTTTTCTGTTGGTTCTGCCCATTGTTTTACATTAGCTATACCATTTTTAGTAGATGAGGAAAGCAAGGTCTTGATAGTCTTGCTCTCAAGAATCTTTCTTACCTTACCTAAGGCTGAAAGACACTGAAGTCATAGTAGACTCAACTGTATAGACTTTCAAATAGTGCTCAAAATGCATAGCAATTCACACTGGCTGGCACAGCATATCCGTTTACAGAGCTTTGATTCTATATAAACCATTCCACTGAATTTGAGCAGCACCGTCACTTTAGATCAGCATTTCCCTGTAAATGGGGAGAGAGCAACTGAGGCAGGGGAGATGGCTAAGCAGTTAAGAGGACTTGTTGCTCTTCCAGAGTACCTAAGTTCAATACTCAGCCTGCTCATACCAGCTCACAACTGTCTGTAGCTCCAGGGGAACTGGCACCAGGCACATGCATGTGGTACATGGACATACTTACACACAAAATGTCTATACAAATAAAAAAAAGTAAATAAATGAAAGAAACAGAATTAAACCTAATCCGGAGTGGTACATTTATAACATGTGCTTTGAATGAAATAGATATTTAATACATTGCTGAATTAAAAGAGACCATATTACTGAGAGTCTTCAGGTACAATTTAAACTTCAAAACTATTAAAGTCTATTTGACACAAGGATACATTCCAGCCTATGGGAGGGAGGATAATTCCTTGGTTTTTCTTTATCCTCCTAACTGTGTAAAAAGACTTTTATCTTGGAGAGGCTGAACACATAATGGATAGAGATTATTTGCCTTTTTGCTTCATTAGGCCCATTTCTGTACTGCTGTGAGTTAGTAAAGAGCTATGCTATCTACGTCCACTGAATAGGTTATCCAGTATAGGCCATCAGTTGCCACAATGCAAAGTCTATTAGTGTTTTGACTTTTTTCCTCACTTGGAAACAGTGTGCTTAATTCTATAATTATTCCATATGAGAAACACACACTGAAGCCAATGGGCGTCTCAGAATAAATTTGATTACAAGATTTGGTCCATTGAGTAAATGAATGAAATTTGGCTTTTATTAATTTGGAATTTTTCAATTAGGACCTCAACTTCCCAAGCAATTTATATATGTTTCTAATGGTGTTTATTTGTACCCAAAATGACAAGAAGAGTTTTTTTCCTTCCTATGTAGTGTATTTTGCTTCCCAAGAGATCTTACAAAAAAAACCAAACAAGTTTTCTGAAATGTTAATTGGAACTAAATTCTTAGACAAGAAAAAGAAATAAAATGACATTATTTCTTCCATTTCAGATTAGTAAAATAAAAAACATTATACACCTGCAAAGACTGCTCTGTGTTGATGATGAGGCTTGTGATTATATTTTTCAGGTTTGGTTTGAAAAGCGAAGACATCTGTTTATCCAGTGCATACAGAATAACTCTCATGTCTCCTCATCTCTGAAGATTTCAAAGGCTTTCATTCTGGTTTAAGTCCTTTGAAGAAGCAGTAATCAAAGACAAAAATTATCAGAGGTACATTTTTGTTTCCCAAACAATGAAAATAACAGCACTCATCCTCCTTGGACTTTGGGTACTAGCTTAAAGCTTCAGAATTGGAGATTTGCCATTTAAATTTTTAAAAAAGTGATACGGATAAATAGCTGCCAAAAAATAAAAAGGAAGCATACTGAAAGTGCGTATTTTCTACTTCATTCTATTGCATAAATTTAAATTCAATATGTGAATAATTTAAAAAATACTATGAAACACAACATCAAACAGCATATCGTAGCATGGTGTGACAGAACACATCTGGCTAGTGTGTGGGTTCAGAGAAAAATTAGTTGGAGCACGAAGACTTTTACCTCCACACATTTTGCAAGCTGCACTGATTAAAATAATAATGGTGAGGATCCAAGAATGGTAAGAAAGCAAACTGTACCACACAAATAAAGCAAAGGTACCCAGAATACGCAGCACCCAAGGGATGGAGTAACAAAGCCTTACCATCCAGGCTCTCCATGCCTTCATTAGCTTTGGAGCATTTCATTTGACCTTCACTATGAGTAAATTCATGCAGGCTTTAAAGAACCACATAATAAGTCATTTATCATCCCCTTTTCAAAGATGATGATATAAGAATAATACCTATTGCCTTTTTGACCCTTTTTCATTAAGAGTAAAGATTTTTTGAGCTCTAACCTCCCTCTGCATTAGGAAAATTGAAAGTAGACCTTTAGGATAAGTGGCTGATGTGAGTTCCACCTGGAGCAGAAGTGGCAGCCATCTTGTTTCAAAGAGGAGAAAAAGGAAATTCGGAGCATAGTAAGAACAATTAGAGGCATCAGGTTTTCTGCCAGTATTACTACCTGCTTCAAGAAAGAGAGAATAGTTTTACATGAAATGGTCTCTGGATGAAAGATAAGCATTAGTCATCTAAGTAGCCATTGGGTTTTTTTTCTGAGTCCAGAGAAAGATGTGACCTCAAAAGAAATATGGACTAATGAGAAGTCTTCCTGAATCTGGAGAAGTGAGTCAAGCTTTGTGAGATTATACATGGGTGACTTTGGAAGCAGTTCTCAGCATCCAATCACCCGGGATGCTTTCTCAGTTCCCAGGCTGTATTTCAGACAAATTAAATCTGAACACTGGAGGTGTGAGAGTGGCATTAGATTTTTTTTTTTAAGATTTATTTTATGTTTCATGTGTGGGGGCGAAAAGGATATTACATGAGTGCAAGTGGTCTCAGAGGTCAGAGGTAGTTGATTCCCTGAAGCTGGAGTTACAGAAAAATGCCAACTGTGTGACATGGGTGCTGGGCTATGAGAGTAGGGCACCCGAGTAGAAATGAATGTTGAAAAAGGAGTTGGATACACTACATACAAAATAACATGTTTTAAAATTTTTTGATTTTTTTTAAAGATTATTTGATATTCTTTTTTTTCCTGATTAGTAAATAAGAAAATATGTCTTTAAACTAAGTTCTGATTTTTAATATTTTGTCTGATATTTAATTTTTACTTTGATTTTCATAATGCCATAAAAATATTCATCAAAGTACTATTGTGCTCTATAAATTTTTATTTGCATATATATATGTGTGTGTCTTAATTCCTACTTTTATGATCAAAAGACAGTCTATTTTTCTTAGGTGGTTTTGAAAATAAGTAATGTATGCATGATCCTTCCCATGAAAACTGCAGGTTTAAAAGTTTTAAAGAATACAAACTGTTCACCAAATATATAAGTTAAAAAGATCCTTGTATCTCGGCTTCCCCACAACTTACAAATGTGAGTCCCTTCTTGCTCTACAGCTCTCTGCTGTCCTTGAGTGACCCCTGCAGTGAGGTGGACCTCTATCCGACACTTGTCCTTCCCATCGTCCTGCTCCTCCGTGCCTCGCGTCTGAGAGATCCACCACAGCCCACAGGGTACAGGATTGTTTCCGCGCCTCGCGTCTGAGAGATCCACCACAGCCCACAGGGTACAGGATTGTTTCCCAGCCTGGGCACTACTGGAAATTAGTGGAAACTCTAGGAACTGAAGTCTACTAGAAAAAAACCCTAGGTCATTGGGAGAATGCCTGTATGCCCTCAAAGGGACCCCTCTCCCGCACTTCCCCACCCTCTTTGTCTCGCACTATAAAGTGGATTTCTTTACCCTATGTTCAATTCCATGACATGCTGCCTCATGTCACCAAAGTCACCAACCTGCTGTGGACCGGCACTACCAAAAATGTAAGCCAAAGTAAATTGCTTCCTCCTATTCTTTGTTTCAGGTGTCTGTGAGGACTTGAGAGAGCCAACATACAAGCTTCAGTCTATTTTGAATCACCTTCTCTTTTCAAAAGCAGTGACCAGATATAAAGAGAACTGTGAATGAAAGAGAATGCCAATCTGAAATTTATGTACTTCTTTTTTTTTTTTTTTTTGCCACTTTTAGTGCCAAATATTCAACTATATATGGGTCTATTTCTAGGTGCCCAATTCTATTGCTTATTATCTTTACAACAATGCCATACCTCATGATGCCTGAGGGGGACCTCCTCCCCCTGTATATGCTCATAGGGTATCACAGAAGAATTTTATTAGAGTGTAGTTTCTCAGTCTTTAACTCTAGGAAACAGTCCAGGAATTTTAAATTCTCTAAAGTTCCTGGGTATGCTGAGGTGGCTGTCAGTGGGGCACACACTGGGTCCAAGGATCTAGGCATGGCTGTTACTCTGCTGAAACTCTCTAATAATATTTATAGTTTCCTGCATAAAGGCCTTATGCAATTTTTGTTCCTAGATGTTTGAAAGTTCATAAATTATATCTGTTTTAAATTTTATATTCTACTTATTGTCGATTTATAGCAATTCAGTTGGTGTTAATATTACTTTCTCTGGCTAAATCCACTTATTATCCTAATAATTTACCTCTGTATTCTTTTGGATTTCGTATAAATATAATATTCTTATAAAACAGTGAAATTTTTATGTCCTTCCCTCAACATCTTTTACATTTGGTTTCTGTTCCTAGTTTAACTTTCCTGATAAAAGCCTCTTGAAACGTGAGATGGTAACAGGCAGCATTTCAAACAGAAATCTCCCAATTTTGATATTCCCATATGATGGATGTAGGGTTGCTCTCGTTTTCAGTCAACATTTTCACTTTCTGGTTTTGTTCTTTGGATTGATTTTTCTGGAAAGACATTGAGGTCTGAATCAAGGGCCTCACACATACTGTGAATGTGCCTGCCCTCAAGATACCCTCTCAACCATACTCTAAGCTTATTTGTTGGTTGGTTGAAAAGTTTCTTTCACTCTCACTTGCTATGCTTTTGTTTTGTTTTGCTTTTGTTTGTTTGTTTAATGTTCATAGATTTTATTCAAATTTACAGCTAAAAATTCATGGTTTACATATGATTCTTACAAGTACTTAATGGTGCAAACTTTAAAGTATACCTCATTTTCTAGGCAGTATCTCCATTTGGGCAAGGCACATTTGAAGTGGCTAATCATCACAAGTTATAATTGACTAATGTCTTGGCAAGCATAGAGCTAGCTTAGGAAAGAGACACATGCATACATGCTGACTCTCTTTCAGTCAGCAGAACTTTGGGCTCATATACGCACATTTGTAAAAGAAAAAGATTTAGAGGACATTTTAACATATTATTTCTCTGTCCTTATGTGACAGAAACATCTTGAGATATGCCTGCTACGCACTCTATTTTTCTTCTGGTTACATTTATTTACAACTGAGTTTAGTAGAAGAAATTAAGACATGCACGCATTATGTGTAGAGAGAGTTCTAAACACATCTAAACATGTCTTCAGCAGTTCTCAGTGATGATGCTTCAGAACTGAAGTACCGTTTCCTAAGCCAGGGACATTCTAAGAAATTAGAAAAATGCAAAATTATCTGCAGAAATTGTATATATCAAGGTGAGGACTTTCGACAGATGTGTGTTTAGCACTGTAGATACAAAGTAAACACGCACACACACAAACATAGACACACACACACACAAAGGAGTATAAGACCAAGCCTTAAACAAGACAAGACAAAACATTTGGACAATGTTTTTCTTACTTGTTATGGGTTTTTAACATGAATAATTAATTTGGTCAAACATGTTTCTTCATTTACTGAGACACTGGAATGACCTCTTTCTCTAGTTGGCCCTTGCAACTGTAATTACGTCACCTTAGAAGGTTAAACGATATTCTCAGGTTCTGGATTGATAGTCGTCTTTTCTCAATGTTTCTGCATCTGGCCTGATTAATACCCTTGATTGGTTTTCCTTGAAAGCTCTGGAGCTCTCCTGCAATTCTGTTTTCGGGTTCGATGGTGAACCATTTGAAGGTGAAACATTACAAGTTCCACACAGTCTTTTTAAAGCTTACTTAAAATATTTTCTATGGTTGCCATCAAGTCAACATCAAATGGCTTATTCAACATGAAGCCATCTGGTCCTAGAATTTCTTGGAGAGAAATGTATAAAGAGAGAGATTTCAAGCTTCCATTTTTGCTCATTGGGATAAACTGTGCTTTTTGTGTGGTTTGAACCTCAGACCTTACACACACAAACATATCATCTACTACTAAACCATATCTCCAGCCAAGTTGGCTTCCTTTACAAAGAATTTAAGCATTTCAATGAAATTTTCAGTTTCTCTTGAGTGTTATTAAGTTTATTTACTTATGTTTTTAATTGCACACTTAACCTTTCTATTCATTTCTAATATGTCTTTGAATTTTAGCTGTGCCATCCAATAAATGAGCTATTGGTTTTCTTCTCCAATTTGTACATATTTTTATTGAATCCATATAATTTTTATGTAACTTTTTCTCAACTTATGAACACATGAGATATTCTTCTTAACTCTTGGTAATAAATGATACATAGATTAAACCAACTGTACTCAAAGGGGCAATTGATATTTGCTGAGAATCACATTATTACTACATTATGAACAATTTAAACAAGCTGTATCATAAGTCTCAAAACACTATAGGATCTAAAGTTCTTTATAGGTAGCCTGATAGCTTAGATTGGTAAACATTAGCATCTAACGTATTTAAATTTTCTACACCTTTGTTTCTTGTTTCTCAAATTGGTTGCTTAAATACTTTTATTAAAAGTCACTCATAATTTTGGATTTGCCTGTACTTCGCAGCTATGTGGTTAGCCTCATAGAGGACAGCTTTTTTTTTTTTTCTGCATGACTTGAATATCTTTTTTTCTATTGTGACAGGTCTTGTTATCAAAATTTTAAAATCCAACTTTGATATCAAACAGTTCAGCTTTCATTTGGATTCTGCACTGTGCATTGTTTCTGTATTTTGCTTGAATCTTTTTCTTTTGTTCTTTTATTTCAGATGTATCTATGTAAACAGCACACAGTTGGGTTTCATTTTTGATCCTAGATGGCTCTTATCTTTAATTTGTGGTTTTACATCATGCATACTTAATGTAATTATTGATATGACTAAATAAGTAGCTGTAGCTGGTTAAATAACTATGTTTTATATTTTTGTTCATCATCCACAATCCATTTGGATGGCAGTTATATTCTTTTAGTGTTGTTCTAGTGATTTTATTATAATTTATATTATTGAACTTATGAAATGTAAACTCTAAAATTATAATTATTTTCTCCTCATAGAACACTGTTAAATTTGTTTATTTGTCACTTAAATGATATATTCTTGTTATTATGTTGTCTTTATATATTATTTAAACTATCATTAAAATTATATTGTTTAAGTATTTGTCCTCTTATCTCATTTAAGATATATCTTTTGAAAACCTTGGAACAAACTATAAAAAATCATGTTAAATAAAATAAGTCTGGGATAGGAAGATAAATGTCACATGATCCGACTGATATGTAGAAAGAGTAAGGGTTCTCCAGCAGAACCACCTTTGAAGCTTGTGAGTAAGTACGTTCTGGTGGTTAAAGAAATACTACCATTAAAATAAAGCAAGACACTTCATGTCATTATAATAAGAAAGATGGCTTGAATGCATCATGGCCATATACTACATACCAGACTCTAAAAGTAAAAACATAAACTTATCTGAAAGGCTTTCCTTTGGAAATAGAGCAAGTACGTCTTGGACACCATAGTTGCACAGAGTTGCCTAAACAGTTGTTTCCTTTGGATTAATTTTACCTTGCTGGGCTGCCTGAGCAATCAGAGCTATCTGCATTCAAGATCCAAAGGTACCTAGTTACTTCTTGAACTGGCAGCCGACATGTCTATCATTTATATAATGTTGCTTTTGCAGGCAAACTACTTGAGTAAAAGATGTAGCTTCCACGTGTGTTTCAAGAGACTATCTGGAGTGTGAGAAGCTGTACAACAGGGTCAAATTCCCTGCAGACATCCCCCTGAGAAGTCGATGAATACAACTGTACAATCTGCAGTGATACCCTTAGAAAGCTAGAGTTGTCAAGAACAGGAAATACCTGTTAAGGAAAGCTTCAACTGACAGAAACAGCCAAGAGTAGGGACCTTTTGAAGTGGAGATGGCAAGGATGTACGTTCAGGGCTGGCAAAGCCTTACGCAGTTCGCAACATCAGGCCACCATGTAAACTAGACACAGATCTATGGTACTGATGATGTTATTACATTATCACCCAACACGTATGATGATTCTTCTACTATCCCCAGTCTTTATTCAGTAAAGAATATGTGACACCTAAGCATTTAAATTATGCTATGGCAGTTCTTACATTAAAATAATTTGCAGTTGAGTTATATATCATTGGTTGGGTACTAGGAAGGAATCCTTAAGATTTTCAGTTCAATAGGATGAGCATTCATCTGCATTTGTTACTGACAGGCTTACAAACGCTCCAAGTAAGCTTGTTGCTGAATGTCAGTTCAACTCCTCTCTCAGCCTCTCTCCTTCTATTTACACTCACCTTTTTATTTGATTTTTTAACTTTTCTAAATTTTTCAAATTATCTTTACTAAAAAACCCATTTTTAGATCATTTAAATGAGATATAGCCTGAATTCAATCTTTTTAAATCTTTTTAAAATTTATTCACTTACATCCTGGTTGGAGGCCCCTCCCTCATCTCCTTCTGGTCCCAACATCTCTCCCTCCTGCTCCAAACCTCCTCCCCTAGTCCTCAGAAAGAATCCTATCCTATCCATTCTCACTAGGACAGCTTGCATCCTCTTCCTCTGTGGCCTGGGGAAGTGATTTAAAAAAAGCAGGCAATAGAGTCCACACATCAGAGACAGTGCTTGCTTCCATATTAGGGGACCAAAATGGAGATTGAGCTGCCTATTGACTACATCTGAGGAGGGAGTATAGGTCCTCTCAATGGATGGAACTTCGTTGATGCATCCGTCTCTACAGGGCCCCCTGGGTCCAGATTTGTTGGTTCTGTTGGTCTGCCTGTGGAGCTCCTGCTCTCCAGGTCCTTCTCTTCCCCCCAACTCTTTCATAAGACTCCCTGCATTCTGCCCAAAGTTTGACTGTGAATCTCAGCATCTGTTTCAGTCCCCTGATGTGTAGAGTCTTTCAGAGGATCTCTATGGTAGGCTCACATCTTGTTTCCTCTCTTCAGCTGCTTCCAGTGTCTATTCTATTTGCCTTTCTGTTTTTGTTTGTATGTTTTGTTTTTTGAGACAGGGTTTCTCTTTTTAGCCTTGGATGCCTTGGACTTGATTTGTATACCAGGTTGGCCTCGAACTCACAACGATACACTTTCCTCTGCCTCCCAGGTGCTGGGATTAAAGACATGTGCCTTCATGACCAGCTTCTATTTACCCTTCTGAATAAGAATTAAGCATTCTTCCTAGGGTCCTCTTGTTATTTAGCTTCTTTAAGTCTGTTAATTGTAGTATGGTTACCCTGTATTATTTGGCTAATATCTGCCTATAAGTGAGTATATGCCATACCTGTCTCTCTGGGTCTGGGTTACCTCATTCAGAATGATATTTTCTAGTTTTATCAATTTGCCTACAAATTTCATGATTTTTTTTTGTTTTGGGTAGCTGAGTAGTAGTATTTCATTGTATAAGTGTACCACAATTTCTCTATTCATTCTTCAGTTGAGAGACATCTATTTTGTTTCCAGATTCTGGCTATTATGAATAAAACTTCTACGAACATAGTTGAGCAAATGTCCTTGTTATATGGTGGAGGATCTTTCAGGTATACACCCAGGAGCGGTATAGTTGGGTCTTGATGTAGCAATATTCCCAATTTTCTGAGAAAGCACCAGATTGATTTCCAAAGTGGTTGTATAAATTTGCACTCCCACCAACAATGGACAAGTGTTCCCCTTTCTTCACATCCTCACCAGCATGGGCTATCAATTGACTTTTTAATCTTAGCAGTTCTAATAGATGTAAGATGGAATATCAGAGTTGTTTTGATTTGCATTTCTTTCTGATAACTACGGACATTGAACATTTCTTTAGTTGCTTCTCAGCTATTTGATATTCTTCTGTTGAGAATCCTCTGTTTAGCGCTGGATCCCATTTTTTCAAATTTACCTTATTTTTTAGTTTTGTATATTTAATCACTTCACAGCCTGAACCCAGCCCCCAGGCTATTCTTCTCCCAGTCCCTTCATACTCTGTACCCCATTTTTAATAGGATTATTTCATTTGGTGGTGTTTAATTTCTTGAGTTCTTTATATATTTTTGTATATTAGTCATATGTTGGATGTAGGGTAAAGATATTTTCCCAGCCTGAATGCTGTCTGTTTATTCTGTTGATAGAGTCCTTGGCTTTACAAAAAAAAAAAAAAGCTTTTCAGGTCCTATTTATTAATTGTTGATCTTAGAGCCGAGCTATTGGTGTTCTGTTCAGAAAGTTGTCTCCTTTGCCAATGAATTCAAGTCTCCCACACTTTTTCCTCTAACAGATTTAGTGTGTCTGATTTTATGCTGAGGTCTTTAATCTACTTGGACTTAAGTTTTAAGTTTTGCATAGGGTGATAAATAAGAGTCTATTTGCATTTTTCTATATGGAGACATACAGTTAGAATAGTGACATTTTTTGAAGATGCTATCATTTTTCCTTGTATGTATTTTTGGCTTCTTTGTCAAAAATCAAGTGTCCATAGGTTTGTGGGTTTATTTCTGGATCTCCAATTTGATTCCATTGACCCACCAGTCTGTTTCTATGTCACTACCATGCAGTTTTTATTACTGTTACCTAATAGTACAGCTTGAGATCAAGGATTGAGATACAGTGAAGATATTTTATTCTAAGGATTCTTTTAGCTATTCTGGTTTTTGTTTGTTTGTTTTTGTTTTGTTTTTTGTTTTCCATACAAAGTTGAAAAATGTTCTTTCAAGTTCTGTAAAGAATTGTGTTGGCATTTTGATGGGAATTGCATTGAATCTGTAGCTTGTTTTTGGTAAGGTAGTATTTTTACTATGTTAATCCTTCAGATCCATGAGCATAGGGAATCTTTCTATCTTCTGATATCTTCTTCAATTTCTTTCTTCAGAAACTTGAACTTTTTTTCAGACAAGTCTTTCACTTGCTTGGTTAGAGTTCCACCAAGATATTTGTTTTTTTGTGGCTACTGTGAAAGGTGTTATTTTTATAATTTCTTTTTCACCCCATTTGTCATTTGTATACAGGACTACTGATTTTTTTTTTTAGTTAATTCTGTATCTAGCCACCTTGTTGAAGGTGTTTATTAGATGTAGGAGTTCTCTGGTGGAGTTTTGGGAGTCATTTATGTTTACTATCATGCAACCTGTGAATAGTGATACTTTGATTTTTTCATTTGTATATTTTTTAATCTCCTTTAGTTATCTTATTACTCTAGGTAGGACTTCACGTCCTATTTGAAGACATGTGGAGAGACTGGGCAGACTTTTCTTGTCCCTGATTTTGATATTGGCTATAGGCTTGCTGTATATTGCTTTTGAAATGTTTAGGTATGTACTTTGTATTCCTGATCTCTCCAAGACTTTTAACATGAATGGGTGTTGGATTTTATCAAATGCCCTTTTGGTCTCTAAGGAGATCATCATGTGGTATTTTTCTTTCAGTTTGTTTATATTATGGATTACATTGATAGCTTTCGATATATTGAATCACCCCTGCATGCCTGGGATAAAAACTACTTGGTCATGGTAGATGATATTTTTGATGTGTTCTTGGATTTGGTGTGTAAGTATTTTATTAAATATTTTTGCATCCATTTTCAGAAAGAAAATTGGTCTCATATTCTTTTTTTTGGGGGGGGGTTGGGTCTCATAGAATGAATTTGGTAATTTTCTTCATTTTTTTTTTCTATTTGTGGAATAGTTTGAAGAATATGGTGTTAGATCATAGCTTCAAATGTCTCATAGATTTCAGTGATGAAAACATCTGGACTTGGCCTTTTTTTTTTTGGTTGGGAGACTTTTGATGACTGCTTCTATTTCCTTAAAGGATATGGGGTCATTTAATTTGTTTACCTGATCTTGATTAACTTTCGTTGGTTTAGTCTATCAAGAAAGATGTCCATTTCATTTAGATTTCTAAATTTTGTAGCATACAGGCTTTTGAAGTAAGACCTAATGACTTTTTTTTTTTTTTGGCTTTCCTTACTGTCTGTTTTTATGTTCCCCATATCATTTCTGATTTTGTTGATTTGGATAGTGTCTATCTGACTTTTAGTTAGTTTGTCTAAGGGTTAGAGCCACAAACTGCCACCGATGGTGGGAGAGGACGTGTGGCTTGAGGCTGAGGCCCTGGGAGCCCAGGATTTTTTTTTCCGCGGGTCTACCTCGATGGCCTGAGGTTATACCCATGAGTTTCCATCACCATGGACTCTCATCTCACCTGGGAAACACAGCCTTTGGGGTTTTGGGGTCAACAGCATGGCCTGTGGGTTGCTCTTCTTTCACTGCTGTCCTGTTGTTCAGATACTGTGTGCACTAGGCACCATCTTCAATATTCCCTTGAATGATTATCTTAACAAAAGAAAAATCTCTATTTCTCTTCTCTATCATTAGAGAATGAATTTGCAGACTTGTATGTACCCTGAAACTCAAATTAAATAAGTTTAAATGTAAAAGTATGTTTAAAAAAAAAATTAAAACCTTTGGTAAAAAGTGAAAAAGCTAATTTAGAGGGAACATTAATGGGCTAAACAAGTACACTTACACAGGTGGATATCACCTTTTTAATATGTGGACTAACGGCCAAATGGTTGTTTTCACTGGAGGACATCCTTTTGAGTGAGTCTACTGGAAATTCTGAGGAAAAAAAGTCTCTCCGTCAGATATCCCCCTCCATCTGGCTCAGAAGTTTGATTTCTTTTTAAATGAATGATAATATAACTAAGGAAACCCCCAGTACTAAAGCCACAGTGTTTCAGAGCTCAGACACAGGAGATATATGTAGTGTTGAACATCGACATCCCTCAGCGTTCAGAGCTTAGACATTACATTTGCGTATAGTGCAGAACAGTAGCTTTCCACAGTGGTCAAAGCATGGGCACAGAAGATATAGCCACACCAACATCCCAGAAGTATTCAACAGCCATGTCCAGTGAGCCCCTGAGTACGTGAGACTATCTTCATTCAGCCAATAAATAGCCTTCCAGGACTCTTAAGTTCTCATGTACATTACAGAGCTCAGTTGTTCAGCTTTCTGTGTGATATCATACCACAAGTTGCTTCTCTCTTTAAATTATCCAGTGTTTCCTCTGTTACATGGGATTTAGTGAAGTGAACATCAAGTAACAAAATTTCTACTGAATATAAAATAACTCATTATTAGCTATGATGAATATATTTAGCTTAATAAGAAATATGTGATCTAAATTATATTAACATTCTTCAGTAAGTCTTTTCTCCTGATTTAAAAGGAATACATGAGTGCTTGATAAGATGCTTTCCACATATTTTAAAAAGATTCTTATTTATGGGTCTTAACTCATTAAAATTGAGTTAGGAGACACATAATCATTCATTAAAATAATTTCCCCAGTGATGTGGCTTATTAACAATTGAAGGTATAGATTCAATAGAAGCAATTAAGATACACTGAGTTCCATTTCCTTAAATTTATTGCAAAATCTCATTTTACATTGATCTTTATGTGAAGTTCAAGCTTCAAAGATTTGAAGCTTAGCTGATTGAAAACTGTCAATAAAGGCCAAAATGCTAATGTATCTTAGCTTATAAGACAAGGAAGAATGTGAAGTAAGCATTTGAGAAATAAGGTTGAGAAGGGTTGAGAAATGACAAGTCAAGTGTAAATAACGTTGTTGAGGCATCATTCATGCCAAGAACTGGAGTGCCAAATGATGCTACATGGATGTTGAGCAGCCAATGAGACTACTAGGAACTCAGAACAAAAACCAAATTTTAGTGCTTTAGTTTATATGTATGGGAGTTCAACCAATATAATGAGGACCTATAGTGAAGGTTATCCCATGTAGCATATGGGTAGTGTTAAGACTAGAAAGATAAGACCAAATCTGTATCATAAAGAATATTGACAACCTCAGCTTTCTTCAATACCTTCTCAATCAAGGATAGGCTGGGGTATTATGCAGACAATATATGAAACATTTAGGTGGACTGGATTCTCACTTATATTGAGGATCCTGCATTTCAGTGAGCATTAGCAGCATGGAAAACTTATTACCCTAACATCTGGAGAATCATCCCACCAGACGCCTGATGATTAGCACTGTGTGTCTCTCCATGCAGGTCTGTATTTGCCTCTTTAATCTATGAGCATCTCTGTCTTGGAGCCAAGGATCACAGTAGAGGACCCTCTGGTCCCTGACCTGCATCTTTTCTATTGATATCTGTGTCGGGGGAAAGATAGTAAAGAAAGAGCCAAAAACCTGTAGAAAAAAAATATCATGTCCCTTTAAATTTTTTCTTGGTCTTTGAGGTAAAAATGATAGATGGAAACAGAAAAGTAGACTAACAAAAAGGATCAGGTGAGTATAATTAAAACCTAATCACTGTAGGTGAGGTACCACGTATCTTCTAAGCACACAATGGTGAGTGTTGTTAAGGGTCTGTCGGGTAGGACTCCAGGAAACCCAATTAATGTGCATCTAAACATCTCAGCATCTCAGAGTGATAAGGCTGGTAGCTTACTGGAGTTTTATCTACATAAATTCCTTGAGACAACAGAAATTAATGCAGAAGGCATTATCAGAAATCATAGAGTGGTGAGTAAACAGGTCTGATCATTGCAAATGAGGTTTCAAATAGACCCTGGAGCACTTTAAGTTCTTAAGAGGTGTTTTTTAGATCAGCAAATCTTTCCCCTAAAAGCATCTTTATATATTAACATGGATCTTGACCAAGGATGGTCTGTCTCTTCCCATGAAAGTCTTTTTCCCACTAGGCTATGTTAAGGAGCCTAACATGAGTATCGTTCCTTTAATGCATTTTGTATATTAAAGTTTAAAATATAAAACTTATTTTAACAAAACCCCACTTATTTATGTCTGAATAAACATACAGCATGAGCCCAACCACTCCTACTCTAGAATTAATATAATGTGAAATTTTCACTAAGACCTCTTTTATGAGAACAAAAGTTTAGGGCTAGCTTAAATTCTAAGGTTTTCTTAATAGACATCCAAGTAATTTCCAGTAAATTTACTTACATGTATATGGAAATTTGTTCAGTCATTCACATAGTTTGTTTAACACAAAACTCTGGGAACTCAAATTTTTCAAAGACTGTTTTTCATGTGTGGTATTGATTTGTTTTTTTTTTTAAATACTTGTGTATGTGTGTGGGTATACATATGTGCATACAAATATGGGTGCCAGGAGATGCCAGAGGTGTTAGATATTCTGAGAGTTGCCAAACTACGAGAGCAGTGCTTACTTTTAACTGACAAGCCATCTCTCCAGGACTTTATTTTAGGCTTTAGAGACAGTCATACCATACAGCTCAGCTGGCCTTGCGATTGCACTACTTCCCTTTCCTGAATGCTGGGATTATCGGCATGTACCACCATGGTTGATAATTCAAAAATAAATACAAATGAGGAAGATCAATCATTCTTCTATTATCTCATTAAGCAATGTTAAACCTTAACTAATCTCTCAACGGTTTCAAATATGTTCTACTTCTTTTTAATTGTTGTCTTCCTTAGTGTTCATTGAAGGCATTATAAGAATTTTATACTCATCAACATTTAAAATTTTTATAATATAAATATTATGGTCATCTAAACTTCACAATTATAAAATATTAATGTTTGATGGCAAAGACTGAAAACTTTCCCATAGACTTTAATAAATTGATGGTTTCTTTAATATTTTGACATTATAATATAATTACATTATTTCCGCTTACCCTTCCTTTTTCTAAACTCTCTGATACAGTCATCTTTGCTCTCTTTCAAATCCATGGCATCTTTTTTGTTAATTTTCCTTACATGCTCATGTGTAGATGTAGATGCATATATATTCCTCTATTTAAACTGCTCAGTCTGTATGCTACTTGTGTGTATGCTTTTGTTTTTTAGATTCTAAGCAATGAAAGCACCTATTTTATATTTTGTTGAATGATACCTCTACCTTTCTTATTGTTAAACAGATTTTTGAAAATTCCCAATAATTTAATGAACTTTTACATTTGAAACTATTTTTCTGACACTAAATTTCCAAGAGAAATGATAAATCAAAGCATTGGGATGTTGCTTTTTTATGTTTGGAATTTAAAATCATTTATGGTATTTTACTCCCTGGTATTTTATGATTATTTCTCTTACTTTTTTCTACTTCTAAATCATAAGCAACAAAAAACAGAATATTATAGCAAATGCAGGACTTTCCTAGGCACAGAAATAGATATTTCATGATACCATATATTAATCAATCAATTACTGTAATGTGACTACACAATTGGGCATGGAACTTATCTATAGAAAAGGAGCATTTCCTATGTATAAATTACATTGTATACACAATGAATATAAGTAAGCTTGAAACTTCTTGACTCCTGAGATAACAACAAAGTCTTTTGTGTCAATATTTGTATCAACTTTTGCTGAATGGGCCACTATTCTCAATGGTCATTTGAATTTATAGGTTAAGTGTATCTCTCAGCCTTGAAGGAGGTTGGTCAATGGTAAAAGTTAATTAAATATTTTTTCTGTGAGAATTCTTCAGTGTCATTCAATAGAAAGAGAATAACAAGACTTTGTTGAAAAGGTGTTATGTAGTTTTATGATTAAAAGAAAAGCTGAACAAATAAAAGTGAGAATTAAAAGGAATTAAACTAGTAGGCTTGGGAATTCTAGACAAGAACTCAAGGATACTGTTTTTTATAATCTGATAATGTAATAAATTTGAACATCTGTGACTTCATTACAGATTCAGATTCTTAGGAAAGAAAATTTGATTGACTTATCCTGTAACTGAGCCTGGGAGAAGAAAAGACTGAATTAAACAGTCCCAGGGCTACTACCCAATTTGAAAAAAGCTGAACAAGCAAGAGCAACAGATGCCAAGTTCTGCTTTCATCTTAGTGTGGTAAAAGGAGCTCAGAGGCCAGTAGATTCTTAAATGGCCAGAAAGCAATCTTCATGGTGACAAGTCCTGCCATGAAATGTCTTTTAATTAATAAAAGTGGGGATTCTTGTGTAAACCTCCTATCCTATAGGTAAAATAAGCATATGACTGTAGCCCTATCTCAGGGGAAATGTCACACAAACCCACTTGAAAATGTTTTAACAATTTCCCCCCTTATTGCACTGGGACAATGCTTAGGGTTGTCTAAATGGTTTACATTTATTAAGATTTGACATATTATTAAAGGGAGGCTTCTGCTTATTTCCATATGTGGATGTCCAAGTGCCTTAATTTGTTATTCTCGCCATAGTTTCAATGCTATGTGATACTCAAGAAAGCTGCACAACCCATCTTCCACTGAGCGTACAAATAAGAAAAAAGTCATGAACAGGAATTTCTTAAATGTTTATAATAAGCTGATATCTCCAAATTTTCAATTAAACATTTTAAAGATAGAGTAGAAAATTAGAGATATTTGATTTTGCCAATAGTGCTCGATATAAATAATGTGCTTTTTAGCTCGAAATACCCTATTTTTCCTCTTGGATTATAGGAGGTCAAGCCTCATTCTTGGTTGAAAGAATAAAATTCTTGAATTACAGCTTTTTAAACATTATGTAAGCATTGGCATGACAAAAGTATAAGGCTTGACAAGCCAAAATCAATAAAAGCAGAAACTTGGATTGTGGCACCTCCTCCCATGTCTTCTGCTGGAGACACCACCGCCATCATAATTGTTATCAACAACCTTCATGCTTGTTTCCCTGAGAGCTTTCTCTCCAGTGGACACTACCACCACCTCAATCATAATCATTGCTGTCTACTATGTTCGCATGTTTCCCTCTAAGCAGAACCATCAATTGTGATTTTCACAACTGTTTAAAATTGAATCAAAAGAATCAAAGCCCAAACACCTCCCAGTGGTGCTCAAACAGGAAGCTTTCACTTACCCTTAATTGACTGTACCCTAAGGGGGTTGGGAGTAGGGGTACCCGAAGCTGAAAACAAATCCTATCATCCAAAAAGACTTCAAGGAAAGTTACTTTGTACCTGAAGAAAGCAAAGTTGGAGTGCGGGATAAAAGTTCCTGACTCTCATGGGACATGCCCCTTGGGCTAGTGTCCAGATATAAGTGAGTGTATACCATCTGACCCTTTCTGCTTCTGAGTTAACTCACTCATTATGATCATTTCTAGTTCAATCCATTTGTCCACAAATTTCAGGAATTTCTTGTTTTTAAAAAGTGAGTAGTATTCCATAGTGTAAATGTACCACAGTTTCTTTATCCATTCTTCTACTGAGGGATACACAGGCTGTTTCCAGGTTCTGGCTATTATTGGAGGTGAGAGAAGCATGGAAGAACGGGGAAATAGAAGGATCCAGAGGGTCCTAGAAACCTACAAGAAGAACATTATGGTGGGAGGACCTGGGTCCAAGGGTCCTGCTCAAACTAAGGCACCAGCCAAGGACAATATATGCTGTAAACTTTGAACCCCTACCCAGATTTACCAATAGACAGAACATTCCTCACAGATGAGTGGAGAGTGGGGTCTGACTTTCACACGAACTCTGGTGCCCCATATTTTACCACGCCTCCTAGATGGGGAGGCCTGGTGGCACTCAGAGGAAGGATACCAGGTTACCAAGAAGAGACTTGATACCCTATGAGCATACACAGGGGGAGGAGGTCCCCCTCAGTCACAGTCATAGGGGAGGGGAGTAAGGGGAAAATGGGAGGGAGGGAGGAATGGGAGGATACAAGGGATGGGATAATAATTGAGATGTAATATGAATAAATTAATAAAGAATATTTTTAAAAAGTTCCTGACTCAGATTCAAGATCACAAATAAAAGACCTTCAAGAGGACTGACTGGTGCCTAAAACTAGCACATACCTACATTGGCAAAAAAAAAAAAAACAAAAAACACCCCCCCAAAAAACAGAGTTATTGGCTTAAATGACTATCATGGATAATATCGTGGGGGCTTCAGAATAACAAAAACAACCTTTCTGTAGAATAATAAATTCTTATCTTACATTTGATAGAGTCATCATGGTGATTGGCCCTAGAAAACTCCCCATAAAATATCTTCTAATATGGAAAGTAAGTATTGAAATTAAAGATTGGTTTATTTGGTTTTTCAGTAGCTTAGTTTGTAACAGAGCTTCCTATGGCCACGAATGGTTGTAAATTCTAGATTTCCTGTCTCAGTCTCTCACATTCTGAGCCAACAGCCTTTTGATACAACACTTTGCTTTGTATGCTGAAATAGATATAGTTTCAATAAAAAAGAAAAGAATTAAATATATAGGGAAGAGTAAACTCAACACTATAAAGATTAAAGAAGCAAATTTCCAAAATAATCAGAAGTAATGGAAATAGAAAGTATAAATGAAATGAAAATCACAATGGACAGAAAATTTTGTCAAATGGATGACATATGAAGTCAAAAGAAATTATTCACAACACATTTTGGAGAGAAAGAAAAGATGAAATATAAGAGGTTACAAGGTATCAATGATCAAATTAAGGAATTGTCTTAAGTAATCAGAATTCTGGAAGGCTCTACAGAGAGGCAGGTAGGAAAAAGAAGGAAGGAGAGGGAAAAAGAAGTAATGAGAAAATGAATGCAAGCTTTCTATAACATAAAAAATTAAGAGTTTGAACAAATTCCTAATTAAATCAATAGAAACACAAACCCAGATATGCCATAGTGATACTGTATATCCCACCAAGAGAAAGGTACCTTTAAAGACAACAAAATAATTGAGTATGTACTTTGAAAGGGAGAATCTTCTGATAGCATCTTTGGAAGACTTAAGTAACTATTTAAGCCTATTTCTTGGAGCTGGGATGATGTTTGTCACTCCTGACTTAGAGATGAGACCACATGATTAGTTTAAGGCTGCACAACTGGTAGTGAGAGAATCTAGATGCAAATCTGGCTTTGAATATCTGGATTTGAACAATGTAGTCTTAATTTTGGGAGCATTTGTTTAAGTGAAGCGTTAATAAAACATACGAGAATAGGCATTAATAATTCAGCACTTTTCCAGGTCTTTCTGGTCTATTACAGGGGTTACAAGTAAAAATATAATAAATTTAGTGAATTATTTCTGAAATTGTACCTGGGAATAAAAGTCAGCATGTCGAGATGTGTATTGTAGACAAAAGTGTGCCATAAGTAGACTGTAGTGGTTTCAATAAGAAATGTCTCCCATAACCTCATATGTTTGAGTACCTACCTGGTCTCCATTGATGATGCCTTTTGGGAAGGTTTATTCATCTTGCTGGAGAAGGAACACTACTGGGGGCAGGTTTGAGAACAAAGATCGTCTGCTACTTGAAGTAAACTCTCTCTGCTGTGTGCCTGTGTTTGAAGATGTGCACTCTTGGCTTCCTGCCCTGGTTGCTACCCATGCCTGTCACTTTTTCCATACTTCCTTCCTGTGAAGGCCTCTTAAGCCTTTGGGCTTATAAGCCTGAGTAAAATCTTTCTTCATTAAGTTGCCTTGGTCATGGTATTTTATCATAGCAACATAAAAAGTAAGCAATATACACAAATAACTAGTGTTATAATGAAGGTTGACACTAGGATTAATTCTTCATTTCTTTCTTTTTTTTTTTATTTATTCTTCTCTCCTGTATTACATCCCTACCACGGTTTCCCTTTCCTCCTCATTTCTAATCCCTCATGCCCTTCCTTCTGCTCCTACCACCTTCCCTGTCTTCCCAGATCCACTCCTCTTTTCTCTTCAGAAAGGAAAAGGCAGGCCTCCTGGGGATATCAACCAAACATGGCATATCATGTTACTATAAGACTCGTTGTTGCCCCTCATATTAAGGCTGGATGAAGCAACCCAAGAAGAAGAAAAAGGGCATAAAGCAGGCAAAAAAATTAGAGACAGCAAAGTCCACCCCACATTCCCACTGTTAGTCCCTGAAGAACACCAGAGAAACTCAAAGCCGTTCCTTTAAAATATCCATATATATTCAATATAGTTTTTGAAGTTCTAGCTAGAGCGGTAAGACAACTAAAGGCAGTCAGGGAACTACAAATTGGAAAGAAAGAAATCAAAGTGTTGTTATTTTCAGATGATATGATAGCATATATAAGCAACCCCAGAAACTGCCAGAGAACTCCTACAGTTGATAAACACCTTTAGCAAAGTGACTGGATGAAAGATTAACTTAACTATATATATATATATAGTATCTTGGGGTAACTCTGACCTGCACAACAAGAACTTCAAGTCTTTGAAGAAAGAAATTGAATAAAAATCAGAAGATGGAAAGATGGCCCATGCTCATGGATTAGTAAGATTAACATATAAAAGTGACCATTTTACCAAAAGCAATCTACAGATTCAATACAATTCCCATTGAAATTCTTTCACAACTCTTTACAGACCTTGAAAGAACAATGCTCAACTTCATATAGAAAAATAATCCTGTATAATAAAAGAATTAATTCTAGAACTTGAAAAATAGCCTGGGGGTGGGGGTGGAAGGGAGAACAAACACTACACTAAAATAAAACTTCAAAGGTCACATTACAAAACAAATCCAAACCAAAAAAAAAAAAAAAAAAAAAAAAAAAAGAGTATTCGGCAGTAAAAGGACTTGATGCAAGAGTGTTTTGAGTGATAGGGTTGTGAAAATGGTAAATTCAAAGAAAATAAGTAGAAACTGACAAATATAAAACAAGACAACAGATCTCTGTTGTCTGCAGCTTTCTCTGCGAGATTCAGAGGCTGGACAGGAAAAGCAAGAGTGAGAGACCTGACTCATTGGTGAATTTCAGAGCTCATTTTATACTAATTCGTGTGTGAACATGCTTTTACCTGAACCACGCGCTTCACTGAAGGAAGACTCACAGAGATTCCCCACTTGCCTGTCTTTGGACTCTTCTTGAAGATAGCTTATCAGTGCCACTTTTCAATTGAATAATTTCCAAGAATATTACAGCATAACGCCTGCTTCATATACTTATCTTGAAGTAAGCTGCCAGAGATGAGACTCCACGCAGTAGGGTATGGGAATTGGAATTCCTCTTGGTCTAAGTAGAAAAATATCATTTCGGCAATGCTCATGGGACACTTCCTGCTAATTATCTCCATAAGAATCTAGCACTGCAAATCAGGACTTGGAAAGGGAGAGAGACTCAAAATAGTCCCCCCGGAATTTGGAGTTGTGCCTTAAATTGGCTTTGAAAAAAGATTCAATGTGTCTGGGAGACTGGTCTTTGGCAGGTGAAAGATAAGGTTGGATTTCCCAAGAGCAGACAGGTTACTGCTGGGAAAGAGAGCAAGCTATACCGGTATTTTGGGTCCTAAGTTTGATAATTGTGGGCTAAAAACCCTGTAATTTGGAAAAGTAATTGTGATAATGATGCTTGCATTTCCTCTAATCATTTTCCTTTTGTTCCTAGTTAGCATATCATAAACTCCTTAAGAAATCACCAAGTATCTCAGTGTTGCCAAAGAGAACCAAGGAAGACCTCATGCACTGTCCTTCATCAAAGTTGGCTAGCATAACTGAAGGGACAAAGTACAATACTTATGAACATCCCCACAAGAAAGCAGAAGTCTAGAGTCTCAAAGTCAAGATCTTTTAAAAAATGAATATTAATCACATCATAAAGCTAGGCATGGTGGTACAAGGCTATATTGCCAGCATTCAGGAGACTGAGACAGGAGATTCAAGAATTCAAATTCATCCTGTGATTTATAATGAGACCCTATTTATAAACAAACAAAAAAATAAGATATCTATGGCTTGTCCCCATCACCCTGACTCCACTGTCACATAAAAGGCTGATGGGTTGTTGCCCTATGAATATAAATGACTTCATTGTTACCAATAGTTTTTTTATTCTCAGAAACATTTATCCTACCTTTCTGGTCCTAAGAGAGCAATGATAATGGGTATACCTTGGAATATAAAAGTTCAAGCCATATTTGTTGGGTAAAGTTGTGTAAATGTGTGAGATGACAGAGAAGAATGAGTTCTGATAAAATTGGATTTTTCAAAGTGAGCACCAGCATCATTGGCAGTGTCTTACTCAAGGTGTGAGTGTTGGAAGCAAGAATAGATTTGGTAGTGATGAGGTAATTAACTTAACTGTGGAAGTAAGTATTCTCTTTTATTGAGCATCTACTTTGCTCTGGAAAATGCAGGCAATGCTTTCAATAGATTAATTTTAATGCAAAATTGAGTGCACATTTACTTTGATGACATTTAGAGACCTACTAGTGATTTCATTTTTATAGAAATGTTGATATTGATGCTTGGGTAGTACCTTGTGAAGTGAAATTAAGCCACTGGACCCCAAAAGTTTCCCTATAAGGTGGTGATAATAAGGATAGAGGATAAGAACTATGAACATACTTGGGACTGAGATGGCTTCTCAAAAGGGGAGGATGTTTTTTATCTAAAGTGAAAAGTCTCATAGAAAACAGCACAGAGCACAGAAGAGACAACAGGAGTCAGCAGATGTGGAAAGGAACTGAACTTACTCAGAAACAGTGTCCAACCATTGAGTGATACCAGGTTTGAGCTATCCTATGCCCATTTATGAGTGGGATAGACAGCCTTTATCAGGATCAAAAAATGAATAACACCAGAAACTGCTTACTTTCTTCCTCCTGGTCTTTATCACACACACACACACACACACACACACACACACACACACACACACACACACGTGCGCACGCGCGCGTGTGTGTGCGCGCGTATGAAAGCAAGCACACAAAAACACTTGCCTTCCAAATACAGAAACACTGATTTGGTATACCAAAATGTGTGGGAGCTTAAGAGGAAGAATCCTTCACTACTTGAACCAGTCATTAGGAGGCCGACTGTAAGGCTGCCTTTTCTGGCCAACCTCAAAAACCAAAACTCCCCTCAAAGAGGCCTGGGTATGCACTACTTGGCCAAATGCAAAATGTCATTGCCTCATAGATTAAAGTTTGTTCATTCCACTAGGTAATTCCTGGTTTGTTTTTATTGTAAACTGCGCACAATCTAGTCACCTGGGAAGAGGGAAGCCCAACTGAAGAATTGTCTCTACCAGATTAGCCAATAGCCATGTCTGTGAGAAATTGAATGACCAGTGATTGATGTGGTTAACTAATGTTTAATGTGGGAAGGTCCAGAGCACTGTGGAGGAACCATCTCTAGGCTCACTGTGTAAGGAAACTAGCAGAAAGCAACATTTCTCTATGGTTTCTTCTTTAGGTCCTCATTGAGTCCTAGCCCTGACATCTCTCAGTGATGCACTATGAACAAGAAGGGAGAGGATGAAAAACAGAAGGAGGAGAGAAGGGAGGGAGAAAGGATGGAAGGAAAGAAGGAAGGAAGGAAGGAAGGAAGGAAGGAAGGACGGAAGAAATGAATGAAAAAACTTTCCTCCCATAAATTGCATTTGTTTTTACTGTTTATTGTGGGAAGAGAAAGCAAACCAGGACAAGTGGATTCATAGAAAATATTACCTCCATACTCACAAACAGTTGGCCAGTTTTCAAGTCATTCTTCTTTATCAGAAATACTTTCCAAAGTTTCTTAAAGTTCATTTTTACCTGTGAATAAGTAATAGCTAATATTTGTTTTTCAAAATATAATAAAAATAGTAATAAAATGCCTCAGCAGTTAAGCACACTGGCTGCTCTTCCAGAGAACATGGGTTCAATTCCCAGCACCTGAATGGCAGCTCACAACTGTCTGTAACTACAGTTGCAGGCAATCCAACACCCTCAAAGATACACATGCAGGCAAACACCAGTGTACATCAACAAACATGAGTCATTAAAATTTAAAAGGAAAAAAATTATACTTTACTTTCAATATCATTCTTGAGTTTTGGTGCAGAGCAAAAATAAATCCATTACATAATTTGATGTGTCAATGTTTCATTTTGTAAAATTTATAAAGCATCATCACCTAGCTATCAAAAGTTTGTTGTCCTCTTATTATAGATTTCAGTTTTAGAGATTTACACCTAAAATGTTAGTCTTTTCTTGTAGATCATAATATGATACATTATCTAATTTTTGTTAGGACAAGCTAACAAAATAGGTTCAAAACAAACTCAGTGATGAAAACAGCCTTCAGATGACCTAAGAAATGGTCGAAGTTGGCTGGAGCTGAGATCTACAGAGGGGAGACAGAGCAGAGTTGTCTTCACTCACTCATTCTGTAAATATTTACTGCAAGGCTGTCAGGTGACATGGATTACTCCAGGTGCTGAAATACAAAAATGTCTTTACAAGGAGAAGTCTATAGCCAGTACTGCTATAACAAAATAATTCTAAGTGACAAGTACAACAGAGATGTAACTTTTTCTTACGCAGTTATAGAGATCAGAAAGATGAAACTAAAGTATGGGGAAGGCCATGTTCTCTCTGCAAACTCTAGGAGTAGATTCTTCCTTATCCAGCAACCTACAATTCCAAGCCTTCCTTGGATTGCTGAAGTGGAAATGCAGTACCTGTCTCTGTTTTCACAAGCCCTCCTACCCTTTGCCTCTGTCACTTTTCCTTAAAGAACTCCCAGCTACTCTATACCCTTGATGTGTTGTTAATCGTGGGGTTCTCAACTAACTACGACTGTAGTCAACCTGAAGCCAAATGAGCTCATAGTGAGATTTTGAACAGAGGTGCATTTTGAGGCTGGTGGCACTCAACTCAATCAAGAGAACAACATAAAACGTACATCAACTATTTCATTGTACATTTTTTTCTAGGAAAATTAATCAGGGACACATCAAAGAAAAGAGTTTCCTGTGGAGAGAATATCTTCTAAGATTGAAAACAGTGACTAAAGGGTGCTGCCTAGATCAGCCGAAGACAATACAGGCCGTAAACTTCAAACCCCTACCCAGATCTAACAAATGGACAGGACATTCTCCACAGTTGAGTGGAGAGCGAGATATGACTTTCACACGTACTCTGGTGCCTCATATTTGACCACGTCCCCTGGAGGGGGAGGCCTGGTGGCACTCAGAGGAAGGATAACAGGCTACAAAGAAGAGACTTGATACCCTATGAGCATATACAGGGGGAGGAAGTCCCCCTCAGTCACAGTCATAGGGGAGAGGAGTAAGGGGGAAATAGGAGGGAGGGAGGAATGGGAGGATACAAGGGATGGGATAACAATTGAGATGTAATATGAATAAATTAATAAAATAAAATTTAAAAAAAGAGTGCTGCCTAGAAACTTCCATAGAGCATTCATGACAATAGAGGGTGACAAAGAAGAATGATGGAACAATATGTGAGACTATAGAATAAGAAGAGGCCAGCTCACAAAGCTCTGAGGAATTTTTTTCATGATAAACACACATTAATTGCAAAGCTTTCTCATGGGATGTCATAGCTCTATTTATAATCTGCCCTTTAAAAAGCTTACATAGACACTAACAAAATGGAAAAGAGAGTTCAAGTGGAGACTATGATACTTAGGCAGCAATGTATGATACCTCCCAGCTTGCCCTACTCACCGTAAAACAATCCCTCAAAGTTTTGCTCCTAAACTTGGCCAATACTAGGTAGGGTAGATAGCTTAAACTAGGCCAGCATTACATTCTGCTGGACTTTTGCTCTTGCTATAAGTAGCAAAAAGCTGCAATTTTTTCCTATTTTCTCATGTCAACTGTGGCAACACTATGTTTTTTTTAGTTCAGTACACATTTTAAGCCATATTATTTAGGTCCTTCTGAAAGCTACCTTAGATGGCTTCCAGAATATAATGTCTTTGCTTAAGAAAGTTAGTCATGGGCCTGAAGAGATGGTCCACTGATTTGGAGAGTATACTGCCCATGGAGAAGACCCAAGTTTGGTTCATAGCACAGAAATTTGATGGTTTTCACTATCTACTGTGACTCTGGATGCTCCAAAGCTCTCTTCTGGCATCTGTGGACAACTATATTTATGTGCACATAGTCTCATACATACACAGACAAACACATATGTTCATAACTTAAAACAGTAAAATAAAATCTTTAGGAAAAAAAGTTCAGAATTTATCTTGACACAGATGAAGCTCCTTCATTTAGACGATGGATGTCAGTGACGTAATCCAAAGTGGGTGGCTAAAGAAACACGAATGGACTTGAGCCATGCTTAGGAACAATGGTCTGGCTAAACATTAGCTGCGGCTAGGTAGAGCATGACAGCAAGGATAATGCTAAAGTCTGTCACTCAAAGCTGAGTCATTAACCAGATAAAATCAGGAGAAAGGGAGGAGACAGTGTACCGCGATTCAGACAGATGATTTCCAGGTCCCTGCAAGGCATCCAATTGAAGGTGACCAATAACGTATGCATTTAAGTGGGAAGTCCAAGTGTGGGAAAATAGACTATGGATGTGACTGTTATTGGTACACAGGAGCTCATACAGAAAACAAAGCAGTTGCAATCATAACAACAGCACAACTTAACCCAATAGGCTAACCTGTCACTTTCGAGTCTTAATAGGTCTGCCATATTATCCACTGAGTTTTTAATCCCTCATTTCTATTCAGTCATTTCATTTTCATGAATGGTTTTTTTTTTAAATCTCACAGTATTTTATGGAAAATCATATCCAGTGAATGCACACTGTGAATACAGACTGCAAAACTTTGTCTCTCTTCCGGCCAATACAACTTTCGTCTAAGAATATGTCTGTTTCCAGATAGAAAACTTGGACATGATTTTTTTCTATATTTATATTAATTCTTAATTAAATTTGAAGTTCAACAGTTAGGGTGTTACTTTACTTTTTTAATTCTAAGTAGGACTTACTAAAGAATGGGTATCAGCAGGTTTATTGATGACATCGTTAATGTGACGGTGTTTCCAGGTAGAAAGGACATCAACAAAATGCACAATATGATTCAAATTTTCTAAGACTATACTTATAATTATGTAATATAAAGAAGAATTGAAAAGAGACACCAAACACAAATGTGACTACTGGATCATTTTTCTCTCTTTTGTAAATAATTTTCATGCACAATTATACTTACACCTGCATGTACTAAGTTCATTTTTTTCATGGTGAAGGACATGGAACAATCTACTTAATGTGAGAAAAAGGCTTCTATTGCAAGCTGCAGAGCAGGATGCTACCCAGTTCAGATGAGCAGTGAAACGTGGTAGACAGTGTGACAAGTTTTCTCCCTATATTTGCCTTAGATCTCAATTGTGTGGAAATTTTTCTAGTGTTAGAAATGAAACTATAGGTACTAAGATATGGTTTCTTCTCATTCAAAGCTAGCTTTAAGTTTTCTAGTATTTCTGCCTGGGCTAGGGTTGGTGATTATAACTTAGCACATAAGTCATTTTCTTCAACTTCAAAGAACATAATAAACATTAAATAATGATTCTTTACAATGTCTCTGCAAGGTAGGTATTTTTGTTTCCATCCCATTTTATAGACCTGAAAACTGAGGAATGGTAGCCAAAACAGGTATCCTATGATCCTAAGAGATTTTAAAAAAATATACATAATAACAACCTTTCACATCTCAACCATCTTTTCTCTTTTTACTTTTGTTCTTTCTAAGGACTTTAAGATATAAGAAAGAGATTAGGGGAAAAATTAACTCTGTGATGTTTTCAAAGGAAAAGAAAAATTTCACACCTTTTAAACTGCCGTTCAGCTGCAGGTAAAGAATTTAACAGCTTGCAGAGTGCTAATTAGAGCCCATTTTAACTTGATTGGCCTGAGTTGGCAGCGGCACTGCCTGGCTCCTTGCAAGAGAGAGATTTCCCTGCTCTGTATAGTTCTGGTTCAGGTAACTTGTGTTCCTGACTATGGAAGCAGTGATAATTCAAAGGCAGCAATCAGAACTGGGCTGTGTGTCAATCAATATTCAAAATGGAATTTTACCTTTGCACGCTTGGGGAATAATAAACGCCAAGTTCAGTTCAATACTTCCAACGGCCCCAGTGTTATCACCCTCAATTGCATGAAGAAACAGAAAATTGAGGTTCATTATCTGCTTTAACATCTTAATTAACAATGTTCAAAGAATATCTAAGAAACATAGTATCTGTATTTGGCCTTTGTGGCATTTGGTATTTGCTATGTGCAGAGGAAATCAAGTATGTGTATTTACATGGTAAATTCTTTGCACTCAAGTGGCAAAATGAGCTTCTTTGAATGAGTACATATTTGGTCCAAAAGTGTTTTCTTTTTGCTACATTTGATTATTTTCTTGATGACCTAAGGGGATTTCTTCTGTCTCTGATAATTAAGTTTAATGATGTTCTGTGCATCTAGTCGCTCACTTCTCCTCTGGAACCATGTTTCTGTTTGCTGATTGCGTAGAAAGCTTCTGTGTGGAAAGACATTCCCACTTCACCCACCCTCCCCCTGCCCGGACCTAACGCTTGTATTTTCTTCACTTCTAACATTTCACTTCTTTGCCTTCAGAATGACTATTTGAAAAATCATTAAGAATGAACACTACAAAATCCTGAGGAACTGTTTCCACTGTTTTGTCTTTTTGAAAAGTATTTATTTTGTGTTTTGAGATTATAACATAAATTCTGCTTCCCTTTCCTCCTCCCAAGACCTATAAACCTATCCTTACACTCTTTCAAATCCATGTCTCAATCCATGATGTCTCATCTTCTCTAATAGTTGTTACACACACACACACACACATACACACACACACACACATATATATATAAGTATTTATATATATATATCCCTATACACACCCTGCTAAGTCTATATAATGTTACTTGCATGTATGTTTTTAGGGCTGACTGTATCTATCGCTCAGTAACTTTAAGTGCACTCATATTGTTGGATAGCTGGCGTCTATCTCCAGAAACATTTTCAACTTGCAAAAGTGAAAGTTGGTACCTACTCATCAACTAATGTTTTCCCCATCACTCTTCCCCAAGACCCAACAACCATCATTCTCTAGAGCAGTGATTCTCAACCTTCCTAATGCCATGACCCTTAAATTCAGTTCCTCATGGTGTGGTGACCCCACACCATGAAATCACTTGTTGCTACTTCATAACTGAACTTGTGCTACTGTTACAAATCATAATGTAAATATCTGATATGTAGGATACCTGATATGTAAACCTCATAGGGGTTGCAACCACAGGTTAAGAATCACTGCTTTAAATATTCTGCATTTAAATGAGATCATGCTACAGTAGTTTCCTTTGGGTGAATGGCTTATTCACTTAGTATATCATCCTTAATTTTCATATACATAGCATGTATTAAAATTTCCTTTTTAAGGCTGACGATGTTGCACTGTAGGCACATATCTCATTCCCTCAACCTTCTTTTTGTTAGTGGAAGGTTGAGTTGTGATGCTTGCTGTTATAAATAATACTGTTGTCATCAGGGATGCAAAATATCTCTAGGAGACATTGCTTTCAATTTTATGACTATATAATAATAAAATTCATAGCAGGCTACCTCAATATATGTTCTTTGTGCATTTGAGAAAACAATAGCTTCAAAAAGTCACACATTGATTCCCACCATTCTGTCTTAAAGGGATAAAATAATTACCTGACCTTGCTCTAACATATATGTTATGACGATTGTTCCAGAAGGTTCTTGCCTGCACTCAGGGGGAAGGCATAAAAACAGAAGCAGAAATGGATCTGAACAAGCATCCCATGCCTATTCATTCTAGATCATAGTGACTGTATCATATACTCTGTCCAATCTATGTATTGGACCTCTGTCCAGGTCGCTATTCATAAAAACTTAAGGAAAAATTCACTGTTCTTTATCTTTGCAGGTCTTCAGTTCTCAAGACCCTCTTCCTGTGAATCTTATATTAAATATGTGTGTGTGCTTTTTTACTGTGTCTTTTGCTTGAAGTAAGTATCTCAGCTTCTGTTAGGTGAAGAAATGGCATTTCTGGATTTGCTGATGTGCTTGGCAATTATATTTTTAATTTTTTTTGAGGAACTACCATATCATTTTCTACTGAATGTGTTCCACTTTACATTCTAAACCACAGTGTACAAGAGCTCTAATTTCTCACATCTTGTCAAATAATTGCTAATTTTGATAGGAGCCATCCTAACAGATATAAAATTGCATCTCATATAATTTTGATTTAAAGTTCTGTATTGTTGACCTTCTTTTATGATCTTTCTTCTTTTTAAATTTTTTATTGAAAAAAGATTCTTCTCTCATATAATATATCCCAGGCACAGTTTCCCCTCCGTCCACTGCTCTCAACTCCCTCCCTGACCCCCACTTTCCCCTAGACTCCTTCTCTTTCCATTTCCTCTTCCAAAAAGAGCAGGCCCTGCCTTGCATTGTATCTTGCTTTGTTCTTTTATGATCATATTGCTTATTCATCTATTGTCATTAAATGTTTATTGAAGTGGTGCTGATGGGTTTTGAGTTTAGAAACTGCATACTTTTAGATATGAGTGTGTTTTCAGATATATTATTGGCTGACATTTTCCTCTCCTACAGGGTAGCTCTTTACTCTGTTGGTAGTATAGGGCTTTTAAATGCTTAAGTCAAGATCTTAGATTCTCCATGAGATCCAATTTATTTATCCTCTTGTTTTCTGATCATTGATATCATACACAAGGAATAATTATCAAATCCATTGTTGTAAACCTTTTCCCTCATGATTTCTTCTAGGACAGTTGCAGTTCTAGGAATTACATGTAAACCTTGGATCCATTTTGAGTCTGACTTTGTGCACAAGAAGGTTACACAACTTTTTAAAACATGCAGATATCCAGTTTCCCCAGAGCCACTTACTGATGAGACTCTCCTTTCTCCATTTAGTGTTAATAGAATCCTTATTGAAAATTGCCTGATCAGGGATGCAAAGGCTAATTTCTGCACTGTGTTCTATTTTGTCAGTCTACCTTGATGACAGCTCTAACATGATTTGTTACTATGATGCTTGGTGAGGTTCTCTGGACCCCTGAGATTATTTGTGAATTGTATCATTCTTGTCTCTATTTCTATGGAAAACATCAGCAAGGTTTTAATAGCAATTTAATTAAATTGGTTGTTTCATTAAGGTAATTCACTTACCCTGTAAACTACCATTACCAGTATTAAATATTCTATTCCATGAATATAGGAATTCTTTTCACTTGTGGTAATTCTCTACTTCTTAATTATTCAAATCTTTTTCTTTCTCCACTTAAGTTGACTTCCTAATATTTTATTCTCACTGATATTCTAGAAATTAAACTATTTTTAATTCATTTCTAATTCTTCATTGTTAGATGACAGAAATATCACAAATGGAGCACATTGGCTTTGATCTTGCTCCTTATCTTATTAGTTCTAGCAGTCTTTGCTTTATCTATGGCTTCTCAGTGCTTTCTACAGTTGACTAATATCACTTACAAATGGCCATAATTTTACTTTCCCCTCTCAATTTAGATTCTTTTTATTTCTTTTTCTTGTCTAATTGCTCTGTCCATAATTTCTAATACTCTAGTGCTTACAACTAGCCAAAGTGGAAAGTGGGTATCCTTACTACGTTGATGAATTAAATGGATTTTTAACATTTTTATTTTATTAATTTATTCTTATTACATCTCAATGGTTATCCCATCCCTTGTATCCTCCCATTCCTCCCTCCCTCCCTTTTTCCCCTTGCTCCCCTCCCCTATGACTATTCCTGAGAGGGACTTCCTCCCCCTGTATATGCTCATAGGGTATCAAGTCTCTTTTTGGTAGCCTGCTATCCTTCCTCTGAGTGCCACCAGGTCTCCCCCTCCAGGGGACATGGTCAAATATGAGGCACCAGAGTAAGTGTGAAAGTCATATCTCGCTCTCCACTCAACTGTGGATAATTAGATCTGGGTAGGGGTTTGAAGTTTACAGCCTGGATTCTCTTTGGCTGGTGCCATAGTTTGAGCGGGACCCCTCGGCCCAAATCTGCCTATCATAATGTTCTTCTTGTAGTTTTCTAGGACCCTCTGGATCCTTCTACTTTGCCATTATCCCATGCTTCTCTCATCTAGAGTCCCAATAGGATGTCCTCCCCTCTGTCCCAGTTTCCTGGGAAGTGGAGACTTTCATGGGACATGCCCCTTGGGCTAGTATGCAGATATAAGTGAGTATATATCATTTGAGTCTTTCTGCTTCTGGGTTAACTCACTCATTATGATCATTTCTAGCTCAATCCATTTGTCCACAAATTTCTGGAATTCCTTCTTTTTAATGGATTGTTTTAATTCCTTCACTGCTGCGTGGTGTTGAATATTCTGGTTTTCATACAGCTATATAATGATTAGGCAGCTTCCTTCTGATCCTGATTTGCTGAGAGTTTGTGTGATAAGAGCATATTCTTTGTGGGGAAAATGCTTTTCTTCCCCCTGTAATATTTGAACTTGCAATGGAAAAAGCATTTCTACATGACACAATGACCTCAACATAGGGCGCATGGACTCTATATCTCCTGATAAGCAAGTGTTCTGGGCCTAAACTAGTGGATCTGAGCCAGCAGAAGTTGAAAGGCTGCATACATAAAATTCTCTTTCCAATAAAAATGTCAGCCTTGATTTTTTTAGAGGTCTGGGAAGGGCTGGTATTAGTTCCTTTGATGTATGATACAGGTGAAGCCTAACCAGGTGTGGTAGCACATAATTTTAACCTCAGGGAGAAGTTGCAGGCCAGACTGGTCTACAAATTGAGTTCCAGGACAGCCAAGAGTTAAACAGAGAAATCCCATCTTGAGGATTTGAGAAAAGAAAAACTTATCAGATTTTTAATGAGTGATTCAATCTTCTTTTTACATGTTTTACTTACTGTTACTGTGTGTATGTGTGCCAATACACATGACGTGTGGATATCAAAGTGCACTCAGTGTGGTTGTGTCACCACACCCACTTTACATTGACTTGGAAAACAAACTCAGGTCTTCAGGTTTAAACAACAAGCAGCTTCATGTACCAGCTGAGCTATCTCAATGGCCCCGATTTCAGTTTTCTTACTATTTATAAGTAATTTTACATTTTTCTACTTCTTTATAATTTAATGGCAGCAGGTTTTGCCAGTTTCCTCTACGTTATCCAACTTGTTGTCATCCGGATGTTTCTTACACTCACTGGCCTTGATTTCTGTGTAGTTGGTATCAATGTCCAAATTTTGCAATTTGAGCCTCTTCTTTAAAATTTCATTTAGGTCAAATTTTATTGACTCTACTGAGCTCAGAGAGCTACCTCTTGTATTTTTTTCTAATATTTTTCTATTTCTTATTCAATTTGTCTTTGTTCCAATCTTTATTATTTCCATCCTTAAAAAAGACAAATTAAAAAAAAAAAAAACCTCTCAACTTTGTTTTTCTCGCACCAGGTAATTGATTTGTAAAGTTAAGCTAGTAAGGTGAAGTCTTTCTTGTGTTGCAGTGTGTTTATAGATATCCGCCTTAGCACTGCTTCTATTGCCTTATAAATTTTGGTATTTCAGTTATAAATTTTCGTTCATCTTTTACTCTTCCCTGATTTCTCTTAGAATTTTCATTTTGATCCATGGTTCTGTAAGAGCATGTTGTTTACTTACTAGCATCATGACACCTGCCTGTGAGCCACTCAGGAAACGGATGCTAGAAGATTTCAATTTTCTTTTTATTTTATTTTATTTATTATTATTGTTATCATCATCATTATCATCATCATCATTACTATTATTATTATTGTTGTTGTTATTATTTGTTTGCATTACATCCAGATTGTAATCCCATCACTCTTGTCTTCCTCTTCCTCCCCTCCCCTATACCTCTGACAGGTGGGGTCCTCTTCTGCCACCATCTGCAATTTTCAAAACAACCTGGGTCACACAGTGAGTCTGAGGCCATCATGGTTTCTATGGTCTTCTTACTTTGCTAATGCTACTGTCTTCACTTCATCCCAACCTGATCTGAGACATTTCATCATAGATCTATATATAAAATATAGATCTATATTTTATTTTAATTTATATTTTTTTCTTTATTAATTTATTCTTGTTACATCTCAATGGTTATCCCATCCCTTGTATCCTCCCATTCTTCCCTCCCTCCTCTTTTCCCCTTATTCCCCTACCCTATGACTGTTCCTGAGGGGGATTACCTCCCCCTGTATATGCTCATAGGGTATCAAGTCTCTTCTTGGTAACCTGTTGTCCTTCCTCTGAGTGCCACCAGCAGCACACAACAAGAAAATTTGCTCAACCATGTTCATAGCAGCCTTATTCATAATAGCCAGAACATGGAAAAAGCCTAAGTGTCCATCAGTAGAAAAATGGATAAAGAAACTGTGGTACATATACACTATGGAATACTACTCAGCTATTAAAAACTAAGAATTCCCGAAATTTGTGGACAAATGGATTGAGCTAGAAATAGATCTATATTTTAAATGCTAAATTTTAAATTGCCCAACTTACAGTCTTTCCTGGAGAGACATGAAACAAACGCTTATTCCATTGCTATTAAATAAGAATATTCACTGTAAAACCCTTATCTGCTGTCTGGTTATTTATTCCATTCTGAAAGCAATGAAACTTTGAGTTTCAATTATACAACTCTTTGTGCATCCAATTGGGTCGATTTTGCCTTGTATTCTTAATGGATTGTGATTAAATACACAAATGCTAATAATTGTTCTATTGTACTAAAATGTCATTTATTGAACAATGCCCAGCATCTCTTAACTTCCCGTTTAAATGCTATTTGGATTGATAGTATTATTTCCATGTGTGAATTCTTTGCACAGACTGTCCTTCTCTGTGGTCTGTGTGTCATGGATTTACATCTTACAAAGTAAATCAGCTACAGAAAAAACATAACCAGATTCAGTTTTAAAATCCAGTCTGCTATTTTCTGTCTTTTAGTAGAAGACTTTAATCCATTTACACTTGAAATAATTACTTTTTAAAAAAATTATTACTAATAAGGAATTTCTGTTGCTTTCTATTTGTTTTTTATGTTATGAAGCTGCTTACCTTAACCTCTTACATTTTTTAAATTTAATTTTGAAGTGAAATACTTAACTCATTATTTTCTTTTATGTATTTCTTATTTGTGTCCTTTAAGGATATCATCGATGTCCTCACATCCTAATTTTAGACCCCTCTGATTTGATTTTATGCAAGTGTAACATGAATCATACAGCCCCTTTCCACTGCAGACTGCACAAAATTACATCTACAAGCATTATGTTCAAAGTACAAACCATTAATTTTAACACATTAATGTGTTAATTTTTACAGAAAACACAAAAGTGAATTACATATCATTATTATAATATCAGTGTTTATAATCATCTATGTGTTTGCATTTGTTGAAACTTCTGTTTCTTTCTGGCCTCCAAGTTACCAAAGAGTTCAAACTTTTTTGTTTTCATCTGCAGGACTCCCTTTAATATTTCCTGCATGGCAGAGCTGGCCACAGTGAAGTTCCACTGGTTTTATTTGTCTGGGCATAACTTAATAGTTCTTCATCTTTTAAAGGATGGCTTTGCTAAATATAGGATTCTTCAAACGCTGACATGAGTTTGTTTTCTGATTTTGCTTTCAGCTGTTAGTCCACTGACTTCATGTCTCCAAGATTTCTGATGAGAAAATGTTTGGCAGTCTGATCAAAGATCCCTTGTTTGTGATAAGTCACTCTTTGCTTGTTTCAAAAGCTTTTAACAACATAATTATAAAGTGCTATGGTGTAGGTCTCTTGTAATTCATCCCATTGAAGTTTGCTTCGTTTTGCAACATTTATATTAAAGTATTCAAATTTGGAAAGTTCGAAGGTACTTTTTAAAAAACACTCTTGTAACACTTTTTTTTTTAATTATTCTTTTATCCAAAATGTATCTGATGGTTTTCCAGAGGCTCCATAGTTCTCTTAGGCTCCATTTATATTTAAGTAGTTTTTCTTTCTTTTTTTCAGATTTAACAGTTTCCATTGTCTAATCTTCAAATGTGCTGATTCGGACTCCTGTGCTTAATCAAAACTGTCTTTGAATCCTTGCGATCAATTTTTCATTCAGTTATATTAATTTTTATTTTTATTATTTTTAACTAGCATAATGAAGTATCATGTTTCAGCATGTAATTTGCAAGCAAAGTTTGCTCTTTTTTGTCACTTCCTTCCCTGCTCCTGCCCCTCTCTTGTACTCTTCCCTTTCCAATAGCTTCTTTTCCACTTTTGTTACAGGTATTGTTACTATCTCCGGGGATCCTCAGAGTTACTTCTCTTTTCTGGTGCAAATGGTAGAGCCCCGCCCACTGTGAGGCTTTTGACCTGCTAATACTGTTCTTTGCTGTGCAAAAACTTTTAAATTTCTTTTTTTAATTTTATTAATTATATTTTACATATACATTTATATTATTGCATATATATACAATAAATTACCTACACCAAGAACCATGACACAATCAGGAATTATATCAATGTTACATTCTTAGTGTTTTGGGTATGTGTATTTGGCAGCCTTAAAGAAAACATCTTTCCAATGTTGGTGCGTTTAAAATTCTGAATGAAAATCAATATCTATCACATCTTGTCATTATCAACTTAAAACATCTATCTAGACTTAAAACATAATAACCCCTAAACAACTAAGCTTAATTATAAAACTAAACTATCTGGTCTTCAACCCCATCAAAGACTTGAGAAGGAATAAAATTGATTACCTGAGTATACCAGAAGTGCAGGTTAGCAGCTTCCCAAAAGAGAAGATGACAGAGACAGTTGATATCTGAAAAGTCCCCCAAAACTCTCTTAACATTGGGGCATCATCTTCAGCCTTCTGGCCCTATATATCTGATAGACATATTTGTGAGGCAGGAACTATTGAGGACTTACTTACTCTGTTTTGGCAGAGTTTGGCTGTTGACTTTGCCTGCATCCAAGCTTGCCCTTTTTTAGGCAGAATTCTGTCTGTGGTAGAAATGAGGACATTTTGTCCAGCTTGTTTGTCACATTTCTTGTAATCCCATTTGTCTAATTTTGGAGCTATTTAATTTTCAATCCAGCATTAAATTAACTTTTTATTTTCTTTCATTCTTTTGAATTATATTTCTTTATTGATATTTCAGTTTTGTTTGTACTTTTCTTGCTGTCTCAATATCTTCATATAAGCTTTTGCTCATTATACTTAAGGTGATGTTTTAAATATGTTTAGTAAAGTGACTACCAAAACTCTTTCCCAGAGTCTCACATCCAGATTGCCTCAATCAGATTAGCCGAGGAGTATGTCGTCCCAGATGTGAAGAGCAGTTTCAGATAACTGACTAATATAAGATGTTTTGTCTCACTGTGGCCAGTACAATCCCATGGCAGGGGGTCCTGAAGTGACGAAAAGGGCTCAGCCGACCTTGAGGAGCAAGCAGTAAACAGTTTATCCATGCCTTCTACTTTTGCTCTTGTGTGAGCTCCTATACTGACTTACCTGAATAATGACTACTCAGGAAATGTATGGCAAGGCAACCCTTTCCTCCCCACATTCTTTTGGTTATGGTATTTGTTGTTTTTAATTAATCAATATTATTAGTATTACCAGCTAGCAGTCAATGAAGACACTGACACTTGTTATATTTTAAAATAGACTTAGTTAACCTGGAGCAGGACAGATATCAATCCTCTAAACTACTTTCCATAGTGTGGCAGGTATAGGATACCTGCCCCAACCCCATGCCATCTGGCTCTAATAATTTCTGTCAAGCTACCTCCCATCCATAATCCCAAATACTTGCTAATGTTCTTCATCTGGGCCGAATCTCCATCCATGCTGGCCATGTGCTTCTCTTCTGTCTAACCCATGGCGGCCTCCTTCTCTTTCCTCTCTCCTCTGGTCTCTTCTCCTTCCCAGGATACCCCCCCCCTCTCTTTTAAGCCCAAGAACCTTAGCCACCCCTATCTCATCTGCCCTGCCCAGGTGGAATGGCTTTTTATTAATTAGCATCAAATTACATCAGACTATCCCCCAACAGGTGTTTCTCATAGCAACAGAAAGCCAAGTAGAACATATGGCCCACGAGTCTTCCCTACACATTAGATATTTTAATGTAATAATTTGGTAACTCTGGGAACATCATTCTCTTTCTTTCTTACCACTGGCAGCTTTAAAAGAAATGCTTAATTGACATTTTGCTGAGGATCAGTCTGAGGTGCAAATATAATCTTTTCAGATCTTTTTTGATCAAGTGTGTTCTGGGCATGCTTAGGAACTTTTTAATCTCCCCACCCCGACCCCTGCTACCATATGTTCCATTGTTTTTAAAATGTCTTGATGATCAATGTTTAGTTCCCAAAATAGGAAGGGGGAGGGACCTCAGCAGTGCAGAATGCAGACTGATGGGTTAGCAAAGCTGCTCTGTATGCTGCCCTCCCATGAGGGCATCAATGAGCTCAGATACTGAATGCTTAGAGGACAGGGGTTTGAGGGGTTTCTTGTTTTTATTTTTTGTTTTTGTTTTTTTCTGTTCCTACAAGCTATGTATGACTGCCTGAGGAACTCATACAGGGGTGCCCCATTGTATTCATGGATGGATATGGGTGAATGTATTTACCAAATGTTGGAACTAACCAAAATTAAGTATAATTCTCTACCAAGTATTGCCCTGGAAGTGTCACGTTCCCAACAGACAACAGAGATCAAGAATGGCTGTGCCAGAGAGATTATGAAAGAATAATGTCTATCTGGATAGAGAGATGTATGTGGGGTGTTCTGGCATCTTTCCAGAATCCTTATCTCAACATTATTCTAACTACATTACTTTTCATAACCTCATCGGTGGACCCATTTGCTCTAGTATAGTTATTCTTCTCTTAGAAACACCATCGCTGAAGACTTCCTATTGAACACTGTGTCAGCTCATTTTACATGTAAAGCTATCAAAGAAAATTAATTCGCAAATTTTGACTCAGTTTGGAAAATCCTAGGCCATGCTTAACCAACAGTGTTGTCTTCAATCCAAAGCAGCACACTATGACTGAAATATATGTCAAATTAAAACAACTCATCTCATGACCAGGAAATTAAAAAGGAAGAGCCTGGCAAGAAAGCTCAGCCGACACAGGCACTGGGTGTACAAACCTGATCATCTGAATTTGGTTTTGGATTCCCACAGTGGGAGGAGATAAACAACTCCCAAAATTTATCCTCTAGCCTCCACACACATGCCATGGAGTAGCCTCCCCAGGAGGCACCACTTCCTAAAGGTTCTACAACCTCTTCTCTCAATAGAAACAAGATAGGAGCCATGTATTTAGCACATGTTAGGTGACATTATAGATCCAGACTATTACAAAAACATTCTTGTACCTATTCCAGCAGAGGCTTATTTCAGGAGGATAGACCCTAAGTTTCTCTCCCACCTTTGTCTCTTCACTGTTTACAGAGACTGGCGTATGCGTAGAGACCAGTAAATAGTTGTTGAATGGCTAAGTAAATACACCTCCTTCTTGCTCATACCTTTAAGAATCCTTACTTAAGCCAGTCTACATACTACCCTCTACAAACCTAATATTATTCTGAAATTTTTTTTGAAATAAACTGCCACTCAATTTCAGTAAGTTGTATCAGGCTTGGGTGGACCCAAAGAAGAAGTATACTGACACTGAGTGTGAACGGTACAGTAATATATCCAATCTTGTGGCAACTGCAACACATTTTCCAGTCATTCTAATTAAATGTAGTGCTCTCCACCTTCTGTATTCTTCAAATGGGTTGAAGAATACCTTTACACCTTCAACACAGTAAAACCAGTTAATATATAATTCATCTCATGGTCATTTATTTTGTCCCAAGGTAACTTTGCGATGGCTGTCAATATATCACAGCATTCAATGATTTTTTAAATAAAAAAATGAAGTTAAAAAATAAGTGTGAAGAGTGAATGAGATATTAACAGAAATTTTACTATTTGGAGTGCCTTCCACAAACTCCTTTAGACCAGGAAGGGTGAACCACAAGATCGAGCTTCCTGGCACCAGATCTTTTTTTTTTTTTCTTTTTTTTTTCTTTTATTTATTTATTTATTTTCCTTTATTAATTTATTCTTGTTACATCTCAATGGTTATCCCATCCCTTATATCCTCCCATTCTTCCCTCCCTCCCATTTCCCCCTTATTCCTCTCCCCTATGACTGTTCCTGAGGGGGATTACCTCCCCCAGTATATGCTCATAGGGTATCAAGTCTCTTCTTGGTAACCTGTTGTCCTTCCTCTGAGTGCCACCAGGTCTCCCCCTCCAGGGGACATGGTCAAAGGTGAGGCACCAGAGTATGTGAGAAAGTAATATCCCACTCTCCACTCTACTGTGGAGAGTGTTCTGTCCATTGGCTAGATCTGGGTAGGGGTTTAAGGTTTACCGCCTGTATTGTCCTTGGCTGGTGCCTTAGTTTGAGCGGGACCCCTGTGCCCAAATCTGCCTATCATAATGTTCCACTTGTAGGTTTCTAGGACCCTCTGGATCCTTCTACTTTGCCATTCTCCCATGCTTCTCTATAGTAATTCACAGACGTTGGCTTTGCACCACATCATTGCTTTTCTGACTCTGTTCTTCCAATTTCTATATGTTGGAAAGGGGTGACCCACTTATTCTTAAGGGCTTTATGATGTGCCTGATCCATACCAGAATTTTATATATAAGGGAGACATTGTGAAGTGAAGTTTTTGAAGAAGACATGGGCAAACATCATCTGTCCAAGACAATCATTAAAATTCTTCATTATATAAATCATGTTGCTTGTGTGTGAAATGTTATCAGAGCCCCATGTTCCTTCAGTTTCTCATCTTATCCTCGATTACTTCTTTAAGTTTTATTTGTACGTTTGTTTTAAATATGAGACAGATGAATGTGTTACAGTTTGGAACTTGTTTTTTTATCTTAATCATTTAAAATGTAAAATATATTTAATATCACTTGTAAAATTAGTTTTAAAATTAAATCATTCATAAAAAACACTTGATTTATATGATATAGAGACAATCAAAAGTCATTTTGAGCCTTGAGTGATATTTATTCTGGTTTAAAATATGTACCTACAAAATTACAAAAATACTCTTTTTCACAGAAAATAGTACCTAAAGGAAAGTATGCAAAAGTTATATGACATGAAAAGTCATTAGAGCAGAAGGAAAGCTTTCAACCTTGACTCTTCAGAGGAAAATAACCCAGTATGGACAAATACATGTATATGATGCATATATTTATAATAACATAGAATCATGATTTTGTAATTATGCCTGCATGCAGTTTGCTCTGCCTACATACTCCCTTATTATTACACTTACTTCTGACTTGATAGACAACTTAGTTTATTTTCTATTCATCTTGTTAATTTTTTATTAATTTATTCAGATTACATCTCAGTTATTATCCCCTTACTTGTATCTTCCCATTCTCCTTTCCCTTCCTCTTTTACCCTATTCTCCTCCCCTAAGTGTGTGACAGAAAGGGACCTCCTCCCCCATTGTGTGGTCACAGCCTATCAAGTCTCATCCTGGTAGCCTGCCTATATTTCTCTGAGTGCTGCCAGGCCTCCCCACCATGGGGAAGTGGTCAAATATGGTGCACCAGAGTCCATGTCAGAGACAGTCCCCACTCTCCACGCAACTGTGGATAATGTCCTACCATTGGCTAGATCTGAGTAGGGGCTTCAAGGTTTACTGCATGTATTGTTCTTGCTTGGTGCAGTAGTTTGAGCAGAGCCCCCTGGGTTCAGATCTGCCAGTCATTATGTTCTCCTCCTAAGTTTCTAGGACCCTCTAGATCTTTCTATTTCCCCATTCTCCCAGACTTCTCTCATCTAGAGTTCCAATAGGAGGTCCCTGCATCTATCCCAATCTCCTGGGAAGTAAAGAGTTTCATGGGACAACCCTTTTGGGCTAGTGTTCAATTTCATCTTGTTAATTAAAAAAAAAAAACAAATATTTTATTTTATTTCTAATATGTTATTTTTTCTATTTATTTTTCTCTTATACAGTACATCCTGATTGCAGCTTCCTCTCTCTCCACTCTTTTCATGCCCCCACCACCTCCTTCTCCTTCAGATTCACTGCTTTACTGATTCCCTTCCATCTTGGTAATTCTTATCAAAGGTGTGAAGCATAGGTAGATATAGTTCTGATGTTCTTTTGAGGTATACATGAATAGATAATGAATGTCAGAGTCTTTATTAAAATTATGAATGCACATCAGGCAGCCATGGTGGTGCATGCCTTTAATCCCAGCACTCAAAGAGGCAGAGTTAGGTGACGTGCTGCACAAAATTCTGAGATAAAGATAAAATGAGAGATTATTTGAGGTCAGTCTGGCTATTTTTGTTGACTTAATGTCATGTGATTAGGTATTTTTAATTGAAACTGCCAAGTCCTTTTACAGAAGTATATAGACTGATCTATATGTTAAGATCTATAGGTAAAAAATTCTATAGGTTAAGTATGCTGCAAATGGCTGTCTTCCCTGCCATTTGCACCTTTTTTTTTTTTTTTTTTTGCCTTGGGGTTAGAATGAAGAATCTGTGGTTAAAAGTATCTCACCGTTCTTGTAGAGGAGCAGGGTTCGATTCCAGTGCCACACGGCACTTAACAACTGTCTGCAACTCCAGTTCCAGAGAATCCAGCTCTATCTTCCGGCCACCACAGGTACCTGAAACATATGCAGTACACTTTCATACATTCATAAAAAAACATACTTTAAAAAAATGATCTTCTTAGATTAGCCTGACTAGAAACTCTTCAGAGAAAGCCATTCTGAACACTGTGGTTCAGACTAACCATGTAGACATGTGCAACACAGTTGTCAGCTTAAAGGAAGGGGATTTGGCCAGATAAAGCATTGTACCTGGCAGGATTTGTTGAAGTAATTACCCCCAAAAAGAACATATAGATAAAGTATCATGAAAAATTATCTTTTCTAATTATATCTAATATTTACTGAAAAAGTGCTTACTTTGCACCAGTTACTGTTTTAGGTACCTTATATATTAACACCTTCTTAACTACCTTATGAGGTAAGACATTATAATGAACATTATTTTCAATAAGAAACACTGCAGCACAGATAGACACTGAAGTACAGATAGGTTAGGTAACCTGCCCTTAGTTCACAAAGCTTGTAAAGAACAGAGCTGGCTTTCACTGAGAGAAGCTAGCTCCAGAATTCATAGGCATCATGACTTATGATGACTGTGTGCTACTTAGGTATAAAACACTTTAAATATCCTGGCTCAGTTCTAACTCTTGGGACTTTGATGCTTGTCCAACTTGTTCCTGTTATACAGCAAGCCATCATTTTAAGATAAGAACTTGTTTTTATATAACATCTCTCCCCCAAATTGTTACATCTTGTAATATCTGGCACTGCACCTGGGCACAGATCACTCAATGAGGAAGGCCCCTGCTCAAGGACCAGAAAAGGTCTGTAACACTGCCCGTCTCCAAGGACAAGCACGGTTCGTACTCCCTTGAGTTTCTTGCAGGGTGTAGGATGTATTCTGTGTGCTACCTTCCATTCTGATGGAGCCAGATGCAAACGTGCAATGAAGGATGAAGAAGACATCGATAAGCCGAGTGATTTTAGTGTAACCACTTACTGTGTGAATGACTAGGATGAAGAAGCTGACAATACAAAGAGCACTGAAAAAAATCACTAGCTTCCACTTTTTATATCACCCACACTGATGGTATTCCTGCAAATGAAAGCAGTTTTGAGGCCAAGGATTTCCTTCCATGGGTCTGGTGCTATTTGGAGATTGAAAAATAGCGTGTCATTAAGCAGGAACCTAAAAGGAGAGACCACTTCAATCACCTTCTATCATGTTTTTACCAGACACACAAAGATTAGTCCTTAGCACATTAATTAACAACCTACCTATCTTTGTATTTTAAGTATTTTTTCCCTGGAAGTTACACACGCAGCTGATGCCTGAGTTCTTAGACAGTAGAATGGTTGCCACAAAACAAGAGACACGAGGAGCTTCTTATGGAATAGTGGGAAAATGGAAATTACTGTCAAAATGATGTCATGGCTTCAAAACATTGTTGGGACAAGTGCCTGACAGGCATCCTTGACACACTCTGTAATGACATAGTAAGAAAGCAAAAATAATGTGACAATGGCTTTTTCTCTAGGACTCTTGAAGAATGACTGGGTAGGTGCTGTGCTCCACATGCTGGTATCCTGCAGAAGAAGCAACTCCTCCCAGGACATCAGTATTTATGAGGCTTATTGACTATCTTGTCATGTTTAAAATATGTGCTTAACAGTATATTTAAGGGTCAATTGGAGTCACAGGGACACATATGAGAGAGCAGCAGCAGCTACTAACAGAACAGGACAGAAGACATCATCACATTTTTTTGTCAGTTCTTACAGCTTATACAACATATATCCCTCTCCCTACATAAATATACCAGTACAAATTTAAAATAATACACTCAAAAAAAAAAGCCTACCAATCAAAATGATGCTATGGATAAGCTAACTTTAAAATATTCACAAAGCCAACAGCATTATTAATCTTATGCAAAGTTTTCAGCGGAATGATTGTTATATTATTTGAGACTGTCCCGTCTTTTTACCATTTAACTTCACTGCTTAAATCACAAAATCACATCATTATGGATCCAGTGGAACTTTGGAAATTGTCTAGCTTAACTGTTAAAGGCAAAGGGTTTGTTCATCGAAGGTTATGTTACAGTTGGTGCCTGCTCTAGCCACTAGACAAGAGTCACTTTCTGTATGCCAGATTAAATCAACTGCAAATGCATTTAGCAATCATATCACATGACACAGACTCTAGCAATATGTAGGTTTCACCACCACTATGGATCTAGGATTCTTCAAATATTCCAACAACTAGCATGTAGCTCCAGACTTCATACAACCAAAATGATCACTGCATATATAGATATCAATGCTATGTTCCAGGAAGGAAGAGGATATTAACCAACTCATTGGCAAATGTCAATCATATGGTTATACTTTAAAGTGAAAATTTCAACTTTTATAGCTACAGGATAGAAACAGCAGGGCAGAGGAAATTGAAAGTAGAAGTTGGGCCAGGCTAACTATCTTGTGATATCTGTGATATTAGTGATAATAGACTGAACATTGCCCCTCTTAAAATTCATAGATTGGGTCCTCAAGTTCCCACAGGAAAGAACTGAAGCAAGTGTAGGAAGGCATGGTCCTCAAAAAAAAAAAACCCAACAACAACAACAACAAAAACGAAACAAAACAAAACAAAACCACTGTCCTCATCCACTCAGCTAGGCTGCTTGCAAGAGAATGAGAAGCCATCAGCATCAGTAGCTAGTCTGTTCATGGCTGACCTCATTAGAGGTAAGGAGGGTTAATGGACTCTACTGAGATTTTCTGACCATTCACTCCTTTCTGTACCTTTCAGCCTTTTTTTTTTTTTTTTTTTTTTTTTTTTTTTTTTACATTTTATGCCAGTTGTCCTAATTGTAATTGCACATTGCCTGGAGGTCTTGTAGGACTAATAGAATATTTTGGCTGGTGAAGTCTGACTGAAGGGGTGGATGTGTCCATCTACTGGCTACTGGAAAGCCACCATCCATGCTAGGAAATGACTTTGCAGGGAAGTTGCTTTGGAGCACTCTTGCTCCTATAAGCAGCTCTGTACGCAGGCCCTTTGGTGTGTCCTGATGATTTTGCAAGAAAGGGTAGACAACAATTCTCAAAAGAGCAAGTGAATAAGGTTAAATGACATCACAGGAGGTGAGCCCTAATCCCTTACAACAATGACAATAAGACAAAGAAGAAATTAAAATGTGTAATAAATGTATTATGAAGGAGGAAGAGGAGGAAAGGGAAGAGAGACAGTAGAGGGAAAGGGAGGAGAAAACCAAAGAGAAGATGTGACTAGGTAGATCCACGTGTATTTTTTTATCCCTTCTCTCCTTCCCCACTCTCTCTTTGTGCAGTGTTAGGCACAACTGCGAGGTCCTTGGTTAAAATGAGAACTCTTACGAGACACTGAAGACAATGAAGCCTATTGGTGCTTTGATGTTGGACATTTTAGCACCCAGAACAGTGACAAATTAATCTTTATTTGCTTTTGAGAAATAATCTTCTATGAAGGCCACTGTTGGAACTCACTATATAGACCAAACTATCCATGAATTTGTGATCTTTCTTCCCTTTTCCCCAAATTCTGGGACTAAAAGTATGTATGCATCACAGTACTCAGAATTTCTCTATTTTTTTTTTTAAAGAAACATTTGGTTTACTTGAATCAGGATCTCAGCAAGGTCCACACACTGCACTTCTTGTTTTAATTTTAAGACTTTAATTACACTTTATCTTCCTAAATGTAAGAGTCTGAGTCTATATGATGTTACATGTATGTTTTAAGGGTTATTTGGAACTGGAAAAATCAACTGGTCTGCTCTTCCTTCTCAGCTTTACCTTGTTTCCTGCTGTCCTTTGTGCAGGGTTGAGGTCACTTGGGATTTTCCTCCATATAATTTGGCACATTTGTTTGTGTCCTCTTTGTTCAGACCATGTTTCAGCAGTCATGTAGGCACAACGTTACTGCCCTGGCTTCTGATGCTACTAGGAAGCATAATCTACAGCAAAGGCCCTGATGCTCTCTCTGGCTCCTCTAATCTCTCATCCCCCTCTTTTGCACTATTCCCTGAACTTTAGGTGTGACAGTGTTTCCTAGATGCTTCCATTGGACTGGGCTCCATAGCTCTTCATTCAGATGGGCGGTAATTTTCTGTAGTGGTCTCTTTCTGTTCCAAAGAGAAGTTCTGTTGATGAGAAGCAACAATTACACTTTATTCGTGGGTACAAAGACAGATGCTTCTGAGTTGATGTTAGGGTTTATGTTGGTTTAGTATATTAGTGGTACATTCTTCTACAATAACCATGACTTAACTAGTACTGATTAGTTAGCAAGATTTCTGGGACTAGGCTTGGTATCCCTCTTGCTTTATTGGGTCTTAAGTACAATTCGAGAGCAATTCTCTTTCTTCAAGTTACGTGAAAGGTTACCATGCAATGCTGGACATTGATGTGGTTGATAGGCATCACAGCAGGGTAGAACTGTTGGTTGCCTGCCTCCTTTGGAAGCTCTCATGATGCCTTCAGGTACCATGATAGCTAGTCCTCAAGAAGGGCTACTCAGATCATTTCCAGACAAGGGCCTTTGGGACTCAATTCTGAAATGCATGGTGTCTTCAGCAATAAAGACTTACTTTCCACCTCTGGTACATAAGCAAGGGCAAGAGCGATAGACTGTATGTTTTGAGAGTCTCTTTGATACTGTTGGCCAACAACTCAAAAGAGGGCTTTTCTTTTTTAAAATATATTTTATTAATTTATTCATATTACATCTCAATTGTTATCCCATCCCTTGTATCCTCCCATTCCTCCCTCCCTCCCATTTTCCCCTTACTCCCCTCCCCTATGACTGTGACTGAGGGGGACCTCCTCCCCCTGTATATGCTCATAGGGTATCAAGTCTCTTCTTGGTAGCCTGCTATCCTTCCTCTGTCCAGCACTGGGATTTATTAGTGGTCTTTGATTCTTGCAGTGCCATTAGTTCAAGTGAGAAAAGCTCACGGAAAGTATCTATGTATGTTTATGCACTGAATTATGTGCATAGTAGTTTTTTATAACCTTCTTTCGCTCTTTTCTCATTCTCTTGTATTTATCTCACTCTCCCTTTCTAAAGAAAGCCATGCCTTTTTCATTTCCCCCATCAGGCCACTTTTATCCTACTCATGACCTTTAAGGAGCCCAATCTTTGTTATTTAGTTGTGCCATCCTAAACTGATACACTAGAATATGCAGAAGATATGGATTTAACATGAATTTAGCCAATACCTAAGACATTGCAACTACTAAGAACACATACACAGAGTTGAAATGAATGTGACACAGACCTATTTAGTTGCCAGATAGAAAGGCATACAGTTAAAAACAAAAACAGCAATTGTGCAGAAACTGTTTTTGAATTTTGAATTTTGAATAATTATAGATTGCTCTTGGATATGTAGAGAAGTGAATGTGGCTTTACCTGGTAGCTCAGCCATATGGCTTCAGGGGGGTTTCTTAAGAGTCAGTGACTTCTCACCAACAAACTGATTACTTAACATTTATACACTTCAACTGAGAAGGTTCCAATACAAATCAAATCAACATTGTATATTTATTGCCTCAGTGTAATGAAACAAATGATGTTAATGAGATAACAAGATACACCACAGCGAATGCCATCCCGAAGAGTAAAGAAAGTTTAATCACATCAGCATCAACTCCGTTCAGGGGTCAGTAGTCTTGTGCTGTAATGGGTCTGATGGTGAATAGCATAGCCTCTGTAGGTTCTCTTGTCTGTGTTGCTAATAATCACCTTCTCCATTGCAATGTGAAATCAGCCATAGATAATACATAAATGAATTAGCGTACTGTGTCCCAACAAAGGTTTATTTCCAAAGACAGATGACAGACAAGACTTGGAGGATATTATAATAGATACATAATTAGAAAGAATTTCAGCCATTATTTTGAAAGATCATTTCTTATTTGACTTTGAAATGCACCCTTGCTGTAAAGACAAGAATGTGCCCTATAGTTGTAAATGTACTTTGTTATAAAGATAGATGACATCTGTGAACACTGGGTTGTTCAAAGATATTCTATCTGCTCTGCATCACCAGCAAGAGAGGCCTAAGCTACAAACTACTATGTTAGGTGTGGCTGGATTTCATTTACTTAAGTTCAGTGTGTGTGTGTGTGTGTGTGTGTGTGTGTGTGTGTGTGTGTGTGTGGCCTAAAATATAAATTACACTCCCAAAGTCTCAGGCAGCAAAAGAGTGAGGTAAGATAGGATAACTTTTAGAAGCACCTTTTCATTTACATTTATTGTTCCAGGCTCTAGGAATACACACACACACACACACACACACACACACACACACACACACACACACACTGCTGTCAAGGATCTTCCATCCTTCTGTGGGTTCAGGGAGCTGACATTAGTTTTATTAGTGAACACCACATGCACCGTCTTCTTTCTCAAGAAACCATTTAAACTTTTTTCCAAAGCCCCTGTATTGAAGCAGCTACAATGTCACTCCCTTCTGGTGACAAAGGTTGAGGGAGGCTTTTAGTGGTGGGCTATAATTTCATCATAATTCAAATGTTGCCTGTTCAATTTTCAATCTCATAACTCCACAGTTCTTTTCCTTCAATTAGCAAAATAAATCACTGCAGAGCGGAGCTGACAACTGGAAATTTCCAACTTGAGCCATCCATCTCTTTTTCCAGAGCGAACCTTGACATTCTTTTCTCAGAGGTCTCAATTTCCTCTCCCTCAGCACACCACTGAAGTTGTTTTCCAAAACACCAAAGAGCTGAGGATGGAGTAAAATTGTGGGGTAAGAGCTACAGGTAGAATATTATTACCTCGGGAGACAACCAGCTGAGGAATTCGCTTTGCTTTCTTTAATACAGAAAATAAAACAGCAGCACTAAGCTTCTGTTCTCCACCAGCCCAGATGCTCCTCTGCTTTTCCTTTTGATGTATATTTGTGTACGAAAGCTTCTCTCTCTTTGTTCCAGTGACTGGGGGAGTTCAGTCCTTTCAGTGCGAAGAAGAATCTACTTTCATTTGCTTCATTGAAATGGATATGTATCCCTATGAGAATGGTCCATGTTTGTCTCTGGTTCTTCCTTTCTACATCTGCACATCTCCTGGTCCTGTCTGTTTTCTTTCTTTCTTTGCTCGGAAGTCCACATGGCATCTTTCCAGTTGTGCTTATCTTCTCCAGCTAATTGACAGTCACATAAGTGCAAGTAATGCGACGTACGATTGTGAGAGATTTCTGTTTGGCTCTTTAATTAAGGAGTCGTTCACAGGTGCATACAGTTACAACAAAATTAATTGATAGCTTTCTATCGCAGTGCTTTAGCCCGCTGCTATTTGATGTTTGCAAACACAACTATTAGATTTGTCTTATCTTGCATATAGGGATTATTTCTCATTTTTCTTCCAACAGAGGTTAAGAGAGTGTGCTCTAAGTACTAAGAAAAATATATCAAAGCAGTAAAGATAATTTCACTAAGGAGGAAACAAAGTGAAAGGTTTATTTATGAAACATGTTATCACCCCTTGGAAGCACAATGAGAAGGCCCTTTATGTTTCGGGATATACTGCAAGTTTCCCGAATGTCAAAAATCATTGCTACCCAAGGCAAAGAGCTTCCTGAGAAGTCTGTGTGTTTATTTTTTTCAGGGATACTTGGGAGGTACACATATTTACAGCAGCCAACTGGCCTGTTTCAGGGCCACATTTACTCCTAGTCAGTTATCACTCTTTTTTTCTGCATTTTTATCCAAGCACCAGCAAGGCCCCTTCCCCTCCTGATTCCCAGTGTGCCTCTGCTATCTGGAAATGTTAAATGGATGCACTGATACCGGGCCTGTGCTTAATAAAATAGCTGGAGCTTAGAGGAAGAAGGCATCAAAGATTCCATTTTCTTGTGTTGGAAGCTGGGAAGTGCAAAATGCAAGGGTGGAGGGAGACTTCCTGAGTCTTTCTTGTTATTTATAGCCTGTGTGTTCGGGGCAAATGACTTATCACCTCTGTGTCTTGGTCCTTATAGGTGAAGGAAAATAATTGTGATAATCAAATGACTCAGCGAAGAAGGTGTAACGATGGCGCCTGCAGAATTACTGCTGTTATTACACTTAGTAGACTTCGGACTTGAGCAGCTGTTGTCCATGTTCTCCGTCTTGGTTTTGTCACAGCATCTCTGGATATTACTGACTTGTCATATAAATGCCATAAAATATTCATACTTTCCCTGTTGTTACTCTGAAGATTCCCTAATGCTCAGAATTATCTAGAAGCTCTGTTTGGAATTGATGTGGCAATTATTAACCACTCACTGGTTACTGTGAACACTAGCTCACTTCTAACGCCATCTCTTATCATTTCTCATCCCCATCTGCTCTCCTGCCTGTGGGTGAAGCTAATGTGGCCGGTGGTAACCACAGGTGAAACAAAGGGTTTACTATGTATGCAGAGTGGGTGGGTCTCTATGCTGAATGTCTCAGTAGTACCAAAGGTTGTGTGTCCTTCCAAATCATTTGTCTTAGCCATTTAATAGAAATGTTTAACACTTCATGACAAAAAAAATCTAAAGTTATTCAGGTTAAATATATAGATATTTAACCCTTAGGAGAAATTCCATTGGTTCGGGAACTGAGGATACACTGGGCGAGGTTGCGTTATAAGATTAGTCCCTCACTGAGAGAAGAGTATTAAGGGAGTGTGAAACTGAAGCAAAAGATTGGATTAGGGACAGAAGGGACATGCTTATTATGCCTTTAGGATGGCAATGTATTTAATTGTAACTACTGGGGCTGATTAAGCCTCCACTAGCCGATTTACTCTGGAAGGTATTTACTAGGGGTGTGTGTGTGTGTGTGTGTGTGTGTGTGTGTGTGTGTGTGTGTTCACATGAGTAGCTATAGTATAAAATCATGTTAGAGATGGAAACACAAAATGACACTAAATCTGTCATCAGCTTTAAGGACAGGATTTAGGGTCTAGAACAGATGATGGAATCTTAAAGGTCAGGAGCTTGGCAAACTCAGGGACGGAATTAGAGTAAGGGAATGGGGCAGGCAAGAGCAGAGAACAAGCCTGCTCAGTGAGCACATCATCCTATGAAATTTGCTTGTCAGTAATTTTGAGACAAAGTCTCACTGTGCCACCCAGTCAACTTACGATATTCCTGCCTCAGCCTCAAAGTTCTGAGATGATTGCCATACCCCGTCACCTTGCTGTAGGTTGTAGTCTTATTGATGCTATGTGAAAGACATAGCTGACCTGATAAACTCACATGACGCCCGGAAAAGTGACAGCACCATGCTGACCATAAATAGGACATCTGTACCACACCTACATGCCCCAATATCTCAGAAGACAAAGTAGAAATGATTTAGAGCCTGAAGATGAGGAGTAGCGCCATAAAGTGCTATGCTTTGGACATGACATGGCTGTTGGACTCAGCAGTTATAGCTATCTGAATAACCTAAACTCTTACACACAGAGCAACACAAATGGCTCAGTGTGTTGTGTGTGTGTGTGTGTACACATGTAACAATAGTAATTATGAAATAAGAGCTTGTGAACTTCAGATGGAGTGGGGGAAGGACAAGGTAGAAACTGGAGGTGGTAGAGGGGGCACAAGTGACATAAAAACAGTACTTGTAGAAGAGTCTCAAAAAAAGTAAAAACACTTACATTTTAAATGGGGCCAGAAATTTTATTTGAAAAGAAAATACGATAAAACCTAAAGAGAGCTTAGCATAGACAATGAGAGAATGTCTAGTGCATAGTGGTGGACTTTCTGAACATGGAGGGGAAATTCTCATCACAGTTCCTGCAAAGGAAACATGATTCTTGCAAGGGAAACATGGTGTTATGCGATCTCCTTTATGTGTGATAAAAGTGAAAATGTCCTCAGTATCCCTAGGGCTAGTCCTGCTAATGATTGTTGTTTCTTATTATGTTTTTTATTATGTTCCCTAATGATGTCAGTGCTGTTCTCATGAGAAAATACAGTAAAAGTAATCATTATTATACCAAAACAATGTGTGATAAGTATGCAGCTGGCACGACCTCAGAATAAAATTACAATACATAGAATAATCTGTGGATCGTATATCTTCATGAATATTGTTTTTTGAAATTAATCCTTGAGACTTGGGACATCATAGTGTTCAAGGTCGATATTATTTGACAAAAAAAATGTAGACTATGAGAATTCAGCACAGCAATTTCAAAGTGAAGTTGCATGTTTGACACTGAAAGTAACGTAAACAACACTTAAAATATGCTTTTGAAAATAAGCCATGTTGTCTTCGCTTGGAAGAGAGCCAAAATAATGACAAGAAGGGTTGAGATCATCTTCATATATTTTTCTCCATTTGCTGCAACAAACAGACATATAACGGAAATGAAAGCCACGCTAGGGTTTACCATCATTCCAACCTTTTCCTAGGCATATAATATCTATCAAACTGTGTCTATAAGCATACCACTCTTTGACAATTAACGCCAAGTGAAAGAAAGATTAATTGGCAAAATAAATCCAGAGACATCTGAATGATCTGACCTGTTACACAGAAGTGTTGGATACAAGCCAATTACTGCTGGAGAACATCTGCCAGGTTCATGATTTGAGTTTTGAACAGCTGATCTTATGCTGCTACGATTCCTAATGGAAACTGAGAAGCAACCTCTATTATATGGTGAGATATGTGCCGGCACGTGGATATCAAACCATTTCACTATGTAAAAGGGAATGCCCAAGTCCATCTCATAAGCTATTGGGGTAACAAGCAAATGTTCCAAAGTTGATTCAGGCCATTACTTAAGTATCTCAGCGATCATATCTGCAAGTTGCTAGACCTGCAACGATATCAAGATGGTCATTCTGTATAGAGAACGAACAGTCCCTCAGTTCCGTGGCATGTCAACATGCCATAATGTTCATAAGTCATCCCAGCTCCTAGTGTTACTATGACTCAACGCCAATGTCAGCATCATACAAACCACCTCACATACTTTAGGGTCTAAATCTTCATTTGTTGAATAAAATAGGACTTTGTGATAAGTTGTGGCTTTCAAAATCTGAGATTCATTCTTTTTTTTTTTTAATGGAACATCATCTTGAGAAACTTCAACTTGCAAAGTATCAAAGAACTTACCAGAACAAACTTTAGAAAGAGGACAAATTCACTTGCTTCATTTTTTAAAAAATAGCTTGTGATTGAGTGGAGAGTGAGATCTGACTCTCACACGAACTCTGGTGCCCCTTTTCTGACCATGTCCCCTGGATGGGGAGGCCTGGCGGCACTCAGAGGAGGGATAGCAAGTTACCAAGAAGAGACTCGATATCCTAAGAGCATATATAGGGGGAGGAGGTCTCCCTAAATCACAGACATAGGGAAGGGGAGAAGGGGGGAAGTGGGAGGGAGGGAAGAATGGGAGGAAACAGGGGAAGGGCTAACAATCGAGATGTAATACGAATAAATTAATAAAAAAATAAAAAAAATAAAAAGCTTGTGATCATGCTTTAAAACACAAACAAGATTCTATAGTAGCCCCCACCTACATGAGATAGTAGTGAAAGAATAAAATGAAAACAGATAAAGTATCAAGAATGAGTAAGTGCCAGTGAGTATGTGTCATAAATAATTCTTGGGATATTAAGACAACAATATTTTTAAATTTATTTATTTCTTTACTTTACTGGTCGTAGCCCTATACTTCCTCACCTCCCAAGTGCCACCCCCTCTCCTCCTCTACCTCCTCCTCCTCCTCTTCCTCTGCTATTTCTCCAACAAGGGAAACCCCTCTCCCAATCCACTCCAGCTCACCACGTTGCATCAGGACCGAGCATGCCTTTTTCCCCGTAGCCTGGCAAGGCAGTCCACCAGGGAACGGTGATGACAAATCTGCCAACAGAGTCCATTTCAGAGAAAGCCCCTATACCCTTTACCAGAGGACCTGCATGAAGCCTAGGCTGCTCATTGCCTACATCTTTGTAGAGGGGCCTAGGTCAAGTCCATGCATGGTCCTTACATGATGCTTCAGTCTCAACACGCCCCTCTGGGCCCTGGTTAGTTGGTTCTGTTGGTTTTCTTGTGGAGCTACTGTCTCCTATAAGCCTTTTTGTCCTTCTCCCCACTGTTTCACAACACCCCCTGTACATCGCCCAACGTCTGGGTGTGAGTCTCAGCATCTTTTTCTAAGCATTGCTGTGTGGAGCCTCTGAGAGGACAACTCTGCTAGGCTCCTGTCTGCAAACACAGCAGAGTACCCTTAATAGTGTCAGGGGTTAGCTTTATCCCATAGGGTAGGTCTTGGGTTGGACCGGGCATTGGTTAGACATTCTCTTAATCCTGAATGAGGTAACCCAGACTCAGAAAGATAGACATGGTATGTATTCACTTGTAAATGGATTTAGCCATATACTACAGGATAAACATACTACAATGCACAGAACCAAAGAAGATAGGTTAAAAAAAAAAAAAGGACCCAAGGAGGATGCATAAAATCTCACCCAGAGTGGAAATAAAATAGAGGTACTGTGTCAAGAGAGAGAACAAGGTAGAACAGGTAGCGCAAAGAGAAATAAGGGTGTCAAGTCTCTTCTTGATAGCCTGCCATCCTTCCTCTGAGTGCCACCAGGCCTCCCCATCCAGGGGACGTGGTCAAATATGGGGAACCAGAGTTAGTGTGAAAGTCAGACCCCACTCTCCAATCAATTGTGGAGAATTCCTGTCCATTGGGTAAATCTGTGTATGAGCATATACATGGGGAGGAAGTCCCCCTCAGTCACAGTCATAGGGGAGGGGAGTAAGGGGAAAATGGGAGGGAGGGAGGAATGGAAGGATGCAAGGGATGGGATAACAATTGAGATGTAATATGAATAAATTAATAAAATATATTTAAAAAGGAGAAATAAGTGTGGAGATCAGACCTAGGAAGGGCAGTGGGGTGGAGCAAAGGGAGGAGGACAGAAGGCCTGCAAAGAAAAGAAACTGTGGGCATTGGGGGCATCTCTGTGACAAACAAAATATTCCATGACAAAACCAAATTCAAACAGTACCAAACTGAGAACCTAAGTCAGGGAAGGCTTCTGGGAGGACAGGAGGGGACTCTAGTAGAGACTGCTAGTAGCACAGGTCAGAGCCCGAAGAGGACACCTTCTGACTAGACAGGTCTCCTAGCAGAGGGAGGGCAACACCCACCCACTCATAACAACGTCCACCCAAAATTCACGCCACCTACAAGAACCTCAACAATATTCGTAAGCTTGAGTTCTAAAATCGGATGTTCTGCTCACACGGGTGTTGGTTGGTAGCACAAGCCTGGGCAAGGCTGGCAGTCAAGCCCAGCTCAGTGAGAAGCACAGAAGGTCCCAGAGCTTGTTGAAGAGCTCATGAAGAGCTCAGAGGAGCTGATAGCTTCTGGAGGAAGGAGAGTCATTAAATATATATATATATATATATTTTTTTTAAACACACACACACACACACACACACACACACACACAGGACTCCATTTGGCTTGAATCTGTGCCGGTATTACCACCATCTCTTAATGAGGTTTACTTGTCATTTAGCTCTTTTGTACAATCTGTTCTTTTAAATAAATAAAAAATACAAATTTAAAACATCAACATTTATTTTTCCAGTCATTCTATGAAGGAAAATACTAGGGATATTCTAAATCACCTTCCTAAAAAGCCTTTAAAGAAATTGCTGATGAAGTACTAAAAAAGACTAAAAGTATTTGCATGTATAAAGGAGATTGAGAAATGTATAAAATACATCATAAATTAAGCATATTTTAGGGAAAAAAATCAGGTATACCAAATGGGAAAAATTGTGCTCAATTAACAAAACAATTCCAACCTGAAAGATAAAGAAATTACATTTATATTGTTAAGCCAAGAACAATAGAAAGGTCCTTTCTGAGAGATCAATAGACATCTAACTCCCTTCCCCACACTCCCTGGGGTTATGTCATAAGAGTAAAATATCAGACTATGCATTGTTTCTTATCTAAAAGACCACATTTAGTTCGCTCTGCAAGAATTCATTGTGCTCGACTTTTCTGGATCAAATCAGGAACGCTTCATTAAAAAAATTTGTATAAAGTAGATGTAAGCTAAAGTTAAATTTTATTTCCGTTGCCTTTTAATGAATAACAAATAATGAAAAAAGTTGTTTTTACTCTCCCAACCAAGCCTCTGATGATCTTGCAGCACGTAAGGTCTTTCTGGGGACTCAGGTGTGGTACCTTAACCGTGCCTTAAGGGAGTCGTCTCTAGATTGTACTTTTTGTAATTGACTTGGTGAGGAACTGTTGATGGAGGAGCAGGCTCACCACTACTTCCCCTTTCAGCAGCTAGCTTTACAACAACCGGCTATGTCTCATTGGCCTTGCTTCTCTGCATTACCCCAGGTAGGAAGGGTGCCTGGGTGCCAAGGAGGTGGATGTGCATGGGTTTGTCCTGCTCCCAAAAAGGGAATGTTTTTCTATAATTGATATTTTAAAAAGCCTTCAAACTAGGCAGCAGTGGCACAAGTTTTTAATCCCAGCACTCGGGAGGCAGAGGCAGGCAGATTGCTGTGAGTTTGAGGCCAGCCTGGTCTACAAAGTGAGTCCAGGAAAGCCAAGGCTACACAAATAAATCCTGTCTTGAAAAACAAAAACAAAAAAAAAACAAAAAAAAAAAAAAAAAGAAAGAAAGAAAGAAAAGAAAAGGAAAGCCTTCAAAATCAAAGTCAATTCCAGACTTTTAACAAAAAGGAGGAAGAGTTTGAGGCTCGCCATAGTTGTTTATATAGCAGCCACTTGGTTGTCATATACCAATGTGTGGATCCCAAATGGACTCCAATTTCATGTCACAAATTCTACACAACTGTCAACCTTACTCAGCTAATTACCTATGTTCACAATTGCTTCATGCTTAACCTAACACTTTGCTATTTGTCTCATGAAATTCTCAATTACGTTCACTTTGAGCCCGTGCTCTGGGTTGAAGTCTAATGGCGCAGTGAGGTAAGTGAATAATGAAAGGAAACACATTTTATGGAAAGCAACCGTTCCTGCCTCCATTTATTTGTGTGTATGTTGGGGGAGAGAGATACAGTGCGCACATGCCTAGCAAAAGGCACATGTATGTGCATGCATGTAGAAGCAATAATCAACTTCAAGTGTTACTTTCCAGGCACCATATTCCTTTTTTTTTTTTTTTTGACAAAGCATCTTATATTGCTTTAGAGATTGCCTCACAGGCCAAGCCTGACAGGTCTGTGAGCCTGTTCTGCATCCGCAGTGATGGAAGTAGTGCTGTACATCTCTGAGCTCAGTTTGTTCTTATGCTGGTTCTGGAGACAGAATTCAAGGCTTTATACTTTTTTTTTTTTTTTTTGCCAAACTGATATATTTCTGTGGCTCATTTTCATACACTTTTATGCAGTCCTCACAGTACTCAATCAGCCCTGTACTCCATGACCTGTCAGTACATGGGACTAAAAGACTAAAACCAGGGCAGAGAAGGCTTGCCACATCTCCTACTGAGTAAATGCTGCCTTCTTCAATGTGTTGTACCATCCGTTTAAACCAGAATTAGCTTCAAATTCAGGAAGAATCATAAAGAACATATTATCAATATAAAGACCTAAGGAATCTTGTATAATGTTCTACCCATCTTTGTTCTCTATACAAATGTCTGCTGAAAATGGTGACTAAGAAGAAAAACTTTGGACGCCCATAATCCCATTACATTTCAATCCATCCTCATCTAGAAGTCAGATTTTAAAAACTATGCATATTAAAATAAAAGCAAGAAAACGTGATTGAATAAATTCTGTTCTTTCCCCATTTTACTGGCAAGAACAAAATATGCATGTGCAACAAAATTAATTGCATAGTTTCTTGGAGCCTCAGTATGCAGGTAGAAATTCTTTCAGACTCGTATTTAAAACTGACAATGTACAATATAAAAATAAGTAATAGATGTATGTTAATAACTTAACATTTTGTGTTATTTATTTGATATAAAACAACAAACTTAAAATATCCGTGATAAGTCGGGAGAAATGAGAAAAACATGATATTTTAGTAGCTTCATAATCACAAAACACCCATTACTATGTGTGATGGTTGAGAAATCAGCCTTGCCACACAATTGCAAAAACCTAACAGTGTTAAACACCATAACCTTATAGTAGAGATTGTTTTTAATGGTTATAGTTGTATATAGGTATTACAATGTATGTGAGTGTGTGTGTGTGTGTGTGTGTGTGTGTGTGTATGTGTGTGTGGTGTGTGTGTGTGTGTGTGTAGGCTAAATCGTTTCCACCTTTCTTTGTTGCTGTTCCAGAAGAGAACTTAGAAGCAGAATGGCTAATGCTGGTTAGTTCCCTATGGATATCTTTTTTTTTTAATTCTTTTTTTTCTTTATTAATTTATTCTTGTTACATCTCAATGGTTATCCCATCCCTTGTATCCTCCCATTCTTCCCTTCCTCCCATTTTCCCCTTATTCCCCTCCCCTATGACTGTTCCTGAGGGGGATTTCCTCCCCCTGTATATGCTCATGGGGTATCAAGTCTCTTCTTGGTAACCTGCTGTCCTTCCTCTGAGTGCCACCAGGTCTATGGATATCTTGTCATGACTTGTAGTTGAATTCAAGAGCTGTTCATAACGCTATCTCACCTTGCCTCTTCCCTTCTCTTGCTGTTTCCCTGGCTTTCTCCCCTCATGAGGGAAAAACTTCACTCTAGCATTGACACACTGCCTAGCTGGCCTCCTAGTTCTGCATAGCTGACATGAAAGATGAGAAGGGACACAGCTCTAGGGGCCTTGCTGTGCACTTGGGGATTTTCTCTGTCCCTCCCTTAGCTGAGTTTTACCATAACTGCCACCAAGTGGTAGAATATGGAAGTACAGCCTGTCATGAAGCCACATTGGCTATGTGTATGACATATGTGTGCGAAACATATGTCAGAGTCGAGTGATAAAATTGAATGCAAGACAGAGTGCTGGGAGGATAGTGACAACAGAACAAATTCTGCCTCTTTGTAACAAACATATTGCACTATGTTCACGTTATGGTGTCTATTGTAAAGATGCTCCAAATGAGCATGCTGTGACATCATCTTGGTTTCATGAGTCCAACGTGTCTTATTTGGAAGCTGTTCTGCATCAGCGCTTTGACTTTCCAAAATCTATCATTCCAAAAGAAAAAGTTACCAGGAAAAAAGTTAAGTATAAGGCTAATTTAATTTGTAGGCAATTCTCCCTTTCCTTTAAAATTGTCTAAATGCGTAGCTAGAGAACATAGAATATAAATAAGGTATGTGAAAATAATACAAAGAAGAATTAATTCAGAACATCATGCCAGTTTGCAAAAGAAGCATCTTTCTTGTGTTCTTGGTTTGAGTTTCTTTCCATTCAAATTGGTATTGGCTATGGGCTTGCTGAAGTTGGTCTTTATTATAGGGCCCTGTGGTCCATCCATGACTTTTATTCTGAAGGCATGTTCAATTTTGTTAAAGGGCCTTTATGCATCTAATGATATGACCATGTGGTTTGGGATTTACTTTATTATTCAAAAGGTTTAAAACATTATTTTAGGTTATGTCAGTTTCATACTATGATTTCTCAAAGCACACTGACTATACATTTGATTGCAAACACATTAAATATCTGATTCTTTTTTTCCATAGGTCCATGAATTACTGTGACATGGGTTATATATTTAAATGTTTGGTCCCCAGTTGGTTGAAATTGTTTGGGAAGAATTAGGAGTTATGGCCTCGTTGAAGGAGCTGTGTCTCTAGGGTGGGCTCTTAGGTTTGAAAAAACACCATCATTCCCAGTTCAAAAGCCTGTCATTCTCTTTCTCTCTCGTTCTCTTGTTCCTCTTGCCTGTGGACCAGCATGTGAACCCCCACAACTGTCCCAGCTTCTTGTCGGCCGCCATGTTTCCCTTCATTATGATCACAGACTCTAATCCTCTGGAACCATGAGACCCCGCCCAATGTTTTCTGTTGTAAGTTACCTTGGTCATGGTGTCTCCTCACATCACTGAAGATGGTAACTGATAATAGATCTGCTTCTCTGGCAAAAATCATATTACAAGAAGTGTAAGATGAGCAAGGTGGTTTAGTATAGGATGTTATACCATCTCTAACAGTGTTAGAAATGTAGTTTGTTTATGTTTTAAATTTTATTTTATATATCTGGTATGCACAAATTGATATATAAAGTAAGATTTAAAAAGTCAAGCCAATGAACATTTCCATCGTCTTATGTAGTTACAATTGTGGGTATACGCTGTGGCAGATAGAAAGTTGTGCAGGAATGTATTGAGTAACAGTGGTAATGACCATGCCACCCTCTGATTCTGTGAAATTCACATTTAAGTTCAATTTAAATTAGACATATTTTGCGAAGCAGTGCTTTCTGAGTCATTTACCTATGTGCTTTTAATTTTTGTCTTCTATTGGAAGCAAAACAGTTTGGATTGATACTTAGACTCAGTATCTGAAATTTTAACACTGGATTAGAAATCACTAGGCTTTACTTTCAACTGCCAGTTGGCAGCTCTTCACCTTCTTCTAGACTTCAGGTTCATCACCTGTAAGATGTTTAAGAAGGATGACTTAGACTTCTTCCTGCAGCTGTACTTAGGCAGCACAAGGAAGCACATGACAAATTTGGGCATTTCCTCATCTAGGCTTCCCTAGCTACTAAGGATTCACATATTCAAGTTACAGTAGACTGTCATACAAATAAGAATTCTTGTTATCTGGGAATGGATTCAGTAAAACAGTATCATCTATAACAAGATACACCAAAGCCAAGCGCGAAGAAGAGACCAATTACTCCAAAGGCGAAATTCTCTCATACTGTGAATGGGTGCATTGAGTCATTTTTCCTCAACCTCTATTACAGGTTGTTATTAATATTTATTCCTCCTATGGTGCAGTTATTGTAACTCCTCTCCTTTTAAATTAAGACAATTTAGAAGGCGAATCTGACCGTAATATTGTCAACTTAACTAAATATAAAATATAAAATATAAAATCACTTAGGGTTGTGCCCTTAAGAGACTTTCTAGTTCTGGCAAACCTGCAAGGGAGGACCCCTGTGGTCTTTATCTAGCACTTCACAGACTGACGCCCTTGACATTCATCTCTCAACTCCTTGACCTGGGCACAATGTGAGCAACTGTCCCAAGCTCCGGTTGCCAAACATCCCCTCTAAGACACACTGTGCCCTCACACTGTGGCAAGAAACCTTTTTTCTTCCCTAAGTTGCTCTTGTCAAGTATTTTCTAACAGTCATGAGAAAAAGTGATTAATACAGGGACGACGAGAAAGTGGCCATTTTGAATGAATCACCCCTTCAGCTAGATCCCAGAGTCAGAAGCCAGTCCTGTCACATCCCTGTACCCCCACCCCCACCCCAAAGGCTTTTATTCCTTCATCCTTCCTTAGCGACCCCTCAGGCTCTGGAGTCACGTGGTCAGAAGTTTAGTTGCTCAGCATTGTCTCTAGAAGATGTCTTTAAAATGTCTTCTCATAGTCCTTTTGCCTTTGCCATTGAACCTGCTGACTCAGAAAACTCTCTGGAGCTATCAGACTATATTGAACAAGGGAACTGTTACCACTACAATAATAATAATGATTCACAGTAATAACAGCCTCCCACCGGTATAAAATGGTAAAGCATGTAAAGCAGTGTGTTGTGAACAGCAATCTATTATGCAAACCTAAGGCCCTGGGCACTCTACAGGTGTACTTTCCCCTTTCTGCTCACAGTTCTTACCACTCTTGGAACTGTTCTCATGGCACCAACATTCCAGACCTCCAAGGTCTAGAAACTAAGCATCCCTAGTTGGAGCTAGGATACGTATTCATTGTGTCAAAATTGTGAGAAAGCTGCATCGATGGGGGTGAGGGTGGGGAAATGTTTCTTTGATTTTGTCACATTGCCAATCCCCCACCCTCTGTGCACACAGGCTCTGCTTTATGTGTGGATCACATTCATTGCTAATAGGGAGCACTATGCATTTCTACATCTACTCTTTCCACATCATCCAGGACAAGCAAACCTTTCTTCTCCATCATCAATGGTTCATCCACTGCTGGATCCTGTCTGTTAGGAAAGAAATCTGATGTAATTTCTCTTGCTCTAAAACTACAACCTCCTCATATTCCTTGTCCTCCTCAGACATTCATTGCAGGTCTCAGGGTCCTCTCTCTCTCTCTCTCTCTCTCTCTCTCTCTCTCTCTCTCTCTCTCTCTCTGTCTCTCTCTCTCTATTTTGATGTTATCTAGTACAACTGATCTGGTGAAAGGGCATGCGAATAGAGTAAATCCTATGGTCAGTTGTCATCTTCAAAATCAGTGGTTCTCAAACATTGTAATCCTATGACCTTTTAATACAGTTCTTGATGTTGTGATGATCCCCAAACACAAAATTATTTTCATTGCAACTTCATAAGTGTAATTTTGCTACTGTTATGAATCACAACATAAATATCTTAGGTGACTCCTGAAACAGTCATTCAAACCACCCTGGGGTTTGCTGCCCACAGGTTGAGCCCCTCTGCAGTGAGTGGTTTTGTACAGCACCAAATCCTCTTGTCTGCTACGTATGTTATTTCCTGTTGGGTTCTGGCACCTTTAACAGGCACTTTCCTCATTGGGTTCTCCTGTCCTTTGCTGCTGCTGCTGCTGCTTCTTCTTCTTCTTCTTCTTCTTCTTCTTCTTCTTCTTCTTCTTCTTCTTCTTCTTCTTCTTCTTCTTCTTCTTTCCACACCATTTAGAATGTAGAACACAGGTATTAAGACTCATCCTTTTATCCTTTTCAAACATTTCTCCATTTTTCTTTTTTCATATTTCTCTACAGTTTCTAAATGTCAGGCACTTCCAAATTCCCATGCCTAACCTCAGCAGCTCACTAGACTGACGTATCCACCTGTTTCCTTGACATATCCACTAGTCCATTTAACAGAAATCCCTAGCTCCATATGTCTAATTATGATTCCTTAATGGCCTTTTGCCCCAAATGTATCTCCCTAGCAGTTAAGTCCATCTCAAATCGTGGCAGCTCTGTTCTTCTACTTGTTGTTAGCCATTTCTTAGCCTTATAGTGTTTGCCTTATAGCTGATGATTTTGAAAATTAAGATTTATCATTAAGATATTTCTAGAGCTTATCACTTTTCACCACTGCCATTACCACCATTTTGATCTTGGTTAGCACCATTTCTTTCTTGATTTACTGTCAGCCCCATTTTTCAAATGTGTCGTTAAGTTCGTCATTTATTTGTGTTCCTACAAAAACCATATTCTGAAGCTTGAACCACCAGCAAGACTTATCTAAGACAGAGCCTTTTAGAAGGTAAATAAGGTGAAATGGGTCCTATAATGGGGATATCATCCAGTAAAGGCAGAGTTCCTCTGAGTGACAGACATTCTGGCAATGTGCACACAGATATGAAGGCCATGAGAGGACACAGTGAGCAAGAGGACACATGCAAGCCATGGAGAGACCTCACCAGGAACCAGTTTGACCAAAGCACTTGATCTACGGCTCCTCTTACATCCATCTGCACTCTTTAGCCTTTTTTCATGACACACTTGTCCTTATAGCGCTACCAACTACCTGTCTTTATAATTTACCACTCCTCCCCACATAAGAGAGATTTGCAGCTGAATCTTTGTCTTGTTTCCCACTGCACGCTGAAGCTACAAACACAAGGTCGGAGGATACAATGTTTTTGCTGTTTTGTTTTGCTTTGAGACAGGGTTTCTCTGTGTAGACTTGGTTGTCATGGAACCCTCTTTGTAGGCCAGGCTGTTTTGGAACTCACAGAGGTCTGTCTGCCTCTGCCTCCTGAGGGCCGAGATTAAAGGCATGTGCCACCATGACCAGCTAAGAATACAGTATTCTTAGTGGTATGGAGAAAGGGAGAGAGAGTGCAAAGAAGGAAGGACATATGAATTAAATTCGTAGGCACTCAATTGTCAATTTTTAATTTGCTTAAGGACTGGGATTTTTATGTCCCAATCCCAGTGAGTAAATGATGGAGTAAAATAAGAAAAAAAAAAGTGAGAATGGCTGTGGACTGTTAATTACATACATAGCTATCCTTAATTTTGCTCACTCCCCAGTTGCTTCTAAATAGGAGTTTGGAGATTATTTAATACAGTTTTCAAAGAACAAATTTCACTCAGTGTCAAGTGTACTACAGGACATGTTCAGTAAGGCAAGAAAAAATACAACACTAAAAATAGTTGGACATTTTTCATGTTTATAATTCTCTAGATTTATGCTTAATTTTTTCATCAATATTAATAATATAATACAGTAGCTATAGATGAAATTTTACACAAGAAAGTCATTAATTTTTAGAGATATCATCTCATAATGGCCTTGGAAAATTTGGTTTCCATTGTTATTGGACAAAATTTTATAATGCAAAAGTATTACACTATATGTCAAGTTAGCTTTCGATTAAGGTTAATATTACTGAAATAACTACATCTGCTTTCCTCTCACTGTGATGTTTATCACCTAATAAAAATGCTAAAGTTACCAAGGAAAGATGTTTAATTTGTTCTCACTGCTCAGTTGTATGTTGCATCCTATTTTGTAGTAAATGGCATAATGTCCCAAGTGGGCTGCCATACTGTCAGATACATTATTTATACATAACATTACTGGTTAATCAATGAACAACAAATGCAGTAGCCTTTTCTTTCCCTCTTTATTTTTAAAGAGATAGCAATGTGAAAATGAACAAAAAGATTCTAATTTTTCTGATGTTAAATATTTTGTGATGATGAAAACATGAAGTTTGCAAATAGGGACACGATACTTAAACACATACTGTAGCACTTGCCGAAGATGAACAATTAACCAATCAAAGATAAATAAGCTTCTGTGTTGTTACAGACGCAGTGTGAGAAGCTCTTTCTATTTCAGATTGCACATTTCTATGTGTGGTTCCCCTCAGCCCAGTGCGTAAAACCCATGCTAGGAAAATCACATCTACAAGATGCCACTGGTCCAGTTTGAATCATAGGTTCTGTACCAAGCCACATTCTAGGACAGTAAACAAAAGACTAATTGTGCACATGATTAAAATGCCTCCATTTTAATCTTACTGGTAGTTTCACAACAAACCCAAATGTGTCCAACCTCACTTAATCTATGGAAAAAGCTTCAGAACTTTCCAATAGTTCCTTCTGTTATTGGGAAAAATTGTACTTGTTTTCCTCAGAAACAGTACTGTAAAACCAAAGGAGGATAATGGAGAAATCTGTCATAAATTAGTTACTTTAAAAAAATCTCGACTCATTTGTATAAGAGTGACTGCATTAAATCATAAAACATTAAGTAACAGTACATTATTTATGTTGAGAAAATGACATTGTGGTGTTTGTACTACATAAAAAACCAAACATGGACTGATAGCCAGCTGTACTGTCGCAGAATGGGTGACTCTTTTTTTCTGATAAGGGACTTGAATTTTTAAAGTGCCATATGCCACAACAGCACACTTGAAAAAAAACCAAGGATATATTTTTCTTATATATATTTTTCTTAGAATACATACATATACAGACCTTTTACAGAGTTCTACCACATGCAGGACACTGAAATTATCCATGTAGAAGCATTTAAAAATTGGATCTTAAGTACCCAGATTCCCAAATGCATAAGCATACTTTCTATGAGAATTACAATGACATTCATCAGAGCACATTAAAAAAAAAAGAGGAAAAAAGAAAGATGGTTTGTTTTTCCTTGCACTCATTCTGTTGGGTTTTTATTAATAGAAGTTTTAGATCAATACCAAATATTCTGCTCTGCTCCAGTGATTGAATGTGAATACATTATGTGCATACAAAAATAGTGATAATCTAAGTTGATACAATAGTTCATTTTGCATTAGTGTCCTAGATGGGACAATGTTAAGAAGCAATTTAAATGAAATTCATTTAAATGTCAGCTCTCATGCTTGCGATTTTTCTATAATTGGTTATTTAATTAAAATAATTCTCATAGTCATTAATTTAGACTAAAACTTGCTGTGCACTGACATGTTTTAATTACATGGTATTAACAAAATTGATATGCTTTAAAAAAGCATGGTTAAATTTTAAACAAGAATAAATTAGAAATCTCATAGATCATCCTACTTAGTGTATTTATGAGAAAGTCGGTCATTTTAAATGTTTATTACAAACAAAGCCTCAGCATTATTGTGCACATGCTGCAGTGTATGTCTCACATCCTTTGCAGGATTTCATGCACAGACAGGGCGCCCGTTCTTGGTTGACTTAAACGACACATGAATTGAACCAAATAGTAGCAGGAAACCACATATTGCTCCACAGTATGTGCTGATGAGTGAATGTTCTTGCGCTACTGAAACTCACAGAGACTTTAAAAGTATGATGCTAGACAGAAGGGCATAATGACTAAACATATATTAATGGGTTAAAGTCAATGATTTTTGTTATAGCCAGCATCTGTGAGCCTCCTCTCAAAGACAAAGACAAAGTGCATCAGTTCAGCCTTTTTAAAAGAGTGGTCTTCACATTGCTTTTGTGAGGTTATGTTTGTGAGGTTACATTCGTGACCAGTCACATCTTCGTTTCAATCTTTGTCAAAGGACTAGATAAATATTTTACCCTTTTCAAATTTCAATCGCAATCTTTGTCAGGAATATGAGAAATCAGAATTTTAGTGTTTTCTATGAATTAGAGGACTTCTATATTGCTTTGACCTTTTTAATATTCTGTAATTTAATTGGATGGACAGTCTTCTTTTACCAGGGATTGCCAGTCTTTCTATTTAATAAACTCATAGACACAAAGCACCCCTTTAAATGGCTGTTTCTCCTTTGTTCCCTGAGTTGAAGATTGGGGAGAGGTTAGGGCATCATGCTTGCTGGTTTCTATTGCTCCATTTACTTGCAGTTTGGAGATTTAAAAATTCTTATGTCTCTGGGTCCTGTGACTTAATTTGTTTCTGAATATATGACAGTTAGAGAATCAGGTGTCTAATCCAGCCTCTTGATTCTGCCCCAATTTTAGACTGGGCTAAGAGTCTGAACAGAGAAGCTCACAAGCGATGCTCTAAGATGTCCCTTTTGACACTTGTTTTGACATGAAAGTATGGGGGAATATTTTCCTTATGTCATATTTCAGCCTCTCTATTTTTCAGCTGCTGGCCACCACAAGAACATAGCATCTGTTATTTGGGCTTCTCCACTATCAGACCGAACAAAGCATTGATGGTCTGTAAGACAGAGGGACAAAAGAAAACAGTGATGTTCGTTATTTTTTTCATAACCTCATTTGCAATCAGAACCATGCAAGTACATGGAAATTGGTTTGGAGCACACTGCAACCCTTTAATGCAGTTACTCATGTTGTAGTGATCCTTCCCTAACCATAAAATTATTTCATTGCTAATTCATAACTTTAATTTGTTACTTTTATAAATCATAGTGCAAATATCTTATGTGCACAGTATCTAATATGTGACCCCCCAAAGGGTTCATAACCCACAAGTTGAGAACCACTGGCTTAAAAGGGTAACTTTGGCACTCTTCTTTGATTTCTCTTCCTCACCTAATGTTTCCTCTTTATTATAAAATTCATAACAATCCATATTATATAAACAGGTTGATAAAAATGGAAGAACATCAGGACAATGTTAGTTTTTAATTAGCAAGATCAGAGTAGGGATATTTTTTCTTTTACTTGTTGTCAAATGAAGTGATGTAGTTTTAAATACGATACAACACAGCAAGTTAGCGTAGCACTAAGCAAAAATCTGTGAATTCATCCCAGGAACTTTCAGTGGCCTCCCTTAGGCCTCCTTGGTGCTGATGCCATACACAACAGCACAGTGCAGGCACGATGAGCAGAACGATAATAATTGGCAATTCCAGTCAGATGTATTTTTAGTATTGACAGGAGAGGATAACGATGTCTGAAAGGCAACAACCAGCAGATGTGGGGGGAAGCTCGAAAACGCTTCATGTCTGAAGGTCCATTCCCCTGTGGGAGTCTCATCCACATCAGAGGCCCTGCTCTCAGCGGGCTTATTCACTCACCAACATTTTCATTCCTGTGCTGTTTCTGGCTCCCTTACATAGGAACATGTTTTTAAAAGTCCTAATTGATCTGCTTTGTAGCTCACAATTTTGGCAACCTCTTTATTTTAAAATTGAAGTCTGGCATACAGATCATGTCAGTGGCTTCTTCCTATTAAACTGGCATAATGTTCATTTCAAGTAAGAAACAGAAATGAGATGAATTTTTTTACGTTTTCAGATTCTTCTGAGGACCAGAATTCACAAGAGGACCCAAAACATTCAAGATTTCAATCCTTGCACTAACACTAGAAAATTATTTTTCTGGAAGCAGCTGATTCTTCTTCTTCTTCTTCTTCTTCTTCTTCTTCTTCTTCTTCTTCTTCTTCTTCTTCTTCTTCTTCTTCTTCTTCTTCTTCTTGGTTTTCTTGTTCGTCTTGAGCTTGTTGTTGTTGTTCTTCTTCTTCCTTCTTCTTCTTCTTCTTCTTCTTCTTCTTCTTCTTCTTATTCTTATTCTTATTATTATTATTATTATTATTATTATTCAAAAAGGCTCAATAGCAATGGGTACCTTGTACAGTTGATTATTTTCTGCCACTATTGTTATCCAAATATCCTCCATAGTTTTTATTGAAAATTGCTTTTGCAAATCCCTTATCTACTATCAGATTCTCTAGAAGAGAACCTCAACCTAGTGCGGCAGAGTGTCCAACTCACATGCAGTCTTCCAGACCCATGCATGCCTCTCTGTTAGCACTACTATTTTAATGTGAGACTCACTCTTAAGCACCACGATCAATCTCATCACCCAGGAGCATCTTTAAGAGATGATGCTTTACTTCTTAACTAAAGCATTAGTTTACATTGTAGTCTATGGCTTTGACTGGTTATTCGTAGACACACCCAAAGGTACAGAGAGCACTGAGCCTCATTCAGAAAACTATGCCATCATCATGAAATCCCAGGATCACTGCTGTGATATCAATGTTTAAAGAAAAAATTAGAAAATGGCATATTATCCACAAAATAGTATTTGCATACATATTTAAGGAGGAAAAAAATGAAAGAATATTGTCTCAAGTACAGTAATCCACAAAAAGTGACACACACAATTGCTTATGTTTATGTTTAAAAATTATGTTGAAAGAATAACAAAAATACTTAGATTCTTGCCTAGTTTTCTTATGATGAAAATAATCCTATTTAGCTTTAGTTTCATATAGATGCACATCTATTGTCTACAGAAAATTCAGTCCTATAATTAATTTGCTATAATTATCTGTATACTTAGTACAGTGTAATTAATTCCTCAAAATTTATGTTTTGCACTAAAATATCTTAATATATTTAATTTTCATAGAAGGCATCAGATGATTAAATTTAGTTGTAGTTTACTTGAAGCATAGCTCAGTTGTACTGGGTATCAGTACTGGATGGCTGTTTTGCTATCTTACTTGTATACCTAGGAGCCTGCAACTCTAACATTCCCACTCTTTTCTGTTTTATCTGTATTTCCATTTCCCTCATATGAATGTGGGCAGCACAGATATTGATTAGCACAAAAAAATATTCTTAAAAGTAGTCGATTCCCTACTACAAGTTCTTGGTATTTTCCCACATGTAAAAGACATTAGAGTTAGTATCACAGCATATATAAAGTTGTGGAGTGTGTGTTAAGTGGATTCAGTTCAATATTATGCATAAATATTTTTTAAATAGTTGAAGATTAGCATAAACAAGTTGCTTGTACAGATAGATCCAAGTGACCAATCATAGAGTTGTTTTTCCTGGAAAACAATGGCAGTGGCTGTGGAGATGGCTGTGTGGTTAAGAGTACCTGCTGCCCTTGCAGGGGACCTGTGTCAATTTCATAGCGCCCATGAGGCCATTCACAACCATCTGTAACTGCAGTTCCAGGAAACCCAATGCCCTCTTCTGGACTCTGTGGACACAGGCACCTATGATGGACATACATTCATGCAGGCAAACGCTTCTGCAGATAAACACACATAAAATAAAAGTAAAATAAAAGGTAAAAAGAAGGACAAAAAGAAAATTGTTATAATAATCACAGAAATGATGTCTGATCCAGAAACTGGTGTTAAATATTAAAATAACACTTCTGATCCACAAGACTATAAAAATTAATATCACTAGTAATATTCAGTTTTGTTAAGAATATGAAAAATAAGGGGGCTGGAGAGATGGCTCAGTGGTTAAGAGCGCCCCCTGCTCTTCCAAAGGTCCTGAGTTCAATTCCCAGCAACCGCATGGTGGCTCACAACCATCTATAATGTGATCTGATACACTCTTCTGCAGATAAAGCACTCATATACAATAAATAAATAAATTTTTTTAAAAGAATATGAAAAATAGAACATCTTATAAATTTCTTGAAGTATATATTTTTTGAGGGGTTGGATTTTCAAGAAAGGATTTCTCTTTGTAGCCCTGGATGTCCTGAAACTACCTCTGTAGATCAGGCTGGCCTTGAACTGAGAGATCAGCCTACCTCTAACTCCTAAGTGATGGAATTAAAGGCATATACATAGGCAGAATTTTAATTCTGTATGTAATTTTTAACAACTTGATCTATTAAAAAGCATGTTTAATATGAATCTACTTATATTCATCTATGAATACACATGCACAATGCTAACTTCTTTATAGCCTCACAAATAGAGACAGGGGATTATTTTGTGACAAACATTACATTTATTTAACTCTAGAAGAAAAATATGTTGTGAAGATTAAGTGATGAAACTTGGTTTTGCAGTTTAGAAATTAGAAATATTTGAAAAGATACTATAGGGAATTAAAATAAAAGGACTGTGTTAGAAAACTTCTCAATCATTAAACATTTCATTTGCTGACTTCCAGGTGGCAAAATTTATGATGTATGAAATTATTTCTGGGACATCTGGAATTTTTCACGTGAGCGCTATAAATGTACTTTTACTTATGCATTGGACTTCTGTTCTTTCATGGTGACTAGAAAACTCACTTTCCAATCTCCTTAGGTAAACTTCTCCATACAAATCAGATGGCTTTATTCCCCTGCCTGGGAAGACAGGAATGAATTATCCAGATATTAATCTACGGATTTATTCAATAAGATAAACCTCAGAAGTATACTGCGTCTGGATACTAAATTATATTCTGAAGACTCACAACAATACAGTTCCTGTATTCCTGTACACATACATATGTCTAAGCAGCCGCATCCAGTAAATGTTCTTGGAAGATCCCAACCCAGGTCACTATAGTTCTCACTGTTTGGGAGGTTGGTACAGAAGATCAATCAAGATTAGAACTTGAGGTCCAGGCTCAGCAATACAGCATGGCCCCACACATAAGACAAATAGATAAAGAGGAATTCATCTCATCTCCTTATTCTTGAAGTTAAAATGTGCTTAGATGCCTGTTGATGTAAACTATCACAATGTTAACTACGGCTTGGACCTCCAAACCTACCAAGGGATGGTCCAAGACCAAGAGATTGCTTGCTGTGTCCTCAGGTTCTACCCTGCTTCCAGTTTCTTATTGTAGAAAGAACAAGAGAATCCACTCAGACTCCTGGACAAACTCATTTGGTCTGGCATGACTTGGTTCAGCATTTCCCAGGGAACATAAGAGATTCAGCTTGGTACCATTCTCATCTGTGGTAGTAGTGAAACCGCAGAAGATTATGAGCTCTTCATGTAGCTCAGATGATTAGTGTTGTAACAAAACACTTGGTAAGAACAACTGAAAGGCAGAAGGATGCTCTCTTTAGGATCATGGTTTCAGTCTATGATTGATCACCTGACTCCTCTGATTGAAGCCTTGGGGAAGCAGAACATCAGAGTGGGCAGTGTACGGTAGGGCAAAGCTTCTCCACCCCAGCCATAAAGCAAAGAACGAATGAATAGGAATACACCACAGACAGAATATTTCCTTCTAGTCCACTACACAAGAAAATACTTCCTCCAATCAGGAACCACCTTTCATAGTTTCTGCCAATTCCCAGTAGTGCCTTCAATTAGTAACCCACCCGTGTACTAATCTGTTGGTCTGGTCAGAGAGTTCATGATGCAGCCTGTTTTCAAAACTCTCATCTGCTTCCAATCAACTGCTTTTAACACATGGGCCTTTGTTATCTCAGATTCATGCAATACTCTCACCTAAGAAACAAGAGTTGTGTATGGTAGGACAAGTTAAGAGGAGGTCTCTGCAATATGGTTCCTGAGTGGTAACTATACTCCAAGTTCATGTCCCCCTGGGGGGGGGGTGATATTCATCCTTGGGGTAAATATTCAACCCTGGGACCTGGGAGGAGGTACCTGTGTATTCTTACATCATGTGGGTGGAAGAGTTCCCTACCTCTGAGTGCTATAATCAACTGGAGTTATTTCTATCTATAACTTCCAATAACTACTTGAGGCTCCCATGTCATCGCTCCCCTAGGTTCGTTCGTATGACCTCCTGCCCCAGGCACAAGCCAGTCCTCTTTCTCTTTGTCTCCAATCCTCACTGACTGCCTGTCAAACAGTGGCACACATTTCCTCCCTGGGGAGCAAGGCTGCCAGATTACATATGTAATGGGGAAAAGGAAACGGAGAGAGAAGCAGCTTAGCCATCACTTCTGGCCTGAGCACTTCATGCCAGGCTGTGTGGCAGAAGAGTGCCTGCCTGTGTGCAAAAGCTGCTGATGAAGAATGTCACACAGCCCTGGGGATGTGAAAAATTCCAGTGTCAAGTATCTGAAGCGTGTTCTGTTTTTATAACAGTTGGGAATTGGAATTAACATTTGGACTGAAGTTTTCTTGGGCTCTAAAAAACAAAAAAAGAGCCTACATTTCTACATTCTTGTTAATGAACCTTTCATTCTCAAAGGGAATAAACATGTGAGAAAGTGGTGACCACAGACATAGATTTACTTCATGTCTATAGGTAAATAATTCAGACTTTATACAGTCTTCTGTCAATTCTTAAACTTTCTGAGGTAGACAACAAGGGTGGGAGAGGGGGAGAGAGAGAGAGAGAGAGAGAGAGAGAGAGAGAGAGAGAGGGAGGGAGGGAGGGAGGGAGGGAGGGAGGGAGGGAGGGAGGGAGGGAGGGAGACAGAGACAGAGACAGAGACAGAGACAGAGAGAGTTGGGGGGCATATGTGTGTGTTGTATTGTGGGACGGTGGGTACCTTCTTGACTAGACTGAGAAGGAAAGAAAAAGCCTTCAGGAACTTCAGCAAGGACAAAGATCAAAGTTCTAGTCTAGTATGTCAGGCTACCTTATCAGAAAGAGTCCTAGAAGATTACAACCTAGATACCATTGCAACAAAATAACCAGTGCGGGAAAAACATGGCAGCCATGCTGGCACTGTTACTTTTATAACTTAGGCTTATAAGGTGCTGCCGATTATCAGGTACCCTGATAACCCACAGAAGAAGGCTTCACTCAGGACAGAATGCATGACACATAGAAACCAAAGCAGATGAGCAACAAATGACATTGATTGAGCCAATCTCCAAAACAGTGCATGGGGTATCCATGTACTAAAAGGACTATTTGTTTTGTTTTAATTTGGGAATTCTAAATGGCTTTCTTGCACATGGAAATGTCATCTTCACTATACATCCATGCTTTCTTCAAGATCAAGTGTCTTCATAAGCAGCTTCTCTCAACAGTTTATCCTCTGGCAGTTTTTACTTTTGCAGCCTGGAGAGACCAATTCTGTGTCTTCTTGAGAGTCTTTTTGTAGTAGTAGCCAAAGGATTTAACCATAACTAAATCAGAAAGTAGATACGGCAGTCTTTAAGATAGAATTATCTTCTAGAATAGAAAAGACTGTATTTCTCATGGAAAAGACATTTTGACCTTTCTAGGGCACTTCCGGTATGTTCATTCTCACAGCCGTGGCTTGGAGTGCCGGATTCATTTTCCACTCCTGACCATAACATGTATATGGATGGAAGTCTTCAGAGAGGTCGAAAGCACCTGCATCACAGATGCGTCTCTGTTATCTGGCCTCATTAAATTGTGTCCAGAGTACTATTTGTTACTTCCCATCTCCTGTAAAATAAGGAAACAGCAAACAAATGCCAAAATGCATTTTGAGAATTAAAAGCTATGTCTGCACGCCCTTATTGGATATGGACTTATTGCCTCTCAGGTGAAGCTCATCACAGTTTCCTGAAAAGGCTGTTCATGGATTTAAAACATATAGTTTTAAAAGTCCTTGTCTCAGTCTGATTTATGCTGCTGTGATTCAAAGACAGACCAAAACCAACTTGAGTAGAAAAAGGTCTATTTCAGTTTCTAAGTCGAACACCAGGCTTGAGGGGAAGCCAGAGAAGGAAGAGAAAAAGAGGAAATTTGTGAAATGTTGGACACCAACAAATCTCCCTCTGGGCCAGATGACAGATGGTGGGTGAAGTTACAGAAGTCTGCGCTCCTGGTGACTTTGCAAAGAACTCCACATTCTCCTGCCACTCAGAGTTTACAGTTCAGGGACTGTCCAGGGGTAATCCTTCCCCATGATCTCTGACCTCCTCACGAGGGGTCCCACTTATCAGGGCCCCCATAGAGGCTTGATGAGAACAGGAGAAAATAGGTCATATCAAGAACAAAGTCATAGGGGAGGGGAACAAGGGTAAAATGGGAGGGAGGGAAGAATGGGAGGATACAAGGGATGGGATAACCATTGAAATGTAACAAGAATAAATTAATAAAAAAGGGAAAAAAAAAAAGAACAAAGAACAGCTAAGTGGAGAGACACTGGCTTGTGAGCACATGGAAAATGTCCCTTTGGGGAGCCTTTTGAAACACAATATTGTATAAACTGAATAATTTGATCCTTTTAATTCAATATAAGTTGGTTAGTATCTCATTATACCATTTTGATGGGACACTATTTCTGTTGAGAGAATCTTTAGAGTTCGGGGTTTGGGAGCTGGTTCTCATTTCTGCTACTGCTGCACTGCTGCTGTTGCTGTTTATTTTCCATGGAGAATGAAGTGTATATTAAAGATGTCTGAGCTCTTTGACTAACTTTTAAATTTTTTTTCCTACAACTTTGATGAAATATCTACTTTCTATACTGCTGTGGTTCAGACTCTGGGTTATCATTTTCCTTGGACTTTTTTTTTTTTTTTTAAAGAATCATACCTTTGATCAATGTTTGTTAGCTCTGGAACTATCCTGTAGAAAATAGAGACCTCGTAGCAATATAGCTACAAATAATGTCAGCTCCGTTCTTTAAAAACTTCAGATTATTCTTTTTTTTTTTGTTCAGCAGATCCAAATTAAATAACTTCTTCACGTGTCTTTTGTTGCCTTCCCAGCTTGACCTTACCGTCTCTGTGGTAATCCTCTCCTCCATCTGTTCACATTCTCTTCTTAGTGAGTACGACAGTTTTTTACTTCACTTGAGTCACTCCGTTCAATTTGGAATACTTTTCCAAGTTGGCTTTTATCCTTAACTCTTCTCATGGACGCGTCTGGAAAGGTCAGTTTTTTTATTGAGTACTGTGTTGCCACAATACTTTACCCCATATCTTCATCTTAGACTCCCACTTAGTATTCACAGTACTTGTTTCTACCTCTCTTTCATGATACTGTGTATTTCTTGAAGCCAAATCATCTAATTTTGACTAATAGATACAATGTTAATCTTTAAAAAAACAAATGGCCCACTCTTTTCTGAAGAGGAAACAAAGGGGGAGTAGACCTGAGGGAAAGGAGAAACGTGTGGTGGGGGGAGAGAGTGGGAGAAAAATAAAATAAACAAGGATTAAAAACAAGCCTCTAAATAATAGGTGTCTGATAAGTTTGAATTATGTAAACAAATGAAATATTCTACAAATAAACTCTTCTTCGTGTCTCAATATTTCTGTAGGTTAAGAATTTATCAATATAGGGCTGGAGAGATGGCTCAGCAGTTAAGAGCACTGACTGCTCTTCCAGAGGTCATGAGTTCAATTCCCAGCAACCACATGATGGCTCACAACCATCTATAATGTCATCTGATGCCCTCCTCTGGCCTGCAGGTGTACATGCAGGCAGAGCATTGTATATATAATAACAAATAAATAAATCTTTAAAAAAAAAGAATTTATCAATATAGTTGATTTTTAACATCCAAAATACAAATACTGTGAGTTTACAATTTTAGCAACTACTTCAAATTATTTTTATTGTGAATACTCTGGTTGTTTCTGCCCCAAGTATTTTAATAGTGAGATTATTCCACATAAAAATTGGAACTCAGAATACTTTCCCTCCGATTCTATCTCAATAAAAGAAAGAGGTCTCATTCATTCACTGCTAATATCCTCAGGAAAAGAATCATCCATATTTGACAATTTTCTAATATTGTCTAAAAGTCCATAAAGCCTGACAGTCAGAGCTACACAAAATATGTAATGGAAAATGTACTCCTACTAAAGACAGACTTGATCATCACAAAACGCAGAACTATGTGAGTAGTTACTGTGTACCAAGGATCGGTTAAGTGTTCTGTATATTTAATAAACACATGGTTATTCTATTATCCTCACTTGATAATTGGAGACAGACAAGTATATTCTCCAGCTAGTAAATAAAGAGTTAAATTCAGGAAGACTTGCCAAGTGGGTAAGCTTCTGTCCAGGAAACTGCTTACCTGTGTCTATCACTAGTTACCCAGTAGGCTCTGTAGATATGACAGGTGCCCAGAACTATCACAAGGATTGATCTCTACAGATCAAATGTCTCCCACTGATGTTGTAATGGAGGAGGTAGAGGAGAACTTGAAATGCCTATTATTAAATCTCAATGATAATTAAAAATAATGGAATTAAAAAATATATTGATTAAATCCATGTCGTCACATAAAGCGACTCACTGAGATAAGAAAAAAAGAGACTTTGTAAGATTAAAAAAGAATAAACTCATGAGAATAATACAGGAATAATGAAATGGGTGTGAATCCCACAAGAGTTAGTAATCTTAATATCAAACCTCAGAAATTATACTAGAATTACTAGAATGTAGAGTCAAAAAGCACTGAATTGAAAATTATGATGGAAAGAGCAAAATTCAGGTTACAGTTTGGTGAAACATGAGGAAAAAAGGGGTTGAGTAGAAAATTATTTCCTACTATGAGGGACTAAATGAAGCTATAGATAAAAAAGACTATATTTACAGACAGAAAATTTTATAAAATAGATTTTCAAAGTCATATTTAAGTAAGTACTATAAGGCAATACAAAGTGTACAATGACACAATTTTGAAGATAGAAGAATACAGTGGGAATTATGCCCACAACCCTTACTGCTCTGGAGAAGGAAGCAAGGACGATCCTAAGTTAGCAGGCAGCCTGGGCAACTTGGAGAAACCACGTCTCAACATCGGAAAACACAAATTGTATTGAAGGCATATCTCAGTGAAACAGTGCTTGCCCAGTATATATGAGGCTCTGCATTTCATCCACAGCACCAAACAGAAGAGGAAAAGGAAGAGAAGAAGGAGGAGAGGGAGGAAGAAAGCAGGAAGAGGTGGCGAGAAGAAAGAGCAACTGAAGCAGCTTATTAAATTCTTATGCAAACTGAAGCTAAATCCTGCTTATTTAATTCATAATATTAACAAGTAAAATAAGTTCAAATAAATTCTATGTTGTTTGTCAGTATGTGCTGTTTATTCTGCTTCAAATGGTTATACTACGGTCTCTCCAGTCTATTCACATGTCACTACATGAGCACCCTGATTATCCCCCAAAAGTCTATTAAAAAGCATTTCTCATCAAGATTAATGACTTACTTTTATAAAGCACTTTCGCTTTTACACACACACCCCACCTCACCCCCCCATATATGTGCTATAGATGCTCAACAGTATAGGAAAGGCTTATAATAAATTAATAAGGACCTCCAATCTCCAAAGCAACAAGACCATGAGGGAAGAATTAAGTGAATGTATGAAAATATGGTTGTCTTCTTGGATAACTAAAACATAATATTAAGTAATGAAAAGATACCTCATAAGTCCACAAAAGAGACCTAGAAAAATAAAGATAATCTGCTCTAGCTCTGTGGGAAGAGGTTATGATTCATCATAAAATCAAGAAAATAATTTTTTCCTATTGAAATATTTTTTTAATTCTCTGTCATTTTCATAAAAGTGAAAAGAGAGCATGTGAATCACATGACAATTTGTGTCTTACTTTGGGGGTTTTGTAATACATAAAGTCTTACAGTGACATCTAACATTCATTAGACAGGATTATAGTTTTTATGCTGATTTATTTACTTTATGCGGAGCATATGCATGTGTGCATGTGTATGTGTGGGTGCACCAATGCCACACTGAGCACATGGCAGTCAGAGGACTACTCCCATACGTTGGTTTTCGTCTTCTCCCTTGTAGATTCAAGGATTGAACTTAGGTCTTCCACCTTGGTGGCAAGCACCTTTACACGCTGAATTCTAAGTTCTTTAAGAATCTGTGAAGTGTCTCAGCAGTGAAGTCTTCCTTCCAGGTTTGTTAAAGACATGGCTGAGGTTGATGTAGTGGCATGTCTTTAAGGTTGTCTCAACTACGAAGCAGGTGGGCGCCTCTGCAGATTTCCTGAGCTGCACTGCTCCAGTTTGAGTCACTGCAGGTACTTTTACCACCCAGGATGCACCCCTGCACAGGTGTGTCTGGGTTGTGCACAGCATACAGGTTACGTGCTCAATACTTTGAATAAAAACCATTATGTTTTCTTGCTTCTGTGCCTTAGCTCATGATCTTCCTTCTGACTAGCAAGCCCTCATCTGCCTTACTTTATTTGTGTATTTAAAGTTACCCTTGAGGCTCAGTCATATGTGCTGTGTTGTGTGAACTCTCTTTTCCACCTTCGGGAGGATTCTTTTTTCTTTGGTTTGCAATTCACGTTGTAAAGCTATCAGCCAATACCCTAACCACACTCTAGTGCCATTATTTTTCTGCAAATCTCCCCATTCTATTTCCCCTCACCTCTGTATGTCTAGTACATCCTGATGTAGTGTTTAGTTCCTCATTGTTTCTTATCTGCAACAGACATCAAAAGATAACCCAGGCATACCTAAGATTTTGAATTGAATGTAAAAGTTCACTGTTTCCTTGTTCTTCTCTTTGATTATTTAAGTTTCTTGGCTGCCAATCTGGGCAGCAATTGTATTACCAGAAGTGAAGTGAGGTTCCGGGTTCAGCCACCCAATTCCTGGACCTAGCGTGGTTTACCTCTCTCTGATAAAGCATTGTCACTAGTCCTTCCCCCTTCAGTCATCACTTGTTATGCTCAGCCTTGATGTTCTTGCTTGTTTGTTTTTCTCATATGCTTTTACATTAGAAAGAACACTTTATGACGCTCAGTTCCTAGGTGTCTCTCCAGACTGTTCCTGAGAAGCAAACACTACCTGGATTCAACTAAGAACTAACAAATACAAGAGTCAAAAAGTGTAGGAGTGAGAAAGAGGTCCTAACACGGTCTCACTTTGTCCTCCTGAGCATTTTGTTTTCAACACCACCAGTGATTCCTGCTGATCTTTCTCTTGCAGTTCTGTGTCTTGTTCTTGACCTGACTATTCTCAGATTGTATGTCAAACCATCAGGAGTCCCAACCTGACATTGCACTGGAGCTAACACACATCTGGAGGCTCCTAAGGTGCGCTGGCATTTCAGGTGTTTACAAAATAAGAATGCCCAAGCACACTAGAGCTCAGTGATGAGGTTGTAAAGGCTCTAGAACAAGTTTATTGTCTGATGGAATATTACGTTCATACCAAACCTAACATATAACCTGTGATCACAACCCAGGAAAGCGACCGTGACAGATGCTTTCTCATGGATCTGCAAGAGTGTCCTATTTTTATTAGGGTGACTATTGCTGTAACAAAACGCCATGACCAAAAGCAGCTTGGGGGAAGAATGGGGTTGCCTATTTGGCGTACACTTCTATATCAGTTCATCAATGGAGGAAATCAGGGCAGGAGCTCAATTAGGACAGAAACCTGGAGGCAGGGCTTGATGCAGACGTCATGGAGCAGTGCTATTTACTGACTTGTTCTTTTTTTTTTAATTTTTTTTTCTTTATTAATTTATTCTTGTTACATCTCAATGGTTATCCCATCCCTTGTATCCTCCCATTCTTCCCTCCCTCCTCTTTTCCCCTTATTCCCCTCCCCTATGACTGTTCCTGAGCTAGAAATGATCATAATGAGTGAGTTAACCCAGAAACAGAAAGACTCAAATGGTATATACTCACTTATATCTGCATATTAGCCCAAGGGGCATGTCCCACGAAAGCCTTCACTTACCAGGAAACTGAGACAGAGGGGCGGACATTCTAGTGGGACTCTAGATGAGAGAAGCATGGGAGAATGGCAAAGTAGAAGGATCCAGAGGGTCCTAGAAACCTACAAGTAGAACATTATGATAGGCAGATTTGGGCCCAGGGGTCCCTCTCAAACTAAGGCACCAGCCAAGGACAATACAGGCGGTAAACCTTAAACCCCTACCCAGATCTAGCCAATGGACAGAGTACTGACTTGTTCTTTATGGCGTCCTCAGCCTACATCTTCATAGGACTTAGTTCCACCAGCCCAGGGATGGCGCCATTCACAATGGACTGAGCAACCCCACCCCCCGCAAAAAAAAAAAAATGACTAATAAAGTAAATGCCCTATAGGACCATCTTGAACACATCTAATGAAGGTTTTTTGTTTTTGTTTTTGTTTTTGTTTTTCAGTTGATGTTTCCTTCTTTCTGCTAAATCTAACTTAGGTCACATTGACATAAAAACTAGCCAGGACACTTATATAGAAAGGCAATATAAAAATTGCTCTGTACTTGGCCTTTCTGCATGTGGTAAGCTTCAGAGCTTCTCTTGATCACCTCTGGTGGTTTTTAGCAGGAAAGCACAGAAGCCAACACCGGTCTCATAAACAACAACCCCAAACACACCTGAAATCCAGTGGTTTTCTTACATTTCTGTCTTCTAAAATTTTTTTTAATTTGTTCACCTTACATCCTGATTGTAGCCTCCTCCCTCATTGCCTCCTCAATCCCCCTCTCTCCCTCCCTCATACTCTCTCCCTTGTTCTCCAACTCTTCCATAAGACTCTCTGTGCAACACTCCAGAGTTGGCTTTGTGTCTCAGTATCTGCTTGGATCTCTTGCTAGGTAGAATCTCTCAGAGGACCTCTATGGTAGGTTCCCTTCCTGTTCCTTCTGTTCTATTTGTCCTTCTGAATGGGAATTAGGCATTCTCTCTAGGGTCCTCCTTATTATTCCATTTCTTTAAGTCTGTGTATTATAGTGTGGTTATCCTATTTGGTTAATATCTGCTTATAAGTAAGTATATACCATGTGTGTCTTTCTGGGTCTGGGGTACCTCCCACAAGAGGATCATTTTTAGTTTCATCCATTTGCCTGAAATTTCAAAGTTTCCTTGTTTTTAATAGTTGAGTAATATTCTATTGTATAAATGTGCCACAATTTCTTTATCCATTCTTCCCTCGAGGGGCATCTATGTTGTTTCCAGATTCTGGCTATTAATAATAAAACTGCTGTGAAAATAGTTGAGCAAATGTCTCTGTGTATGGTGGAGCTTCTTTTGGGTCTATGCCGAGGAGAGGTATGGCTGGGTCTTGAGGTAGAACTATTCCCAATATTTTTAGAAAGCACCAGATTGACTTCTAACATTTTTTTTTCAAGACCGGGTCTCCCTGTGTTAGTCTTGGCTGTCCTGGACTTGCTTTGTAGACCAGGCTGGCCTCGAACTCACAACGATCCGCCTGCCTCTGCCTCCCAAGTGCTGGGATTAAAGGTATATACCACCACCGCCTGTCTACCAGATTAATTTCTAAAATGGATGCACTCCCATCAGCGATGGAAGAATGTTCCTCATTCTCCACATCATCGCCAACATGAGCTGTCACTTGCATTTTTAATCTTAGCCATTCTTATAGGTATAAGATAGAATCTCAGAGTCATTTTGATTTGCATTTCCCTGATGACTAGAGATGTTGAGCATTTTGTTTTGTTTTATTTTGTTTTGGAAACTATTTTTTATTATGTTTATTTTTAACATAGACATTTATATTATTACACGTAGGTAAAATAAACTACATACAGCAGGAAGAACCACGAGAAAGTCAGGAATGATATAAATGTTACATTCATGGTGATTTGGTCATTTGTATTTAGCAAACTTGAAGTAAACATCTTTCCTATCTTGTTGGGTCTAAATTTCTGAATGGAGATTAATATCATGTATCATCTCTATTAACTTAAAACATCTATCTTGATCTCCAAACATCTTAAACTATCAGGACTTCAAACCCATCAGAGACTTGAGAAGGGGTAAAATTTAAATACCTGAGTACACCTGGAGTGCGAGTTATCAGCTTCCAAAATGAAAAAATGACTGAGACAATTTACTGCCTGAACAGTCACCCAACACTCTCTATAATGTTGGAGCACCATAGTCAGCCTACTGGCCCAATATATCTGACAGACATATTTGTGAGGCAGGAACTATTGAGGACTTGCTTACCCTGTCTTTACAAAGTTTGGCCATCGATTCTGCCTGCATTTTTTAAAGTGTTTCTCAGCCATTCAATATTTCTCTGTTGAAAAACCTCTTTTTAGTTCTGTACTCCATTTTTAATTGAATTATTTGGTTTGGTGGTGTTTAATTTCTTGAGTTCTTCAAGAAATTAAACACCACCAAACCAAATAACCCAATTGAGAAATGGGGCATGGAACTAAACAGAGAATTCTCAACAGAGGTATATCAAATGGCTGAGAAACACTTAAAGAAATGCTCAACCTCCTTAATCATCAGGGAAATGCAAATCAAAACAACTCTGAGATTCCATCTTACACCCATCAGAATGGCTAAGATAAAAAATTCAAGCGACACCACATTGGCGAGGATGTGGGGAGATAGGAACACTCCTTCATTGCTGGTGGGAATGCAAACTAGTACAACCACTTTGGAAATCTATCTGGTGCTATCTCAGAAAAATGGGAATAGGGCTTCCTCAAGACCCAGCTATTCCACTCCTTGGAATATACCCAGAAGATGCTCCAGCACACAGCAAGAAAATTTGCTCAACCATGTTCATAGCAGCCTTATTCATAATAGCCAGAACATGGAAACAGCCTAAGTGTCCCTCAATAGAAGAATGGATAAAGAAACTGTAGTACATATACACTATGGAATCCTATTCAGCTATTAAAAACAAGGAATTCCCAAAATTTGTGGATAAATGGATTGAACTAGAAATGATCATAATGAGTGAGTTAACCCAGAAGCAGAAAGACTCAAATGATATATACTCACTTATATCTGCATATTAGCCCAAGGGGCATGTCCTACGAAAGCCTCCACTTACCAGGAAACTGAGACAGAGGGGAGGACATTCTAGTGGGACTCTAGATGAGAGAATCATGGGAGAATGGCAAAGTAGAAGGATCCAGAGCGTCCTAGAAGCCTATAAGTAGAACATTATGATAGGCAGATTTGGGCACAGGGGTCCCGCTCAAACTAAGGCACCAGCCAAGGACAATACAGGCGGTAAACCTTAAACCCCTACCCAGATCTAGACAAGGACAGAACACTCTCCACAGTAGAGTGGAGAGTGGGATATTACTTTCTCACATACTCTGGTGCCTCACCTTTGACCATGTCCCCTGGAGGGGGAGACCTGGTGGCACTCAGAGGAAGGACAGCAGGTTACCAAGAAGAGACTTGATACTCTATGAACATATACAGGGGGAGGTAATCCCCCTCAGGAACAGTCATAGGGGAGGGGAATAAGGGGAAAATGGGAGGGAGGGAAGAATGGGAGGATACAAGGGATGGGATAACCATTGAAATGTAACAAGAATAAATTAATAAAGGAGAGAAAAAAAAGGAAAAAAAATTATCTTGAGTTCTTTACATATTTTGGATATAGCCCTCAGTCTGATGTAAGGTTGGTGAAGATCTTTTTCCAGTCTGTTGGCTTTCATTTTGTTCTGTTGACACTGTCCTTTGCCTTACGGGAGCATTTCAGTTTTATGAGGTTCTGTTTATTAATTGTTGGTCTTAGAGCCTGAGCTACCGATGTTCTATTCAGGAAGTTGTCTCTTGTGCCAAAGGATTCAAGGCTCTTCCCCACTTTTTCTTCTAACAGATTTAATGTGTCTTGCTTTATATTGAGATCTTTAATCCACTTGATCTTTAATTTTGTGCATGGTGATAAGTAAGGCATCTATTTGCATTTTTCTACATGTATACGTCCTGTTGGACCAACACCACTTGTTGAATATGCTATCTTTTCCCCATTGTATGGTTTTGACTTCTTTGCCAAAAACCAAGTGTCCATAGGTGTATGGATATATTTCTGGGTCTTTGATTTGATTCCATTGATTCAGCTGTCTGTTTCTATGCCAGTACCATGCCGTTTTTATTACTGTTGCTCTATAGTACAGCTTAAGGCACAACACAGAAACTATGGAAGATAGACTGGATATATATCATCAAATATCAATTTCAAGGCATCAATGTAAATAATTCATTATTTGTTTTATAGAGAATACTCATCTTCGACTACTATCAAATTACTTGATAGGATATAATTTTATATTTAAATGTGTATCTGCCTGCATTTTCCTGATTGTGTAACTAGTAAAACTTACTGTATTACTAAGTTAGAGAGATGGCTTAGTCATTAAGAGCTTATATTGCTCCTGCAGAAGGCCAAGTTCAGTTGCCAGTACTCACAGCAGATAGCTCAAAGCTGCCTATAGTTCCTCCTGCAGGCATCTGATGCCCCCTTTTGGACTCCAGCACCTGCACTCCCAAGTACACATAACTTCCCCAGTATAAACACGGAATTAAAAATGTCAAAAAAATAATTGCTGGGCTAAGATCACACATGTTGCCCACAGAACTGCAGAAAAAATAGTGACACTAGAGTTGTGATGCTCAGTCTACAGCTACCGATGACTCTTTGGCAAACCACTCTCTCCAAAAATACTTGCATTACAATTCATAACGGTATCAAAATTACAATTATGAAGTAACAACAAAAATAGTTTTGGTTGGTGGTCACGTGACATAACAAGACCATATAACTATGCAATAGATGACTATATTAAGGGATGGGTTAGAAATGATGCGGGTAATAAGGTGAAAGTGGGAGGGAGGAGGAGAGGAAAGATACAAATTGATAGGATAACAACTGAGATGTAATCTGAATAAATTAATAATGAAAAGGAGATGAAAGGGGTGAAAATAATTTAAAATGTTATAAAATAACTGAAGTGATCTACTTTCTGCAGCAAAGTGCTAACTCCAAAAGGTAGTATAACAGCGGAGGACCATATTATAGTACATGATCCTTTGGGGGAAATGTCATATTCGAACACCATCTATTTATCTGGCTCTCTGTCTTTATATCTATATGCCTATCAATCAATCTATTTATTTGGCTCACAGGTCAGATGGAAGCTGTCCATCCTGGCAGAGAAGGCTTACCACTGAGAGTTGGTAGACCATGGTGCTGTCCAGAAAACAGAGGAAACTAGCTTTGTTAATTTTTTGCATTTTAAAATTTTTTAATTTTATTAATTTATTCAGATTACAACTCAATTGTCATCTCATCACTTGCATCCTCCCATTCCTCCCTCTCTCCTGCTTTTACACTATTTCCCTCTCATAGGTCTAAGACCAAGATGGAATTCCTCCCCCACTATATGGTCATAGGCTATCAAGTCTCATCTTGGTAACCTGCTTATTCTTTCTTTGAGTACCACCAGGCCTCCCCACCAAGAGGAGATGGTCAAATATGGAGCACCAGAGTTCATGTCAGAGTCGGTCCCCACTCTCCACCCAACTGTAAAGTATGTCCTATCCATTGGTTAGAATTAACTGTATTAAAGCATCACAGCATTAGGAAGCTTGAGAACCACTTCTCTAGACTATAATAAATATTATTTGGTGGTAACGTTATACATTGAGTTACAAACAAAATAGAAAAAGAAACCTGGTAAGGAGGGTAAAGAAATTTCGTGTAGAATGGTCCATGTAACTATGTTGCTTTAGTATTATTGCAACAGGACCACCTTCCAAAACAACTATGCTAAGTTGAGGTCTTTATAATTTAGGAACTTTAATTTCACTTCATCCTTGCCATAGTGGGTGTTATGTATTAAAATATGAATGTGAGATATTGTAGATACAATTACATTAATCTGATCATGTTTTAATATAGAATCCATTTATATATGAAGTCAGCATTGCAAAATCATATATAGGAAAAAAAATCCATGCATTACTCTAAATTTTATTTGTACTATATTTTAAGTTACAGTCTCACAAATGAACGTTTTCAAATTGTATTCATATTAAGGTGTCATCATCAAATGAATTAAAGTATAAATGTGCTAGTCTGTGTAATTTATACGATGAAGAATATTGTTGAGTTTTCTTTTTTTTATGTTCCTTCTTTTATTTATTTATTTTTTATTAATTTATTCTTGTTACATCTCAATGGTTATCCCATCCCTTATATCCTCCCATTCTTCCCTCCCTCCCATTTTCCCCTTACTCGTTCCTCTATGACTGTGACTGAGGGGGACTTCCTACCCCTGCTCATAGGGTATCAAGTCTCTTCTTGGTAGCCTGCTATCCTTCCTCTGAGTGCCACCAGGTCTCCCTATCCAGGGGACATGATCAAATATGAGGCACCAGAGTTCTTGTGAAAGTCAGACCCCACTCTCCACTCAACTGTGGAGAATGGGTAGATCTGGATAGGGGTTTGAAGGTTATGGCCTGGATTGTCCTTGGCTGGTGTCATAGTTTGAGCAGGACCCCTGGGCCCAAATCTGCCTATCATAATGTTCTTCTTGTAGGTTTCTAGGACCCTCTGGATCCTTCTACTTTGCTATTCTCCCATGCACACGAAGGCCAAAATGCAATTCAGTTGCTTGTTGTAATTCAATCAATGTGGTACCTGTTCCACCTCTGCTTGAGGGCTGTATGTCAGTCAGCTGCATAATATAACTGCCCTGACACCAAGTGCTACTAAAAAAAAATGTAGCCTTTTGGTCAGTTTGGATGTATTTCTTCACGTTTGTTTTGCTAAGTCACTGTGGTTTGACAGATTTCAGAGTTCATGAAGCATATTTCTTCCCTGCTGTTTAGAGACTAATTTTTTTTAACTGCTTGATTGTCATGATAGAAATGTGGTATCTGGAAGAACACTTCTCATTGCCTTTCATTTCACTGTAGTTAGTGGAAATGAAACAATTTCAATGTAACATTGGGCATTGGTCTTTTTTCTTAAAAGCGGTGGATTGTCATTAACTGACAAACTACTCCGCTGCCAAGATCTTGCAAGTATTGTATTTGCTGTTTGGTGCCAAACATCCTCTTTAAATGCTAATGAACAAAGTATGGTGTGCATTCTGTTCTTGATAGATTAGGGCTACACCTTCTGTGGGCAACAGAAGGGGAATCCCCGGCCCATATGATTTCCATCCTGGCGAGCTCATCTCCTCCCTCCTCACAGAGTTGTCAGCATTCAGACATACAGCTCAATCGCTTCCGCACATCGAGGAGAACATCCAGAGCTTAGTTTTATCCACGAAACTGGGAGAAACAATGCTATGAGACCACCTCCCCTGGCGCCCTACAGCTCTTCACACTGAGGATACCAGAGCTCATCTTCACTTGGCTGAATCTGAGGCACCAAATAACAGAAAGCCATGGCCACACTGCCAGCTCGTGTGGCTTTTTCTCACACAGACACTTAGGAGCAACCAAAGGATTTGAGACAACGTGGCAATGTGATTTGGTAGAAGATTAAGGCCGAGGTAGAACGTAGAAGGAGTATAAAACAAATGTGGTGGTGTTTTGTTTTGTTTTGTTTTGTTTTGTTTTGTTTTGTTTTATCATAGTCTTAACACATTCATACAAGTAGGTTTAGGAGAAGGCTGAAGAGCCCATTAACTTCAGGGGCCAGCCTAGTGTGAGTTTGTAATGATATTATATTGCCATGTTGACATTACAACAAAACCTTTAAGACCTCTGTTCTGCTATCTTACAATACAAAATTCAAAGTTATAATAAAATCTGCATGAGATAGTAATACTACAATTTGTGGCATCAGGCTTGACTTGTGGCACGCACTCGGAGTCTATAGGAATTTTCTGCTGATGGACAAAAGTTTACCGAGAATTTAACAACTCACAAACAGGCATTTTTATCGGACCATTTTCTACAGAAGAGCAAAGGACCTGTAGATTGAAGTACATAAAACTACACTCGCTAGTGAAAGTTTAAAATCCAATGTGAAGTTCTGCAGCGTCCAAGTGTTTTTCCTAATTTTATAGGAGCCCTCTGAGATGAGCACACACTGAGGCTGGTTTTGTGTGTAAGACTTTTCTATTTGCAGAAATTCTTTTTATTTTGTCCTAAAGCTTAAATTTATAAAAGAAGTCCAGGCACAAATAAGGCAGCCTTTGGCTCGGGTTCCTTCAGGGCATGCCTGTGAACTTTTCTGAGATGCAGAGCCTAACCAGCTTCATAGCTTGTGTAGTAGTTAGCAGAGTTCCCTGTCGTACTTACAGGATCGAACCCCCCACTTGCTCATAGGCTTTCGGTGAAGTTACTCAGTTCCTTACCAGGTCACGCCCCGCCAAGTCCCCTAACGTCACGGCCATGGACTTTTTCAGGCCAGTACCTTCTGAAGTTAGTTTAGGAAGTCAGAGTCTTTTTTTTTTTCCTCCTTTATTAATTTATTCTTGTTACATCTCAATGGTTATCCCATCCCTTGTATCCTCCCATTCTTCCCTCCCTCCCAATTTCCCCTTATTCCCCTCCCCTATGACTGTTCCTGAGGGGGATTACCTCCCCCTGTATATGATCATAGGGTATCAAGTCTCTTCTTGGTAACCTGCTGTCCTTCCTCTGAGTGCCACCAGGTCTCCCCGTCCAGGGGACATGGTCAAAGGTGAGGCACCAGAGTATGTGAGAAAGTAATATCCCACTCTCCACTCTACTGTGGAGAGTGTTCTGTCCATTGGCTATCTCAGAAAAATGGGAATAGGGCTTCCTCAAGACCCAGCTATTCCACTCCTTGGAATATACCCAGAAGATGCTCCAGCACACAACAAGAAAATTTGCTCAACCATGTTCATAGCAGCCTTATTCATAATAGCCAGAACATGGAAACAGCCTAAGTGTCCCTCAATAGAAGAATGGATAAAGAAACTGTGGTACATATACACTATGGAATACTATTCAGCTATTAAAAACAAGGAATTCCCGAAATTTGTGGATAAATGGATTGAGCTAGAAATGATCATAATGAGTGAGTTAACCCAGAAGCAGAAAGACTCAAATGGTATATACTCACTCATATCTGCATATTAGCCCAACAGGCATGTCCCACGAAAGCCTTCACTTACCAGGAAACTGCGACAGAGGAGAGGACATTCTAGTGGGACTCTAGATGAGAGAATCATGGGAGAAAGGCAAAGTAGAAGGACCCAGAGGGTCCTAGAAGCCTACAAGTAGAACATTATGATAGGCAGATTTGGGCCCAGGGGTCCCGCTCAAACTAAGGCACCAGCCAAGGACAATACAGGCGGTAAACCTTAAGCCCCTACCCAGAGTCTTAGAAGATAACCAAGTAAGTAAGTCTACCATCGCCTTGGTCATAGTCAGTGGATATGAAGCAAGTTATAGGTCCTATAACTCCATATTCAAGAGGGGAGTATGATATGATGATAGAGGAAATTGGATTTATTTTAGATTATGGCCTACGTAATACATAAATACACATGTTTATTATTTTTATATGTTATGGTTAGCACTTGTTCAACCTACCTTTTTGTTACCTGACAATAAGAGCTCATCTTGAATTTGCTTAAGCAAAACAATATTTCAAAAAGAGGAAGAGTCATTAAAATGTTCTGAAATTACTTAGGAAAGACTGTGCAGAACAGGGGACCATTAACGCCATGAGGAACCTGAATTGGGTCACATACCTCAGGAGACCTGATGTCACACCTGGAGGTTCCGCTGTGTGATGATGGTTTCACTGTGTTCATAGTGTTGCATTTACGCTCTCTGGCTTCTCCAGCTAATCCAGGATTTCCTGCATTAAGGTTCAGATCATCTTGGATATGTTTGAGAAGTATAGCAAGGGGCTTATGACCGATAATATGAATCTTCATAGACAGGGAACTCAAGCAAACTCAGTGGAAAATCATGAACGATTTACCAAAGCTATTGTGCCTACCAAGGATTGAAAGGAAGCCTATTAGTTTCAAAAAACAAAAAATCATCAGTGGGGCTGGCAATAGAGACAGGCAGATAGAAATCTGGTGGGGTTTTTGGTTATTTTTAATATCTCAATAAAAAAAAAGCTACAAACAGTTGTAAAAAAAAATTAAAGAATTCCATTGTAAAGACTCAGATATTCACTTCCTAATTCTAGCATCCGAAACACGTTCCTATGTTTGTTTTACTGAATGTCTTTGGTTTATTTCAAACATGTTGTAGGCATCAATACACATCTCCCCAAACACATTATCCTGGCTTTCATTAGAATTTAGAAGATTGAGTGTAATATGAAATGTCAAAACATTAGCAGTCAATTGGGTAAACTCCAATTCATAAACCTTCCCAGGTAATTACTTCTCATCAACTTGACCATTACTTTCCTAAATCTAAGCCACAAAAGACAATGGCTATATTTGGCATTTTATGAAAATGGAGAATTTGTCTGACTAGAGCTAAAATGTCCACATAATATCATCGTTAAAAGGAAAAATTACATAGTAAGCCCTGTTCGTCAATGAAGTTACAGCACAGTGTTCATATTTGTCTGCATTTATAAGTCTTTAGAAGTCTGTGCCCTTTCTAAGGAAACTCCCTAGTATTAAGATGGTGACAAACCAACTTCCACTTCTCTCTGCATCCTTACTATCCATCCCTCCAACTATTTTTTGCCTCCCAAATTACATTGTTCCCAACTCTCATGTTGCTCTGAATATGAAATTTCAATGACTCATAAATTGTCTCTGTTACTTGACAAATGTGTCTCAATTTAAAAAATGAAAATAGGTTTAGCATGCTGAAAATTGTTTGGGTTTTGTTATTCCCTCTAGCAGGATATTTTCCTTTGTTATGAAAGGGAAAACCTAACGTATTAAAGTGGTGCTCAAAGTTCAGGAAGTGCCATGTACTTTGCAAATATTTTTATTCATATTCTAAATAATACTAGGGAACATTGAATTTATTATCTCTATTTAAACTCTTATCAACTGTTTGTCTAAAATACCTGTTGATCTTGATTCTTGGCCCCATGAACCTCTGGCTCAAGGTGATATTGTCATATATTTTATGATTCTGTTATGGAATAATACTCATATGCGAGAGAAAATATTTGTTGGGTTAAAAACCTTCACTAGGGCTTCTTTGTTACAGCATTTAGCATATGACAAATTATGATATGTCATGCCAAAAAGCAATGTAGTTAATCTACCTGCAATATTTTTTACAGTATGTACCTAAAACCTAAATTGAGACTATAATGTTTAATCCAAACAAATGAAGATTACAGTTGATTAATAATTGACAACCTAATGTGTGGCTTTCTCAGTTGGATTGTTTCCTACTCCACATATATGTAGTTCTTTATGAAATAAAGGAGGGAGTTTTAAGATATACTTCTGTGCTTATTGATTATGATGTCCTGAGTACCTGGGCCATTATAAAAGACATACATTTTATTTAATTACAAATAAATACATTAGTTTTTATCCAAGAAATGTACTAGCTCCACCAACTTAGAACACAGGTTCCAAATTTTGTATAGCACAGGAATTTTAAGTATATAACCTTAAGGAGAATTGCTTTTGATTTTTATGAGTAAACACTCTCATTTTTTAATGTTTCTGGTTCATAATACAATAACATTTATACATTTGTTTTAAAGTAAATTAACCAAATTTACTAGATTACTAAGATTTCTTACAAAAGACCACTTGCAATTTCCTAGTGTAGCTCAGAAGAAACTGTGGGTATGTATAATATCATTTAAATATTAGCTACAAACTATTCGGATATAATAAAAATATATGCATCAAAAGAATTTATTATAAAAGCTTTTTCATCATTTGAATGATCTATCTTTCCTAATACACTTTACAATGAAATTCAATTTTCATAATTTCAACAGAAAAAAACCAGCACTTTATTAGTGAAATTGAAATGCATTGTATGTTCACAAATGAGAGAAAAAACTTATAAAAATGCATGCATAATTTAAGAAAAATCAATCGATATGGATTTCTCTGACAATCAAAGGTGTAGTATGAATACTTTATTGTCTAAACTTGAGGCCCCTGCGACAGCTGCTCCAAGGACACACCTACTTGTCATGGACACTGCATGGACTTAGGACACCCTGGCCTTGTAGCTATAGAATGTAAAAACCTGGACAATTTTTCATTGTCGTGTGTTAACTTTTACCTATCTTAGCCCATTTCTATATTACAATTTGAATAATTTATGCATACTTGTTAAGGGTATTAAGATTAAATAGTCCAATGTGTCTAAAAGCCCTGCCATCTTTATGTGCACACAGAAGACTTGTAGGAAGGTCATTTCCATGCCCTTGGTTTTCTGTAAAGAAATCAAGAGCTGGGTTACTTGTCTTTTATAATGACTTATTGTATATATCCAGAAAAAATATATGTAAATTAAGAATTAGACATATAGTCACAAACCTTTTGATTGACAAAGGTGTTCTGCTTGCAGAATATGGTACAGTAATAAGGACATAATGCTTGTGCAACTAACCAACCAATATCTGATTTGACTTATAGAACTCTTATCCAACACTTTTTGGGTAGTCAGGGACCTGACACAAGACAGCTCATGGAACTAGGGTAAAACCAAATACTACTATTCTTAAAAAAAACAAAAGTACCAGTAAAAGGACTCCTAATAACATTCTGCTACACTCATAGACCTGATGGTTTGTTTTTACCAAGTCCAATGTGTTAGTTTTAGTTTTATCTTAGTATTATATTTTATTAATATGTCTTAGAAGCCTGTTTGTTTTCTAACGGGAGACAGAAAAGGGTGAATCCATATGCAGATCACATATATTATGTGATAAAAAATCTTTTCTGTTGCTCAAATTCATGTTATGACCTTTGTATCTCGCCTCATAAACGATTAAATAATAAAGCAAGCCAAGAGGGGGAAAAAACCAACCAAACAAACAAACAAAAAAACCAAAATACAAGATTTTAAAAATCAGTCATAAAAAAAAAATCAGTCATATTTGAGCTTATCTCCAAATGTGGCAATGTGGAGATTCTAGAATGACAGAAGCATGGTTTCTAAGTTTTGTTTTGTTTAAGGTTTGTGCTTTTAGAAAAATGAGATGCTTCATAAGATCTCAGTCTTTTCACCTATAAAACAATAAGAATAAAGCTTTTAAAAATGGAGTTTCTTCAGTACTATGAATTTCTTAATTTGTTTTCTTTTTGCTTATACGAAGTTCTGGAATATCTGGCTGAATAGAAAATTTTAGATTTTTTTCCAGTAGAGCGTTATAGCAACATATTTCCCTGTGTAGTTTCCCTTTCAAGTCTCCTTATTCACATATAAGTGAAAAGATGAAAAATACCCCCTCTTTCTAACCACAAACTGACTTGCTTATTTTTCAGCTTAAAAAAAAAAATTTAGTCTTCAACAGCTCAGACTCACTAAAGAATTTTTAAAATACTTCCACAAGGATGACAGCAGAGCTAATCTTCTCAAGAATAATACAAATTTTACGTGTCTTTGTTTAATTGCTCTCTCTAGAGGTAGGCCTTATAGTTGGCTTGTTAATGTGGACCAAATACAAGCCTAAAACTTTATACATTTATTTATTTGTGGGTGTACATGTGTGGGTGAGTGTGTATGCACACACACACACACACACACAAACACACACTTGCAGATCAAAGGACAACTTTCAGGTGTCAAGTCTTTCTGTTTATGATGTAGATGGTTCTACATGTGAGAGTGTGAGTTGTGGAACTTGAACTCATATCCTCAGGCTTGGTAATAAGAACACCTGTCCATTGTGCTATCTCTTTGGCCCCAGAACAAACTTTGAAGACTAACTTCCCTCCCCAGCAAAGTATTGGATGGTAATAAGTACATTTATAAGCATCATTTCTATAGTGAAAAAAAAGGTTAATATGAAAGTCATTCCTCCATTCAAGAAGAACAATTTTCTCTAGTCTTCTGACTATTTATAGAAAGACCTTTACATGTGCAAACTAATTAATAAATGGGATCAATTTCAAGGTATTTTTTCTGGTTCATCACCACTTAATCATTCAATTTAAAAAACATTTTAAAGGCCAAGTCTAAAATAGATTTGCACCCACGCCCCCAGTGTGAATTTTTCATTCTTTACAACAGGCAGTAGGTACTGTATAATGACCTTTTCTCTGTTTGGAACAGGGATTAGAATAATACATTTGACCCTTTACAGTCACCTGGGAGAGATGTTAGTCTCCATGTTCAATAAACTGAAATATGTCTCAAGTGTCCCAAGGTTAAGGCCATGACTTTAAACTATTTAACATAGAGTATCATACTGATTCACTTAGACTCCCAGGCTTTGAAAAAAATGGATTAAATTATATATACTTGATCAGAACAGTTCCCTTTCTTCATACAATTAAAGCAAATATTTTACATTGGAAATACAGCAAGTTAACCCAGATGCATTGTGCATTATAATAAAATTTATAGCTGCATAAATAGCAGTGTAAACCTACAGAAAGACTAGTAATTATAGTGCCATTGATGGTCTTTGTTGCTTTAATTCTGAGGCAGCCAGAATGATTAAACTGAATCTTAATCGACTTCTCCATTAAAAATGCTGGCAGAGGAGCTCTTTTAACCTTTCCCATTGATTGAACACAACAATCACCATTCAATTATAATGCAAAAGGACATTTGTTATAATGTAGAAAAGATGCATGAGCCATTTCCTTTTACTCAAGACAATCAATGCAATGACTCCTACTTCTGCAAAGGTGAGAATGCTCTACCTGGGAGTCTGATAAAGTCAAAAACTGAACAGAAACCTCCCCAGTGTACAGAGGAGCAGAGGGCATGCAGCCGAAACTCTTCTGGAAGAGATTCATTAAAAGGAAATGTATTTCCTATTACTATTTACAATAGCTACAGCTAGCCTTGATTCATTGTTTTTCTTCCTAGGGTTTCAAAGTACTTAAATTACCGTGATCAAAGGTTTAATGGTGAATTAATGAGGGTGGTTACTGGGCTTTTTCTATGTGCTTTTGGTGCATGCCCAATAATACAAATCAAGGCAATACTACTGGTAATTGGAGTAACTGAATTTTAGACTAGGAAGGAACCTTCAAGATTAACTGATTTACCTAAGGTCAGACAGCTAATTGTAACAAACCCTGACTAGGATCCAGTCAATCAATTCCCCATTCACTATTTGCTGCATTTGTCACCTCTAAAGCACACTTCACTTTTAGTTATGCTTTCCCCCAATTCTATACTTGTGTGGAATGCTCAGCTTTGGCACTTACTCCATACCACCGCCTAGAATTTATCTCCAACTGCCCAAGCATAGAGAGAGCCACAACAGACCTCTGTTAGGGAATTTCCATGGTGCAAATCTGGTACTGAAAGAATTGCTAGCAACCTTACAATAGAAAAATACGGCTACTTTTTTCCAGCCAAAATCATTAGTGGTATTAGGATGCGTATGACTGTGCCCAATCAAACTTAAAAATGGCTCACCACAGAACTGCAGGAGAAACTTGGATATATCAACTAAACAGGACAGGCCTCATTTGCATGGTGGGAGGTACATGATTGGGGGCCTAAACCAAAAGAGGATGTTCTAAATAAATCCACCACAGAGCTTTGTCTCCCCAAGGGCAGTCAGTTCGGCTACCATCCTAGCACATTTCTTCTTTGTAGTGTCTTCAATAAACTTGTCTTTTTTTTTTCTTTTACACTGGAGGTGTGAAATACTTAAATTCACTGATTTCCTGTGAATCTCCCTTCATAGCATCTAAACCTGTGTTGTCACAAATATATAGTGAGCCCACCATTGATTCTTTACTATTCCCTCCATTGCAGAGATATTTAATGCATGGCAAAGTTAGTGAGTGCCAATTGGTCATAACATTCAGTAGCAGCACATAAATTTCATGTTATGAATTTGATTTGGAGTATGATGCAGATATTTGGAGTATTTGCTTGTCTAATCACTATAGCAAGGATTATTAGACACACAACAATTATTTTGCATGCACTTAAGCAACTGTGTATTTAGAACCAGCTCTATATTCCCATTTCACTCTTTTAAAAGTGATTTTTAAAAAATTTGAATGTACACCTGATAACAATTAGCATGTTCTTAAAGCAAATAATTATAATCTACTGAAACAATAAGGCAGTTCTGAAAGGAAACACAAGAAAAAGAAGAAGAAGAAGAAGAAGAAGAAGAAGAAGAAGAAGAAGAAGAAGAAGGAGAAGAAGAAGAAAAGAAAGAAAGAAAGAAAGAGAAAACCTCTAACTGCTATTTCTGTAAAAATCCTGGGACTTACACAAAATTTTCTAAATCAAGAGCACCATGTTTCAAATTTCAGGTTTAAAAAACAAATAAATTTTGTGTGTGTGTTTATATTATTTTATTAATTATGTTTAATAAAAATAAACAATTTTTATTAAATATGTTTTACACAGACATTTGTATTAGTTTTTTCTTCTTGTTATTTAATTAATTTATTCAGAGTACATCTCAATTGTTATTTCATCCCTTGTATCATCCAGTTTCTCCCTCCCTCCCACTTTACCCTATTCCCCTACCCTATGTCTGTGACCAAGGGGGACCTCCTATATGGTCATAGGCTAAAAAGTCTCATCTTGGTAGGCTGCTTATTCTTTCTCTGAGTGCCGCCAGGCCTCCCCATAATGGGAAGTGGTCAAATATGGGGCACCAGAGCTCACATCCAAGTCAGTCGTCTCTCTCCACTCAACTGTGGAGAACGTCTTGTCTGTTGGCTAGATCTGAGAAAGGGTTCTGTGTTTACAGCAAGTATTGTCCTTGATTGGTTCAGTAGTATATACAGTAAACCACCTACAGCAAGAAGAACCATGAAACAATCAGGAATTATATAAATGTTCTATTTATAGTGTTTTGCCTATTATTTTTGACATCCTTGAAGAAAACATCTTTCCTAATCTTGGTGAGTCTAAAATTCTGAATGTAAATCAATATCTATCATGTCTGGGTATTACGAACTTAAAACATCTCTCTAGACCTAAAAACATCTTAACCCCTAAACAGCTAATTGTAAAACTAAACTATCAGGTCTTCAACCCTATCAGAGACTTGAGAAGGAATAAAATTAATTACCTGAGTATACCGGGAGTGCAGGTTAGCAGTTTTCCAAATGAGAAGATGACAGAGATGGTTTGCTGCCTGAACAGTCACCTAAAATTCTCTATGATGTTGAAACATCATCTTCAGCCTTCGGCCACAATATATCTGACAGATATTTTTGTGCGATGTTAAAGGAGGAGGGCTCCCCTTTCTGAGGACTAGAGGAGGAAGAAGGTATGAGGGAGGGAGTTGTGAGGGAGGGGATTCAATCAGGATGTGGAGAATTCAAACTGTAGAAAAGCAAATAAATGTTTATATTGGAATGGAACTTTAAAAATAGCATAAATTATTAAGTCAGCTACCATCTCATTCTATTCTCATTAATGGCATAAAAAGGTTTTTTGCTATTGAAATAATAAATAGATTACCTTGTAGTTGGTTATCTCTAAAATCATATACATACGGATAACATTACACAGACTGAGCCATATGTATATGTATATTTATATGTGAAAAATTGAAGAAAAAGAAGCCAGCCAAATGTGGTGATGCATGATGTTAATCTCAGCACTGGGGAAGCAGAGGCAAGAGGTTCTTTATGAATCCAAGGCTAGCCTGGACAGCCAAGACTACACAGAGAGTTCTTGTCTTAAAAAAGCAAAATAAACCAAAACCTAAAAACCAAAAGAAGAGGAGGAAGAGGAGGAGGAGGAGGAGGAGGAGGAGGAGGAGGAGGAAGAAGAAGAAGAAGAAGAAGAAGAAGAAGAAGAAGAAGAAGAAGAAGAAGAAGAAGAAAAAGAAGAAGAAGAAAGAGACACGAACTTGAAAGAGAGCAATGGGAGTATAAGAGAGAAAATGATGTAATTAAAAATTCTAAAAACAAAAAGTATAAAAATTAGAATACCTTGTAACATCAATAGCCTTATTTAGAGAAAAGGACATTTACTTTTGATAAAGCTGTGATGTGTGGAGGCAGTCTAGGGTTCACATTTGTCAACCATGTCCTTCTAGGGTGTACCTGGAGGTCTCCTAAATCTCAAAGGAATAAAACTCTTCCATAACCCATACACTTGGGCAGTAGGTTGAAGTCTAGCTTCTTGGGACATTTTCAGTTACTGCTTGTGATTGAAAATTCCATACAAGTCTCTGAAATGCCTCTCCAAGAGGTCTACTTATATTTCAGTTTGTATGCTCATATCATTACTGTACTAATCATTTTCCAGGTGTTAAAAATAAAGGCTGCGTCTTTAAAGTGTTTTAAAAAATATGTCACCTGTAATAGGAATGTGTCCCACACACCTCTTGGGAAAGCAAGTGTCATAGAAAGAACACTATTGCTAAGTTGAACAGTAGTCCTAAAGGGGCTTGGGGTGTTGAAGATGGCAGGCGAGATCTCTGGTCCAGAACACACAGGATAGATCCGGGAAATACCCAAGGCCGACTCTGGGCACAGGGACTTCCAAGGCAGTTCTTTTTGTGAGTGGGTGGTGAACTGATAAATTCTTTTCTGTGGGTGGAGAGATTTACCCCCAAGCTTAGGAAACAGAGCAAGCCCTGTCTCGTATAATAGGTTCTGATTGTATCACTTGTGAAACAGAAAACGTCGATGGGTGGGTGATTGCCCCAAGAATTACAGAGCTTTGTAAGTCGGCCCTTTTGCACCACTTTTCACAGACAATGGCTTTGAAAGTCTGTCTTGGCCACGTAGAGATAGAGATGAGCCTCTGGCATCCCTCTATTGTTAAGTTTTATACTAGATCCTGGATCCTAGACCCATTTTGGTGTGCCAATTCACCCTGTGTCATTATATATAATGGGGGTAAAAGGGAGGGGTTTTTTTTATTAAGCTTAAGATACATTATAGTTATCAATTTAAGAATTTGTTCAGAAAAAAAAATATTTCCAGTGTCTATCCTCTGATCCCGACTTCTCTGAAAGGTTAGGTTCTAGTTTAACTCTTTCCTGTCAGAACTTACGTGACTCAGAGAATAGTTATTCCACAACTTGCCAGAGAGATATAAAATAAGTTCCAGCCAGCTTACCTGGTTAACCTGGCTTCATTATCTGGCCCCTAGCATCTGAGCACAACTGGAAGACAAACTTTTGTGGAAGAAGTTCATTTTGCAGGTTATATTGGTTTTGCAATTTGGTTGGTTCAGTTAACGTTTTCATTGTCAGCAAATTGAAACGTTTTATATGCAAATTGAACATCCTTATCTTAACTATATCTGAAAGTAGTAAAGTCCAGGATCTAAGTGTCATCAGTGATGAAATAATGTCTTGCATCAACATGTTCACTTATTAAACTATAATAAATACTAACAAGCAGTTTTATGTCAGCGAGGACCAAATTGTATAACAGAAGGGAACCACCAGTTGAAAAGGAGCAGGGTACCAAAAGGATACATCCATGAAGAGTAAACACCAAAAAAAAAAGTGTCCTAGAGGTGGCATATGTCTCCTGGGGGATGCGAATTAGGAAGCCAGTAGGCGATTCTTGAAAGCAAGTGTAGAAGTTTGATAAGTGAGTGCTGCATTGAGAAAGAGAGAAGTATCCTTGGGAGATAATGAAAAGAATAAAAGGAGTAAAGTCTGATGACATAAAAGGATTTATATATTCCTTTACAAAAGAACTTATAAACATGCATATTTTTCTTTAAAGATAAAAATTTTAAATGCCTGTAAATCCATTGGAACTAAAAATACTAACAAACAAGTGAGAGTAAATGCTCAGGCATGCTAGAAGCAGGCTTTATTGATAGAAATTCAGAAACATTGATAGCTGGAGTATTTGGGCCCTCAGTACAAGAAATGAATCAGTCCAAACCAAGCCAACTTGGGCAATGGGGCTCTTACATAATTTCATTACGGAAGCTATGCCATGCTCTTGACATGAGCAGGGTTTGGGCAGGAAAATAAGACTGATGGGTATCTTAGCTGCATTCTCATTTTTCCCACATAGTGTAGTATTTAAAACAAGTCGGCTAGCTTTCCCTGACTTACTCAGCTACCTAAGACGCTACCTTCTGACCACAAGTGGAGGGATAGGCTATCTGTCATCAGGAGAACTGATTTTGCTCATAAGTGTGTACAGTAAATGCTTCCTGGCAGGGCAGGATAGAGTTGGATGCAAGCTTTGCCCTTGGCTATGTTTGAATAGTCCAAATCCTTGCAATCCAAGTTCCTTCAGAGCCCAGTTCTTGAAACATCAGTCTTGGACCTGTTTCTGAATACTCATTGAAAAGCATCCAAAGGTCAAAAATTCCAGACCTTTTCTTTTTCTTTTTCTTTTCTGGGTTTTAGAGACAGGGTTTCTCTGTGGAACTTTGCCTGTACTGGACTCACTTTGTAGTCCAGGTTGGCCTCGAACTCATAGTGGTCCTCCTGCCTCCCTGAATGCTGAGATTAGAGGAGTGCACTACCATACCCGGCTCATTCCAGATTATTTTAAAGAAGGATCTTCCTACACAATTTGTATAAACACTAGGGGTTTTTTTGTTTGTTTGTTTGTTTGTTTGTTTGTTTGTTTGCTTTTACTGTAAAATCAAATTTTAAAAGAAAATCAGGGAATCACCTGAATGCCCGAGAAGATTAAACTAATAATTACTTTTTGGTTTGGGGGTTTTGTTTTGTTTTGTTTTGTTTTATATTAGTCAATTTTATACAACTTTGGGAGACAGTTCTTAGTGGTTATATTTGAATTTAAGACCTGGCTAGATTCTTTATTCAAATTTGTCTGATTTTATATTTACGATTCCTATAATCTCTTGACGAATGTTTCCCTGGCATAACTGATTCATGATGTCCTTTTTTTTTTTTTAACATTTTTTATTTTTTACATGTAAATTTATTTTATTACATGTGTATACAATAAACTACTTATAGCAAGAAGAACCATGACACTATTGGGAATTATATAAATGTTACATGCTTAGTGTTTTGGCTATTTGTATTTGACAGCCTTGAAGAAAGCATCTTTCCTATCTTGGTGCATCTAAAATTCTGAATGTAAATCAATCTCCATCACATCTTCTCATTATCAACTAAAAACATCTATCTAGACCTGAAAACATTTTAACCACTAAACAGCTAAATTTCATTGTAAAACTAAGCTACCTGGTTTTCAACTCCATCAGAGACTTGAGAAGGAATAAAATTGATTACCTGGGTAGGCTGGAGTGCAAGTTAGTAGCTTTCCAGATGAGAAGATGACAGAGACAGTTTTATACCTGAATAGTCACCCAAAACTCTCTATTATGTTGGAACATCTTCAATCTTCTGGCCCAATATATCTTACAGACATATTTGTGAGGCAGGAACTATTGAGGACTTGCTTACCCTATCTTGGCAGAGTTTGGCCGTAGACTCTTTCTGCATCCAAGTTTGCTCTTTTATATGTAGAACTCTGCCTATGGTAGAAATGAGGACATTTTACCCAATGGCTTGTTTGCCACATGTGATGCCATCTCCATAAGGAAGTTCTTTGATGCTCATCATTCTCCTTGAAGTAGGCTGGGTGTTGCCAGGAGTTAACCTGCCTCATTGTCAGTGAGTTTTTAAAATAATAAAAACATTTTAAATGCCATATTCTTCATGTCTCTGAGATTTTTGAAGACCTTATCTAACTATCCTACCTTATCTTTCTATAAAAGCATATCTATCTGGCACACCTAAGATGTATATTCTTGTGATAAATGTAGATTTGTACCCGTATAACTCAATTATAATACAAGGTTTACTTCCAATACTTTGAAAGTGCTGCTGAAGACTGTTTAGGATAAATAATGTTATACAAGTTGATTATTAGTTGCTCAGATCATGGTCATGTCAATTACTGGTCTACTTTCATCAAATGATTTTCTTTTTAATCTTACAGAAGCCAAGTATTGTTAGATGATTTCTAATATTGATTTTTACGTTATCCAATCAGGACATTTTTCTCTTTTGCAACAAATGAAACATTTTTATATCTAAATCGTAAATTGGTAGATTTAAGAGATAGCTCTTTACACAGTCCCCTCTATTACAACATCTTGCAAAATTGTAGTATCACAAATAGCTTGTTGACATTGATGAACATAATCAAGACATAGATTATTTCGATCAACAATAGGTCTTTTATAGAGCAGATATTTTAAATTTTGGTGCTGGCAACTGTAGCAAGTTTTTCTACTAGAGATTATTATTGTGATGTTAATTATAAGAATGTTTTATATTCTTAGACTCTTCAAATTTTTATCCTGTTTTTATTTAAAAAATTATTTACATATTACACTTGAAGCCTAATATATATTGAGTTAATATACTTTGCGTCATGCAAGCTATGACTCTTAAGTTAAAGTTTTTTATTGTTTTTGTTTATAGGTATCCACTTTCTCCAACACCAGTTGTTGAAAAGTGTATTGTTTCACATTTTCCTAAAAACTTCATCTGCCATGTTTTCAGGACTATTTCTGCATGTTCTACTCTGCCCCATTGTGTCTAATTTGTAACCATGCAGTCCTCTGTATAGTGTGTGTGTGTGTGTGTGTGTATGTGTGTTTTCATGTCTGTGGGTGTGTCAACCTCCTCAGTCATGCCCTGCCTTTTTTATTTTTAACTGAGACAGGCTTTCTCATTAGCCTATACTTCACCAGATAGGCTGTGTTAGCTGTCATTGGGCTGTGAGTTGCAGGATCTGTCTAGCTTCATGCCCTCCTACCAAGCACTGGGACTATAAGCGCAGAGTACCCATGCCCAGTTGTTTTCATTTGTTAGTTTGTACAAGGTTTCTGGGCATGTTAGAATCTCAAGATGAAACTCCATCAGGTCCCCATGCTTGCATGGGTGACCATGCTACACCCCTCCTTCCTGTACCATGTAATTGTGAATACTGGCCTTTGTAATTAGTCTGAAAATTAGGTAAGGTAGGTTCTCTTACCTTACTTATCCTATTGCTATAGAGATTCTAGTTCCTTTACCTTTTCTTAAAAATCCTATATTAATCTTTTTAATATCTCCAAAAAAAATCTTACTGAGACTAAGAAGAACTACATTAAGCTTATATTTAGATTGGGAGAGATTTGAGTCTGATGCTGTGAAAATAATACCTCCAGAGTTTTAAATTCTATTCCTGGGCAATGTGTGTTTATCAACAGATAAGCCTCATTATCATTTTATAAAATATGTTGAAGTATTTTGATTAATAGCATTCTATTTTTAATTAATGTCCGTGTTTTGGACAGTGAATAGAAATACTGTTGACTTTTATATGATTATCTTTTGAGCTATTAACTTCATTTATTCATTGTAGATTTAGGGAGAATCGCTAGGATTTTCATGTGCCAAATTCAAACAACAACTATTTTCTCTCTATGTTTATTTGCATAATCCTTTATTGTCATGACCACCTTTTCCTTATTTCACTGTGTAGATTATATAATAGTACACTATATAAATTATTGTGAGCATATGTATGTTGCAATGTTATGATATTTTACTTCAACCATCGAACTTATTTTTGACATTCAAGGAAAGAGTGTAATATGTTTATCAATATTTTCTCATTATATAATATACATATGTGTGTGTATATATACACACACACATATATATATATATGCATATATATGTCCATCCTAATGTGTCATGGCTCTTTACTCAGTTGGTCTCATTTGTTTAGTGTTTCCTTTTGCCATTCTTTTGACAAGTTATTTTAGCTTCATTCATTAAGAATGGCTTGATTTTTTTCCTTTATTCCTGAAGAATAGTTTTATTTGACATAGGGGCTCAGCAGCATTGACTCTTCATGTTAAAAATAAAAAATAGTTCCATTTTCTCCTGATGCCTTTGGGTTCAGTTGAGAAATCAATAGCCACCCCAATCATCTCCCCATTAGCTAGAGTGTCCCTTTGCCATAGTGCTTTCAATACTTTTTTTTTCTTAATTATTTCCAAAACGTTAACTTCTAAGATGGTAAATTTAAGTTTAGTCTGCTTGGGGTTCACTCATATTCCAAAATCTGTATACAGGTTTATGTCACATCAGACCTGGGAGAACTTTTGACATCGTTTCACAGTGAAATTTTATTGCTATATCTCTCTCAGTGCAGTTGTAAAGACATAAATATGAACTGTCTTTCAACCCCATGAATCTGTGTGACCGGGCTTAGGTTTTGGGTTTGTTTTGTTTTTCAGTCTTATTTTCCTTTAGCTCAGCCTGAGCCATTTCTACAGTGAACTGTAGTTAGATTGGCTTTTCCTTCTCTTTTCTGGCAGGGAAAGTCAAGGAAGTCTCAATGTTTTTACCACTATGTGGACATAGGTAGATAAGTTGACAACAACATCCTGGTAGAAATCTAAGGGCCCCTACTTTGAGGAAAAGCAATCCAAGCCCACTACTCAGACACACATGATCTTTACTGTCACCATAGTGGAAATGACCTCATCAAATGGATGATGATGAGAATTTATCTCTCCAGTGGGATCTCCTCCAACACCATCCCAGTGAGGATGGTCACTGGAATCTAAATATCTGTTCCTAATGAAGTGAGAAAATCAACCCATGAGGTAAGGGGCTAATTTTAGCTTATTAAAAATTCCATAAGAATATACTCCATTGTTGGAGCAGCCATGGCAGCAGGCAGGGAAGGCATGCTACTAAGGGCAGGTGATTAGCTGGTCACATTGTATCTGTATTCAGGAAGCAGAGACTCAAAGGAAGTAGGGCTAGAACATAAAGTCTCAGGACTAGGCTCAAGCAGCTCATTATCTCCAGTGAGAACTCACCTTCCAAAGGTTCAACAGCCTACCAGCACCTGGGGACCAAGTGTTCAGATAGATGAGTCTATCAGACATACTTCACATTTAAACAAAATGTCTGGTTACAGACAAAGGGATGGATCTTCAGGACCTACATTTGGTTTAGTGACGTCATGGTAGTATCCTCATAACCAGCAATGAAAATCCCAATGCTTCCATTGTATTTGTCTGCTTTCTCCTGGTGATGGTATTTGGTACTTCATTGCTACTTATTCTAAGTGGAGTCTAAGCTAGGACTACCTCTTGGCTTTGTCTGGCTTGAGTAAAAGTCGACCATAATTTTTTCTGTGTTATCTTAGCAGAGATTTAATGATCTAAACGTCTTTTTTTTTTTTCAGAACCTGTCACTCCTGGCATACTTTAGATGAAGAGAGTAAATACTGTATTTTCTTCTTGTTATTTTCCTTTATGGATACCCACCAACACTCTGGAGACGATAGTCCTTTAGCTCTGAGCATAAAATATGAAAAGGGGACTGGAACTTCAGATAATTAACCATTATGTCATGCTACAGTTTTTGAGGTTCTTTGGGTCTGTTGTTATCTGCAGCATAACACAACCCCTTTATTTCTGCTTGGTAGGAGCAGTAGGGAAAACACAGAGTTTTCTCATCCTGCAGGCAGAAGTTCAGTTATTGCCTTTAATAGAACATTCTTATAACTTTTAATTTATTATGGTCTATATATCACTTTATAGTTTTTATTATATTAGTGTGTGCATGCATGTGCATGTTTGAATTTGCATTAATGTAGACTTAGATGCCACAGTCCCTGTGTAGAGATCAGAGAGCAACTTGTAGAATTCAGTTCTATCCTTCTACTCTGTGGACACCAAGGATCAAATTTACTTCACCCATGTGGGTCTCAGGGAGTGAACTCATGTTTTCAGGCTTGGCAATGAGCATCGTACCCTTCTGAGCCATCTCACTGACCCTACATATCATTTTACACTTCTTGAATTATGTATGCTTTACTATGTTTGTGTTACTTCATATTCTTATATTTTTCTTTAAGAACACATGATTTTTAAGTGTTTCTATCAACATCTAACTCCGTGTATTTTAAAAATAATAATTAGAACAAAGTTGAGGAAATTCCTATGAGAAGGATATAAAGAATAGTTAGGATAAAGTCATTAGAATCTTTTCAAATAGAGAAAAACCTCCCCAGTGGTTTGGGCTATGTTCTTATTCCTGAATAATACTTTAACCAGTGATAAGTGCCCAGTTGATGAATCATACAATAAAAGAAATAAGTTTATAAAACCTATAACCACCAAAATATTTATGATTGATGTTATATGAAAATGAAAAGAACATAGTCAGTTTTTGGTAAAAAAAAAAAAATACTGACAGAAAAAGGAGAAAGGTTGAATGAGTTTTAAAGTGAAGTTTCTGGTTTCTTTAAAAACTCAGTTGTGTCATGTGAAGTTTCTCTGGAAACTCCTGTGAGAGAGTACATGATGTTGAGAAAGATTATATAAAGAACCTCACAGACAGTGAGATGACGCTTTTGCATTCCTACACCTGTGCAATGCTTCACTGGTCTCTGCTGGTCCTCGCTAGTCTTCACTTTGTAGAGAGAAATTTACCAGAAAGCTTCTCATCATATTCCAGGTGATTCTAGCTGCTCATGCTGACTTATACTGATTCAGCAGAGCCTTGTTGTTTCTGCAGGGTGATGCCGTGGCTACTGATTTGTTTTGCTGGTTGGTGTTTGCTATTTGACTGGACTGATGGCACCTGACAATGAAGAGTGGAATCTTCCAATGAATTACTTCTTTTTAAAAATATATATTTTATTAATTTATTCATATTACATCTCAATGGTTATCCCATCCCTTGTATCCTTCCATTCCTCCCTCCCTCCCATTTTCCCCTTATTCCCCTCCCCTATGACTGTGATTGAGGGGGACCTCCTCCCCCTGTATATGCTCATAGAGTATCAAGTCTCTTCTTGGTAGCCTGCTATCCTTCCCCTGAGTGTCACCAGGCCTCCTCATCCAGGGGAGGTGGTCAAATATGGGGCACCAGAGTTCGTGTGAAAGTCAGACCCCACTTTCCACACAATTGTGGAGAATGTTCTGTCCATTGGCTAGATCTGGGTAGGGGTTTGAAGTTTACTGCACATATTGTCCAAGGAATTACTTCTAAACAAGTCCACAATCCCCTTTTCCTATTAACCTTCTTTCTTCCCTACCTCTGGTCTGTGGGTTAAAAAGAAGGTTGAAACATTGGAGAACCCTAAACAAAGTAGGATTTGAAAAATCCTACAGAACCTGATGCTCAGAGTATGTAGAAGCAGGAAGGGAGCAAATAAAGATGCAAAGGAAGAAATGAAAATTCAAAGAATAACCAGAGCAAGAATACCTTAATACCAGGAAACATGCATAGTAGGATGCATGGCAGATGGGATTACTTCTGGATTTCAGATATTTTCTGTAGGCACATGATATGAATTGTCTTATGTTTTGACAGGTACATTCTATCTCCGATATCTGGGTTATATTTAAAGAAATCCATGGTACAAATACCAAGAATTAGAAAACAAAGAATAATGACATGCCTGTTTGTATCAGTTAGAAACTTCAAGCAATTATAAGAGGAAAGGTCCTTAAATGCCATCTTATAGAAGGAATCTCTTGTCAGCCTAAGCCTAAGACAGGAAATAAGTGAGACTTCCATCAGCCTGAAGAGATTCTGGATTAGAGACAGGAACATAGAATTCAGCCACCAAGATGTGAGGAAGATGAATGCATAGTGCAGAACTTAGGTTAATCTATGGGTTATTTTATGTTATGAGCTAGTCACAGAAGAGCTCAGCTATATGGCCTAGGTATTTATATAATATTTAATAAGTCTCACAAGTCATCATTCCAGAGGAGACAAGAAGAAAAAAACCTACCAAAACATAATGGTGTCCTCCTACTCCATCCTAGTGATGCACATTTGTAATCTCAGCATTCCTGAGAAGTTAGGAGAGTCAGAGTCGAGAGTTCAAAGGCTGCCTGCCCTATGTGCCATGTAGCAAAGCCCTCTTACAAAAGAAAGTGACCTGAAAATAGTTTCCCAAGCATCCATGCAAGCGTACTTTCATTATTTATAAAGCTCTGCATTATGTCTTCAGAGAACAATGTGAGAGCACCAAGATCATCAGGGTATGTGACTCTTCATCCCTTGATCTCTTGATCCATCATACTTGCTAGTGCCTCAGCTCTCAGACATGAATTGCAAGGCATTGAGAGCTCACACGTGGTTTCTATTATGGACACCTCCTGACATTCCTCTAAGATGTGCAATGGCCCTACATGGATGGAATTGACTTGTTGTCAGCCTAGGTGATCCTTTAGCCGAACCATTGGCCTACAGTGTTGTTCCTGGGACTAAGGAAAGAATGGCTATTAGGAGGCAGCTAGCCATGCTACATGTTCTGCTCTCTGACCATGCTTACACCATCTTCTAAAAATTTTGCATTTACATGGCTCCAAGCTTACAGTTCTGTTATGGATAAAATTCCATGATGATTTCACCTGAATTGCTTTCAGAAACTAATTGAAATTCTTTCATGACACTGGAGAGATGGCTCAGAGGTTAAGAGCACTAGATGTTCTACCAAAGTCCTTAGGTAAATTCCCAGCAACCACATGGTGATTCATAACCGACTATAATGAGTTCTGGTTCCCTCTTCCGGCCTGCTGGCTCACATGCAGGCAGAACACTGTATAAATAATAAATAAATAGAACTTTAAAAAAGAAAGTCTTTCATGGTTTCATAGGATGAAAGTCTGCACCAGTTTCTAAATCTTCATTATATAAGATGACATTTCATTTCTGAATAATGGTGTGCCAGCTCTCTAGCCTTTGAAGCTATGTGTATTTTTCTTCTTCTCTTTGGACATGCTGTCATCGTGAGAATGTGCTATGTCTGGCATCCTGAAAAGGAGAGACATATAGAGCAGAGTCCAGGGAACGTGGACCAGTAAACCTAAGTCAGCACACATAGATCCTCAAAGAGAATAGACCTAGCCAAGATCAGGAGTTACTGGACTCCTAGATGCCTAAATGAGCACTTGCTTTTGTATATCACTGAGTGTGAAGGGTTGATATCAAACATTATATTGATAATTGACAATTAATACAATTATGATTAGAATTACTCCTTTTTGTTTCAACGAATCAACTTTAACCCTTGTACAATACTTAAGTAGTCATATCGATTTGTAAAGTCCTTTTTAAATTTTGATCTTATTGATATTGTAATGCTATATATTTTGAATAAATTTCCACAGTATGTTTGTCAACATATATATTTATTGATTTACATATAATGACAACAAAATATTATTTTGTATTGTCAGATAGGATCTGTTCTGTGTTCATTGCAAAAAGCCACAGATTATCAGTTAAACTTCAAATAATCTCTGCTATGTTTTCCAAGAGGTTGAGTTTCCCTTTTTTTGTATCCACAAAAATAAAGAGAACCTGATAAATCCCATGCTAACAAAATAAAAAATATACATAAGACATATCCCACATTAAGAAAATGTAAATGTGTGATATAATTTAATGGTATAAAGACATAAAAGATTTCTAAAATCCAGTATGGTGCAATTACTACCTTCAAATCAAATTACACATAATTTTAAAACAGTAATATATGTTCCTGAAGGGTTTTTTATTTTTTAAGTTGATGCATCTGTTTAAGAAAAATGTGCCTGTGGTATACACAATGCCAGGCAGCTTTCTTCCTTAGACTTCTGAATTTTCTAATGTTCTTCCTTTTTGCTTTTGGGTTCAGCAGATTAAAAGGCACTTCGTCATTAAATATCTTTGAAGATAGTTATCTGAAGATTTGACTTTGGGGTACAAATATACAGGAACAATTTGTAACCTGGGAAAGTGGAGGTATTAAAGAGTAATATTTGAACAAAGATTGCTGGAGGAGGAATTTCCTACTTCAGACAGGCATCAATAGCAGATGGTGAGACCCACTGGGAAATAAGTTCAAGTATTGGGAAAGGGAATACAGTGTTGTAGCAAATATAAGATCTGATACAGCAGAAACCTCTCTCTGGAAACTGAAGTTAAATTGCCCATTAATGTTTTATAAACACTTTTTGTATGGAAGAGCTAAAAATTAATCAGAAAAGAAGAAGGGGTTTTGATGGCATGATTTTTTTCCAAGAATATCTCAAAATTTGCTGTAGGTTATCTCTCTATAATGTATAAAATGTTTACATTGACAGCTCAACTATTTATATTGTATTAGACTTTAAGTCTTAGGCAAAGCCACAGAATATGGCTGTTATCAGCATGATGAATTATATGTGGCTGGCTAGTATTATGTTTTGAGGACATAAGGAGAAACAATGAAAAAGTAAATTTAAATACTAAATATTTAAAGTATAATAGGGAAGATATGTCTAATGTAAACATAATCTGACAAGTATTTCCAGCATCTTTTACATATAAAATAGATTTTCAACGAATCTCTGGCAGAATTAGCATCATAACGTTTACTGAAACAGGAGATATGCCAGAAATATGAGTGACACAAGGAGCCCTTCCCAAATAAAATCCATGGTTAAGACAAACACTCAGACACTGCTCAGGGTTGGACTGCACCACCCCTTTCGAGTTCATATATAGAAGCCATTACTCCGAGAAGCACAGAATGTGACTGTATTTGAAGATAAAGATTTTAAAGAGGTAATTAAGGTTAAATGCTGGTAATTAGAATGAGCTTCAATCTGATATGCCCAGTGTCCTCATAAAGAGAGAGATGAGGACACGGAGGGAAGCAGGGAGTCGATGACCTTCCTTGTGCCCAAGCGAAGGGCCTCTTAAGAAAGCATACCTGCTGCCACCTTTACCTTGGCATTCTGGTCTCCAAAATTCTGCAGAATTAACTTTTGGTTATTAAATTGCACAGGCTATGGTAAGTGGTTATGTTGGCACAAAGAGTGTAATGCAAATATCAACAAAAGATGAAATTCTTTCCATGTAAGAAAATGTATTCTTGTTAGTTTCATAATAAAAACCTTAGAAAAGGCTGTTTCCTTTGCTATCACTTGTTACCCAGTGTTATAATTTAGGAGAGAATCTGCAGTGCTTGGGAAAGTGTCTACATGTGTATATGAAGTATCTTCACACTCTCTTTTCCCAGCTCAGCTCCATCATTCCTTCCATTAAAATAGTAAGCTGGGTCGTATATCCAAAATCATATCTCATCATAGTAAGTCTGAATTTGAAGCAAGTGCCTGAATTCGATAGCTTAAAATTCCTTTCATGTTTCCAAAAACTCCCTTGGAGGGACTTTCCCCTTTCTTAATGAGCCAGTTGTTTTCATTAACCACTAATTGCTTTTTCTAAGCATAGGGGTATATGTGACAAAGATGATGAAAGTACATGGGAAAATATTACACTGATAATTGGAAAATATTATACCAGCCTCAAATAGCAAACATGCAGGAAATTATTACAGTAAGGTCATAGAAACTTGAAAAGATTTGTCCTGAAGGATCATTATTGTAATATGAAGACTGAAGGCTTACTTCAGTGCTATTATTTTAAAAGCATATCACTATGCTACTGTTCCACTGCTACAATGAATTTCGTATTTTATTCAGTGTAAAAGCCTCACTAGAATATTTTTACCACATTACATTTGTTGAGCCAGAGTTTCACTGTGTTAATGCCTTTAGCAAGTACATAGCGGACAGCTGATCATCATCGTCCTATCAAACACAAGGCAGGTGTTGTGTTATATATATATACTAAACCTTAGTGGACAATAGGAAATAAACAATCACTCCAACAGTTTCCCAAAGCAAGCTAAAGTTTAGTAAACCAAGAAACCTAGAAACCCCTATTTGGCTGAATTTCAATCTTGGAGAACACCTTCCCACCTACGAGGTTGTAAGGGTCATAAAATTTCTAGCAATGGGCATTTCAGAAGTTCAGGATGCTGAGGACAGTACTCTGAAACTGTTCCCATAAACACAGAAGACATGTAAATTTATCCCATTTCAAAGAGTCAGCACCATGGTAAAGACTTAAATTAACCTGAAGGTAGATCCACCTGCACTAGGGGAATCTGAGAGCAACCAGAGATTGTCATTGGTGATTCAGAATTAAAAGTTGCTGTCCAATCCTGCTTCCTCAGCAGCATTGTTAAGTAAGTAGACTAAAAGTGGGTCAGAAAAAACAAGTTCATTCGAGAACATGGAGGGCTTGAAAAATGCATCTTATGTCTTCAAGTAGCTCATGTCAAGTGTTTGCTTAGACATATTATACTGGTTTTTAGAAATTCTACTATTCCAAAGCACTCTGAAGAGAATTATAACAATGAGTGTTCTCAATAACACTTGTTAAATTGAACGCAAAAAGAAAAGCTTAGAAACAAAGTTGGCAGAATGCTTGTCTAGCAATACAGGAGGCCTGCGTTCAGGTTCCAGCACCATGGAAACCAAATATGGCTCCACATACCCACAATCACAATAGCTATGGGATGAAAAGGTCAAGGTCATCCTCAGGAAATTTCAAGTTTAAAGCCAGTCTAGATTACATGAGACTTGGTTCAGAGAAAGAGAGGAAAGGGGAGAGGAGGAAGAGAGAGAAAGGGAGAAATAGAGAGAGGGGAGGAGGGAGAGGCAGAAAGAGGCAGAGAAGGAGACAGAGAGAGGGACGGATGGAGAGAGAAAAGAGATGATTTTATGTTAATACCTAATCTTGTTAAGACATAGGAGAGTGTTGAGTGTTGGATTAGAAATACCAGTTATTAGTTATAGAATGATGCATATATGCACTAAAACAGCCCAGAGGAAGGACTAAGGCAGCACTGCAGCTGGAAGACAGTTTCCCAGCTGAATGATAACAGCATTGGGCCTTACTGCTTGGGGAAGTGAAGTCTTTTGAGAAAAATTAGTTGTTTGACTCATGTTTTAAAACCCACGTTTATTGTGAGATCAACACTCTTGACTTTGGCTGTCTGTTACCATGAACACAAGCGGGCCTACTTCATTGTTAAGAGTATATGGTCCCCAAACAAGCTATACTGAAAATCCTAGCAGTTTCTGGCTATTTAGTTTAAGACTTAGTTGTCTCATGTGACAACAGGAAAATTAGCGATAATTACTCTAACCCAATGGAGAAGCAGATGATCAATTCAAGTAATATGCTTCCCGGAGTCTGCTACAAACAAAGACAATAAACAATAGGCATTATGATTTAACAATCTGATCGCTATTTAATTCACAAATAAAGTAGATAAAAGCAAAATCCTCTCATGTGAGAAAAAAGATGTTTAGGCTGACCATGTACATATTTGACACTATAAAATGGCTTAAACAGAATTTATCTATTTGAATATAAACCTGTAGTGATAAAATATCCTCACTAAAGGCCTAGGACAGAAATCAAAGACTTCAAAATGACCACAATATCTTCTTTATTGCTGCTTTCAAAAGACTTTATTTCCTCAAGTGCTAAGGTCCCTTTTTTATCTTCCAGCTGACCAAGTGTTTTCCAGCTGCTGTCCTGCCTTAGTCCTTCCTCCAAGCTTGCTATTTTAATGCTTATACACATCACTCTATTACTAATAATTGATGCTTTCTCTAGTTTTCAGTTTTCACTCCATTGGGCCTGTCCCATTACTATAAACATTGTCTAATGATTCTACGACCACTTCCAAAAGATACATGAAATAAAAACAAACAGACCAAAGAATCGGAATGTTCTTTTCCAACTTTTTTTTCTAATTAGCATGTAAAGCTAACAGTCATAGTACACCCACAGTAACAGAGAGAGGGGGACAGGGAGGGAGAGTGAGAGAGGGGGATGGAAAGGGGGGGGAGGAGAGGAGAGAGAAACAGAGAGAGACTCAATTCTTCTCTAAGAAGAATTAAAAACAGCTGTGAAGTCTGGATCCCAAGAGGATGAAGTAAGCATACAGGTGCTGTCTTTGGCTGCCAGTTCAGTAAAATAATATTGGATTAAAATAAATAAATAGATAGATGAATATATATGACTGATCTAATTATCAAGGAGGCAGGTTTTAGAAAAGACGTGCCAAGCCACATATGAGTACCCATGTCATATGTCACCTGGCTTTTAATTCCATGCCTGCTGCTTATCAGTCTGATGCTTTCCTTTAATGATGACCACTCAGCTATCCAGAGCAGAACTGGCATGAGAGAACCTGAGAACTGTGATGTGTTCTTGCTTTTCTCATTATTTCTTTCCTACATTGACTTCTCAGAATTCTGTGTGGAAAAAAATTTTTATTTATATTTTTAGACATGTTAATTCTAGTCATCTTTCACTTTCATTCTTTCTGCATTCATTAGAACAACCCTAGATTAAAATATAAGAATCTATATATTTCTGTCTCTGAACAAATCAGCACAAAATGTGTTATCGTATGGAATTTTTTAAAACATTTACATGAAACAATAGGGAAATTCAGGTAGTTAAATCAAAATTTCAGCACACAGTTATATTATGTATGGGCAGCTACACTTGATTTTTATGATTCTAGCCAGAACTCTAAGTTTTCCTCTGTTCTTGAAAGGGTTATTACTAGGAAGCAAGTCATGAGAGAAAGGAATGCCAAGTGAGAAAACTCATCTTTAGCTGAATAAGTGGAAGTATATACTGGAAATAATTGATCATTTTGCTCCAAAAACAAAGTGCAGCCTAAGAGCGTGGGCAGAGAGCCACCTCACAGCCAGACAGAGCAACTGGCAAGGTAGAAAGGAAATTGTTAAGCCTTCAAGGATCTGATAATGAGGAAACTTGGCATCGAGACAACTGATCACCATGACTGTGATAAACAGGTGGGAAAATAGAACTCAAGATACATGAAGGACCTGGAGAATTTCAAGAGGGTGCAATTCAAAATTTGGAAATAGTTGTGAGTTATGATGAAGTAGAGGCTGTGGCGTTCTGTGGTGATCAATTTTGTCAGCTTTATTATATAGAGAAACATAGGGAAAATTATTAGGGGAACCTCTAGGTGTGTCTGTGGGGGGGCTTTTTCAGAAAGGAATGAATAGGATGGGAGCACCTACCTTGAACATGAGTAGGTCCATTCTGTTTGCTCTGGGACTAGACGAAACAAAAATGGGGAAAGAGGAAAGGCTCTGAGAACCAACACAGCTTTTTCTGTGCTTCCTGGCTGCGTTGATGTGAGCTGCTTTCTTCCACCGCTTGAAGGCTCACAGACCATTAGCACAAATAAATACGTTCCTTTCTTATTTTCTCACTTATTTATCACACTGACAAAATATTAGCCAGGCATTCTGTTGTCAGGTAATTGGCAACATAGAAACCAGTGTATTTAAAGATAAAAAGAGAAAGATAATAAAAGTCAGTGTTCGCTATGTTAATGCTAAAGTTGGGTTTAAGGAAATAAGTGTAGGGAAGGACTCTGCTCCAAGGCAAGGAACACATCAAAACAGTCTCTGTTCATCCTGGTTTCTTGTATTTAATAACAATGAGACCACTCAACTGTGGAGAACATCCTGTCCATTGGGTAGATCTGGGTAAGGGTTTGAAGTTTATTGTACATATTGTCCTTGGCTGGTGCCATAGTTTGAGCAGGACCCCTGGGCCCAAATCTGCCTATCATAATGTTCTTCTTATAGGTTTCTAGGACCCTCTGGATCCTTCTATTTCCCCATTCTCCCATACTTCTCTTACCTAGAATCACAATAGGATGTCCTCCCATCTGTCCCAGTTTCCTGGTAAGTGAAGACTTTCATGGGACATGCCCCTTGGGCTAGTGTCCAGATATAAGTGAGTATATATCATTTGACTCTTTCTGCTCCTGGGTTAACTCACTCATTATGAGTGGAGAGTGGGGTCTGACTTTCACACGAACTCTGATGCCCTATATTTGACCACATCCCCTGGATGGAGAGGCCTGGTGGCACTGAGAGGAAGGATAGCAGGTTACCAAGAAGAGACTTGATAGCCTATGAGTATATACAGGGGGAGGAGGTCCCCCTCAGTCACAGTCATAGGGGAGGGAAGTAAGGGCAAAATGGGAGGGAGGGAGGAATGGGAGGATACAAGGATGGGATAACCTTTGAGATGTTAATATGAATAAATTAATAAAATATATTTTAAAATAATAATAACAATGAGACCTAGTAAAAGACAGTGCAAAGGAAACTGTTAGCTTACAAGAAAAAAAGTGCTAAAGAAATGATGATCAAGAACTAGCCACAATCTGTAAGCTCTCCAACCTCTATCTATCTAGTTGTCTGTCTGTCTCTCTCTGTGTCTCTTTCCCCCTCCCTTCCTCTATGACCAGTCTTTAGATCTTGGCATCACATTTGCTTTATCTAATCATGCCATATATGGGTAAATATTTAGAAAAACATGTTTTTATTTCTTCCTGTCCTCATGTTAGCTGTCATACTAATTCACTTCCTCCTGGGGTAATTCTGAAAACCAAGCCTAATGTAATAATATACTGAAATTTGATAAAGAAGCAGACATAAAGGTGACAGCATTTCCACTTAGGCACATGTCCCTTCATCTCATAGGTCTGTTAGGAACTGCACACAATTCAAGGGCTCAATACAACAAAAATGTCTTTTCTTATAACTCTGGGGAGTTCATGCTTTGTTCCCAGAGAATAGTCCTTCTGTGACCCAGAGAATAATAATGTTTTGCCTGTTCCTATCCTCTGGCAGTACAATGGGAAACACCCATCCTGGGCTTGCTGCTGCACCCGTTCAGTTCTGCCTATGCCATTGCCCCGAGCAGTCACCATGTGCGTCTGTGTTCAAATCGCTCCCCTTACAAGGACACAGGATACATTTGGTTAATGATACACTCTTGTATAAGCTCATTTTACTTGACAGCATCTACAATAATCATATACATGTATATGATTATATAATCATATATATATATACATCTATATGCTATATTCTGAATTTCTAGGGCCTAGGACTTAAATATTTCCTTGGAGAGCAAAGATGAAGCCATGATAACTCACTACAACAGGAACCGGGGGGTAGGGGGAGGGGAATGACTTCTGAGTAAGAGTATCCCTCCTCCTGCATCATATAAGCAACAACAGCAAGTCATTTGTAATGTGCAGAACAAAGACTGCTAGAAGACTATTACAGTCAAAACTAGAACAAGGATAGAAAAGTAAGGCAGCATGAAGGTAGAAGGTAGAAGAAGGCACTAACTGACACTGTGCCGTTTGATTTGATCTCAGTAACAACTGCAACAACGTCTGACAGCTGAGGATCAGGATGTGCACACTTGAGGGCTAGTCAGTTATAATGCAGTTATAATGCTTGTTGAGCAAGAAGTACTTTTTACCATTAACATGTAGCTATTAGTTAAGTGTCCTACCTCAAAGACCCAGTGTCAGTGTACTTGGCTTGGAGAATGGCCCTCCCATGTTAATTGTGAGATCGGAGGCAGCTTATACAACTTTCTTATGCTTTGGCTTCCTATTCTGCAATATGGCTTCCCTTCACAGGGTTATTGTGAAGATTAAATACATGAGTGTAGCATGGATAATATGCATCTAGACCACAGAATATGTTAAAATATGTTAATTACTTGTTAATTTATAAAGTTCGTTTGTATTTATGGGTAAAATTGTTCAAGCATATTAAACGTAACTATCATAAGTGTAATTAAATTATTGGAGTCCATTTCAAGCATTTTCTCTTCATTTAACTTTAAAGGTAATATTTCTTTTTTCTAATTACTTTATGGAAAGGTGTACTTATATGCATTGTTGCAGAAAAATAATTAAATTATTCTTATTTAGAATAAATAGGAGGCAGTGCTTATTAAAATATAATGCCTAGCCAGCTTTTTTGTACTTTTAACACTTATTAAATAAAATTCCTAATTAAATTTGTGTACTTACATCTATTTTCCTAAGTATTACAAGTAACCAAAGTTGTGGAATACCATAATATTGACCACTTCCTAAGTGCTGCTCCATTAAGCACAGCATCCATATTTTCTCAGCAGGTGAATAGCCCAACAAGGAAACACATTCTTATTTCTCTCCATTTCTCTTTTCATTGAGACCACTGAAACGGTGTCCAGATAACTTTCCCAAGATCTCAAGTTAGCAAATTGTTTCACATGCACTCAAGCCAGTTTTTATCTAACAGAAAGATTAGATAGCCCTTGAGCGATTTGTTTATCTATAGAGATGTACTCTGGAGCCTAATTTAAAACACAGGTAGAAGATGAAGTATAAGGTAGTAGAAGTTATTTTTGAAACATTTCCTTTTTGTAGCTAACAACATTAATAGAAGTTTTGTGAGCATCATTTATTTCTTGTACCTGTAGAAATGGCATTAAAGGGAATTATTAGTTAATCGTTATAAAGGTTATCTAATTTAAAACAAAAACTTATTTTCAGGAACTTAGAAACATGTGACAATGACAAATTCTGTTCTTGTCCCTTTACCAAGATAAATCTTGATCTAGAAAAAATATCCACAGTCAAAGGACCAATACTGTTTTATTGTTCTTGTGTTTACAGTGCTTTATCCGAACCAAATAGGCAGACCACTTCTGGACCCTAGCATCTTCCCTTCACTCTTATTTAAAATGGCTGCCTTTGCTTTCAGCTCATGTGAATTAAAGTGCCTTAATTGAAATTATGAATACTACAGAGAAACTATTGAGCAATTCTTCAGGATGAAAATGCTTACTGTGAAAAGCCTAATACCACTGTTCGTGTTCATACTGAGCAATATTTTCTGGAGCTCACCTTTGTGTTGTGCAATATTGGATTTCAGCCCAACAGCTAGAAGATATTGTTTTTAAAACAAGGCCAAGCAAGCAGAAAAGTTTGTATGATGATACAGATTTGATTAGCTCTTAAGCAAAACAAGTTCAGCCAGGTTGGTCTGTGTGGTTATTCTAGACTTTACTCTGTAACTTTTGTCTACTTCTCTTCTTCTGAGAAAGAGTGAGCTTTTGTTAGGCTCTAAAGCCATTTTTAAAAGAAAAAGGCAACATAATCCCCTGGGTCAGAGTATCTGGCAGCTTGCATTTCGAAAAACTGTAGAGACACTGGGAAGAAAGCCAAGTTGCTTAGACTCCTAACGTAGCTCGCGAGAGATGAAAAGGACTTGTACTGAGGAAACAGTATTTCTGTTTCTTAGAAAGAATGGGGTCCTGTTTCCTAATTGATGAAACTTTCGGCTGTGTAGAGAACACCACCTCTCCCTTCGGAAAGGCTCTCCTTATGCATGGAGCAGCATCCCTTCTAGCAGCTGTTGGCAGGGCAAAACATGGAAGGAGCATCTTTGGCCAGCCTGAGAATGCATCCATACTGATGCAGGTTTTAACCCAATCAGGCAGCCATGGAGCCTGAAAGTGAGTCATTTAAAACAGAGCCCTTTTCAGTCGGAAAAGAAGTTATAGAAAAGCCATTTTAGTCTCCCATTTTGCATCTTTTATGCACAGAGGAATCATTGGTACTAAAAACACAGATTCCAATGCAGGAGTCTGTGACTTAGACCCAAGATTCTGAACTCCTACTAGTACCAAGGTGGAATCAGTGTCTTGATCACTGGACTCATTTGGCACTGGTGTCCTTTCCTTTTTTGAAGGCAAGACCCTGCCACGTTTCTATATTAGCTATGTAAAAACACACCCTGACTTAAAAGATATTATTTATAGACTGTAGCTTTCCCTCCCATTAACAATCCAAGTCCAATTAAATAACCATTCCCTCATAACTAAATTAACACTTTTCAAAATTTTACTTATTGATTTTTGATGATGATGATGGTGTGTGTGTGTGTGTGTGTGTGTGTGTGTGTGTGTGTGTGTTCATGTGCCATAGTCATGTAAGCAGTGCACAGAGGTCTTTGGGAATATACACAAGATAAAGAGGGAAAAGTTCACAATACTTTTTTGAAATGTAGAAATGGAGCTACCCTTTGGATCTCTGCAGCAGTATCAAACGCATGTTCAGATGAGAGAGCTCAGTATACAAATGTTGGAATCACTAATGAATAATGGCAGTTGAAAACTGAGACAGGATAGCACTGACTTTGAAGAAGAACAATCTGAAGAAAAATGGGTGAAATATATATATATATGCTATGACATTTAACATCAAAGTAGAAATAATAATGTTCTAATAATGACAGATGGGAAATACTAGAGAAAAACTGGAGAAGAATATTTTTTTCTGGAAGCAAATAGAAGAATATTTCAGGAAGGAACCTTATGGAGGCAGTGTCTAAAGTGGTGGACTGAGCAACCTAGAAGAATGCAACCTGCTGCTTCTAGATAGGCGGGGCGGACAGAACACACTGTTAATGTGGTATCTTTCCAAGAAAGCTTCATATGGGGCACTTTATGAAATAAGGTGTAATTTTCAGAATAAGATCAATTTGAAAAGAAGGTGAAAGTAAACAGCAGCAACACAATTTGGGGAAGAGACAGTAAATGGGCATACAGTGTGGGAATTTTACCCTCCAAGAACATTAACTCTCAAATGGGAGACATGAAAAACCCAAAACAGAACAAGCACAAAATGAAACTCAATTTGTCCCACAAAAGTATCAAAATATTCATGTACCAGGTATATTAATAGTGCCACAACCAATATCAAATTCTGTGTTTAGTGTACAATGAGGATGTTTTCAGATATTCAAGGTGTCAAAACATCAGCTATTTTTCATGCCAGAAGCTGTGGCTTCACCTCTGAAGTCAGAAATGGGGAAGACACTGGGTGGAGAAAGTCAAGGGTTCAACAGGAGGCAAAGAGGAGGGAACAAAGAATCCCAGAATGATGGCAGCGCAGCAGTGCAGGGACCAGTCTCTGTGGGCTGCAGTGGGTCAGAACACTCCTGCTGAGAAGTCTCCAGCAAGGAAACACAGAAATGTCCCAGTTTATACAGGCAGAGGAGAAATGAAGGATATGAGTGAGGAACAGGCTAGAAATATGATGCATACAGGAAAGGCAGAAGGCTAACAAATCAGTTGTTAGCTCTGAAGAAACGCTGTGTGGCAATATTTACCTAGTCTAAATTGAACTATGACTGTTTTGGAGGACGGGGCAGTTGCAAAGTTACCTACATGGAAAGGACAACAAGCTATGGCTGCAACTGAGAAAGCAGCAGTGAAGGAAGGAGAGAGTACTGATGACAGTGTGGTAGTGTTGAATGACTGACTAAAAAGGAAAAACTATTGTCTTTGTGTGATGGGACGGAAAAACGTTTGGAAGGCTTGTCTCTCTGTTCTCTGTCTCTGTCTCTCTCTGTCTGTCTGTCTCTCCTTCTCACGCACACATACACACACTATACACATTCATGGACATGTGTGCACATACACATGCATGCACCCAGAAACACCACACACACACACACACACACACACACACACACACACACACACACACACTGTTGCAACAAGTTTTACATTTTTTTTTAAAGAAATCTCTAAGTCCTAGGACAGAGGAAGGGAGAAATGTTTAAACAATAGAACACAGGAAGGTATGCAAGATGAATTTTTGGAAATGACTAATCATGGTTATAACTATCAGATCAGATCATACCCATGGGCCAAGGGCTTCCAAAGGATGACTTTGGCACATCCTTTGGTCACAGACAGTCACTTAGGATCACTTTCTGGTGAAAAGCAGAGCCTTGAACCTATGGCCTGTGAGCACTAGAGGGAGGGCTTTTGTTGGTATCTGTTTCCTGGGTTTCCATCCTTATTTTTCGAATTCTCATGATTTAACTAAACCATACACTCTAATATATTTATGGTAAAATTATTTTCCCACTTAAAGTTAAGAGGCACAGCACTCCTGTAGAGACTAAAGAACTTTAGAGTTTACATCCCTTGCATTGCACGGCAATCCAGTTCAGCAGGTGAGCCAGAGCTGGTTCCCAATTCAAGAGTGCTCCTTCACACAAGTTCACCAGAGGCTTCTAGACTGGCTGCCCATGAGTTTAGCTGCTGAGGAATTCTAGGGCTGTCAGCTTCTGTCCTTTTAGCACATCCTTCTTAGATACAAGGCAGCTGGCACTAAAAGTCCTGTGGTTTTTTTTTGTTTGTTTGTTTGTTTGTTTGTTTGTTTTTGAAAGTCTGACGCAGACAGTTCCTTCTGGAACAGGAGGACCACAGTCAGCCTTGTTGTCTCCGAGCCTTTGCTCATGGGACAGACATGAACCAAGCATGTTTATATACTGTTTCATTCCATTATTATCGCTTCACTAATAGCCCTACTACTCACAGATGCTATTTAATTTGTAGATGAATCTTAAATGCTAGTAAGTGTTAGAACTATGAAAGTAATATTTATCATTCTTATATATCTTGTTGTACCACTTAACCCTCTGCCAAAAAAATAATAATAAAACCCCTAAGCTACAAAGATGCTTCCACTGTAGAATATATAGAATATGGCCACTGGAAAAATCAATAGCTTTTAGTTTTGAAAAATACCAACTAAATAAAATAAATAAGTGATTAAAATATTCCTTTGCATTTTAAGAAATATAAATGTGTTTGACCCTCTATAAGAAGCCACTTATTATGATAATGTTATGGTTGTTACAATAAAAATATTATCAGTGGTAGTAATAAATCTCAAATTATTTTAGCAAAAATCTAATTTATGGTGCAAATCTTAAGTAGCTGGTACTTCCAAATGGCTAATATAATAGTATGTCATCTGTATGACCAGTGCTTCCAATGTTAAGTAGTAGATACCACAAAAATACCCAATAGTCAAATGTCTTCAGAAGTGAGTAAGGTACTCTTTATTGAGGCTGAAGAAAAGACTCAGCTATGAAGAGCACTTAATGTTCTTGCAGAGCACCCAAATTCAGCTGACAGCACCCACATGATGGCTCACAAGAGCCTGTAACTCCAGTTCCAGGGGACCCAACATTTTCTGATCTCCAGGAGCTCCATGCCCACATGGTGTATATTAATTCATGCATCCTCATGGGGAGGCAGCTAAAAACAAAACTATAAGCTGGGTGTGGTGGCGCACACCTTTAATCCTGGCACTCAGGGAGGCAGAGGCAGGCGGTTCACTGTGAGTTCTAGGCCAGCCTGTTTAACAAAGCGAGTCCAGGAAAAGCCTAGACTACACAAAGAAACTCTGTCTAGAAAAACAATAGAAACAAACAAACAAACAAACAAAAAGATCAATAGATGTGTTTTAATAGAGAAGCAACTAATCTAGAATTGCTATTTTAATAGAAACACTGACAAGTTGAAGAATACTCCTGCTCCCTAAGGCTTCAAGTCATGGGAAACAGCAAGTGGACCCCTTTATCCACTGGGCTTATCCAAGAGGATCATTGGTAATACACTGGGAGTGGAAGAAAAGAGACCAAACCCATTAGGAAGGGCCAGCTTACATTATTCAAAGTTTAATATTTATACTAAATTCATAGGACTCTGAGATTATTTGCTTTTGAGACATAAACTTTTCATAATTTGAAGAAACCTGCAGAGTTTTTGCGTTTAGTATGGCCTTAGAAACGGTTTTCCTCGAGGAACTAAAAAGTACCCATCAATAGAGGCTATGAAAGAAGGTGTGTCTATATTCTTACCATATATGCCTAAAGAGAATCATCGTATATGAATATTTTAATTTAAGCATAACACTTGAATTCTTAAGACCAAACTGTTCATATTCAGTTTAGATAGGGAAAATATTATCTTCAGATGTTACTTAACATGTAGCTAAAGAGTATGCAAAGAAAAAGGCATTTATATTATCTTCCTTTCTAGCCATCAAAGTCAGATTCTTCCGAAGCCAACATGCATCAGCTGGGTACTCGGTTTCTTGGGGCCTCTCCCAACTGGTACTCATGGTATCACACACACAATAAATCATTACAAAAAGTCAACGATGTCTTTCACTTTGCAATAGCTTTGCTTCTATGTTACCAGACACCATTTTCTTTTCTATCAAGCAGGTCACATGGTTTGTGCTCTTTCTTTGTTCTGTGCCATCTGAACACCAGGGCAAGGAAGATGTGGACAATATCTGTCCTGTGTGTCCTCTGTGTATGACTGTCACATAGGTCACCTAAGGACTTGCACAGCAGCCACAGTGGATTTCGTAGTGACATGAAAATACCCCCTGTTTGCCCCATTTCCTTAGCTGTCAAGTCTTTGAAGATTCACTCCCCAGTCCTCCCTTCAGCTCACTAGGACTCCTACAAATGCCTCTAGGATCTTTTATTTTCTTTAGCTAGGAAGAGAAATATAAAGCTTGGGCGGCAGGAGAAATCATTGCAGAGCTCTGACTGGCCTATATGAGGCTGTAGACCTGTTCCTAAGAACTAAAAAAAAATCTTGTATAGTAACTGTTCCAAAAAAACCCCAGGAAGAAATACCTACTGAACTGCTCAGCATAGAACAAATGTACCATATAAATTCAGCTTCACACAAAGGACATTTATAAATAGTTTAATATACTACGTAGTCCTGTGTATTGATAATACAATATTTTATTAGCTTCTTTTCAAAGATCAGTGTATACAATCATCTTCCCTGAAATATTTTATAAATAAATTGAATTATCATATATATTTGATATTCCATCACTTTGTGATACATGACTATAATGTTGGCTATAAAAAAATGTATACAAGATGTAGTCAAACCAAGAAGTAGAAAGTCTGGAGAGGATTCATACAGAATACCATCGATGGTAAGACTTGAATGATAACTATGAGCATAAAAAAATGAAGGAGGTTGGTGTGGCCTCTGCAAGAACATGAAACAAGAAACAGAAAGGTAAACATGGATACAAATACATTGAAATATTTCCACCTTTGGTATTTCCCAGAATTACTTAAGGGTTTGCCTACAGCTAGATTGTTTTGCAACTGATCACTTGAGCAGTAATGAAAGATAATGTAAGCATAATCTTGGGAAGAATAAACACCAACCCAAGGGGTTTTCCTTCCTAGTTCCCGCTGTGGACAGCCAGGGCTCAGGTCCTGTGGGAGTCCATGGGTGCACATACAAGCTGTATGTCATACTTGCCTGCTCATGGCATGGAGCCGGAGCCAACTGGCTGTTGTTGCTTGCCATGGTCACAGGTTTCTTCAGTGAGTCAACTCATTTGGATTTCAGTTTTGTGTAGGTATAAAATGGCTGAGCAGAGGCACACTAATGACTCCAACGATTGCATGGGGAGAAGCTCCAAGGTAGTATTTTGTTCAATTTTGCAGTTGTATGATGAAACACCTGATATGTAACTTATGATAGGGTTATTTGGATCCTGGTTTTGGAGGTTCTGGACCACGATCAAGTGATGTCATTGCTTTGTACTTGTAGTGAAAAAACACACTGTGGTGGGAGTTGATGATAGAGGAAAGCCTCTTACCGTGTGAGTTGGAAAACAGGGCATGAAGAGACCATGTTACCATAATCCTTGTTGAAGGTATATATCTTCAGCAACCCAAGGGCCTCCTACTACATGTTACCTCTTAAGCATTCCATCATCAATGCTAGTATGATCCTGATAACCAAGCATTTAACATATGATCATTTTAGTGACTGTCTATTACTTGTGCCTGTGGCTATGATTAAAATGACATGACCAAAAGTGTCTAAAGGAAGAAAGCTTATTTTGGTTCACAGTTCCAGTGGGAAAGTCCACAATGGCACAGGAGCATGGCAGCAGATGGTCAGAGGAGAAAACTGACAGATTATATACTCAATCACAGACAGGAAGCAGAGGGAGCAAGCTTGAACTGAGGAAAACCATAACCCCTCAAACATTGCCCCCAATGTCATACTCACCCAAGGAAAGCTTCACTTATATCTGGACACTAGTCCAAGGGATACGTCCCATGAAAGTCTTCACTTACCAGGAAAGTGAGAAAGATGGGAGGACATCCTATTGGGACTCTAGGTGAGAGAGGCATGGGAGAAGAAGGAAATAGAAGGATCCAGAAGGTCTCAGAAACCTACAAGAAGAACATTATGATGGGCAGATCTGGGCCCAGGGGTCCTGCTCAAACTGTGGCACCAGCCAAGGACAATACGTGCAGTAAACTTCGAACTCCTACCCAGATCTACCCAATGGACAGGACATTCTCCACAATTGAGTGGATAGTGGGGTCTGACTTTCACACAAACTCTGGTGCCCCATATTTGACCATGTCCCCTGGATGGGGAGGCCTGGTGGAACTCAGAGGAAAGATAGCAGGCTACCAAGAAGAGACTTGATACCCTATGAGCATATACAGGGGGAGGTGGTCCCCCTCAGTCACAGTCATAGGGGAGCGGAGTAAGGGGAAAATGGGAGTGAGGGAGAAATGGGAGGATACAAGGGATGGGATAACCATTGAGATGTAATATGAATAAATTAATAAAATGTATTTTAAAATAGCATGTACAGTTCTCTACTCAATGAATAAACACAAAATTTAAAATTAATGATTAATAATAATATTGAATAATAAAAACCAATAAATTATAATTATAATATATGAAGAAAAATGAGTCACTCAGTTATATTTGTGGTTTAATGAGAGAATGCTGAAGGCAAACTACCAATAACATGGTGGGACCATGAGCTTGTCCTCGTGGGACTCACAGCCTATTGAGGAAGGTAACTCTAAAAGTCGGGGCACTAATCTTCAGTAACTTTGATATAAGGGTTCCTATGACATAAAACCCACATGGGCTGGGAGCATGGGTCAGTTGCATGTGTCTTGCAAGCACAACGGTGTCCCTTGGATTACCATAATCCATCTTTAAAAAGAAAAAGAAGGAAGTAAAGAAAGAAAGAAGAAAGAAAGAAAGAAAGAAAGAAAGAAAGAAAGAAAGAAAGAAAGGGACGATGGCACACACTTGTAACCATAGGGCAGAGGAGATGGAGACAGGCAGATCCCTAGCGCATGCTGGCAATCCAAAAGAGCTACTTGATAGGTTTCATGCCAGTAAGAGACTCTGTCTCAAAAAAAATTGACTGTAGATTGTTCCTGTGCATCATGTCTGCTTTGCACACGTACCTACAAATAAGCACACATGCACCCTCCACATCCATGCACACACACACACACACACACACATACACACACACACAATTGGTACTAATTTTACACTTTAGGAAGGTGCAAGTTCTTTGACAAAGGAAGAAGACTGGCCCAAAGAGCAGGACCACTAGGCTAGAAGGAACAGGCAGATTTAGGCAGATTTTATCCAAAGAGCAGCGAGACTGACAGGGTAGATTATGAGTGAGAAGTGTTGAGAGATGCAGAAAGCCAGGGAACTCACTCCTGCAGGAGGTTCAGATTACAACAGATAGTCAGAAATTACTGAACCAGATGAACAGAAACACCATACATCGCTGTACTCTTTAGGACAAATAAGCTTTTATTTATATCCGGTCAACACTTCAGGAATCAAACTGCATTGCATGATGGAACCCAGGGCCCTGCAAATGATGGGTAAATTGCTGCTGAGCAACATCCTGGCTATTGCTAAACTCCTCTTGGAAGACAGTGAGGAACTTGCCATAGCATCCCATGATCAACACTTATTGATCCACACATCCCAGGTAAAGTGAGGCTACCCTAAAACTGCAATCTCATTGCACACAAATGGGGCATGGTAGCAGACACATAAAATTATTACAGGTAGCTTTATAATAGTACTAGTAAGAAGGAAAATCACATCAGCCCTTCATTCTTACTTCTCCTTTTGTTCTGTTCAATAAAGCAGGCCTTGCCTGGTTTGTTTCATATTGTATCACCTTTGCTATTCACCTATGAGTAGACTAAAAAAAAAAATGATCCTCTCTTTGTAACTCTGGGTGTTTTTCTCCAATCTGATATTGTTAGAGGGAAAAAAGGAAATAGAACACACGGCTCTGGGAACAGCGATGCTGGCTATATATTTTTTAAAGTCAGAGATGAGTGAAGAGTGTGTGGAATAGCAAGCTATTTGCTTCCCGTCACCTATAGTTTACAAGAGCAAACATGAAGCTCCTGGAATGTGTGCAATGTGCGCCATGCTGAATTTGAGGTCATCCTCTCGCTTGTCCGAACATGACTTCTTAGTTCTTAGATCCAAAACTTTAGACGCCTGTGAAATACTTGGAGGGGTTCCAAAGAAGAGCAATGAAAGTGATAAAAGATTTTGAAGGCTAGTGCCTTTGAGAGCAGACTAAACGAACAAGAATTATTTCTCCTCTAAATGAGAAGGCAGAGATAATTGAACAGTCTTCAAGTATATGGAAGTTTTTATGGGTACAGCAATGGCATCTTGATCCATGGAAGTTTGAGGAGCAGGTCCTAGGCAAAGGGGGAAAAAACTCAGAGAGAGAGAGAGAGAGAGAGAGAGAGAGAGAGAGAGAGAGAGAGAGAGACCTAGTGGGGGAGGGGAAATGTGTCACTATTTCCTTCATAAAAGCCCTTTATTGAAAAAATGATATTATCTAGCCGGAGGTGTCATGTTCTGTCTACGTGAATACTGGGATAAGATAAATGACTTTTAAGAATCTCTAAAGTCAGTAGGGTTTTTTTTTTTTAAAGGTCTTGCATTTGAGAGGACTCTGAGGGCAAATAAATTCTTGGCTAAGATTTTATTCTTTTCTGATTTATACTCTTTATACTTTTCTGAAACAGTAGCATACCCCAATCATTAGTGGTAATATCTGTAACCAGCATGCCACTGGCTTCTACTGTATTAACTGGTTTAGCATCCTACTTCCAAAACCATTTCTGCTGTTATACTCCTTGGGTCATCACTATTGCACTTATCTCCCTACGCTCTGATAACACATTGCGCTGAACCCTCTCATCTCTTTCTTCTCAAAACAGAGGATGATAAATTTATAGAACAATATAATAGTTCTGTTAAAACCTTCTTCCCTTTAAGGAGAAAATCTATGCATAGAAACACCTGCCTGTCTTTGGCTGTGTACTGAGTTATAATTTTATGACTGACAACAGCATACCGTTCCATTTACAATCTCTTTAGAAAGGTGGATGATAACCGAAGCTAGGACAATACAATAAAATACGATGCCTGCAATAAAACATCAGACTTCATGCTCCTGAAATGGGTTCATGCAGATCCCTATATCTCTGTTTACGGGGAATTTTAAGATAGTCACAAAACAAAACTGCCAAGCATGAAAGAATAATTCCTTTAACAGCTGTTCAGTAAGGTCAAAACTACAGAAACTATTGAAGGTTACAAAAGTATAGTTAGAACTCTTGGCAGTTCACTTCAGCATTGCAACAACAGACTTCAAATCATCTGCTTGCATCCTGTCCTGATGTTAGAATGCTTATCAATTGTTATAAGAGTTTAGAAGTTTGAGATCAATTCTGTCATCTGACTTTCCATCTCATGCCATCCTGACTGAGGAGACAGACTTAATATAAAAAAGCACAGACATCTCTGATTCTTAGTTCAAAACTGAAACAAGCATGGATCAATAGGGACAATCTGACACCAATATCCCAATTTCTGCACAGACATAAGCAATAGGAAAGCTGTTGTTCACAGTCCTGAAAATGTGCTTTCTACATGCACTATTGACAAAAAGCTGGGCAGAATAAAAAAGTAAATGAAGCTGAATAAGCAACCCATTCTGACAGCTAGAAATCAAAAGTATATTTGGTGGAAAATAACCAAAAAGTGGGAGGGAAAAAAGGCACTAGTCAAAGGGTTTTCGTATGAAACATGGCTATTTTTGTGGCTCACAGCTGTGAACTGAAACATAAACACAATCCAATGACAAAATTGTTTCTTTTCTACTACTTAATAGGAGCGGGTTTCTTCTAACACCTGTACATATAGAGCTTGTCCACCTTATTTTTATTTTTTTTAAAGTGGAAACAAGATTTATTATGCTTTAAATTTTTCTTAAAAAAGAAATGACACATTATTAATGTATATTATGGTAACAGATTTACATGTAACACTTAGACAATGCTGAAAACACACATGTAATATTATACAGACCTAAAAGTACATATTTAAAATAGATATGTACATACATTCTTATATATAATGAAACAGCAATTAATGATGAAAGAGGCGTGAATTTGAAATAAATTAAGGATGAGTTTAAGGTTTACCGCCTGTATTGTCCTTGGCTGGTGCCTTAGTTTAAGTGGGACCCCTGGGCTCAAATCTGCCTATCATAATGTTCTACTTGTAGGCTTCTAGGACCCTCTGGATCCTTCTACTTTGCCATTCTCCCATGATTCTCTCATCTAGAGTCCCACTAGAATGTCCTCCCCTCTGTCTCGGTTTGCTGGTAAGTGAAGGCTTTCGTGGGACATGCCTGTTGGGCTAATATGCAGATATGAGTGAGTATATACCATTTGAGTCTTTCTGCTTCTGGGTTAACTCACTCATTATGATCATTTCTAGCTCAATCCATTTATCCACAAATTTTGGGAATTCCTTGTTTTTAATAGCTGAATAGTATTCCATAGTGTATATGTACCACAGTTTCTTTATCCATTCTTCTATTGAGGGACACTTAGGCTGTTTCCATGTTCTGGCTATTATGAATAAGGCTGCTATGAACATGGTTGAGCAAATTTTCTTGTTGTGTGCTGGAGCATCTTCTGGGTATATTCCAAGGAGTGGAATAGCTCACATACTCTGGTGCCTCACCTTTGACCATGTCCCCTGGAGGGGGAGACCTGGTGGCACTCAGAGGAAGGACAGCAGGTTACCAAGAAGAGACTTGATACCCTATGAACATATACAGGGGGAGGTAATCCCCCTCAGGTACAGTCATAGGGGAGGGGAATAAGGGGAAAATGGGAGGGAGGGAAGAATGGGAGGATACAAGGGATGGGATAACCATTGAGATGTAACAAGAATAAATTAATAAAGGAGAAAAAAAGAAAAAAGTTAAGGATGAGTATAGTATATAAGGGGGTTTCAAAGAGGAAAGGGAACTGTGTAATAATGTAATAATATTATCTTTACAAAAAAATAAAAACACAAAAATTACTTAATCTACATAACATATAATAAACATAATTTATATCATTGGCTTTAATATTGTCATTAATATAATACTGGAAAAGTTAAAACTCCTAATAAAAATTAATTAAAACAAAAATAATAAATATCATAAAGAAATACCCAAATTTATTCTTACAAATCCCATATCTTACTTATTTGTAGGGGAAATATCTTAATGTAGCTAAAATTGAATTACTATAATATTATAGAGTCCACCTTATTATATCTCATCACATTTTAATATAGTCAAAGACTCTCTTAAAGCATGAATTTTATGAAGTAGTGGAATTTGGTTAATATTTTCACATGAAAATCATCCCATGGAATTTCTGATGTAAATGTTCCTTTTGCCCTTCACAGCTCTGGTTAGAGCATATGGGGATTCAAATAAAGGACAGCACAAATAACAGAGCACACAGTGGCCAAGAATAGTGTCTTTCAAGAGGAATCCTTTAGTTTTCTAATTACTAGCTCAGAATATCTTCCATTTCATATTCTGTGTTCTTTCGATGTCTAACATGGCCTCAATATTCTAACAGCCTTGTTGAACTACCTTTGATATTAAAGAAGATTAGAGATGTACTTGGACTGTGGAAATACCTGTTCATATGTGCAAATGGGGTAAAGGGCTCAGCTTTTTGATAGTCCCCCTATGCCTACCCACATTAGCTTGTCTATTGGTGTCAGGTTTAGGCACTGATATTGATGAGAATCCATGGGTGTAACTTCCGACTTGATGAATGTCACACACTTTTTGCCACAGTGGACTGAAACCTCTGGAGAACACTGAGCACCAGTGCCCTTTCCTCCCTTTGGTTCTTTCTGTCAGGCATTTTAGACAAGCAATAAGAAAACTAATCAATTAATATACTAACTTTCAACCAGAATATCTTATAATTTTTGTCTTTACTAGAATTTCTAAAACATATTTATTCAAACTTAAAATGTGAGGACAAGTATTTTTTCTACCCCACTAGCCTTTGACAAGATTGCTCTTTATTTATATTCCAATTAAAATGACCAAATATCCACCCAACATGTAACAGGTGCCTGGCGAGCAACCCCCAATATCTCTGCATTTTCCTAGTTGTACCCATGCTCCCTCATTTCCTTCTGCTCCCATTTTACACAATGAGGTGCATGACCTCCCAAGTAGGAAACTGACCTCTCATTACCAACTTCATCAGTTCCTGTTTCCCCTTCTTTCGCTCATGGCAAACAGCGATATGTGGCATTTATTCAATGGGTGTGTGTAACCAGCGGTGGTGGCAGCCTACTGAACAGCCCTGATGGGGATGTCCCATAGTGACCTCTCTCTGCATTGGTTCCTTAGGTTGGTCAAGATCTACAAACTAGATTGAAGACAAGTTTATTCTTTTGCTGTTCCAAAATCAGGAACTGAAGTATTTTGAGAGCTGTGCCTCTTTCTTTGTCTCTCCCTGGTCTCCAGTGCTGTCAGTCAATCCTTGGTCTTCCTTGGTTTGCAGATTTGTTACATGGTATTCTCTCTGTGTGACTCTGTCTTCATATGGAATTCTTTTTTTGTGTTTAACTTCTCTCTTCTTTGATATATGCTCGCTATGTTAGATCAAGAATCCAACCTTGTCAAGCATGGCTTCATCTTAACGTACCTAAGTACGTTTGCTATAGCCCCACTATTGTAGGACATATTCCCAAGTACCATGAGCTAAGGCTCTAACATATACATAAGATAAATCTCAGCCTACAGATGGCCACAAAGATTTCTCCCTCTCTGTCCTGACTATGGTGCATTCATACCATTCTTGATATTGGCTCCTGCCATCTTGTTGTCAAAGGGTTCCTGGAGTTGGTCAGATTGGGTTATTTCATTCACAGAACAAATCATTGGAATGTGTACTGTTCTTCCTGTTGTTTGAAAGATTTCCTCTTGTGAATTTATTTAATATTTGATTCTATTCTATGACTTAAAAAATTTTAATGAACAGGATAATTTTTCAGACTTGCATTCTTTTTAATCATTATGTATAATAATCTCATCTGGTGCTTTGGGTATTATCTATTGACTATCTATTACAAGCAAAAATGATTGAATAAATTTTATTTTCTTTCCTCTCTCATTTCTTTGCTGTACTATCAAGTTGTGATAGATGAAATGTGCAGCTTATTCCTGCCACCCCTTTATTTTCTTCCCAGCTTTGGTCAATTATTTATTGTCAATTGGGCATACAACTTTAACAATCTGTTTCACATGTACAATCCTATATTCTAGATTTAGCCTTAATTTTAAACACATTGTCAAATAACTATCAGTCATTGTATAGCAGCTGCATCAGTTTTAGAACATGTTTTCTCATTATTTCTAATATTCTATGAAATTATTATTACTTTCTATAATGGCATCTCTGCTCTCTGGGTGCTCCTTCTGAGGGATACTAGTTATGCATATGTGGCACCCTTCATCCGTGTTTTCTGTCTTTTATTTCTGTAGTCACTTTTAACTTTTGCTTCATTCACATTTCATCAAATCTTGAAGTCCATGCCTCATGCTGTGGCTTCAGCAATGAATATTCTCCTCTCCTCCTACTGATGCTAATGTGATCTACATTTCTTATTGTTTTATTTCTCTTCTACTTACTTCTTCCTTCTGTGAGCTCATTATTTATATACTTTTCAGTACCTTGCTCTATTTCTCCATTTTTTTTTTTCTGCTTTAAGAGCCAAACTCCTGGCATTTGTGATTACCATTAGGGATTTTTAAAATATTTATGTCACATAATTTAATCATATGCTCCATGGAAAACACTTCTGATGAGGGTTCTTTTCTGACTTCTCATTCCTTTTCATCTTTGTACTCTGACATCTTTGTATAGATTTTGTATTCCGCTTTTACATAGGATTTGGTTTTAGTCAGATGAGTCCTTCAGAGCTGAGTTGTCTGTGATGGGGATTGTGGGAGGTCAGAGCTATGTTTCAGGCATTAGAGGGACTTCTTCTAATGGTGTGTGAGTGTGTGTGTGTGTGTGTGTGTGTGTGTGTGTGTGTGTGTGTGTGTGTGTGTGGTGTCCTCTGCACTCTTACTTTATTCTCTTATCACAATTTTCCCATCACTCTTGCCTTTGCAGCCTGTCTTCTTCTTCTTCTTCTTCTTCTTCTTCTTCTTCTTCTTCTTCTTCTTCTTCTTTTCTCCATTGTGCCTTTCATAAAGATGGTTTCTCTCCAGTGTTCTCAGGTAGCCTCCCAGTCCTCTTCAGAGTCTCCTCACCAAAATGAAACTTCACTTTTGCAAATCAATGGTGTTTACCTTTTTCACATGTAGTATGTATAATGTCATACTCAGTATTCGCATCTCTAAAAAGCAAGTGACAACAAATTTTCATTCCAAATACACTGGCAATGGTCTGGAGATCATTCTGGTTGTCAAAACTGAGAAGAGAAAAGTAAGAGTCCTCTTGGGATCTTGTGAGTAGAACCTTGGACGCTGCTAAAATATGTTTTTAACGCACAGAATGACTCCTCCAAAACAATGCAAACTGTGAGTAGTACCAAGGTTGAATAACACTGTGTGAATGCTGGAGTTAGAGCCATTTTCTTATTTTCTTTTTTCTAACGTCAATGATAACGTGTTCTACAGCTAGTGATGTTTATTTGGTAATGAACAAGAATCAGAGGTACTCAAAAGAATAACCATGTAATGTTGTTAGGAGGAAAAAATTAAGTTTAACAGGATTCACAAGTGATTCTTCTCTTTGCCCATGGCTTCTTGCTTTCAAGGCTAATAATACAATTATACTTACCCATTCTCTTACAAGTATAGCTATTACAATGCTTCTGATTATGTGACGTGTAGGAGATTCCTAAGACACCTGCAGACTAGAATACTGAAGAGATGGGGTTGAGATCCAGTGTTTTGTCCTAGATGTTGACATCCAAAGTTGATTCCTGCTGCTTGGTCCAGAACATCTCCTCTTGGACTCAAGAAAGGGTCATGTGAGCAAGACCTTATCGCATCGCACAGCTTAAGAACTCCATTCAATTCCCCAGTGACATGTTTGGGTTGCCCATGACTAGAATGCTGTTAGCCTAGCCTTCAATGACTTCAATGCTATCATTGCAACTTACATATTTCTTCCTTCATGCCAACCAATTGTCTTCCCATCTGTCACTGCCCCTTCAGTTCATGCTGCTGATAAGAGAAGTTTTTTAAAATCGACAATTTTGAAAGCTATCTTAACTAGTCATTATCCTGCCTTTGAATTTTGACTGCTTAGATTTACATAGTTTTTAATATTATTTTCTTCTTTCCTGGCCACATGGGATTTATGTATAGAAAATATTTTACTTTCCCTCGCCACTATATTTATCTCGCTTTGAAACTGTGAATACAATTTTATTTGTTTCTGTTGGCTTACAAAATATACTTTGTTAATGAGGCAACACTCACGGGATACATAAGTTCCATAGTGATAAAGACAGTATCGAATTAAGTGAATGAATGGGTCAGTGCATTGAACTTTGTACCAAAAAATAAAAACAATAAAAAGTTGACATCCCAATGAAACTCTACTGTTTATTGTGTAAGATAGGTGAAATTTATATGTGCACTTTGTAAACTTCTAAGCACTATGCAAAGTGGAATTATTGTTGGTATGCAGACAGGTTTCTAGCTTTGTTTATGTTGCCTTTGAACTATGTAAGCAAAAAAAGTAAGTTAAATTCTTGATTTTCAGTTTCCTTATTTAAATACTAGGTGTCCCAAAGGCTGTTTTTGTTTTTTTCTAGGCAATAAAAGACTAATGTTTTATATGTAATTTTTAAGAATGTTACACAATTTTTACCTTTTAAAGAGAATGATAATTATGTTTTTTCTAACCACTCAAGTTTAAGGGAGATAAGCAATTTCTATTTTTATTTTTTATTCTTTTTTAGGTCAATTAGTTTATATATACATTTTTTATTTTTATTTTTTTTTATTATTATTATTATTATTATTATTATTATTATTATTATTATTATTAATATCTAGATACTTGGTCTTCAACTCCATCAGAGACTTGAGAAGGAATAAACTTGATTACCTGAGTATTCTGGGAGTGCAGGCTAGTAGCTTTCCAAATAAGAAGATGGCAGAGACAGTTTGCTACCTGAATAGTCACCCAAAACTCTCTATAATGTTGGAGCATCTTCTTCAGCCTTCTGGCCCAATATATCTGACAGACATATTTGTGAAGCAAGAACTACTGAGGACTTGCTTACCCTGTCTAGGCAGAGTTTGGCTGTTGACTCTGGCAGCATCCAAGCTTGCCCTTTTTCAGACAGAACTCTGTTTGTGGTAGAAACCATGACATTTTTCCCAGTGGGTTGTTTGCCACATTTGAAGCCATCTCCATAAGGAGGTTCTTTGATGCTCATCATCCTTTTTGAGGTAGGTTTGGTGTTGTCAGGAGTTAACCTGTCTCATTGTCAGTGAATCTTTAAAATAATAAAAGAAAATCTTTAAATGCCATATTCTGTATGCCTCTGAGGTTTTTGAAGACCTTATCTAACCATCCGAACTTATCTTTCTATAGAATCATATCTATCTGCTGCAACTAAGATGTATATTCTTGTGATAAGAGTTGACTAGTAAATGACATGACCATGATTTGATCAACTAACAATTCACTTGTATAACTTATTTATCCTAAACAGCCTGCACTAGCACTTTCAAAATATTGGAAGTAAACTTTGTATTAAAATTGAGTTATATAGGCACAATACCTCATATCAGAGTAGAAATATATATATGTGTGTGTGAAGAATATCTTACTTTCGAATTCTATACTACTGTAACTAGAATTAAACTTATTTTGCACCTATATACAAAATTCAAGACATCTCCCAGGACATTTTCAAAGAAAGCTTCCAATCCCAATTGATTCAGAATTTCAGATTATCCCACACAGGAGACTAATTAAGTCTAGAATTTCTCAACATTTAGAAATTTGACCACAAATGTTGTACCACCATTTCCTCAATTTTATTTGGGCCCCTACAAAGGTACTATTCGTTCCAAATCAGCTGGAAGAACCTTAAGAGAATGACACCCCATTTCCTTTAAGGGGGATCTGGTGGGTTTTTGGTTGCTTTTAGGGGGCTATAGAGGATTATTATGAATAGGAGTTAGTTACAAATTATTATTGGTCTTATTTAGAGAGAAAGCAAGGTTAGGATCAGTGATGTCTCTCTTTTCCTTTATCTTACATTCTTAGGTTTGGAGATAGGGGTTGCAAAGAAAGAAGGGAGAATATAGAAATATATAAGGACGATAGAACAAAAAATAGATTAATGAATCTACTCCTCAACCCAATGCCTCAATTGTCACTCACAATGTTATTTTTAATTCACTGATAAGGAATTTCTTATTCCTCATTTGCACCATTGATATGAAACACAGTGCGTGGTACATTGTGTTATTGAAAAATGTTCAGATGAATGACTATAACAGCATTTGGTCATTATCAAAAATAGCTTATATGTAACTTAGTTGTAATCATACTAGAAGCAACAATAGTTTCCAGAAGGCAGGGTGTTGTAGGTACTGTACTCACTAATATATTTACTTCAACACTGGTGCAAGGTTGATAAAAATCCTTAAAGATAAAAATGAACATCATATTTTAGGTTGGAATAAATGACCTCTTTGCTCATTTTAAATTCCCCCTAGCATTTGTGATCACTCTATGGAATCTGTACAAACTATAATCTGAAAGAAATTGGTGGTATTTTTACAGTACGTGAACACAACCACCTGATTTATAGTTCAATCTGTTAATGCACTCTGTTTTTAGCCCACCTGGCAGTTTTATGCATTGTGAATTTAAAGAGGAGCTCAATGTAACATAAGCTTTACAAGCTGGGGAAATATTATTGAAATGAAACATGAATGAAGACCATTTAAACAATAAAATAATGTGTATAGACTATATATTTTTTTAATTTTAGCTAATACATGCCTTAGGTATAAATTCTGATATAAGTTGATGGTCTTATGAGACTGTAAAGAAGAAATTCAAAATAAACCTATTATTACACTATTGTTAATCATGCTGCCTTCGTGCGCTTATAGAAAAGAAGCACGGCCACGAATTATCTGTAAAGAATTAAGACTGTGTGTCAACTACATTTTCATCTGGCACTCACAGAAGTGTACTTGGGGAAATGTTGTCAGAAAAAAAGATGAGACCTGAGAGATGAACTAACAAAGAAACGATAGCTCATTGACCATCACTTCTTTTATGACTTTCAGTTTTATTATCATTTAAGGAATTTGATCCACTCCTGTTGCAATACAAAATAGGGCCTGTATAAAGATAATCCTAGAAAATATGTCACTGAGATTAAGCAGTGGTACACCAGTGAATGTGATTCACTCTTGAAGAAAGTATCTCTAATATAGTGTTATCTGTTCTGGATTGTTCTGAGGACATGTGCCAGTACCTGTGCCATCTATTAACTGCCAAAGCTGCATTCTTTGGTGACCCATAGAATTTTGGTTTCCTCTAACTTAATTATTTTATCATAGTTGCTCTCTGCAATTAAATCTATGAATTTCAAACTATAAAACACCAGTACCTTACTACATTATCTGCATTAAGCTTTCACAGAAATCTCATTTATTACTCATATTTACATACTTAAAAAGGCTTTTAATATATGTATTGTAAAACATATTCACATAGCTTAGGGGAAACGCTATTTTGTTTATATAAATATATCTATTTTGTCTCACTTTTAAAACTAGAACCATGAGTCATAGGAATAATATGGGCTTTATATACTGAATTATAATATATTTTTCAAAGAATGATAGAAAAAAATGAGTTTTCAAATAGATGTTTTATCTCTTAAGCACATGGGGAAAATATCCAAACTGCCTCTGATTGTCACCATGTTGATAGAATATTTAGCTGTAATGTGAAAAAAATTAAATATGCCTTCTTATACATTAGAAAAGAAAAATCTACACTTGAATATATCTAGTAACTGCCATCTAATGTGCTTTTAGCCTTAGCATTTAATTACTGGGTAACGAAATTCCACATCTTCATACTAAAACTGCCAGTTTAAGAAATTTTGAGGCTATAGTCCTCCCTGCTCATGGAACAAGGAGGAAAACTCTGAGGAATGAAGGAAAGTGATGAATTAAATAAGTCACTCCTCATGTGAATTGCAGCACACTATTCAGGCTAATTTTTAAAAGAGGCGCCACTTGGATTCACTCCACCGTTTACGGGGGTCACAGTGTGTGTGTTTTTCCCTGTAATGCTCACTGAAGAGTTTGGTTCGGGAACTTGCGGAGGTCACGGGATATGACAAAATTCATTTTACTGGAGTGTCCTGGTTATGAAAATTGCTTGTTCCAGTGGTCGATTTCACTACTTCATTTACAGCGTAAGTGTTCATCCTGTTCCCACTGGCTGGGATTTGACCCCTGCAGGTCTCATTTTGCTTCTGAAATGTGGGTCAGCAGTGTCGTCAGATTCTTTCTCTCCTGTAAAACATTTTAGCTTTAAGTACTTGACACTACAGCTTTCTAAAAGAACGGGTTCGGGGCGGGGGGTGGGGGAGTCTCACTGGATGGCATTTATGACCTGCAGAAGTATCATTGCCGATAACCTCGCAACTCATCTTCAATAGTCACAAGAAGGGCAACACAATTGTCAATCAGGCTTCCGATGACGACCACCTCAGCCAACGTGCTGCGGCATAGACACACAGACCTTGTTTCTTTATGAGAAGCTGTTCAAGCCTATCCTAACCAGAGCTCAACAAATATGAACTTCCCTTCTCCACAGCAGATTTAGGGGGCTGTTGATGTCTTAGGCGTATATTAAAGGGATTTGTGGCGTTGAAATGGAGCATTTAAGTGTTACCTTACATACTCAGCCTAATCCTCTGACTCACGAGCCAGGGGGCAGGTTTCTTGAAAACCTTTAAGAGCCTTTCCAGTACATGTATAGCATATAAATTAATAGAAATGCCTCAAAACCATTGCTTTATTTTACCCTAGGAATGCATTCTACATTCTGACTTTGTAGAAAGAGTGGTAAGCAAGGGGTACTTGTCAATTTCCAATAACTACCTGCCCATCAAACCATGTTTTAGAATTTGGTACTCAAACAATAATAAAAATAAGAGGAAATTAACCTAAAATCTAAACTGTTCACTGTATTTTAACAACCACTTCACTTTTCTTATTATTAAGTAAATATCAATTGCTCTTAAAGACTAAAATGGAATTTATATAAAATGTGACTAGAAAGAATCTAAGCAATTATATTATAATAGAAAGAAAAGACCCCAAGATATGTGCCTCAACCTGCCAAGTCACCATCGTAAAACCAGATGGCCACACTTCCACTAGCAGAATGACAGCCATTTAAAATGTTTCCTTTATGGAGAAATTATGTCTGCTTTTACCCAGTGAGAACCAGACCTGTGTGCTTCATTTGTAAATGAACTTTTACCAGGCCTAGACCTGTTTCTCAAATTCAGAGGCAGAGAACGGAAGATGGGAGCAAAGCCAATTGTGCTGGCTTGGTCTATGAGACAATTATTATTTCTCCTTCAGGAAAAGAAGCCAGCTATAATAACTGTATGTTAAGACAAACAATAGAGGCACACTGTAAGAACTGACTTAGGCAATAAGAAAAAGCAAAGCTGGCCTGGGTCATGTGTTGATCACCTATCACTCTCCTGAGTTTCCAGTCCGGAAGAGATCTCCCCTCTTTCATGTGATACGTGCCCAAAATCCCAACACACTTTTACAGAGGATCTAAAGTCTTCAGCCAATTGTTGTGATGATTTTATCACAGCATTTCCTGGAAACTGCATTGCAGTGCTCATTACCCACAATGCTTTTGGCTCCCGGAGGTGAGTTACTGGGGTTGAACAAACAATGAGGAACACCTGAGAGAAAACTCGTGCTAGGAGATAAAAATAATGTTGATGGTTTAACAAATAGAGCACTAAGGTCAGATTATCTTCACGTAATTCTGTTATTTGATTGGTAATCTTTAAATAAGTTCACAGGAAAGGCATGCATTGACAAAAAAAAGGGGAAAAGTTTGGTTATCAATTTAAAAATACCCTAAAAATTGTACAAAAATATAAAATCACTGCCTTATTTTTTATATATATAATAAAAGATAGGTCTGTATATTTTTAAATAATTTTCCCTTTATGAAAAAGTCACTTACTGCCCTTAGTGACTCTAAGAGCATATTATGTTCAGCTATGCATATTTCTATACAAATGAATTATTTTTAACCACAATAGTTTACTATTGACCATTGTAATCAAAGAATAGAAAAGACTGAACTTAAATAGATCTCCCATTGGCTTATTCTGAATTGTCTGAAAATACACTAAAACTTTTTTTTATAATAATTCCCACTATCACAATCTCTCCATGTGTTTTCTTGTGAGTTGGGTTTGGTTTGGCTTGGTTTAGTTTTCCTTGCAATCCTCGGGGCATCTGACTCTGCACCAATCACCTAGACTCCTCTGTGTCATAGATTATAGATTCCACTGACTTTCAGTGGTCGTTTGTACACATCTTTCTAAGAGTCATTCCTTTACCAAGAAGTTTTCTTTGGGCTCTAGGGGTTCCCTTAGAAGATAGTTCTGACACCATAAAGGTTTAATTCTTGGGTCTTTTGGCTGGGAAAGAGTAACAGAAATGGAAAGCAGGGACCAGGGTAACAGTGATGGAAACTCTCATGTACAGTGGGAAAAATTACATTGTTTACAGGAAATTTGCCAAAATCACTGTTCGTTCTTTTGTCCTTAACGCCATACATGTATAAATGTGGTGTCAGTTTCTCGGGTTCGGCAAACATTCTAGCATGTGCTGTTTGAAGAGTGTACTTAGTACCATAAGGAAATATGTAAACTTCAGCCTTTGTGAAGAAGCTGAGTGAGTAAAGAATAATCACTTGGGTGCCACTGGGATTTTTGGAGTTACTGTGTGTTAAGTATGACCGATAGGTAGCACCTTTATCTCTTCTTTATCTCTCTCATTGACACATGGACACAACTATCATGTGCCATATTCTCAAAAGAGGAAATATCATTTCTTCAACATGGATTTGCTTGGTCTGGGCAGTAGTGGCCTTACCTGGAGCTCAGAATGTTGATGCCCAGTCCACAAGACTCTAAAACACTTTGTTTAAAACTAGAAAATGAGATGGGTGTGGGGGCACACGCCTGATATCCCAGCACTCAGGTAGGAAGAGGCAGTTGGATCTCTGTGAGTTCGATTCCAGCCTGGTCTACAAAGTGAGTCCAGGGCAGCCAAAACTACACAGAGAAACCCTATCTCAAAAAAGCAAAAAAAAAAAAAAAAAAAAAAAAAAAAAAAAAAAAAAATCAACAACATAAAACAAAAACAAAACAACAACAAAAAAACTCAAAATGTACAAAATAGTTAAATGAACACTCTTTAATCTCTTTAATATTTACAAAGGGGTTTGCCCCCTGCAATTAAACAAATTAATAAATACACGAGCAATACTATTCTTCAAGCCTTTTTGTAAATGTGAGGATTTAGTATTCTATGTTCCTCAATGGTTGATCCTAGGACACACAGAAGGAGGTTAGCGGATGTTGGTGTGGTTTCTGAGGGCAAGCCTGTCTGCCACCCCGTGAACAGAGTAGATGGACATAGGTAGTTAAGCTGCGGAACGCTCTTCCTTCCTGCTGTAACATGTCTATAAACACTTGAGCCAGGAAACTTTGGCTTAGACCTCTAAATCAGATGTATTTTGTCTTTCTCTCCATAAAAGCATAGTTACTCGATTCCGCTCTGTTTCCTTAGAATGTTTACCATCACAGCGTGTTTCCTGTTGCCTAGATAAGAAAAGCCATCATCATTGATGAGATAGACTGGCTGATTTTCTTTTAGGAACGGTGAAGTGCCATCACTTATAGTTGGTTGTCTAGCTAGGCTCTGAGCTATTTTTAAGTATCTCGGTAGGTCTGGGCACCACAGAAAGATACAGAAATAGAAATCGGTGGATTCTAGATAACATTGTTAGAACTTGCCAGGTTGAATTATGAGACGTGACCGCAGACTCCCAAAGCAAAAATGAGCTGAGAGAAAAGGTGGAGAATATCCGGTCCTTGACTCAGAGAACAAGAAAGGCGATGAGACAGGGATGTAGTGCTTGAGGATTTGGAGGCTAGGCTTCCTCGCCACACCCTTAGAGGAGCTGTGTAAGCTGACTAAAAGATTCACCGCCTCAAAGAGCGGAAGGACCCTGCAGGGTTAACATGAGATGCTAGTACCCTGCTAGGTGAGTTAGGATATGTGGCTTCTCGGGGTGTGCCCACACAGGGAAGGTCTCCAGAGAAGTCTCAGATACCATCCTCGCCTATGACAGACCTCTAAGTTAAAAAAGAGAAGCATGTGCTGAGCGCTCAAGACTGGGAGGACCCTGTGTGACAGCAGATCACGATTGGCAACAACTTAGTGGATTGTTCTACCATTAACCTACAGGAGCTTCCACTGAAAATCTGTGGGAGGGTGGACATAGCTTTCTGATTACGTTAATTCTCAGAAAACAGAATATTCTGGAATGGGCTCCTGGCATAAAAGGATTATCCTTGGCTTAAATACAGTCTGCAGGAATGGATAAGGAGTGAAATGTTATCATCAACCATACCAACTTAAGCTATATTTGAGTGAAATGTTTAAAAACTTTTTTCTTCAGGCCTCAGCTCTAGATTCTCTACTAAATAGTGATATCAAGTATAACATAAAATAGAATTACTCTGTGATAAAATCCTAGCCCAACTGATTCTTCATTATGGTCTCAACAGTATATAAAAATAGGTTCATTATGATATATGGTGTTAAGTGTAATAAATCATTCATTCAATTTTTTCTAATATTTGAATGGAAAACAACAACTAAAATAAGAAAAATCAACCAGAGGAGTGTTTACATAATCTTTCCCCCATCTGCAGCCTCTCTCTCTCTCTCTCTCTCTCTCTCTCTCTCTCTCTCTCTCTCTCTCCCTTTCCTCTCCCTCTCCCTCTCCCTCCTCTCTCTCTCTCTCTCTCTCTCCCCTTTCCTCTCCTTCTCCCTCTCCCTCCCTTCTCTCTCTCTCTCTCTCTCTCTCTCTCTCTCTCTCTCTCTCTCTCTCCCTCCCTTCATTCATTCCCTCTCCCTCTTTCCCTTCCTTCTTCCATCTTATCATTCCCTCTAAATTCTTTGCCCTCCCAGACTTCATATGAAAGAAGAAAGTGAATATAGATTCAGGGGAATTTTTAAATTATGCAAAAATTTCTGTCTTAGTAGTTATGTGTGGGGAAAAGTATACCATCATAAAAATTAGAGTTAAAATTGTCATGCTTAGAAGCCATCAGTCTCCACTGTGGAGATGCATAACTTAAAGAGAAAAAAAAAAAAAAGACACACGAACTGGAGAGGCGACTCAGTGGTGAAGACACTATCTGCTCTTTGAAAGGTCCTGAGTTCAATTTCTGACAAGCACATGGTGGTTCACAATCGTCTATACTGGGATCTGATGCTCTCTTCTTGCATGAAAGTGTACATGCAGATAGAGCACTCACACAGAAAGTAAATAAGTAAATCTTCAAAAATAAAAAGACATGTGAGGACATGGGCTGCTCTTAGCATATCCAGAATTTGGGATTTGGAGTTAAAAGAGTTGGAGAGATGAGTGATGGGAAGGGACTCCAAACAACTTAGTAATTGGACTGACTGAGAGCAAAGCAGAGTGGCTGGAAATGAAGGCCACAGCGAAATAGATCATGCATTTGTTCTTGCTTGATACTGGCAGCGCTGGGGAGGTAAAGTGGGTGCTAATTGTTAACAAAGAAGAGCACAGTGAAGATCAAAGAAACTAGTCTGTGTACAGCAGAACACTCACATTTGAATAAGAAAATGAAGGAATAGATTGATTATGAAGTTTAAGCTTAAGATTATACTGAGGAGGTCCCGGCACTGTGGACACAGTTGGGAAGACTTGAAGCATTGTCGTTTCAATGCCATTCGAATCACGTCTTTCCTATGGCCAAGCAAAAGCGAATAGTGTACCCACAAGAATCTCAAAGTTAACTCAGACTTCTACAGCGCAAATAAGAAGAAATAATTTGTTACATATGTCAAATGGCTTGCGTTTATGTTTATTATTTTAAAATTTGTTTTCAACTAATGTGTGTGTGTCTGTGTGTGTGTCTCTGTGTGTATGTGTGTGTCTGTGTGTCTGTGTGTGTCTGTGTGAAAGAGAGAGAGAATGGTGTGTGTGTGTGTGTGTGTGTGTGTGTGTGTGTGTGTGTGTGTAAAAGATTTCTCCCTTGCTCCATAAGCTATAAATATCTTTCTTTCTCTAACATAATTTTGATCTGGTAGCATCTCATTTGGTTCTATAAATATTCAATATTCTTCTGTCATTTGTTCACATGTGTCAAGTACTGACCTCTTTATCAGATTAGTTCTATGATCAAATAAGGGAAATATTCTAATACTGTTATGATTTGTCTAGCAAGGTTAAACAATTAATCTTTGAACATTCCCAAGTAGTCTAAAAATCTACAACTTTGGGTAAACTTGACAATTAAAACTGTTAAAGCTCATCTTCTCCACCAAAAAAAAAAAAATCACTTTAAAACTTGCTGATAAGATTAAATATACCCAGGGAATTGTTTCTCCAATTTTAAATTATAAATTATCATTTATTTATTCCCTTTATCGTGGCTCCTAGACAACAACATTTGCATTAGTGATTTGTTTCAGAAAGTCCCTTAGAAATTGTATCATAGTAATTCCTCTAGAAAAATAAAAGTAGCCTCTAAAAATTACAAATAAGAGCTTGGGGAGATGGCTCTGCTTGTAAAGGTGCCTCTCACCCAGTCTGACAGCCAGAGTTCAATCTCTGGAACTCACCTGGTAGAAAGAGAGACTCCACTGAGTAGTCCTCTGAGGTCCTTCCAGGCTCTGTGACATTCACAACACTGCTTCCCTACAGAAAAAAAAAATTAAAACTATAATAAAACATATTGCAAATAAAAAGTGTAAGTATAGAATGAATTCATTATAAAATTTCCAAACAATATATGTAGAAGTACATCCTGCTGCATGTGCTTTCTTATGCTCTGAGTACATAAGAAGCCCACTTACAGCCACCCTTCTCCCCCTTAAAAGAAACCGACATCAGTTCCTACACAGTTTTATTGTGTACATCATTCCATTTGGATTTTTATTATGCATGTAAATTTTTTTTTCTGGGGCTGGAGGTACACTTGCTGCAAGAGGACTTGAGTTTCGGCTCCCAGCACCCACATGGTGGCTCAAGACTTAGTGTAATTGCAGTTCCCTCTTCTAGACTCAACGGGTACCATGTGTCTATATGCACAAGCATGGTGCACATAGACACACATGTCAAATACAAATAAATTATTCTAATAAAGTAGCTTCTATATCCCAGTTCAGTCTCTCAGTCCGTAGACTTATGAAACTTTCAGGATAACACAATTTAGCATTCCCAAGGTCAACACTCTCAAGCACAAGTATCATAGTACATTGTTTGATATCCATAATCTTCATTTTAAAAACCAAAAATGAAAATTGACACACGTCCCTAGTGTTTTCTTGCTTTGTTTTGATGAATGTATTGTCGGCACATACTTCAGACTCCTACATCCAAGTTCGTTTTATATAGCTACTATGCTATATACATATGTCTTCCCAGAAAAGCTGAGTTTCTTCCAACTCATTCAGTCATGTCCCAAGGGGAAAGTCCATGGTGAATAAGGAAATATTTGAGGAACATAGGAGTGAATGAGTGGACTGCGGTCTCCTCCTTGTGCTGTGAAATAGTCTATTTTATTAAAATGATAGATTTTGCATTGTTATTGAAACATATATATATATGTATATATATATATTCAGTTATATTCAGCTATATTCAGTTATCTCTATCCATCCTTAGCACAGTTATCTCATACATTTCAAAGAATTAATTTGTATGTTTTCCAAGGCCTTACAGTAGCATTTAGTGTGAATTTGTAAAAGTGAAAACAGTAGAAACATCTAACCCACAAAAGAATGCAGCAATACATAGCAAAAAGCAGTCATGGTTCCCTATAGCAAACTTTCCTGATCAAATCATTTTAGTAACTAAATATTTAACAAGCAATAAAGCAGATATTTATATTTATTTACATAGCAGTCAATCTATGCTCCACAAAAGCTAAATTCCCATCCCTAACCATGCTTTATTCTCCTTGACATTAGTTTACAACAAATGGCACAATTGTGCAGAAAGAATGGAAGAAAAACCCCATAATAAAAACCATTCACTATGCCAGATCTGTCATTACATTTTCCTGTTCAGCTGCCAGATGTATTGCATTATACTATCAAATTGATAGATCTAGTGTTATTTCTACATTTACCATTTTACAACAACAAATAGAAATATAAGAAAGCTTTGGTAACAAATCTTGCTTAATATGTATGTGAAGGAGACAGTTTGTCTAAGAGAAAAATATAACTGATGACAGATTTCATTTCAGTCAGCTTGTGCTTATTAAGATGTCTACAAACAAAAAGCTGGGTCTGGGTACATCTCTTTCTGCAAACAAAGGGAAGTTTTAATTGCTTTAATCAGCATTTGCATTGTCTTCATGGTGACACAGAAAAACAATTCAGTTCCAATCAGGCAACATCTTCCAGAAGGGAACTCTTCAGTTAGAGTTGAAGTAAACCTAATAACATATTGCCTATAATTCTAGAATAAAGTTTAACAATGTAATACTCGGCTGACTTCTATTTAAATTATTCCTAAGCCATTAATAGAAAGGCTGGTGCTGGGTTTTTGCTATGTCCTTATTAGGAATATCATTTTCAGATATAAAAAGTGACTCCCATAAAATGAGAAAGCAGACTGAGCAATCATCTCAAATGTCAGCACTACAAGCCTTCCTCACCAACTATGTCTCAAACATAAAGAAGGCTGTGCTTTCCAGGTAGTCTTTTCAACTTTGTCTCTCAGATATGCATTCTGTCCCTACTAGATGCAAGATTCAGATATAAATTAGCAATATACTGAAATAACTAAAGAATCTTAGAATACTGAGTCTGCAGCCTGATATTTTGACATGGAACATTTTCAAAACTCTTGGCACTCACCACAAGGAAGAATGTGGAAAAAGAAAAAGACCCTTTGCTAGGAAATGTCACTACAAGCTTCAATGAGGCAGAAGATTCTCCCTTTTTTATTCTAGGATCATACATACGTATCACTTGCATCCTATAAATGGGGCAACGATTCTACTCAGAAATCTTATTAATGGATGGGAAATTTAAAGTGCAGCATCAAAGAAAATTAAGTGGGGGAATAGAAAGACCCAGAGCGGACAGGAACATCACAAGAAGACCAACAGAGCCAACAAATCTAGGCCCAGGAAGGGGCAGCAGAAATTGATGCACCAAACAAGGACCATGAATCCAGAGGACCTAGGCCCCCTACTCAGATGTAGAGATAGGCAGTTCAATCTCCATAGGGGTCCCCTAGTAAGGGGAGCAGGGGTTGTCCTTGCCCTGGACTCTGTTGCCTGCTCTTTGATACTTCCCCCTGGTGGGGTGTCTTACCAGGCCACAGAGGAAGAAGATGCAGGCAGTCCTGATAAGACATGGTTGCCTGAGTCAGTTGATAGGGAAGAAGGGCTCCCCTTCTTTAAAGACTAGTGGAGGGGTATGGTGGCGGGGTATGGGGGGTGAGGGAGTGAGGGTGGGATCAGAAGGAGACGAGAGAGGTGGCTGTGATTGAGATGTAAAGTGAATAAATTTTTTAAAGTAAATTTAAATGTTTTAAATTTTATTTTATTAATTTATTCATATTATATCTCAATGGTTATCCCCTCCCTTGTATCCTCCCATTCCACCCTCTCCCATTTTCCCCTTATTCCCCTCCCCTATGACTGTGATGGAAGGGGACCTCCTCCCCCTGTATATGCTCATAGGGTATCAAGTCTCTTCTTGGTAAATTTTTAAAAAAGATTTAAAAACTGAAAGTAAGATAGAGATGGTGGGTAGGGACCTCATTTCAGTTCTATAATCTTGAGTAAGCTTTTTTTTCCCTCCTTCTGTAGGCCTGGATTTGCTCATGTATAAAATGAAGGTTCATTCTATTGTGTATGAGAAAAAATAAGACAAAACACAGAGCCTCTTATACGGAGCAAGTATGTGCTAGTACTGATAAGTGTTAGGACCTTTAATCCTTAGGTCACCTTCTAGAGTGCACATGAGATAGTTCAACGACCATATCAGGGACATGTTGATTGTAGTAGCAAGACCACTTTGGACACCTTTGTTTTCAGAAGTTATATATATATATATATATATATATATATATATATATATATATATATATATATATTATATAAATATATATTATATATATATAATATATAAATATATATTATATATATATAATATATAAATATATATTATTATATACTACACATATACTAAATATAGTATATAATACTAATATATATTACATATACTAGAATTGATTTAGAAATTCAAGTATGCCTATTTAAAAAACATGCATGCAAAGATGCTTTCTGGAGGCGCTTACATGCATGGAGCAGATTTAGGTGTACATTTATTTTCATCTTTTCAGTTTTAATAAACTTAATGTCAGAAGATGTCACATGTTGGTTCTATCTTTCTTCACAGGACTAGGTAATTGTGAGCAAATTATGTAATCTCTGTGCCTTGGTCTGTTCAGATATAAATCAGGACTTCCCTTATGAGATGGCTATTTGATTTCTGTAGCATCAGCATCCAATTCTTAGACTAGAGCTTGGATTTCACCGTGGGTTGTTGTTGTCCATCAGTGGTCATGGCACGCCTCAAGACAAAATGCTGCAATCCCCAAAAGCAAGAACCAAAAATCTTTAAGTATCCACGTCACATATTCTAATCAACAAGATGAAAAGCTGAATAACAGGTACCTTGGTGCAGGGTTTGAGAAAGTCATGCTCTTTCTCAGGGTTCTTCCTCTACCACCCCTCCATCCACCCTGCACCCCATCCCTCCACCACACCCCCTTCAGTCATGGGGCCACATTTTTCTGTGAAGGAATTTAGGTGATTCCAGTGATAAGGAAAGAGCCTATGGCAAATTTTCCCTTCTTTCCTGGAGTCACCCTATCACCCTACCAATATTAAACACAAAAACAATTAAGAAAAAACATCTTCTTTCAAGGCAGTCACACCCCAGTTGGTGAAGAAAACTTAAATGCAACAACAAAAGCACGCGTTCTACACAATAGCAGTTACAACATAATCCACATGAATATAAAAACCAAGGCAAGGCATATTTATCTGTGCGTCCCGCAGAGCCTGGTAATAATGCTCAATAAATGTTTGCTGGATTGAACTGAATACATTAGCAAGTATAAACAAATACAGTTTGAGTAAGTAATTGCCAAAAGAATGTCACACCAAGAAGTTATCCTTACTGTAAGCCTGGAAGATGTGAGAAGCCCCCAGCTTTGAGATTTGAGCTCCCTATGAGCCAATTATCTTGGGAACATAAAGCAAGGAGGCCAAATGGCACATATAAGGCATATTGCCCTATTGAAGCAATCCAGACTCCACCTGGCTTTCAATACATTGAGTATTGAGATATTTCTTCTGTCTAACAGAGTACTCTGGTAAGAAATGTTTTCTTTCTGTGAATAATTTTGTAACTTGATTTACAAAGTAATACTCACTATCCTTAATTTTATACTTTAATCATTCTATCTGAATTAAATATTTACCTAAACATCAATATGAGCACATCAGTCTTCATAGTATGTTGGATAGGGACAATGCTGTCACACGGACAATGCTGTCACAGGTACTGATCACCCTGGAACAGAGATTTTCCTTTGCCACCAAAGGCAAGTACAAAAGGTTGTCATAGGCTAGGTTACCCAAGAAAAGTTTCTTGTATGCCTCTTTGTTCCTTAGCTATTATTTTTTTCTCTCTAAGGCACAAACAATAGTTGTTCAACTTAACCTATTCCCTAAACAGAACTTCAAACCTCACTGCCCTTCTTTAAGATTAAAAACATGAATACATTGAAGATAGAGATTATATATCACAAAGAAAAACAGTCTTGGTGGAATCCTGGCAAGTGCCTTCTGTAGTTATTTATCTTTCATTGTTCTCAGGTTCTTAGTGTCTTCATGCTAGAGGTGTGGCACTTAGACCAGCTGCACCAGCAGCATCCCAGATACACCAAAATCCCAGCTTCACTAGGATCCCAGATACACCAGTATCCAACCTTCATCAGCATCCCAGATGCAGCAGCACCCCCGCTGTACTATTATCCTATCAGAAACTAGAGTGGAAATGTAGTGCTTCAAGCCTTATTGTAGGTCCACTGAATACTGCTTTGCACTTTAACAAGTACCCACAGAATATGCAGGTATATTTCAGTTGGAGAAGCATTGTTTTTGACAGCTCATTTTTGTAAGACACCAAGGGTAACACAGAGTAAGTTTGGATAGTTACCAGTGTCATTCCTATGATATCTGAAGGCGTTGTTCACCAGAAGAGCCACAAGGAAGCTTTGGAGCTTGGTTAAAAATAAGGCATTCTACCAAGTAAGTTTTCTAAATGACTTCTGAATGAAACGCTCATATTGGTGGAATAACAAGGAAAAATGAAGTCTGTTTGACTTAGTCTTTTAGAGCTGTTACAGAGCATCATAGGCAAGCAAGAGAAGGTAAGAGTACCTGATATGCTTTTCTCTTCAGTTGGTACCATCTGCGATATGAAAAACATAGATGTACCTAAAGACAAGAGACAAGTTTTTCCTTCATAAATATCTGCCAAGCTGTAAATATATTTTTAAAAATTCTGGAAGAAGCATGTGTTGGAAGGATATTATCACCTATTAGGGGTATTCAGTGAGTATGTTTTGTGATGTTTTCAAAATAATCTATTACATTATGATAATAGAATTCCATGTGCAGTAAGCCATGGAGAAAATATATAAAAAATATTTATATCTCATTTGTTCTTGAATAAAACTTCATTCTGTCCTGTGGTGCTTGTCTATTGCACATCTATTGCCTATTACCAGTCACAAAGTATTGGCACTGAATTATTCTGTCAAGTGTGAGTCTGGGAACTTTACACCTGCCAGTTCAGACTGATTTTCAATATTGTGTGAAAATGCCAAGGAATGACCTGTCAGCCTATGTTTGTGACACGAGTCCTGCTCATGGTAGTCAATGGTTTGTAGAGTATATCTAAGCGGGGTTATTTTTATATGGTTCAGTAGACCTCAACATCCCAGGCACTAATTATCTTGTATGCTAGATACTAAATAAAAGTGGAGGATGGACTGGAGAGATGGTTCATCAGTTAAGAGCACTGGTTATTCTTCCAGATGACCTTAGTTCAATTTGCAGCATCCACATGGCAGCTTGCAACTGTCTGTAACTCCAGTTCCTAGGAATCTGACACCCTCACACAGACATACATGTAAGTAAAACAGTAAAGCACATAGAATAAAATAAATAAATATTTTTTTAAAGTGGAGAAACTAAGCAATAAATCTCTTTAGTTGATAATTATATGTGAGTAGTAAATACTTGAATACAGATAATTACTTATCTTTTTATGTGTGTGTGTGTGTGTGTGTGTGTGTGTGTGTGTGTGTGTGTGTGTTTTAGATTTCCTCTTCAAGTATCATTCTTAAGGATGCCATTAACCAAAAAGAGTGCTGCCCTAACTTTAGGTTTCATACTTGCATGTAAGCACTTTACTGACCAAGCTAGCTTTTTAGCATTGTGGTTTAGTTTTGTCTAGGGATATTTATAGTCTGATTATAATTAAATGAGAGGCTCTCATCAGAAATAACTTCAATGTTTGTAAAAATGAATGTCTGGGGTATTTGCACCCTGGTACAATAACTGAACTTTAATAATAGCATATACCTTCCTGTTATGATGACCAATATAAAAATCACATCAGCACTGTGCTCAGGCCTCTACTCATAGTAACTCACTCCATCCCCATGATAGTTTCAAGATAAAATGACACACCCCCCCTGTAGATTCATGCTTTAAATGGAAGAGCCAAGCAGATGGTGGTATTTTGGGAGGTTGGGTAAACTCCGGGACCTAGATAGAGGATGTAGATCTTTGGGGGCACTCATTTGAACTAGACCTCTCTCTCTCTCTCTCTCTCTCTCTCTCTCTCTCTCTCTCTCTCTCTCTCTCTCTCTCTCTCTCTCCTTCTGTCACCTGCTTGTAGTAAGAAGCAGCCAAGCACTCCACCATTTTGCTGAACCACTTCTTAACAGGTCCTGTATCATGGACCAAGTTCTGTGGACTGGATTCTCACAATCATAAGTAGAAAGAAGTCTTTCCTATTTTGAGCAGCTCTTCTTAATCATTAGGTCACAGCAAAGCAAATGCCAAACACATTTCCTTTCAAACACTTACTGGTGAGAAGACTCAGGTACTAAGAGACTCAGGTACTAACTTGGCCACTGTCACACAACCAGTAGTGACAACCAGAACAGAACCCCAGGCAACTACTGAGTATGTGCACGAGCAACTGCTTAGGAATCTGAGGTACTCCACAAGTGACATGCAACCATGATTTTCCCGTACTATGCTGTGTATAATGTAAACCTCACAACCCCCAAATGAAGGAAAGTATATTATGATCACACTCTGCTAGCATTGGATATCTGACAAAAACTCATTGACATTCAGATTATAAATGTGGTGGTTTGGATAGAAATGACACCTATAGGCTCAGATATTTGAATGCTCGGACATTACGGAGTGGCATTCTTAGTTAGTGTGTCCTCATTGGGGCAGGTGTGGACTTGGTGGAGGAAGTGTGTCACTTGGGGTGGGCTTTGGGGTTTCAAGTGCTCAAGACAGACACAGTGTCTCTTTCTGCTGCCTGATAATCTGAATGTAGAACTACAGCTACCTACCCAGCACCATGTTTGCCTGTGTGCCACCATGGTTCCTGGCATGACAATGATGTACTAAACATCTGAAAGGCAGGCCATCTACAATTAAATGTTTTTCTTCATAAGAATTTCTGTGGTCAAGGTGTCTCTTGTGGCAACTGACTAAAACAACAAGGTGCCAATATAGGGGTGAGGCCATTTAGAGATGATTAGGGTATGAGGGATATGCCTACCTGTGCAGGCTCTGGGAAATGGTTGATTCTTTTTGTTTGTTTGTTTGTTTGTTTTTTGTTTTTGATTTTGTTGTTGTTGTTTTGCCATGTGAGGAATATTTTGAAAGAAAAAAATAAGCCTTTATCAGGAACTTGGTCTACAGAACTATGGGGAAAAGAAAATCTCTGTTCTCTATAAATCACTCAGCGTCAAGTATTTTGTTACAGTGGCATAAATGGGCTAACATCCTCCTACCCATTTTACATATGAGAAAATGGTAGAAGGATGCAGAGATGGTAGAAGAGAGACTCATGAATGGGTCTAGTTCATACAATCTCTCATGTTCCTGGTCTACTTTCCCTGGAGCGTCAAGACCATCACAGAGTGGTAAGGATACTTTGTATGCACACTAAAACACATTGGCCAGGAACATTGAAGAAAAGGGGAAAGATGACTAAAAATAGTTTGAAACTCTTGCCAGACACGGTCTACTCCTTCACCTAAAGAGTATGTCTAGGGTTGGGGATTTAGCTTAGTGGTAAAGTGCTTGCCTAGTAAGCACAAGGCCCTGGTTTTGGTCCCCAGCTCTGGAAAAGAAAAAGGAAAAAAAAAAAAAGAATATGTCTAAACTCTAAAACTAAAACTGAAATGATGATCAACAACAGGAGAGTGACTGTGGTTAGTACTGGAAATCTAACTAAGTGCTCATTGCTCGTGTTGTCATGGCTACTCAAAAAGAATCTACAGCTACTAATTCACTAATCCCAAACAACAAACTAATCATTTGTTCTTATACCTATAGACAAGCAGGCTCTTCAGCAAGGAAACCACAATTCATCCAAATGTCAAGTTGTGATGCTCAGTCCAGTGGATACATGAAAAAAAATTTTTTTCCAGGAAACATTGCAGAAGAGGAGCAGAAATATTTTCAAAGCCAGGGAAGGAGTTTGGAGTGAGATTGTGTCTCCTAGTAACCTCACAAGTTACACCCATAAAGACACATCGATATGAATATCTAAATAGGATCTGAACAAGAACAACAACAACAGACACGCCAAGGTGAATAGGAGGCCTCAGCCCTACACAAAGAGCTATAGGCAACTAGAGAAAGACAGGAGCAGGAGAGGGGTCCTCCTCAGCGAATAACACACCAATTGGTTTTCCGGTGCCAAATGGTCACCCTGAAAACATACACACAAGTAACATTATACAGACTGACCAGGTTATATTTAGGAATAAATATGTATATACTTATGCTTATAAGCATGTAAAAACATTTAATGAAAAAAAAAAGAGCTATGGATTTGAAGGTGAACAAGAGGCAGATACATGGGAGAGTTTGGAGGAAAGAGAGGGAAGGGAGAAGGGTAACTATATTATAATCTCAAAACTTATAAAAAGAAAAAAAGCTAAACTGTGTCACACCACCACAAAGGCTAACATTATGCCTTAGATCTGGTTCAGTTCTGTATCTGTTTCTCACTCAACTGCCAGACAAGTTCTGAGGTTTTTCAAAATACATGGTGTGCATCACTTAGAGTCTTTCCCATCCACTGCCTTCTTCTTCAATCACAGTCCTCCCACAAACTCTATCAAGACTCATCTCCTCAGTTGTTTCCCCCAGGGTTTCTACTATGACCTCCTTCACAGCAGAGCATACCTGGCTCTGCTTTTTCTATGTTATCTTCGTCTATATTTGTGTCCATTGTATATCTGTTTCCCCAAGTATAATGCATCTTACACCCATGTGAGGACTTCTCTAGGGCTTCACATCATGCTTCAGACGAGGTAGGTTCCTCTCCTACCACATGGGTGTATTAGCAAAAGCATCTCCTGCTTTCAAGGGAAGATAGCGAGCATCTCTGCTTGCTTCTTTACTTTGTAAGGCATTAACAGGGGGGTGATGGACAGAAATGCAATCATAAAAATGTAGGAAGAAAAGGATTTGTCTTTCTGGACCTGGGTTACCTCTCTCTGGATGATCCTTTCTAGTTAAGTTGAGTGGCTGCTATCTATGACAATGAATCTGTTGCCTGCTTTCAATCACTTTGCCCTAACTGGGCTGCCTTGCCTGGCCTCAGTGGAGGAGGATGAGCTCAGTCCTGATGTGACTTGATGTGCTCAGGTGAGTTGGAGGGGGGGTGGTCTCCTTTTCTCAGGACAAGGGGAGGGGTGATGGGTGAAGAGGGAGAGAAGGGGGAGGGAGCTAAAATAGAAATGTAAAGTGAATATATACATTTAAAATACATTTTTAAAAAAAAGAAAGAAAAGGATTTGTCAAATATCTTTTGTGTGGCCCAGACAGGAAATAAAAATAGACAAAGGAGGAGGAGGCAAGGTTTACTTGGGTTTTTCTCCTCCTCCTCCTTTTCCTCCTCCTCCTCCTCCTCCTCCTCCTCCTCCTCTTCTTCTTCTTCTTCTTCTTCTTTTTCTTTCTATTGTTGAATTTATTACAGGCTGTCAAGTGCTGTGTGATACTTCCAACTGTTACTAGGTAGTGACACATGCAAAGTCAAAGGTTGAGGGAACATTTCGAGTTTCTACAGGCAAAGTTCAAAGGGCCTCAGATGCCTTCTCTGGGAAGTGGCCACATCAACAGGTTGCTGGGTAAATGACATTTCTCACCAACAGGATCTGGCAACTAAGTTCACAGACACACACACTCGGCGTGGGATGGGTGGGCTGAGCAGGCTGATGCTATGCTGTGAGAGGCACAGCCTAACCTAAATTAATGAAGAACCCCCTTGTCTCCGACCTCACCACAGGACTTTTATTTGGGTTTTACTTTTAATGTTTTCACTTTGGAATAACCTCTGGTTTGCGTCACAGTCACATAAGTGGTACAAAGAATTATTGGGAAATACACACTCAGTTTATCCCGATATTCACATATTTCGCAAGGTACCTTTTTGAAAACTATGACTCCAAAGTTGATGCATAACTGTTAACTGAAGTCCACAGTTTAGCCCGGTCTCACCAGTTCCCCGCTCTCCTTTTTTTTTCTGCTCCAAGATCCCCTCTGATAAACCACACCACAGTTAGCTTCCATGTTTCCTTTGACTCCTTTTTAACTGCACCATTCTCTCAGACTTTCCTTGCTTTTAATAACCTTGAAGCTGTGTTATAACCCTCTAGTTTAGTTCACTGTTTGACAAGATTCCAGCAGAGGAGAAATATAAGATTATAATCTTTGTTATACTTTTCTGAAATATCATGAGTCTTGACAGATTCATTCCTTACTCCACTCCTAGGCTCTCTAAACTAAGCAACTCTCTGTCTTACAATAAATGACCTCTAACTCCAAGTCCCCAGAAATAGTGTCATATGTTGCATATGACTTAGGCATCTGTCAGTAACATTTCATCTACCAGTTCACGGAAGGATACAAGTCTGAGTCAATGCAAATGATTTGAAAACAATTAAGGAATGTAAGCTATACATTTTTAAAGATTGTTTAAATTCTGGATGTGTCAAACATTAAAGGATTAATTTGCCACAGTGAGTAGTGAAGCGGAAAGCACTGGCTTTGGACTTGAGGCATTCTTAGTACATTTTCAAACAGTGCCTCTTGCAAAGTGATTTCAGCACTAGTTTCAACTTCAGTAGTCCCATATGCATCCCGTGTAATTGTAACTGTATAAGGTGATGACATGGCTAAAGCACTTTTATGATCTTTATAGTCTGAAATATAAGTTTTTGTTGGTCACAAGGTAAAAATACTAAAAGGCTGCAAAGGAGTCTTGGCTGTTATAATTTCCTATTTCAAATCTCCTTTCTTTGATGTATTTGCTTTTTAGAAGAGTTGCATTGAAGCTATAACAAGACTTGTTAAGCCAGCTGCTGCCACTGAGGATTTCCAATGCACCAAGCACTTATTTTGTCTTCACTGAACACTATCTTCTTTGAAGGCAGAGAAACTGAGGCGCAGAAAGGTTGTTGTAACCTATAAAGGATGCACAACAAGTAGAGGAAGCGGAGCTCAAACATGGCACCTCATAACAGAGACTCTAGAGTGACATTTAAGGAACTCCTTTGAAGTTGACCACACACAGAGAGGGTGCTCTTGCTCCTGTGTTAATGACAACAGGCTGAGGAAGCTGGCTTTGCCTCCCTTGTATTATTCATTAATGTAAAGCTATTACATCCCACTCTTTTAATGCATTCCGCACATGATTTGTAAGCTTGATATGTTTTTAGATGAACAAACTGTAACACATTGAAAGATATGAAATGTAGAAACACTTATTTTTAAGGTATGGGGAAAGGACACATTTGATCATGCACCTCATACATGAACACTGACTTAGAAATAATGTATATTTCCCAAGCTCCTGCATGGCCACGGCCCTAACATCTGGCTCCAGGCTGAGCAGTTTCCCAGCATGGAGCCTACGGTATGTATGCTGTGCGTGAACTCGTTCACTACTCCACCTCTTTCCGTCAAATAGCCTCCTGAGTGATACAGAATGCTTCTCATCGCAAGGAGCACTGGCCATTGCGTGATTTAAGTAATAAGCTTTTGTGCTTGATTCATAATGGAAGCAATTAATATTGCTATGTTCTCGCTTTGTTTATACTTCTTTCCTGTCATGGTGGTTTCTCAATGTTGCCTTCCAATACAAACTCAAAGTGGCAGCAGAATAAACTACAAATATGCTTGGGTGTGTGGTGTACCCATTAAGGGACATGCAAAACCAACAGTCCTCTTTTATAGCAGGATTTACTAGCTTACTTAAGAATGAGAAACTCAATATGTTCCTTACAATACAGATTCAAGGAAAACTAAGGTCCTTCTCATAGTCTCTTTCTTTATCCTATTAATTCCTGAGGACCCAATTACCTTAATACATGGAAACAAACAACACACAAACAAAAAACACAGCTCTAGAAGTTATTTGAGCTAGCAGCAAAGATTCTAGATTTGGGTAGCATACCAAAACCAAAATAGTTCAAGATATCCTTATTCAAATCCATACATGGGTTATAGTCATAACCAGAAAAAGGAAGGAAGTGACACCAACACACAGGAACAATGTGATTGGCTGTTGTAGGCATTTGTCTCATGGGCACGTGTTCTATAATTGCTGTAATTACCTTGATTGTTTAGTTACAAGAATGTATTCTTGGGTTAAGTTTTGATTTGCTTTTCCCACCAATATAGATATAGTTCACTATGTTAAAAAAAAAAAAAAGCTAGTTTGACCTAAACTTGTCAGCCAATTACAGAGGCTTCTTTATACCAAATTTATTTTAGTTCAAACATCTTAAAAGAAGTCTTTGAACATTTCTAAGTTCCTTGGGGAAGTGGAGTCACATAATCTCTGCTGCCTTATCTTCCTGCCTCCCCAATACCAACAGCTATAATAGCTGTTTTCTATTCCTTCTGTGAGTGGCATCATTCTCAACTGATGGTCCCTTATCACACACCACCATGTTAGATCTGGGTCAAAATGGTCAAGGCCTCCTCCACCAGCAATGTTGTTTTCAATACCACTGCATCCTTTCACTATTGTCTCCATAGGAAAAAGTTACTGAGCTTCTTCTTTATGTATTTTATTTGCTCTTAGACTAGAAATATACCTTTCCAGTCCCTATTCACCAAGCATGCAACCAGAGTGCCAATACCAGATCGCACTGCCCTATTCTTTCTTAACCGGGTGCATTCCCTATGAGCACCTCACTGACATGAACTGGCAGGTTTTACTTCAACCATTTTAGGTATGTGCCAGACTTCCTTGAATCATAAGGTGAATACTATTTATGATCCAGTTTTCTGTATCACTCTCTAAAGAGGCCAACTTTCCACAACACTGCTAATGTAATAGTCATAATGAAAATGCATTTCCTTATTACATAAGAGCTGCTTATGAAATCCCAGTACATTTCTCACAGCCAGATTAAGCATTTTATTGCCTTTATTTTTCATCAAGTATGCAAATTCTTTTTAGCAGGTTTCATTCTTGATTTAAAACCATTTTTCATGGAAAACTAAATCATTTACGGCCATATGGTCTCATGACAAAGCATAGTTAAGAAGAAAACTCAGTGAGTTTCACACAGAAATGCCTCTTTGATGTTCCTTCAAGTGAAAGAAACATCTTCAGTAGCTGCAGAGAGGGGCACTGTGAAAAAGAACTCTTGAATGTTGAGAGGCATGTAATGTGAGAACTTGCCAAAGATAAAAGACCATCCATTTCCCTTTGCAGGAAAAGATGTGGTTTGGTTCTTGGCAGGAAGAGTCAAAATGATGCATTTCTGTGTTTCCTATTTAGAAGAAAAAGAAAAATGCTTTTTTTTTTTTAAACCAAGGGAGGAAGGTGAATCTAGAAGTGACAGCAAAACATGTGATCTGTTGATACTCTGCATTGATGTGTCCCACACAGTTTCTCTCCAGAGTTGAAGGAATTTAGGCAAATCTGTGGAACTGCCAATAATAAAGCCAAGGACCATCCAATGATATTGCACTACATAGTAGGCACTGTAGTGCAGACAACCCACTTGTAACAAAATTAAGTCTCTTAACACTGGTGAAAGGACAGGCTAATGTTTTTATATGTAGACAAGTGAGCCAAAGTTCAGAAAGGAAGGATTCTTGATGCCTGTAGCTAATAAGTGTTAATTCCTGGATTCTAGCTGGGAGAGGCCTGTCTTCACAGTCTTCTTGAAATTTTATTATTCCTTTTGGTAAATAAAAAGATAATCAGAATTATTTACAATTCCTTATTTTATTCAACCAACTCTTACCTAAGATAGATATTCAAGAAAACAGGAAGAAGTTATCAAACAGGCAGTAGCAATATGGTGCCATCATAAAGAACACCTGCAGGGGACACCATCAGCCTAAGGATTTTAGCCTCAGGATCACCGTGGGTTAACTAATCCTGCCGTCTTGGCAAGACATTGGATCTGCAGAATTTAATTTAATCTACATTTATTTTCCCTTTTGAAAATAAGCCCGCTAACCTTCTTCTTAAACAGACCTCTTTAAGAATTTAATGGCATACATGTATATATTACTGACTCTTTGTTGGAACACAAAAGATGATACTAACACTTACATACCAGAGTTTACCTACAGGACCATGAATTTTCTTCAAATTCATTTCTAGGATCCCACTCCAGCTTCATATCAGGGTCTGCTCATGGTGGCTTCATCATATTTTTCTCTTTAAGAAAGCACTACTCCCATACTCCCTAACTTTCTTAGCGTGTAGCTGTCCTTAGCTGGTAAACTACAGGCTGGTTTATGATAGAGGCAAAAAGCAATTTATTTTCATTTCAGTTTTGGTGATATTTTAGAATTAAAGCCTCAAAAGGAAGAAAGGAAGAAAGGAAGGAAGGAAGGAAGGAAGGAAGGAAGGAAGAAAGAAAGAAAGAAAGAAAGAAAGAAAGAAGAAAACAGGACCAAAAAAATCTTGTTTTAAACTATTTTTTCTTTAGCTCATGAACTGAGTTTTTCTTAATAGCAGATAAGATGCACCATGCATGTCCTGGACATGGCACATTTTCTCCTTTTTCTTTTCTGTCTTCTTTCTCCTTATCTTTAGCACGCTTCCTTCAGTCAAAACGCAAAATTCTCGTTGGCCACTTTCAATACATACCAAGGAAACTAAAAGAATGAGCAGTACAAGTCTTTTACAGATTTAGATTCTGAATCCCACTTTGGCTCAACACAGTCTACAAAGAAAGTTTGGAAATGCTAAGAACCCTCCTTCTTCTGTTCTTTGAAGACCATTACACACTTAAAAGCAATGCAGTGTGTTCTCTGTAAGGTATGGCAGCTTAAGACAGTGTTGGGAACATAGTCCAAAAGAAAATAATCATTGTTAGTTCCCAAATCTTAAACATACAGAATCCAGGGCAGAGTCATGGAAAAATGCACACCAAACTCAAAGTTAAGTCAGACATGAAAATTTTACTTTAACAGACAAAGGCATTTCCCCTTTCCTTTTTTGTTGGGGAAGAGACTTATGGGAAGCTATGGATTTTAAAATACAATGTAATGAGTGTTTTGGATTATAGAAAAGCCTAAGGGTAAATCTAAAAAATACTCAGAATTTTCAAGTATGATCAACCAATATGTAAATATACAAAAAAAAAAAAGTCCTGTATAAGTGGGAGAGAAAGGAAAAGGAAATGTACCTGTGTTTTAGACCTATGGTGAAAATGTACTGAAAGCAGTGTTATCTTCCTAATGGATGAATGAACTGCACAAAACAACAATGAAAGAAAAATAAAGGGATTGGGAAGTTGGGGATTGAGTTCATGGTAGAGCGCTTGCTTAGCAAGTGCAAGGCTCTGGGTCTGGTCCTCAGCTCTGAAAAAAGAAAAAGAAAAAAGAAAAAAGAAAGAAAAAAGAAAAGAAAAGAAAAAGAGAAAAAATAAAGGCCATGAATTTCAAAGAAAGTAAGAGACTGGGTATACAGAAGTTTTAGAGGAAAGAAGGGGAAAGAAAAATTATGTAATTATATCATAATGTCAAAATGTTTGATATAGTTTTTACAAAAATATTCTTACTAGAGAGAGAAAACAGTGTTCTACACTGGGCGGAGGGTATGTGTGCATAAGAATTTAAAAATTCTATTAACCAATAGAAACAAGACAGAGAGTTTCTTTTCAAAACACCGGCCTGAAGAAGTCAGCCTTCACTTAATATATAATGTTCCTAACTCTTAGTTCCTTAATTTCATCTTTACAATCTTTACATTGTCTACTAAGTACCATGTATAGCACAGTTCTTATGCCCTAGATGGTGTCATTTCCTTACATCACATCCTTTGTTCCATGTCCTTCCCTAACACTAGGCTCTAGGGTGGAAGTGTTCACTTGCTATACAATCTCCAAAAAGCCACTTCTACTCTCTGAGCTACCATGTCCTTATCTTGATAGTGGGAACTGGGCTAAGGCATCTGTAACTTCCTTGTTTGATCAAATGTTCTATGAGTCTATGAATATTCAGAAGAATGTCATTAGCATAATACCAGGCTCAGAGAAAAGGGAAAGTAATTGACATTTATTAAGAGGCTACTGTGATGCTTTGTTTTGACCTAGCAAGAGAAAAAGCATATTTCACTTGTAGTGTTTTCCAAATTGCAGGTATGCTAAGGAAGAAAAGTAATCATAGGAGGCAAAAATATGTTATAAAAATGTTACCTTTATAAAATCTTACTGCAGAACATAAAAATTCAGCCTCATACTAGTGGGAAGCTAGTTGTCTAAAACTGCTAGCTGGTTTTAATTGTGACAGAATGTGACTAGACAGGTCCCATGGAGAGAAAAGACATCATTGGTCTTGTACATCAAGACTGCCATACTCAGTACCACCTTATCAGGGAAGATGTGTTCGTGGGTGCAATAGAGGCACAGTGTTATAGGAATAGCCAAGCATTTTCTGACTAAGTTCAATTTCTTTTCCATAGGACAGAAGTCACTCTGGAACTGTAAACCCCGTCAAAAGTCCATGGCTGGGGAATTCATAGGTTCTGGTGACAGGGTAGGGCTTATGTTGTTATTTGGCGAGGTGGTTGTGTTGTCAAACTGCCTTCTGTGTGTATAGATGTGTAATGCTTTTAACATGGGCCAGAGAAGCTTTGGTTTGTGTTGGGCAGTGGTTAATATAGAGACTAATAGCTGGTCAAATGCTAAGAATGAGTGCCTCTAAGTAGTCAGCTATGAAATACCTGTATATAATGCTCACCTCAATTTTTAGGGAACATCATGGAAGATATAAAAACATAGAAGAGAGCTGGGCGTGGTGGTGCACGCCTTTAATCCCAGCACTCGGGAGGCAGAAGCAGGTGGATCACTGTGAGTTCGAGGCCAGCCTGGTCTACAAAGCGAGTCCAGGACAGCCAAGGCCACACAGAGAAACTCTGTCTCGAAAAACCAAAAAATAAAAATAAATAAAATAAAAAATAGAAGAATATAAAAACCAGAGAATGACGATAAGTGTTGTGAAATCCTGGCATATGGGCATGACATGGTTGTTGCACTTATGAACCCACAGGAGTAGTACTTTTCTTCACAAGACCAGCACATGATCATGCCTATTAAATTCCAAGATGGATGAGTGTAGTACTCCTGAGTTGTCACCCTCTAGACGAGGAGCTACTGGAAGTTGCTGGCTGATGAGGAGGCAGTCACTTTTCTCTCAGATTGTGACCACTAACAGGTTGTCTGTGTTGCAGTTCATTGTTCTTTGCCCATGCCCATAAGGACATTACTCATTGAACTCAATAGGGTATTTATTTAAAAAAAAAAAAAAAAGAAAAGAAAAGGACATGAAGTTGGAAGGGGAACAGGTTAAGGGTGGTGGATGGTGGTCTAAGTGGAGTTGGAGTAGGGAAATGGAGAGGTGGATATCATAATATATATTATATATTTTATATAATTATATAATTATATAATATATAGTATATATGTGTAAAAATCTCAAAAATGAATACTATATGAGAGGAAAGATAAAAATTATTTACTTTTCTTCTTATGCACCAAATATTTTCTTAGAAATGGATGCTTTTACTTTATTATCAGTGGGACTATTCAATCCCACTGTAATGTGAGAAAGAATTAAAATGTTTACATTAATAATGTTTATTTAGAATTCAGCATTATTTTTTATATTTGAAGTGTTAACATATATTTAGACACTGTGCACAAAGACACCTTTCTGTTAAGGTCTGAAAACCATACTGATCTATGGGTAGAGAGGTAGGGATTGGTAAAGCAGAATGGGGGTCTGAATAAGAATGCCCCCCCCTTTAGGCTCATATTTGTGAATACTTGGACATCAAGGAAGGGCACTACTAGAGAAGGCATGGCCTTGATGGAATAGGTGTGACTTTGTTGACAAAAGTGTGTCACTGGGGGTGGGCTTTGAGATTCCAAGTACATTAGACAGTCCCAGTATCTCTTTCTCTTTTCTCTGCCCGTGAATCCAGATGGAGAACTCTCAGATATTTCTTCAGCAAGGTGTCTACTTGTCTTTGCCAAGCCTCTCAACATAATTATAGTGGATTAAACCTCTGAAACCATAAGCAAGCCCCAACTGAATGCTTTCTTTTATAAGAGTTACCTTGGCCATGTCTTCACAGCAATAGAATACTACGATGGGCAGTTCGATACTATCTCCATTTAGCAAAATAATTGTAGAAGGTTCACCCCTAGAATTTATAAGCCCTCCTTCCCCACCCACCATGGATTATTGCCCTTATCACACTCTTTTCTCCAAGGATCAGAGAGCATTGTGATAGAGGGGAAAGAAAAACAGCAAGAGCCAGAGGCCAGGGAGGACTAGTTGTGAGACAATGCTTCCTAGACATGACAAGAATGTGGTACTCATGAATCCCCAATATCTGTAGTTTCCTATACAAGATCAAGGCAATCAACATTACAGCATGCAGGAGGAGGGATTCCTGAACCCCTCCCAATCCTGCAAATCTACGGCTGACGACTTCTAAGGGATAGGCAAAATCAGTTCTCTTTAAGAGTATTGCCCCTAATAGATTGACATTATCCAGTGGATGGGTCTAATTCTCCTGAGTATATGTGTAGCACAAAATGTATTGGGTAGGATATTTTTAAAAAGAAAAAGATAAAAAATTGGAAGGTGTCTTAGTTAGGGGTATTACCGCTGTCATAAAACACTATGAGGAAAAGCAAGTTGGGGAAGAAAGGGTTTGCGTAGCTTACACCTCTGTATCATAGTCCATCAATGAAGTAAGTCAGAGTAGGAACTCAAATAGGGCTGGAAACCTGGAGGTAGAAAATGATGCAGAGACCATGGAGGGGTACTCTTTCCTGCCTTGCTCCCATGGCTTGCTCAACCCCCTTTCTTATAGACCCCAGGGCCACCGGATCAGGAATGACACCACCCACAACGGGCTGGGCAATCCCCCTGCCCCACGTCAATCACTAATTAAGAAACTGCCCTACAGACTTGCCTATGGAGGCATTTTTTTCAACTGAAGTTCCCATGTCACCAATAACTCTGGCCTGCATCAAGTTGACATTGCACCAGCCAGCACAGAAGGGCATAGGGAGGTGTGGGTGGGTCTGAAATGAGTTAGAGAAAGGAGTAAGGGGTGAATGTTGTATTCATGTATAAAATTCTCAAATAATAAAAATACATCATGGGGAGTCAAGGGTAATGGTGTGTACAAAAAGTTAAAAGAGTATGCTTCTTTATTTTTTTCCCACCTTTTCTTCTCCTCCTTTTTCTCTTCCTTCCTTGTCCAGTATTTGCCTATTGAGTTATTTGACACTGATTAGGGCAGAAAGTCTTTGAAACCACTGATCTAAAGGATGTTAACTTCATACTCTTTCAAAGTTCTCAAAAGCTTTTACTGACCTCGGTGAGGACATGTGAAAGTAATATACCTGGACTATATTATCTTATTTTCTGGAAAAATGCCTTCACTGAATTATGATTTAATTTTATGCCCTCAGCTTTTATAAAAGGTCATTTTTGAAGAATAGTCATTCATCCATTTGGAGAGCTATTCTGTATCTTTTGCAAAAGCCTGCTGGAAGATTTTGAGTATCATATAATCTGAAGTGTCTCAGATTAGCATTCACATGAGAAAGTTCTCCTATAATTTAGTAACAAGGAAACATTTTTTTTCTCTCCAGCTTGATTTTGTATTCTACTTGGAAGCAGGAGGGAATTTAAAACTATATAATGTAGTGCTTCTATTATTATATTATTTTATTTTATATCTATTATTTTATATTTTTATTTGAATGTTACAAAATGCAAGATCAGTTGTATTCCTTTCTGCTACAAGTAGTTCAAATCCCCAAAGGAGAAAATGTTTCTTGACGTCAACATAACCTACCATTTGGCCTTTCCTACAAAATTGTCATTTCGCGTCTAAAAGCAGGAAAGTCTTATCCAGGATAGCTTCCTTCCAAAGAAAAGAAAAAAAAAGAGGAGTAATTGTATGTTCGATCCTTGGAAAGCAGTAAGGGTTCATTTTGTTTAATAATCTGGAACATCCACCTTTACATCTGTGCCGGTTGGTTTTGTCATCATCAGCTTGCTGCACATTAGACTCACCAGAGTGGGAAGGTTCATCTGCGCAATTGTCCAGATTGCCTTAATTGATATGGGAGGACTCAGCCCCAATATGTCACACCCAGGCACAAAGGGCATGGCAGAAGAGAAATTATTCACCTCTAGCTGATGTGGCCTTCCCTCTTGCTGAGGAGCTGGTTGACATTAATGTTGCTGCTTATTTCTTCACTGAGATCAGAAACAGAGTCTCCAGGCTGCTATTGTTTGACTAAGAGCTGAGGACTCAGCAAAACCTGCTTCTTAGATTCCTTAGAGTGAGACAGCCATTGGAGAGCTACAACTGCTACTGAGGTAGGTACCTAGCCTCAAGGACCTAGCAAGTACTAAGTTCTCAGCACCTCTCAAGAGTGAGACAATAGTTGTTAACAATTTCAATGTAAGCTCATTTAGTATTATATGTATGATATATATACATATGAATATATAATCACTTCCTCTACAGAAATTTGACTAAGACAAGTCCTTCTTTATTTCTCTTTTTCTTTCTTCTATTTAAGTTTAATACAGTATAATTGATAACACCATTAATATATATATATATATATATATATATATATAGTATTTAACTTCTTTTTGTTAAATGGAGAAGAATGAATGAAACAAATTAATAAATATTTAATTCTTTTAACTCTTCAAGGTTTTATCACATAGACTTTGCCTTCAAATTTTCTGAAATTTCTGTTTTTATTCATTTTCCCATTTAACAATCAGATGATTTCTTTCTGTGGTATAAAGATCTTTTAAGCCAGAATGCTAAAATAACAACACCAGCAATTATGTTAAAATGTATAAGGAGGAAGGCAGGCTGAGCTTGGTCTTGTGAGGAGCAGAGGGATGACAAGTGCCTGCCTTAGCTAGAAAGCCATTGTGACAAACTAGCGGAGACACATGAAGCATGACTAATTTTTATTGATGAGGTATCTTCCAATTCTCCCTTTCTCCTGATTTTTTCTTTGTCTAGGTTTTCCTTTCATCAAATACAATTCCTTTGTTGAAGCGCCACATTTATGACTTCATTTCTTCTTACTATTAATTTTTTCAAATGGAAACGTACTCAAATCCAAATCAAGAACACGGATAACTTAACAGAACTTCATTGGACCTACAAAGTTAAATTTTGAATGTACTTTGGAACATTTATCCTGGCATAGCACTAAATATGAAACCCTTATGCAAGCCAGACTTATTTTAATGTTAAGACAGTCCTCTCAAAGTCACACAGAGGTGCTCGGGAGACAACTCAGTGGATAAAGTGCTAGCTATCCCTGAAAGTGTGAGGATGTAAGTTTGGATACTCATAATCTACACAAAAGTCTCGCAGGACTAGTGTCCACTGTAATCCCAGCAGCCAGGAGGCAGAGGATGGGCTCTCCAGGGCACATTGACTAAGTAGAATGGCTTTGATTAGCAAGCCCTGCCTTCATCGAGAGACCGTCTCAATAAATAAAGGGGCGATAAGCAAGGAAGAAACGACATCAACTTTTTGCCTCCACACTCATGCACAGACACATTTATAAGACAATCCCCCACACCACCCACAAGCATGCACACTGTACGCAGCGGGGGCAGTGGAGAGACAGGGAGACACAGAGAGAGAGAGATCACATATGGGGAAGGGACGTGAACATGAAGCTTGGCGCTCCCATAATGAAATGAAGACACATTAGAGCACAAATCTGAGAAAATAACTGTGTTACTTTAAAGAGATTAAAGAGATGTGGTCTTGATGTTTGGGAGTATTCACCAATGAGATCATTTGAGAGAACTAAATCCTGCTGACATTAAGTCATTAATGTATGGCTTTCCTAAAAAAAACAAAACAAAAACAAAAACAAAATCTACATTTTTTCTGTATATATATATATATATATATATATATATATATATATATATGTGTGTGTGTGTGTGTGTGTGAGAGAGAGAGTGAGTGTGTGTGTGTACATGTGTGGTTGTGGGGGGGGTGGTTGTGTATGAGTGTGTGTAGTTGTGTGTGTTTGTGTGTGCATGAATGTGTGTTTCTGTGTGTGAGAGTGAGTGTGAGTCTGTGTGAGAGTGAGTGTGTATGGTTTTGTGTGTGTGTGTGTGTGTGTGTGTGTGTGTGTGTGCGCGCGCATGCGCACTCAGTAGCCTTCAGATTATATTTTTTTCAAGTTGGGCTAAGAGTGGAGGTCTACAGTGAACAAGACAGCCCAAGGCCCTACATGTCCCCAGCACTCAGCACTGGGGTGAGAAGCCTGATGTCACCAGCTGCTTCTGCGTTCCACTTCATGCTTTCCTGTGATGCAGCCTGTAACAGCCCCATGCGAGGGACGGGCAGCTGGGTGTATGAACCATGTGTAACCTGCCCAAAGGGCTCCCAGTAAAAAACTGGCCAGAGAAACAAACAGAAATTAGCTGAGACTGAGAAACAAATGATAAAACCAATTAAATTTATGTTTTAAAAAAGTATTACACAAATACAAAAAAAAAGAGAGAGAGAGAGAGAAATCATTCACTCCTCACATGGCAGAAATATAGGAGGTCTTCAGTTTGGATTAAGTTTGCGGGCTGTGGATATATGGCTATACTATAGAAGAACAGCACAGTCCAACACTACTTCTTTTTATGCACACATAGTTCCTTCAGATATCTACTTTCTTCCATTTACATCACAATGTGGAGACATGGCTTTAGCTTGGAGTTTCTTTCCTGTTCATTCATTCATTCATTCATTCATTCATTCATTCATTCATTCTGAGAGAAACATCCATGGCCAGGCTCTGTGTTACCCCCTGCACTGCCATTGTATGCATTACTGCTCCTGTGTCCAGGGTCCATTTACTGACCTTGAACAACTTCTCAGAAGCATTTGAAACCCACCTGACCTCCTTTGACTTTGTACTGCTCCATTATACCTTAGCAGGCAGGAAATGCACCCCACCCAACCTTACAATCAGCCACAGGAATCCCATTGAGAGGACAAGTGCCCACAAAACAGCCTGGCTTTTCCACACGTTTCCTGACTTGCAGTCTTCACAAGCATGCAAAGTATGCATTTGGGTCTTTATTCTGGGGGGAGCCAGACAATGCAGATTTGACACATGATGCAAAATGAGGAAGAATTTAGATCCATAAGGTGTGCTTCTTATGGTAGCCACCACATTAAAAAAATTTTTTAAAGTAGCACAGATACTTTGGACCCAGTGAGACCCAAGTGGGGTAAGGAGTCATAAGACGTTCACACTGAGATGTACTCAAGAGGAAGAAGCAGTAAATTCAAAGTTTGTGATGAAAGGAATCAGGAATTGCTATATGTTGGATGCCCTTTAACTATTTTAGAAGTGAAGCCATCTTTCTAAAAGCATATATTTGAACAATCTCTACAAAGATACATTAATGCACACCTTTTTTTCCCCCATAAAGGCTGAAGTCCCCAACATCTTCTCCTCTAATGATGCCATTTATGTATTTTATAAATAGGGACAGACATTATGAGCTATAACTCAAGTATACATTTGTGAAAAAGAAAAGGTTAAACTGTACATATTTAATAACGTCTTCAAAGATTGCATGTGTTCCTTGTTTTATGAACCACATTGTTCAATATCTTACAAGCTGCACTTTAATCCCAATAAAAAAATTTTTTTAAAGTGGAAATGACATTAGGACTTTAAGTGAAACAGCAGGCCTAGCTCCCCCACGCTGCCCTGTCAGCTGTTTCTAACTCGAAGATACAGATCTGCATTCTAGTGCGGCATCTCAGGTCAGAAGCAACGTGCGGTGTGCCACCTCAGAAAAGTAATAACTCTTACAACTGCCCGGCTAGATAGATATCTGATTAGAGAAAAGTCGAAATGAATCTGAAGGTGGCTTCTTCACACAGCAATGTAAAACTGTTATTACCCTGGGCTACCAGCAAGGCTTGCAAAAAGGCTGGGAGATTAATGCAGGCCACAGAGAAAAGCAGGAGGCAGGGGTGAATGGACCGAGTTTCCAACCACCTAACTTTTCAGCCTTGTGTTCGTTATATGGGAACTATGGTTCAGAAGATTAAAGTCTTCATTTTAGGCAAAGAAAAGAAATAATGTTTCCTGTCCCATTTGCCAAGCTAAGTGAACAACTGTTCCTGGGCAATTAGAATTGTTAATTGATTTGAAAACATAGGGCTTTGAAGGTGGAAAACTGCTGACATTATTTCAATGGGGAAATGCACTCCAGAGAGAGACTACTGCAGTACAATTTCTCTCCTTGTTTTGTTGAATATACATCTATAAAAACACTGTGAATCATGCAGTAAAAACTGCTGTGCTGATATCATAAATCTCTGATAATAAAAATTTCATTGTTGAAACAATAAAATAGACTTTTATTATAACACAGAGTATCCACCTAAACATTGTCCTTTTAGCTTCTTCGAGTTAAATGTATGCACAGTTTTACAGTCTATAAACAGATCTGGAATAAAAGTTAATAAATGTCAAAATTTGCATTTCAAAAAATTCTTGCTGCATTTTAGGGAAGATCAATCTATGAACCTTTCAACATTATGTCAAATGAAATGCTAATTGTACCTTTAGGAATTTCAGAGAGAGTGACAAGAAACTAAATGCTCAATTCCTTTGCATCAGCAAGTCGAGGATAATTGTATATCTACTCTTGTGAACTTCTAAGAAAAAAAGGGGGGAAAACGAAGAAAAAAGGGTTTTCTATTCTTTACCTCTGGAGGGTAAACTCCTTCAGCCACCCTCCATCAATCTACCTTCAAATAAAGAGTGCTAACATGTTGACAGTGGACAAATCACACGGTGCTGCATTTATTCATTTTATAATAGGTTTGTCAAATGAGCTTCAGTTAAAGAGATTTAAGAGTAAGAAAAATTTTCAGCCAGAAATAACCGGCTTATTCCATTCAAATTGATGTAAGGCTTAAAGGTACACTTCTTTTAAAGCCTGATCTTTATTAAAACGCACACTTTTTGAAGACTGTCACAAAAATAAATACCAGTAACCCAAAAAGTGCTTTTATTTTCCTTACCCTTAAGATAAAGCACTAATACATCGCTACCCTTCTCCGTAATAAATCTTAGCTCTGTATCTCTAAGAGTTACAAATTATCCTCTATACTGCCTTGCAAGTGTGAGTATAGATTGAACCAATGAGCAATGTTATCTAGAAAATAGCACTTAGTGTAAGGTTTGTGCCATTTTTTTGAGCATTATTCTATTTGTGGCACTGCCTTCATTTCAGAGTCAGGCTGTTGAAATAGTTGGTGTGTGCACCTGCACAGCGGTGAAAAACGAAGGCCCCTGCAACTCAGAGGCTGCTGATTGCGTTAACCTGCAGTGTTTGGTCACCTATCACCGCTCTAAACATAAAATTGGCATTTTCACCTTCTTCAAATATCATTATGGATAGTGTCAAGTCAAAAGCAAAGATTGCTCCCTTCCACATTTCTGGATCTCTACATTGTCTATTGATATGCATGAGGGATATGAAGCAAAACCGGTCCAAGCGTTTGGAAGACTTCATTTACTAAGTATATTACACAGGGCCATTTGCAGGCACATACCAGACAGCCGATTTGTAATCCTGCCTCCCAGATGGAAGAAAAACACCGCAGCACTTATACAAAATAGCCACAAGTTGATTTTAAAAAATGTTATTTTAGAAAATTCAAGGGGGAATAATATATACTTCCTGCTCTATTTTGCACAAATGCCAACTTGCCAAAACATTATATATATATATATTAGGTCTTAATTTATTCTGTATATTTTTCATTTAATTGATGAATATATTTCATCTTTAATCTCTAATGGTATATAAAAATTTTAATTGTATTCAAGTAAGTAAAAATGTTTATAAGCAAAATACTTAATTAAGTTATGAGTGATAGGAATAAAAATTATTACAGAACCAAGTGTCAATGAGTTCTATATATTGAGCAAATCTGTGTCGCTCATCCTCAGATTATACTTTTTCCCACATGACATGCATGACAGGTATAGATTCCATTTAATTTTTGGACCAAAATAATACACCTTGAGGACACTGGAACAAAAGAGAATAGCATAGCATAGGATCTTCAATGAGCAAGAGTGTTCCTGATGCATTTATTGTGAACAATTTGTTCTACTTAAGTAAACAAAAGCATGATATTTTAACGGGACATAACATTTTACAGAAATTTTCCAACTCTCTCTGATACATGTAGTTGCCACCACAAGCGTAGGACTGTGAGCTGTTCTGAGAATCCTTAAAGGGAAGATCTCAAGACCAGCTTTGTTATCAGTCATGCCAATTCAGTTCGTGTCGTGTTACATTGGGGAAAAAGAGTTGTACAGGGGACAAGCACACTGTAAACAAAATGCTCATCTTCCTCTTAAGAGTCAAAACGGAAGGCTAATAAAGAGCATTTAAAATAAAAGGGCCCATTACTCCTCAGTTTTATATGAGCTTACATGCTTTCATTGTGCAGAGTGTGTTATTAATTTAACATGCCAGATTCATAGGTTTCTGCAATATCAGGTTTGATGTATTCATTATCGGCACTCAGTACATTAATTCACGCTGAAGTCCGGTAAATCAAAATTATACCATCTGGCTTCCTGTTCTTAATGATGAATTTGATGTAGGGGTGATTAAGATTGTTAGGCTTTTGAATTTTAATGTAAAAATTAGGGGATTAAAAAGGCATTTAGAAATGACCAATAGTTAGAATAAACTTACTGACAGGATCTAATTTGTGTACTTGCTGGTAAAGCTCCATTTTAATTAGCAGCCACAGTCTTTCAGCACAAGCTCAAAGAGACAGAAGTTTAGTGATTAAGAAGATGAAGCTGTTAAATTGATAAATTGACCTTGAAATACTTGTAACTGTGGGGGACGGCCCAGTAACTCAAATTGTTAGTGTGTTGCAAACACATGGGGAACTGAGTCCAAGAGTGACCCCAGACACAGAAGTCTTACTTTTTTTTTTACTATTTCTAACTCTCTCCCTTCCCTCTGTCTATCACCTCCATCCGCTCTTCTCTGGTGTGGTCTGTCTCCCTCGCTGTACCACCAACCTTATCTTTCCTGCTAAGAGCCGGGCAGCACAGATAAACAAATGTGGGGGGCCTTGCAGAGGCCCCACTTGGCACTCTAAAGAGTAACATGGTGAAAGTTCTATCACCGTTTCAGAGCTCCTTGGCAGGTGACATTGAAAGGTCCGCCTAAACTTGATAGGATTGTATTGGTTCTCTCAGTTCCCTGCTGCAGTGATCCTATACACACACGGCAGAGTGTCTGGGAGAAAGACACTTGAACAGTGAATTAACACAGAAAATCTAGGACGCAGCCACCAGTCATCCCCCTTGTGCAACACTCATTTCAGGGGTGGAAGACTTGAATGGAAGATTCTAAACACCCCCCAGCATCAAGCATGTGTATAACACACAACCACTGCACTCAAATTTGACACGAGACTTGTTAATTGAAAGACCAATCTGACACGGATGTTCCTTTGACAGTTAAAATTACCTCTGGTTTGAACAAAAGCACTTGAAATGTTACACCGAACTCATTACACCTTTTCTGCATAAAGAAGTTAATAGTTAAAACAAGTTAAGACAGAATAGAATCTTAATGTACAATATTATTAGAATAATATAAGGAGAAAAAAATCTCAATTTCTTCTGAGACTAAAAGTATAAGAACCCATGCGATAGAAAAGTAGAATTCAAAATAGAATTATTTCCTGAGAGGGGGAAAAAATACCTACTACCATGTGCAGTTTCACAAAATGAGAGCTCCTTAGCTCCTGTGAAATTAATAAATGTAGTCACTAATGCACTGGAATAAAATACAGTCAGAATGACTTACATCAGAAAAACTAGCGCATCTGTACACATCAACAATGTGAAGCACGCTGATTCCTGGCAAGTCAAGGAATATTTTAAATCTTATATTTTAGAGGAAATCGAATCTTGACTAACCACTGCAATTTATGTCATTTTAAATAAGATATATTTGAATAAGTATATTTTTCATGCTCTAAAAAGACTGATGTCTTCTTTTATAAGCTCATCCTGTGACACACTTGAGTAGGTAGGTATATTGATTTTTTTTTCTTTTTCTGATGGCAATGAAGTGTAAATGGAAAATATCAGACTTGGCAATCACTTAAACCATGTGAAAATTTCAGAGTGAAGGCTATTAGAGTCACTTTGTGATCTCCCCAGATGACCAGAGGGGGGAGGACGGGAGAAAACATTTCTACATTTCTTCAGATCCTTTTTGTGACAGCTAAGGAGAATAACATTCTTTCTAATATGCCAGTTTTCGTCTCTAGTTGAGAATAACCTCAGTGCTTTCTTATGTCACTGGCTGAGAGAAGATGAAAGACCCAGCCTTGTGTAAATGGCTTTGTCTAACCATCAGTCTTTAGCTCTGCATGGCAGCTGTACTATTGACATTAGCTTGTGCACTGGGTGAAATTGAAGTGAGTTAAATGTGACCTTGGCTTAGTTGTTGAAGTAGAAATGAACTCTACTGGGAGTGAAAAAAAATAAGACCAGTTTCTCTAACTTCATTTTTTCTTTAATGAGTTTAACAGCACTCTTAGGACTTGGTACATTTTATAAAAGCGCTTTATTTCCTTTTCTATTTTATATTGAGCACTCAGCATGTAGTTAGGTTAGCCTGCCCTTTTGTTATGAAATCCTTGTTTGGGGTATTTAAATGCCATATTTTTTTTTTAAATAAAAAGGGGCACAGCTATTTACTCTCGCTATTTACTCTCATGTTCTGTCTGATTCATCAATGGCCCATAAATAGAGCCTAACTGTTCTCATGCATGTTCGTCCATTGCCTTCAATCATCTGTACTGGACCACGGGGACAATTTTAAATGTTCAGTGTTTCTGCTGATAACCCTTGTGCAGTCAGTCTGTGAAAACAGATTCCAGGGTGGATCGTGATATTTCTGGTGTCCTGGTATCTTTGTTTTTCAAACATAAAACCACACAGTGTTAATATCAAAAAGTTACAAGGCTGGTGCTATCTTTTTTTTGATGGAAATATTTCTGAGAAGTCTTTACTTCTTTCTTGTTGACGAAACTTAAATCAAATATATGTGCAGAGATGCAGCTATAGTAGGAATATATTTTATATGTGCATATGTGTTCTCCTGTATATAGGTGAATGCGGCATTTGTAAGTACATGATAATGTATCTTATAATAATATGTTAACAACAACAGAGACCTTTCATGCCCAGTGTCTGTCAGCAAAATTTTCAAAACAGCACAGAGCAGGAGCTGAAATTTGCCAAATAGAATCTGAGCATAGTCGGACCTCCTTGCCACTAGAGACTTCACTAAGAATGATTTCTGTCCTGTGCTACACTCACCACCATGCACTGCCCTGGAGCCTACCCTTTGGGCTTCTTTTGAAAATTATCTTTACAGTAGCTTTATGTTGTAAGCTTTTATTCTCCCTGACATATTAGGCAGAAAAATCCCTCCCTGAGGATATTTTCATTCTAATCCTTAGAGCTTTTAACCGCCCTGTCTTTCCTAGAAAAAGAGTAAAACAGGGATCTTGACATCGTGAAAATATCTTGGGATCTCCATGTGGATCTGATATTGCTGAGCAAGTTTCATAAGACAAGGATTTGGACAAGCATCAGAAAATGGTATGTAACAATTAAAGCAGAGGCTGAGATGATGGGCGACAATAAACCAAGGGATGCAGGAAAATACCCAGTGGCCAGAAAAGAAAAAACAAGAACCCAGCCCTTCCCCAGAGATGCAGACTGGGCACAGTAGACTGAAGAAGCACAGTAAGACCAACATAATTTTTGACGTTTTCCTCCACAATCCTTAAGATAATGCATTTGTGCCATTAGCCCCTTAAGTTGAAGTAATTTATTGCAACAACATAAGAAAATGAATAATGACTGGTCCAATTGTTGATAGTCCTATCATATTTTGACATAGCCATGTAAGTAACTTGTTTTAATTGGTTTATCTCACTCTTCCCCACTTATGCCCAAGCCAGTACAGAACTTACAATTAATGGGCTTAAGAAGTATTCATGACTAAATCTGAAAACAAAAAATTACCCAGCACAAATCACCCACAAGGCTTAAAAATACATGACTGATCAGAAAGCCTGTACACAACACTAAATGGTTCTAACCATGCAAAGACACCATGATATCCTGGCCACCATGAAATGTATAGAATTTCAATCCAGTTAATCTTGGTGTGTGATGCTTATTTTCTTTGCATAGTATAGTAAAGTTTATAAAATAAAATAAATAGTGAATAAATGTTATTCTATTATTTGGCAAAACCATACAATGTGTTTAATATTTTCAGATAGTTATATTTCTTACCTTATTGATGAAAATGTGTGTGTGTGTTTGTGTGTGTGTGTGTGTGAGAGAGAGAGAGAGAGAGAGAGAGAGAGAGAGAGAGAGAGAGAGAGAGAGAGAGAGAGATCAATCTACTGGGAAATTAATTAGAATAAGATAAATATAAAATGATTTTTAGGTTTATTTTTAAAACAGGGTTCCTTTGTCTAGCCTTGGCTGTCCTGGACTCTCTTTGTAGACCAGGCTGGCCTCAAACTCACAGCAATCTGCCTGCCTCTGCCTCCCTGAGTGCTGGGATTAAAGGAGTGTGACTTAAAATTACTTTTAGAAAGGGCCTATACAACCAGAATGTCAAGAAATAGAAGACATGACAGTAAGAGGGGGACATATAAAATTCATTTAATTGTTTCACTATCAGTCTGATCTAACTTTATGTTAATTTACCATGCAACTAAAGGGAATGGCATGGTTTTCAAATGTTGTTCCAAACCACATGTACTAAATGAGGAATCACTGCGAAGATTTTCAGTTAGTCAGAAGAAACCCATATGATGACGCATGACATGTATGAATGAAATCAGAATAGCTCAAGGCATTTGAAACTGCACACTGTTTCATTGAGACACTGATAGATTTCCTCAATATAAATAAATAAACAAACAAGCTCGTTCTTTATTAGTTGAAAAGTGCTCTAGTATATTTCCAATGGTCACTTTTGTTCTTAAGCACCCCAGATTCTCTAAAATGACACACAAACCAATGCATGTTTGGAGAGGAAACATGTTTTATTAAATAAAAAGAGCAATGTATAACCTGGTCCCACCAAAGACATAACTCTTATGAATGTATAAATAAACGTTTAATGACCTAGTTCAGGTTCAAGAAGCAAATCACACCCTAAAACAATAAAACCAAAGAGACTGAAATTTTGTAATGTTCAGGGACCATGGTGGGAACTTTCCTGTGGACTCTAGAATCTGCACACTAATTTCCTGTATACCAATAAGCTAGTTGTCACTCTCACTTGTTAATAAGTAGGTGATCAATTTGCCTAGTTCATACAGCTATGTGGTAGCAAAGAGCAGATCTTTGTTCTGATGGCTGCTTTCTCACTTGTCTTTCAGAAGGTGCCTTCTCAATTTTAAGGAGAAACTGCATAGAGACAGCACTTGGGAAACAAGACCGAAAGAGAGGGGGTCTCACTATCAAACAGAGAGTGGTCCAAAGACTTGAAGAATATTCTTGACCCTCGTGGAAACCTGGCAAGAGAAGAGTAGAGCAGCACATTTTCAGAGTGGGTAGAATACACTCAGAGAGGAGAATTGTGTGAAAAGCCAGGAGAGCTGACGGCGTCAGGAAGGAAACAGTGCAGTTCTGGAGTGGACTGAAAGTGTAAAGGCAGATAGACAGCGGCCCTGACCAGTTCCTGCTTTCTAGAGTCTCTGTCTTCCTTGTGACCAAACTACAATCAGGAAGGGTCTGTGTCAGAGAACTGAGAACTAACTGTACACGCAACACTGAGCACTGCACACTGAACTGCTGTTAGGCCAGAGGACAACAGACTTATCTGCCTCCCAGGGAAGGGATGTCTGCCTCTCTCAAGGGAGGGGGGGGCAAGTGATGGCTAATTTTGGTGGTCAATTTGATACACCCAGGAAGAAGAAACCATGATTTAGAAGTTGCCTCCATCACCTGTGGCCACATCTGTAAAGAACTTTCCTGATTGCTAATTGATATAAAAGAACAGAGCCCGGTGTAGGTGGGTGATTGCTAAGAATGTAGGCCTGATCTGTATAATGACATACATACACATTTATAATATATACAGTAGCAGTTAGTGAAAAAGAAGCCATGAATTGGGGAAAAAAAGTGGAAAGGGGTATATGGAAAGGCTTTGAGGGAGGAAAGATTCAGGGGAAATGTAACTATATTATAATCTTCAAAAAAGAAAAAGAGAGAGGGGCAAGGAAAAAGGAAGGAAGGAAGCAAAGGGAAAGGAAAGGAAAGGAGAGGAAAGGAAAGGAAAGTAAAGGAAAGGAAAGGAAAGGAAAGGAAAGGAAAGGAAAGGAAAGGAATGCACACTACTCTTGAAAAGGCTCCACAAAGAAGTTTCACCTTTAATCGTTTCGTTTTCTGCTCTTCAGCAAACCATCCAGCCTCCCTGGGTTTTAGTTTCCACTCTGGAAATGTGCTAAACATATACTTTCAAAATTCAAGATGAGGTAGCTGTGGTGTCTAATTTAAAATATAAATGCAAAATTTCTGGGACATCTGCAATACTAAGAATATTTTCATCCTACAAGTTCTCCTCTGAGAGATAAAGGTAGTGAAGATCACTCCTTTCAGCTAGCATTAGGCTAAAAGTAGTGTGACTAGTAGCTGTGGTGTTGGGTAGCAGGGGAAAAGTTAACAGGTCGCTATTTCCTTTTCTGTTGGGGTAGACTTGGTTTACAGCACTGGCTCTTTTTGCTTACTTCATTCAAAAGAACTAAATGTTGGGACCCTGACTTGCAACAGACCTGAGAAGTTCCACTAAGCATACACCCCAAATCACTGGCTTCAAAGTGTTGGAAAAGCTGTTTTCACTTGTTTTAAGTGGAGGGCTCAAAATATCTCATGGGTGTAAAAAAAAAAAAAAAAAGAAAAGAAAAGAAAAGAAAAAGAAAGAAAGAAAGAAAGAAGAAAAAGAAAAGAAAAGAAAAGAAAAAGAGGAAAAATCAGCAATGAACCTGGATGCACAGAGATGTCCTGCTATGAAATACGAAATCACAAGGTGTCTAGAAAGTCCAAGGTAAGGCTGAGAGAAATGATGCATGGGTATTAATTAGGTCTACAGAAAGTGCCGAGTCCAGCGGAAGCGTTATTGCTTCTATTCTGGAACACAAAGAGCTGGTTATTATGCAACAAAAATTATGCTTACTATAAAGTAAAATTTAATAGCATACATCTCATGAATCTATGCAAGCTAGATTTGAACAGGAAAAATGTGTTGTTTTTTTTTTTTTTAAGGCACAAGATAATGCATACTGAAGGACTAAATCCCTCTGGATCCCAACTTGAATCCCCGTTTACCTCTGATAATCAAACAGATGAAAACTAGAACATAGCAACTTAACTAAATCATTGCAGGAAAAAGATTCATGCAAATAATGATTAGAACTATGGATGGCATTATCTATAAGTCTATTTCATCTCTAAATTGTTGTGAGTTGCTAATTTTAAAGCTCTAGAACAATTAAAAACTCTACAATAGGTATTTTGAGGGGAAACTGCTTTAGAAAACATAAAAGAGCCCACTGCTGGTGCCATGGGTCCCAAGGTAACTTTCTTTTTTTTATTTAAAAAAAAAAAACTCGAAGCAGTTCCTATCATTTTTCTACTGTTCTCCATTTTTTAATAGTGATTTGTTAACATGTGCTAATGTCTCTTGTTAATGGGTAACCTTGGAGGTAGAGCATGTTTCTAAATATTCCGGAAGAACTCTGTGGGAAACCTACTATAGAAAAGTAAAGTGATTTTTATCTCCTTTTATTTCATTTCCTAATCCATCAGCTGAGAAATACTATGGGAGCTACTGCTAAGAAGGAAGTCCCACCAGCATTTGTCATGATTCCTTGCATGTTTCATGATACTCAATCTTCAAGGATGTCCTCAAGACCAAATTGAGAAAGAATGAAATTAATTGTGGCATATTCCAGACTAGCTCAGGATCACCATTGTTTTCAAGTATGTCTGCTGTTGGGCAAGAAGTTTGGGTGAAAGCACTCAGAATAATAAAATCAAATGTCAATAATAATACTAAAATAAATTCTAGTTTACTAAATTAATGAACGTACATCTGCTAGCCATGATACATCCTAGTAGGCTATACTCAGCTAGGCCTCATCAGGTATTTATAACCACGTGGATAATGCATTCATGGAAGACATTATCTTCGACATCATGATAAATTACCCAATAATACATTTAAGCTGTCTTTCCAGATTGGTTATGGAATTTTATATGTTCTACATCTCCGTTTCTCCTATGGTTAGTTCCATATTATGTATCCTGATATTAATAAATTTTCTCAATAACTTCCATTGCTACTGTTGGATTCCTGAGTCCTAAGACAAGGAAGTAAACAATAAGAAATGCTAAAGATACAATCCATGTCTCTAGCTGTCCTTACTAACACTGCTATCACCGTTGATTTGATAGCTTCGAATTTTATTACTCATGGATCAACCTGTAACTGCTCAAATTCAGAGCATATGCAATATAATTTGCATTTTTTATAGCAAATAGTAAATGCCATCTTTCTAGGTTGAGGCAAGTTTAGAATACATCAATAAAAATATAACTTGCTTAAAAGATTTTCTAAAGCAAGGTTCCAAAACACTCTAAATATTTGTATATACACAAAGATGGGCATAAACAGAAGAGTCTGGTGCTTTCCTCCTGAAAAGGAGTCTAGTAAACATGAGTTGAGCTCTGTACAGCAAGAAAGAGCCTCCCATCCGTCTCTGGACCCCAGCACAGGAGCTGCTGCCCATGGACATTCAACAATCTCCATGTTCCATATGAAGAATTTTGAGCTCTTCTAAAATTCTGATATAGTGTGAATTGGATCAGAGTTGGTTCACAAAAACAACTATTGTTGTAATTCCGTAAATTATCTTGCATGTATCGTAGTAATTTCTTCTAAGTCCTCTTCAAAGTTTGTTTTATATTTAATTTTTTTCAGGTTTTATACATGAATATTGTTTATATCATTTTCGCTTTCCTGTGCCCCCACTTCTTACTAAATGCATGATTTAGTCTTCTTTCGCTTGTATTGTTGTATGCTCATACACAAACACACACATATATATGTAAATACAACCTGCTGAGTGTGTGTAGTGTTGCTTGTGTTTATATGTGTTTAAGTCTAACTGCTTGGGGTTGGATAAGCTGTCAGGGGTCTTGTTCCTATAGAAAGATTTGTCTCTCTTAGTAGTTGTTGCCTGTAGTTTTTCACATAGGCTTGGGGCCTTAAGAGGTATTATCACATTCTAAACACTTATTCTTATACTCACAGATAAATGTAACCTTCACCCTTCATCAAAAAGCCTTTTTTTTTTTTCAGAAGATTTTTACAGAAATCCAAAACTAAAAACATATGACCATCAGTGCCCAACCACAAGAGAAACATCTAGAACACAATGCTACACCTAAGTCTCAGGGGACATAGTGGAAGAGGGACTGGGAGCATAGTCAGAACCAGAGGACCAAGATGTCTGCTCCTCAGTGTTTCATTAAACATCAAGGTCTGGCCTTTGGAGCTTGAGTCTTTACTTAGACAAACAGCATCAACTTAGAGAAGGCAATGAAAAGAAAATAACAAATCAGTTTGTGTGGAAATTGTTATAACTAGGTAGCACCAGGCAAGATTTGTAGAAAATGTAAAGTTTACAAGAGTCTCAGATAAATTAGTAGAGCTATGACATCTGCATGGGTTATATATACATTCAGGAAAACCTGAGCTACAGGTAATTAGTATTTTGCCACCAAATATACTTTTTAAGCCCAACTTCAAATATAACATGAACTATCAGCCATTTACATTAGACTTCGAAAATTTAAAAAGTTTAACATATTACCTCCTACCTAGCAGTCATCCTACAGCACAGTGAATATCTTCACACCTTGAATTTTTAAAAATATTTAAAATTTTATTACATGTTTTGCTTCACTGTCTTAAAAGGACTGTTAAATAACTATGTGCATACAAGCCCAACACATTTGAAAACCAACCACTTTAGACACATTTAAATTTTTTCCCCTTAATCCATTCTTCTTACTCTCCTCCATTATCAAAGGAAAGATTCTTATCTTCTTCCACAAGGAGGATGCTTTTGTTTACACAATATATCAATATGCTTTTTTAATTTATAGAATATTTTTAAATCATATCCTGCATCTTTCAATTGTTTCTTCCTACTGGGTCACAATCTTTAGGATATAAAAATATACTCTCCACACAGGAAGGAAAAAGTAATTATATTTACCTGACATCTCTAGAACATCCAGTGTGAAAATATACATTCATCTCAAGTGCACACAGAAAATTCCCCAGAGATGCCATTTGTTCAATCTCAAAACAAGCATCCATTAAGATTAAAAACTGATATTGCACAAGGCACCTTCTCCATCAACAGTGAAAAAGCAGTGACAGAAAGTTGATACATACGTGAGAATTAAAATATTCTCTTATAATAAATGTATCAAGCCAGAAAATGTAAGGAAAACCAGAAAATGCTCTGAGTTGACTTAAAACGAAAATACAACATTCCAGAGACTAAAGAATTCCCCCATCAAGATTAGGAAAACCGCTGGTGGCCTGGGACACCAAGGAAAATTAATGCTTCTGAAACAAGGAATAGAGCCCAGCTGTCTGTCATATGGCAGCCCTACCTGAGCCAGGGATAAAGGAGGAATGCAGAATTGGAGACCTTTGACTTTATCACATTAGGGCAGCAACACCTCTGTATACTTGCTCCTATAGAAAGTTGCCCAAAGAACTCCCATCTCTACCCTGGAGTAAGATAGACAGCAAGAGTAGGGGCTTTAGAGCATGGGACCCAAGGTTCCAGTGTAGATAGTCTTTGGCCCTGGCCCTGACTTGCTTTCCCAACAGCTTTGGCCTCCCCCACTCCTCCTTGTGCACTCCACTCCACTGTCGCTGGAGACACTCTACTCTCCACCTTCTGTTCTGCAGCATCCAGGCCTGTTGCTACAGTGCCCACCTGAAAGTCAATAAACAGCCAGTGAAGAACGCTCCCCGCCCCCTGCCAAAAAAAAAAGGATTAGGAAAACCAAAGCCAGGGATGATGACATGAACATGGAATCCCAACATGTGAGTGGCTGAGGCAGGAGAGGATACTGGATCTAAGGCCAGTCTGAGCCAAAGAAGAGAGGCAAAGATACAGAGATATATGGAGACAGACAGACAGAGAGAAAGAGACAGAGACAGAGAGAGACACACACAGAGAGAGACAGAGAGACAGAGACAGAGAGATAGAGACAGAGACAGAGAGACAGAGACAGAGAGCTAGGCTAGGTGTTGCTAAGAGATAATCTGTCTCATTGTAAATGTATCTTTGAAATAATAAAACCATCTTTAAATGCCATATTCTGTATGACTCTGAGGTTTTTGGAGACCTTATCTAACTATTTCACCTTATCTTTCTATGGAGTCATATCTGTTACACCTCAGATGTATATTCTTGTGATAAAAAATAGACTAGTAATTGATATGACCATGATTTGATCAACCAACAGTTAACTTGTCTAACTTATCCTGAACAGCCTGCAATAGCACTTTCAAAGTATTGGAAGTAAACCTTGTATTATAATTGAGTTGTATGGGTACAATACCACATATTAAAGTAGAAATATATATAATGTGTGAAGAATAATCTTAAATTTCAATTCTATACCACTGTGTCTAAATTTAAACTAATTTTGTATCTATATACAAAATTCTATACCAGTTCATTAAAAATAACCAGAATACTTCAAAGAAGATGATGACCATCAAAGAACCTCCTTATGAAGATGGCTTCAAATGTGGCAAACAGGCATTGAACAAAATGTCCTTGTTTTTACCACAGACTGAATTCTGCTTAAAAATAGACAAGCTTGGATACAGGCAGAGTCAATGGCCAAACTCTGCCAAAGCAGGATAAGCAAGTCCTCAATAGTTCCTGCCTCACAAATATGTTGGATATATTGGGCCAGAAGGCTGAAGAAGATGCTCCAGCATTATAGAGAATTTTGGGTGGCTGTTCAGGCAGCTAAGCTAAGCATCTCTGTCATTTTCTCATTTGAGAAGCTACTTACCTGCACTCCTAGTATACTGAGGTAATCAACTTTATTCTTTCTCAAGTCTCTGATGAGGATGAAGATCAGATAGTTTAGTTTAAAAATTAGCTTAGGTGTTTAGGGGTTAAGATGTTTTTAGATCTAGATAGATGTTTTAAGTTGATAATGACGAGATATGGTAGATATTGATTTACATTCAGAATTTTAGACTCACCAAGATAGGAAAGATGTTTTCTTCAAGACTTCCAAATACAAACAGTCAAAACACTATGACTGTAAGATATATGTAACTCCTGGTTTTTTTTGGTTCTTCTTACTGTATGTAGTTCATCATATATATTTAAAACAACGTAAATGTATATGGAAATTTTTTAATTAAAAATTTGTTAAAAAAAACAGAGAGAGAGAGAGAGAGAGAGAGAGAGAGAGAGAGGGATAGAGAGACAATAGACAGAATAAAAAAGAAGGTAAGGGAGGATTAGTATTGAAAGGAAAGAAAGGCCATTGGTAAGTAGTTGTTGTTTATGCTTGGTGTGGTTTCTTTTCACTCATGGTTATGTTGTTATGTTATGTTTATACTTTTCTATGAAGATATTTATAAGTACCATTCAGTTACTGTCACTTCAACACCATGAAAATAAATATCAATTAATTTACCAGTTCTAGTGTGGGTAAGCTTTATTGGAGTTTCCAATTACTTACTATTATAAGCAATGCTGCCATGAATATCCCCCTTATATATCCAGAGCAAATAATATTTGAGGTACTTAATCAAATTGCTGAATCATAAAGTATGCACATAACCAAATTTAGTAGTTAATAAAAATTGGTTTTCAAATTTTGTTAAAGTAATTTGCATTCCCATTAGCAATGCATTTTGAAGTTGACATTGTCATGATTTATGCCAATCAAGAAGATAAGAAATGGTGTCACATTATGGTTTTGATTTTAATTTTCTTGTTTTCCTAAAAAAGATTTAATATCTTTTAAAATACTTAAGATCTAGTCATGTTTTATGGTCTTTGTAAGGTCTATTATATTTCTTTTTAACAATTATGTTATTTACCGGAAGCAGATTTAATCAAAATGTATTTTGTGCATGTATAAAACTATCAATGAAAAAATAAAATATTAGAAATAAATAAGTGGGACAAGAACAAGAACAAGGATAAATGTGAATAGCAAGGACAAAAGAAGATAATGGGAGATTAAATTTTGTCTACATATATTATAGGCATGCACAAAATGTCATATAAAACATGTATAATTGATATGTGCTGATTAAAACTGAGGGCTGGAGTAGTAGCTGTGTTTAAGGGTACCAGTACTCTTACAATTCACTTCCTAGCATCCACAAGAGGCCACCACAGCCACCTCAAACTCCAACTCCAGGGGATCTGATATCATTTCTGTCACCCTTGATTACACACACTTATGTGCACCTATGTTGTGTGCGGACACACACACAAACACAGACATATGCACATGTGCATACATGTGTGCACACATACCCGCAAAACCCCATTTTAAAAGCATCTTTAAAATAGCCTTTATAAAACAAAACAAAAATAATTATATTTACCATCTTCTCTTTTTCTTAAAGATGAATAGTTATTTTTCCATATTCACTAGACTAATATACCACTTACATTTTTCATTTTTTTCTTTCAACATTTGGCTTGTTTATTTACTTGCCTTCAAATGTCCTTAAATTTACAACATTTAAAAATTTTAATGAACTCAACTGTCTTTGTTAGGTTTGTGCTTCTTTGTCTACTTTAAGAAATAATTCATAAATATATTTTCTTAAGACAGCTGCAAACTTTTTCACACTGAATCCCAGTCCATCTGGAGCTTCTGGCTGTTTGTAGTATAAAGCACCGATTTGTTTCCCCACCAGAATAATCTATTGTTATCCAAATACTAAAGCATTCTTTCTTAGTGACCAATGAGTATTTATAACTTGGACACCAATTAGAAATTAGTGACTACAATGAGCTTAAATCTTTGGGTTTGAGTTTGTAGTAAAGTCTACTAGACATATTATGTATCCTTTTACAATTCCTACCTATGCTTTAAAATTTTGTTCTACCTTTAAAATTCAGTGTGTAAGGGGAGGATGAAGAGGAGAAGAGAGAGAAAAAGAGGGGAGAGAGAGAGGGAGGGAGAGAGAGAGGGAGGGAAGGAGGGAGGGAGAGAGAGAGAGAGAGAGAGAGAGAGAGAGAGAGAGAGAGAGAGAGAGAGAGAGAGAGAGCATGTGCAAGAATGCCATAGAGCACATATGGAGGTCAGAAGCCACCTTAGACGCCAATCCTCACATCTATCCTATTTGAGATCTCTATGTTCTCAGATGAATATGCCTGACTAGCTAGCTGGCCCATGAACATCTAAGAATGCTCCTGTGTGTCTGGTAATGCCATGTCCACTTTTTTTTTTTAAATATTTCCTAATTCCACTTCAACCTGATCTTCTTTAGAAGATCCTGCTGTTGTCCTCACTTATTAAATAAGTTCTGTGATAACTACCAAAGATGCATTTTTTAAAAACTTTCCTGTAAATTTAACCAGACTTGTTTTGACCTATCATGTCAACCTGTAAGCGCTCACCACCATCCTGCATTGTCATGAGTAAAGGTGTCTGCCCACTTTAGGTTCTTATTTTTGTCTTCTAGTAACTTTAATGCTTTTCTCCAATCCAGAGAAATGTATTTCTAGGTACCTTATTTTACGTTGCTAGTAAAGTAAATATCTCTTGGAGTTTACCATTTTGCTTCATTTTGTAACTGATGTAAGGGAATGTAACTAGTATTTTATAACATCTGGAAAAATATTACAATCCTCTTGTGTTTTCTAATTATCTTGCGCACATTATCTAATTATGGTCTTTCTAATTGGATAAAATATACATTATCAGTGGATGACAATTGCTTCTTTCTTCTTTTTGATCCCTTCTTCCCTTTTCTTTTCCTTCTCCCATGTGTTATCTTTATGCCTAAGGGTTGTCACAATAATAAACTACAAGTCTAGTAGCTTAAAACTACATATATTTATTCTCTCATGGGGTTGTAGGACAGAACTGGGCTTGGAAAAATCTACAAGAGAATCCATCCTGACCTCATTAACTCTATAGGGTACAGGCAATTGCTGGCATGTGGCAGCTTCACTCCAAACCACTCCTGTCTTCACAAGATATTTTTCCTTGTCTTTCTCTGTCCAACTAACCTTATTGGTTCTCTAATAAAGACAGCAGTAATCAGGTTAAGGCTCACTTTCCATCTACAATGACATCATCTTGAGAACCATCATTAATGACAACTACAAAGACTGTTTCTACGTCACATTCTAAAAGTTCAGTTGAACATAAATTGGGGAACCTTCTTCAATCCACCGTTAGTATTGCTAGATCACAGTATAATACTGAACAGACATCCTTACCAGAAACCTTCAACTAATCTTAAATTTTTTCCCATTGCCTAAAAAATATGCAGGGGAAAAGATAAGGCAGAGATTGAGGGCATATCCAATCAATGCCTGGCCCAACCTGAGACCCACCCCATGGGAGAGATCCAACCACTGGCACTGCTAAGGATGCTCTACTATGCTTGCAAACAGGAGCCTGGCACAGCTGGCCTCTGATAGGCTCCACCTAGCAGAGGATCAAAACAGATGCTGAGACTCATAGCCAAACATTTAGTGAATCATAGAGAGTTTTGTGGGAAAGTGGATAGAAGGATAGAAGGACCTGGAGGTGACAGGAACACCACAAGATGACTGAAAGAGCCAATTAACCAGGGACCACTGGGGCTTGCATCGACTGAAGCACAAATCAAGGACCATGGATGGAACAGACCTAGGCTTCATGTGGGTCTCCTAGTACAGGGAATGGAGGCTGCCTCTGACATGGCCTCTATTTCCTGCTTTTTGATCACTTCCCCCCTAGCAGAGCTGTCTCTCCAGGCCACAGGGGAAGAGAGAGGACTTGCTCAGTCCTGATGGGACTGAATGAGCTTGGGTGTTTTTGATGAAGAGGGGACTCCTCTTTTCTGAGGAATAGGGGAGGAGGTATGGGGGAAGAGGGAGGGTGAGACCTGGAGGAGAGGAGGGAGGGGCTATGATCAGAATGTAAAGTGATTAAATAAATTCATTCAATTTAAAATATTTTCTCTCATTGGATAGTTTTCTTTCGCTCTAACTATTGTAGATGATTCTAGGAAAGATTGTTCAGCTATCAAAAAAAAAATGAGAAAAGAACTCAATATCAGTTTCAAACTAGTCACTATCATGGAGTTACAAAGACAGTCCCACCTAGACTCAGAGTTCTGTCCCTGAGACAGTATAGGTAAGTATTTTACCCTACCAGCTTCTATTTCTCCTTTTTTAAAAGGATATTAATCCTTTTGCATTCATGCTGACAATTGGATCAAATGAAAAACTGAGTTTTAAGCAAGTGAAAGGAATTGGGTGAAACATATATTGTATCTATAAAGACACTCCAAACCTCCAACAATACCTAATTCATTTCAACCATAATTAAGATGGCTAAGGAAAGAAAGGTGATCAACACTGACAAGCCATCTTGTCGACCTTGTAGCTGAGAAATCTGTCTATGATGTATTCTGTTAGTAGATTTTATCATAACCCAAAGATCTGTGCTCACTGTACCCACTCACTTTGGTTGCTACTCCTTCATAATTTTCAAAGTTCTCTGTCTCCAATTTTCTAGAGTTGCTTCTTCTGAACCTAAGATAAACCAGCCAATCCATTCACCACTACCTTTATTTCATGTCTCCTGCAGTCAATTCTACAGAAACAAATTACAAACAGTAGTTCTTTCCACTGTCATTAGTGTTAGTCTTAAGCTTCAGCCAGCATGAAATAGCAATAATGTAAGGGGGCCACAGTGTGCTCACAGACCACTACCTTCTAGTGTTAACATATCAGGCTATTTATTTCTAAGCCAAGACAATATAATATTGGTTTATTAATATCCTTATTGCTTATATGAAGACATAAGTTTAAGGTGAAGGAGACTCATTGATAGTTTGAAGTCAGATAATACCAGATCACCACTTAGCACAATTTAATTTTTCTCTTCTAGTTTCTTGGTTTTAACACTGAAAATATAAAGTATTTCTGCTGTATTATGTATAGTTGCTATACCCAGATGACATTGAGACTTAATAGATCTGGTAAGACCCAATTCATGACTGATGGTTTTAGTGATGAAAATCAGTTGGTTTCTATGAGCTGTTCATTAGAATGCAGCCAGCAACATACCAGGTATTACTTTCAACTGGAAAGACATTCTTTGTTAAACAAAGCTTATTTTATTGCAGAAACCTAGAACACAATCCTGTATTTGTTCTTGCAATTTCCTGCATTCCAGAGACAAACTCAGCTACCATAGTCATAATCAACACCATTGTTTTAGATAGTATCTTACTATGGAGACAGAGATGTCCTCAAACTTCCTATAAAGTCTGTGTGATCCTTATGTTTGCCATCCTTGTATTCAGCTTCCTAAGTACTAGATTTATAAGTGTGTACCACACCTGACCCTTGCACTATTTTATTAGTTTCATCATGTGACCTAATCAGCGAGCAATCTTAAATCCCAACATAGTCCCGTTGCAGAACTCTCTCTTGCTTTGGCCCAACTCAAATCATGTTTTTCAGTATACCCCAAATCTAGTCAGTAAAACATCCCCAACATAATGCCTCTAAAACTGGGACAGGATTTTAGGTATTACCTCTCTAATCTGAAAAGCTTCACCAAGGATCCCATGAGAAGCTTCAACAAGGTACACTGTACTGAGTATAACAGCCAATGCTGTGTTTCAAGTACAGTCTTGGTTTGCCTCATCAAAACGCCTAAAACTGTCATTACTGGCCTCCAAGACACTGCTTTGTTTATCAGTAGACCACTCAGAGCGTGTGTCCTTTCCTGTTATCCAGATGTGGTTAAAATAGTGTGTATAATATGGTAAATAAACACATTGCAGTACTCTCAAATGTGATAGGCAGAAAGAGAGCTAACACAACTCTGAAGGTAGGATAGTACATATGCGTTTCTACAAACAATATGCCTTTGAGCCTCACTAAGAAAATGACTAAAAAGAAATACATTTCCTAGATCTAACCAATGGACTATGTGCCAGAAAATGAATGATAATTATGATATACCCCTTAAGATATTGTTTCAAATATATTATAGGTCAGCGGAGGTTGTAATTTCAGGGTGCTCACATGGCCCTCCTTAGCATAATGGTTCTTAATGCAACGGATAGGGAACAAATGTCAATTGCTTGAAAATTCTAAGTAAATTCCTTACAAGTATGAAACGGGGGCCTGAAAAACACCAGCCAGGTAGGTAAGTAGCTTCTCTGTTCACTTAGACCAATATAAAGCCAACTGCTATCAGTGTCCATTTATCACTTTGCCTCCATGGGCCTTTACCCTGGGTAGGATGGTGCCCTGAGACTTCTAATATAACTGTTAGCTAAGAATCTTTGAGCCGGGCGTGGTGGCGCATGCCTTTAATCCCAACACTCGGGAGGTAGAGGCAGGCAGATAGCTGTGAGTTCGAGGCCAGCCTAGTCTACAAAGCAAGTCCAGGACAGCCAAGGCTACATAGAGAAGCCTTGTCTCGAAAAAACCAAAAAAAAAAAAAAAAAAAAAAAAGATTCTTTGTCCAATCTTCAGCTAAGAACTACATGGTTTTGGGTCTGTTTAAGAAAAGATGGGGGAAAATGTCATCATATATGGTAATGTATGGTAATGTGTAACCCTTCTTAATCCAGTTTCCCTTTCAATCAATAGTGCCAAGTAATAGCAGGCTACCAAGAAGAGGCTTGATACCCTATGAGCATATATACAGGGGGAGGAAGTCCCCCTCAGTCACAGTCATAGGGGAGGGGACTAAAGTGGAAATGGAAAGGAAGGAGGAAAGGAAGGGTGCAAGGTATGGGATAACCATTGAGATGTAATATGAATAAATTAATAAAATAAAAAATAGTGCCATGTAATAGAACAGATCCAAAACCTCAATGAAGAGCTATGATTTTACATTGCAGTAGTTTGGCTTCACTTTTCACAGTGCTGGTACTCAGTTTGTTTCTGCTTATATGAATCATGTGACACTTATCTTGGCTCTCCATCTTTGCAATATTTTAGAATAATAAAGATTATTACCATTGATCCTTACTTGTAAAGTCATGGTCATTTTGATCTTGCCTTTATTAAGAGTAATTATGTCCACTTTGTAATGTTGGTTACTTTGCCCAGTCTATAGTTTCACTTTATTTTTACTGTTACTAAATAAAAATCATGATACCATATGTAGCTCTCAACTCTAGCCTAAAGATGACAGACATTAACCAGTCTTGAAAGAAAAAACAAATTAAAAGCCACACCATTGGTAGTTCAAATGTATGAATACTTGAGAGTTGTAGTTTCCCAAACTTTGGGAAAGCCATATGTAAAGTTTTTTTAGAGTCCCCTTACCATCCATGGGAGATGGAAGAACCAAGCATGCATTTATTAGCTTCCATCCTTAATGGGACAAATCACACCAAATAGGCGGTTTAGTCATCAGATATGCATGGGGAAAGGGAGAATAGGTTTATAGTTCAGCCAAGGTGAAACATACAAAAATTATGTCAAGTAAAGGCTTATTATCACAGAAATGACTCTAAGAAAAGGTAGGGTAAGCCAGTGTTAGGCAAGATATAGTTAAGGGTTGGTCAATTTATTTCAACTTGTAAAAAAATATTCATTTTATGCTTTGTATCTGATAATTTTAGGAGACATAGCTCTTGCCTGTAAAATTCAACATCCAGTCTTTAATTTCTCTAGCTTTCATAAATGGAAACATTTTTGTATCATGTATTTTTTTTTAGTTTCTATATTTCTTTTTTTATTTATTAATTTATTCTTGTTACATCTCAATGGTTATCCCATCCCTTGTATCCTCCCATTCTTCCCTCCCTCCCATTTTCCCCTTATTCCCCTCCCCTATGACTGTTCCTGAGGGGGATTACCTCACCCTGTATATGTTCATAGGGAAAGCTAATCTGTGAGCTCTTGTTTCTTGAAATCACCTAAGAAATGAAGTTGCAATTAAGTTTTGCAGTTACAAATGTGCATCCAGGGAAGCTATCAATTCCCCACTATCACACTGCTGTGGGCAGCATCAATCACAGGCTATGCTAACGAAAGGTTTTGTTTGTTTGCTATTTGAGATAGCACCATAATATGTAGCCCGAGATGTATAGAATTTGCTATATAGTTCAGGCTAGCCTCTGCATCTCTGAGTGCTGAAATTATATGCAAGCTCCACTGTCCCTAGTTTATAAACTAAGGTTTTGACCTGTGTGTTGCTCACACAGAAAGCATGCATGGCTTTGGATTCCAATGTAAATGAGTTTATAAATAAAAAGTCTCTAAAGACATTTTGGTTCTTTCTTTTTCTTTCTGTGAAGCCAAGGTGAAACTGGCAAAGGATTACTACTGTCTGCTACTAAAGCAAATCTGTCCAGTAAGGGTGCTAATCTTCAGGGGCATCAGCCCTTAAGAAATACAGATTTTTATCTTCTTCCCTCCTAAAGGCACATTTTGTCTCTTAACACTACATCAAGATGACTCGTTAATGTCATTCCTAAAGAAGAAGAATGATAGAAAAAAGAGGTGGCAGTTTCTTTTTAGGTCAAAAAGCACCAGTGCTCACGTCCCTCTCTAGATTCGTGTGCTGTCCTGATTTCTAGAGAACTTACCTCTTTAATTTTCATTCTGTTTCTTTTTAAATACATTAAAGTTTAAAACATACTTAATATTTGGGATTTTCTTGCCTGGGGTGTTTTCCTGAAAAGTCAAGATGCCATACTACCACAGTGGGAGCATCTAGAGCAGAATGAAGTCTGACCAACGTACACTAATCCCACAAACCTGTTTGTCTTCTTGCATTATTTATCCATCAGTAGTGTCACCTTTGACCGTTAGGCGTATAAGAATTTTATAGAGACTAACACTGCCTTCTTTTCACCATATTACCACACTTATTTTTCAACACTTGCCTCACTTGGGCTTTCCAAGCTTCTGCGTTCCACCGTACCACCACAGCTCAGTGACAGTTCTCTCCTGGACCAGTGGGATAACTCTTAATAAATCAACGCCATGTTTTCAAATCCCTCCAGCCTGTTTTCCAGGTTGTAGTCATAGCAGTACTGTGTCATCAGAATCATATTCCTCCCCACTTGTCTTGCTAGAGCTCTAGACTTGCAAGCCAGGCTTGACCATCACTCCTTACCTAGCTCTTGCACGCCTCTACTGCTCTTCATTCGCTTCATTCTGCCTAGAATGCCAAGCTCCTTCTTTCCCCAAATACTCTACACACTCTTTAAATCCAACCACTATGGTCTTCATCTGTGCCCCTAGCAGTCAATTCTCACAGCTTGTTACACTCCCCCGGGTGATAAGAGAGAATCGTTTGATGGTCTAATTGGTGGTCTAGTTTGCAGGTGTCTTATGTTTTATGCCTCACAAAGGAGCAGAAACCAAAGATTGCAACATACTTGTTTCATGTTTGTAAAATGACAGTACAGTAACTGAATGAGTAAACTCCATTTCCATTGAGATAAAGTGCTAATCGAGATGAGGGATGGTTATTATTGAAAACAGAAAGATAAACAATGCAAGTCTGAGTGAAGTGCATGATAAACAGAAGATACTAAAAATGCTTCTTTACATTTAGCCCGTTTAGTTTTTATTCAGATTCATTTTCCTTGTTTTCAGTCTTTTATTTAAGTTTAATTATATTAAATTTTCACTGTAAAAAGACACTATCAGATGATAGCTCTTATTTTCAGAAAATTATCGCCTAATGTATTTCTGCAGAAATTATGACTTATATTACCTAATAGAAACATACTTTGAATAGAGTGCTTTTACGTTAATATTAAATTTAAATTGTTTCACACACAACAGTGGCAAGCAATAATACTGTAGCGTCTCTTTAATGTATTATGGCATTCCATTCTTACTCTGATTTCACAAGGCAACTGACAAATATGTAAACAAAAAGAATATTTAGAATGATTTTGCATTAAAATGTCAGAACATTTATATTCTGTAATAAGGACAATGAGATTAAGCAATAATAAAAATATATGAGGTATTAAAACTAGAATATAGGTTCAGAGGAATAAAAAAGATAAAGGGATGTGGAATACACACACTATACTACAGAGTAATACTATAAAAATAAATAGGAGATAAAAATACCTGTGGATATAAAATCAATGATATTAAATAACTTACCATGTGACCTTCAAGAACTTAATTAACTCTCACATAAAGATTATTGTTCCCTATATAATATGTATTACATGTACATGTAACTTACAATACAATGGATGCACAGAGATACATCTATATGTATTCAGTATGCCAGTTGTTGACACTATGTTAAGAAACATTCTTAACATATACTTTCACACCATCAAAGTTTCACTAATCCACATGTGTGGGATAAGATCCCATATCCTTGCACTTCAAAGTTCTTCTGGGTTTTCCAGGGCACCTTTTTTCTTCCAATACACCTTACAGTTCACGCATGGATTTCCTGTATCGCTCCTAGGGCTTCCAATTAGATTGATGTTCAGCTGGGACTGTTGGAATAATTGTATGGTATTGCTATCACTGAGGTCTTAGTCTTCACTCTTGCTATGCAACCACAGGATTGATTCAGCTTATCATTGCCTATCATCCTTTAAATGGAGGAAAGCAAAGAAAATAGCATGCACACATCTATAAGAGATATATCATCTATATCTCACACTGTGTATACACACTCAGAAAATTACTTATGAATAAAATTATATATTAAGGTGTTTAATTAATTGCTTCAAATTACCTAAATAAGATAGAAAGAGTCACCCTTTATATTTTCAAAAGCAATGCGGTACTAAACTGTAGTAGAAGCAGTATTGTGGACAGGTATTTGTAGGGTCCTAATGAGATCACTCCTTCCTTCTTACGGACATAATTGTAACTGTCAGATGTAAAGGACAGGACGAAAGGCCTCGCAGCACCCTCATCTGAGAACTTTATTGAAATTGCTATCCATTTACTTGCTGGAATTACATTAAGTATATTATAAAAGGGATCACAGAATTATGTTCGGAATTATTTCCAACTGCTTATTCTTAATTGGTTCTCCATTAGAAATGGAAAATAAAGAGGACAGAAACACCATCCAACATTTTACCAATTAGACTATATACTACCAAGGAGAATTAAAACCACTCATTTCTTTTATGTTTTCTTAATCCATTATAACTACTATTAACATCCAGACATTCAAACCCAGCAGTCAGTACAACAGTTCTTTCGTAAAAAAAAAAAAAAAAAAGATTCTCTCCTACAATACATCCTGACCAGTTTCCCCCTTCCCTCCCCCTAGCTCCCCGCCACCTCCTCTCTCCCCCAAATACACTCCCCCTCAGTTTCACTTCATAAAAAAAAAAAACAGACCTCCAAGGAAAAAACAACTAAACAAGACGAAACAAGATACATTAAGACAACAGGAAGCCGTTCATATCACGGCTGGAAGGGCAGCCCAATGGGAGGAAAAGCCTCCAAAGAGCAGGCAGAAACATTAGAGACCACCCACTCCCTGCAAGGTCCAACCCTTCTTTATATTTAAAAGTAAGATGAGTGCCATTTGAAGCTCTTTTGACAGATCAAAATTACTAAGTTAAAATCTTGCTATAAAAACATAAATCCTTAAATGTTTGGGAAACTATTCTGTACCTGCGCTTGTAACATTTTTCTCATTCTGTGGGAAATGTATGGTAAGCCATCATCTTTGAAATCAAGGTTTTAACCAAATTTAGAAAATTCTGGACCAAGCATTTTAAATGAATTACTGAATTTATTGCATCAGATCCCAAATCTTCAGGCCTTAGTTGACATTATATGACCCCCTCACATACAGAAATCAGTACCACTCCATCCTGGGGCACACATGAGCTCGAGAACTGCAGCAGCACCAACACTATCAAGACTACCGGTAGTGACAGCTTTATTGGCATTGTTCTGTGACAACTCTGCCTTGAACATATAAGAACTTTTATGATGATAAATATTAAGGTGTATTGTTTGTACATTGTGCTGTTCTTTATTTCAACTGATGAGAAAACCAAAACAAAAGAATTTGAAGCCTAGTAAAAAGAAATTTTAAATGGTTGTTATGAAAGTCATTCCCTGAAACTGTTAGCATCAGTGCTCATGTAGCAGATTTTAAAGCAGGGCCTAAAGTTCTCAGTGGAAAAAAAGTATCAAATTTTCTCTACTCATAGATGACAATGACAGAGAAGGCCATTTTTTAAAAAGAAGTTTTACAATAAGGAACATGAGAAACAATATTTTTATAACATTAATGAAAATGTACATCTATATGCCAGGAGACCTGTTTGAAGGTGCTAAGGGTTAAACCACAAGACACCTGGTCAGGCATTTTATCACAGAGAGATATCCCCAACCAAAAGCCAAATGGAAATGGAATAATAAATAGCAGGGACCTAGAACTAAATTTTTCATTATCAATAAAATTCACAGACATAAAGTTGAATTTTAAAACGTGCATATGTGCTGAAAATGGTGGCTCATGTTTGTAACTTCATGAGTTAGAGGAAGGAGGATTACCAATAGCTTGAATCTACCTGCCTTACGTACTGAGATGCTGATTTTAAAAAGCATGACCTCTTAAAAGACAAATCAATTAAAAATCGCATATGGACACACACACACACACACACACACACACACACACACACACACACAACTTTTAATATAGAGTTAAAGCATGCAGAATATGTCACATGAGTAAAATGGAAATGATGTATGAAAAAGACTACTATTCAAGGGACTATGGATATCTTTTATAAATGATAAAAACATTCTCTGGGAAGAATAAACCATGGTCTATATCTCAAACATTTTATCTTTTTTATGCCATGTGACGATACCTAAATGTTCATTAAATGTGTATACTATCTTATAATTTTGTCTGAAATATATCAAAAGTGAGTAATATTAAAAATGCTTGGGGAAATTTGGGAGACAGAAGGTATAGTGTCTCAGTAATACATTGTGCCAAATATTTTAATTAATTAACAGTAATTTTTTACTAATGTAGAAATTCCTTTTAGAGAAACTTCATTTCTCACTGGTCATATTCCTCATCCCTGTCTGCCTTCATTCCCGCTTTGATCTTGAAACTGGCCCTCTGAGGAACATGCACGTGTATAGGTCCATGGTCGACACGTCTCCTTTGTACACATTAGTATCTGAGCATCTGAGACATTCATTTTATGGAAATAGTTTGAACATTGCCTTCTCGTGACTGGATCATCTTCTTTACTGGTTCCTTGTGTTCTGAACTGCTCTTATGCCCACACAGGGACCATTTAATGGCTGGGTCCAATGGTTAATTCTCATTTTAAACCTGGAGTGATGGAGCTGGTGAGGGGACTCACTGGTAAATGTGCCTGCTGTTAAACTGCAGAGAACTACTTCAGGAAGTTATCCTCTACTGTACACATGCCATGGCATCCAAAAATAGAAGATGCGTGATAAGCCTACGATCGCTAATTTTATACGCCTACCTGACCATGCAATGGGTGTGTCTATAATGGAGTTTCTGGAAGAGTTTGAATCTGAGAAGGAGAGAACAAAGGCCTTCCTCTACTATGTATTGCAATTTTTAGACTGTATCATTAGTACCATTTTTTTTTTACTTAGCTTACAAGATAAGATGCTCTTTGGGTGTTCCTCTTGCCATACTGCTGTGCTTTGTCATTTGTCCATGTTTGTTGCATTTCGTCTCCACTATACCCCTCATGGCGGACTCAGTTCCTTCATCACTGATCTAGAAGATCTAATGCAACCTTGTGACTTCATTTTATCTGTACGCCCATGACTTTATATCTTTGTATGAGTAGTTCTCAGATCTATATCTCCAATCTTGATTGATCAAAAATTAATATATCTTATTTGCTACCAACATGTTGACCCAGGCATCTAGTAGGCATTAAAATTAAAGCAACCCTAAATGAATATGTTACTTCAGTAACCTAGAGGGCAGAGACCCTCTAATTTGCTTTGCTTGCCATCCCTGTCTTTTCAGTGGGCCATATGTAGACAACACTGATTTGTCTCTTACCTTGAAATTCTAATTTATCAGCAAGTTACTTGCAAAAATATATTCTTGTGCTAAGTAGTTTTTATCTTGTTCTCTCCTTTAAAATTTCAGTTCCAGTTGCCAAAATGTATTCCTTGAAAAATAGGAACAGTTGGGTAAGTTCTACAATAGCCACTCCACAGTTTTATGTAGAGTTGACAATATTCAATTTCTAAAGATTACATTGAATCTTGGCTCCCCCCAATTAATTACCATCTAATAATTTTCTAATTCATTTTAGATCAAAGTCAGGAATCTGTCACTATTTTAGCTCCTGGGTCACCCTTGTCTTCTACCTTCTTACTACATTTTCAAAATTCATACATTGTGTCTCCTTCTCAATACCTTTGCCATTGTTCTCCTTTATGTCTGCTCAATCCTCTCTCTCAGATACTTACATGACTGTCCTGTTTCCACCACTCAGACAATATATTTAATGTGTTTTCTTCCAAATCAAGGCTTTCTGTGATCCCCAACTGAAGAATACTCTAAATGGTTGTACTATATTAAAATATCCTATCTGAATATTTTCACATGCATAGTTAATCTCCTTACCACATGATATAAACACTTAAGTGTAAAATTTTTATTCTTTTTTGTTTCAGACTATTATTTTTAAAAAATATGTTCTAATTAAGATATATTACGTCGCTTTCCCCTTTTTTTCTTCCCTTCAAACTCTTCTATGTTTACCAGCCCTTCCCTCACTGCCTATCAAATGGAATTGATGGCCTCTTTTTATTGATTATTATGGTTAGATAGATAGATAGATAATGGATGGATAGATGATGATGATGATAGATGATAGATAGGTAGATAGATAGATGATGATGCATAGATTGATGAGAAATAGAGGCACAGATATATAATTACATCCCACTAAATCCATTTCTTGTCATTTATGTGTATATCATCTCAGGGAAGCCTACTTTTTATTAAATAACCAATGAGGGGGTCTCATCCCCAGGAAAGGCTTATTATCCCTCTCTCAACAGTTGTCAGCTGCTTATAGTTCTTTGCCTAGCAGTTGGACTCATTGAGATTGGTTTCCAATCTCATGATAGCACGTCTCTTGATATTGTCACTATTCCTGCCTTGTTTAGGCCTTGTGTGACACTGACACACAGCAGACTTCCTGCCTTCTCTTTCATGATGTAACCTGAAAACTTCTTTTCTGCCACCCAGCTTCCATAACACAGAAATTGCTGTGTAAGTTACCAAGGGAGAGAAACAATCAGTAGTACTATCCAGCTATGATACCTATGAACTATAACTATGACCAGCGCGGCAAGATGTCCGCAGCAGTATGTTGGCAGTAACCAGCAGCTGTCTAGTTGGACTTAGCACCTCCTCAAGAGGAGGAAATGCATGGTTGGCACTAGAAACTTAGCAAGTTACCTGGGATCTTAGAAGAAATGTTTCCACTGTCATTTTACTAGACCAGCATAATTACAAATACACTCTAAACCTCATTTTGTCAGAGATATGTGTAGCTCTCATGCCTCATCTGAAATCATTTCAGAAAGCCACAAATGGACACAATAAAGAAATCAACAAGTCATAGAATGCCCGTCTCAAAGGGCAGATCTAGAATATGACTCTTATACCTAACGCTCAGCAAGGGATTGTTTTTCTATTTTTCTTCATTTTTCCAATGAATTTCCATGGCTTAGATCACTAACACAATGTACTACATAAACATACATTGGCTGAGTATAAACAAGAGATCAGGTAAGCAGAGTTCATGGCATTCTGTTTGAGGATATTCTTTTGCCTTGGAATAATTAAACAAAGGTCTTAGGAAATTTCAGTTTTTAATAAAAAAAAAAAGATGCTCTTGGACTGTGTTGTATGCAGTTGTGGCAATTGAAACCACAAGTTGGCTTCAATGTTCGTCAACATCTGTCATTCGACTTTTGGGTAGGCACCTTCCACAATGTCTCAGAGATAAGAGAAAGTCTGAATAAAAACACAGAATGTCTCAAAAGTTATATTGTGTGAGTTCTAAAGAATCACAAGAGACATTACTACTCACCCTCTACCACTCACTCAGTGGAAAGATATTTACTATGTAATAAAAGCCGTGGGGCCTGGCCAACAGCAATCTGCTAGGTGCTGATGAGCCCCGTTAGAAGCAAGCTGCAGCCTCCATCAAACCTTTACCTGACTACATCTGTGGAGGACACCTCGCCAGGCTCCCAGGTGAGATGCTGCCACGGTCCTATCACCAGACACTATGATATACATTAGGATCCTTGTGGCATAGCAACAGAAAACTGTAAATACACTGTGCTCATTTCCCGAGTTTCCAAATGCCTCCCAAAGTGAGAAATGATATGTCTCCATCGTGTCTTCTTTTCTCTGGTATTTGGCTCACTGCATCTTCAAATATTATCCCAAGTCTGCAAATCTTGTTTCAATGTTCCTAGGCTTTTATTGCTAAGAAACAAAAGACTACAGTATCTTCAGGATCGGATAACTTTGCTTTCTACTCTGACACAGTGATACACCTTGGAAGTGCAAATCTGGCTATCTTCTCAGTATGCAAGAGAGAAAAATTATATGTGAAAAAAAATCAGTACATAAAACATGAAAACAAAGATTATACCTACATTCTGGGCATCCTGAAGAAAAAGCTGTGAGCATGCATATAAAGCTCTCAGCATAATGGCTGATCCATGGTTATTGCTAAATAAATATTGTTTGCTATTATTGACTTTTCTTTAACTCGTCTCCTTTTTCTGTGTGAACAAGCTCTTAATTTACTAAAATAGATTAGTGAAAACAGCATATTATAAACTCCAAACTCTATACAATAGCTGATGATTTATATGAGAGAAGTGTTTCCTAAAACCTGTTATCATAAATTGAGGATGGACTTTTTAATACATCCATATTCAGAAAAAAAATTGGGTTGAAAATTAACCAAAGGCTATGTTATCTAAATTATAATACAAGATTGTCATCTTAACATTCTGAGAACTAGAGACGGATGAGCCATAGACTTTTTAAAAAATGTATAAGAAAGTGAAAGCAGCAAGAGATTGACTTGAACGTCATTATCTTATTGCCTCTTGAAAGTAAAAATGTATTGTTTCTCATATAAAGCAAAGCACTGCAAACTATTTGGCAGCGAGGTTATTATTTCACATATAATTACATCTCATACAGAGGTGCATTGGCAGACATGTAGTGGCTAAATTGTCCATTTTCAACTGGAAAAAGAAATGCAGTTCTTTTTTTCACTTATATCAGTCAAGAAGATAGCCGCCCACAGGAAGAGATAAAGACTTATTTGACACTAGATCTATAACCAATGATTTTAGTTATCACTTGAAATTAGTGAGAATCTTGAAAAAGGCTTAAGACTTTTTGAAGAACAATTTGGTACAGTGAAACAGCAGATGAAATGGAAAGGTAAAAAAAAAAAAAGACAGAGAGAGAGAGAGAGAAGAAAATGCTATTTTTATTCTGAGACTGTGTTTGGATTAAAGGATTTCTAAAATAAGATTTTTCATAGACAGATAACTTCTAAAAGCATGCATGCATTAATCTACCATTTTTGACAATAAGTTAAGCATTTGATTAAATTATCTCCTCTATAAAACAATTAGGCAAATCCGGAGTCAACGACTATAAGAACCATTATCCGGGGTGCACAGCTAGAAGCCCTGTTTATAAAATCCAGACATTAACTTCCAGCCTGAAAAGCTGCCATATTCATAGTTCTGAATATTTATTGCAATATAAGAACCATTCTACTAATTATTATTTTAGATAAATTTGTCTGCAGGTATCTATAATATCAAATATATCTAAGCATGAAACATGGAAGCTGTTATAATCTCCATTCCTTTTATAAAAAATATTAATGTGAAATAAATAACTTGAGTCAGCCAAGGCACGCAGGTCAATGTTCCTAAGGAATGCTCAGTTACTGTAGATGTGTCTGTCCCAGGAGTATATGGCCGACGGTCACATCCAGAGCCCCTTACTCCTGGCTATTTTAGGAACACTGTATTTCCATAATATTCCCAGCATATGAATATACTGAGTTCATGGTTATTTGGTAAAGTTGTCAAGCCCACTGATACCAAATTCACAGAAATGTTGAAACCTTTTGTTAATAGGGAGGAGAGTTAAGGCTAGCATAAAACCCACAGAACGCAGTTTTTGCTCATAGGGTCATTCCCTATACTTGGCTTTTTAAAAAGATGAGCATCAAAATTTTAAAAAATATTTTAATTAAATAAAATCATGTCACTTCCCCCTTCTCTTTCTGTCTTTCCTATGCACCCCCCACTCCCTCTCAAATTAATGTTCATTTTTTTCTTTATTACCAGTAGTGAGCTAACTTGTCAAAGAGCTCAAGGACAGTGGGAACCAAGGAAAAGACGAGGGAACGTGAAAGCAGCAAGAGAGAAAACGTCTTTCTTGAAGACAAAGAAGAAAGTGCATTCGCCATCTTTCCATATTTCAAAATGTAATCTTCCTTACTGCACAATATACGGACGAGCATTAGCACGTCTGTGTTAGCATTTGTGACCCAAAAACTGTAACTGGGATTACAAATGCGGTCTGATACCACAGCGTTATCTTGGCCTTGGCTTTGTAATCAGAAGCTTAGATAACATTTTGTAAAACTTACTAACAGTTTTGGAGAGCATAAGAATTTCCTTTTAGGGCCGCCCAGTAGATGCCTTAGCCTGAGTTTCCACTAGCCGAACATCCCCTTCATCCTAAGTAGTTCAGAGCATCTTCAGTTTCCACCTTTCTGTCATCTGCTCTTTTTGGTTTCATGCTAGGTCGTTCCTCATTTCTTACGTGAAGGATATTAGGAATGTTTTTGAGGTCTCTTTTTATGATTCTTTTCGTGATAATTATTCTTCCTAGTGCTCTGACAAATGCGCTAACGAAAGCTACTAAAGAGAGAAGGGGCTGATTTTGGCTCACTGTTTCAGGGTGCAGTCTGTCATGGCAGGAAAGTCACAGCAGCGGGAATTTTGAGGCCGATCATCACGTTGCATCCACAGTCAAGAAGCAGTGTCTCGAATGCTTTTTTTCATCTCACCTGCTCCTTTTCATATAGCCCAGGGAAAGGTACTACCCACAGTGGGCGGGCCTTCGCACCTTCACTTAATCAGATAATCCAGCAGAGGCCTGGCCAGAGGCTCTTTCACCATGAGTTAACAGCTGACACTGATCTAGAAGCCTGTCTTTTGGGCAACTGGGTTGGTCCCTTAGGAACAGAACTATCTTATTTAGCAGCATTTTCCCTTTCTCTATACCCTTTGCTCCCAAGCAGTGAAAATGAACTGCACTTGCAGTATAGTTCCTTCTGCTCTGCGCATGCGGGGTTCCAAAAACAACAGTTGAGAGCAAACACGTGCTAAGCATTTACTAAATTTAAGGATGACTGTTTTAGACTTATCTTTATTTCTAGTGCAGTTGGCTTTGCCTCTTATGTTAAGAATCACCATTGGATTTTTAACGCCTGTTTCCTCTTCTGAACATAAGATTAAAGTGGTAATAAGCTACACATCTCATAGAACATTATGAACTGCATCATCAGGAATACATTTATGAACATTTTTCAAAGCTACGAGTTTGTCCACATTTGTGAAAATAAGGCTGGTATAGACAGTAAATGAGCATTCTGTGAGAAGTACTGCTTTATGAACACAAAGAGACAAAGTGAGGAGGAGAGCAAAAATCAATAAAATCCTATATATTTTGTATAAAGCCTATATGTTTTGTGTATATACACAAAATAAACCTGTATAAAATATATATTTATATAAAACATACACAAATATATAAAATATATACACAAAATATATAACACTATATATGTATATAAACTTCAATAAAAGGGTTTTATGATTTAAGGATTATGAATAGAAATAAGAAGTAAAACAGAATTGAATAGACATGTCCATCTATACTAATGACCTAAAAATCTGTTCCTAAAGGCCTACCTCTGTAAATTAGGCCAAATGTCCTCAAAGAATAAATCCTAACCACTACTATAACCTCAAACTCCAGATTTATTTCTCAGTTACTGAAAAAGCAGACTATGGGGTATTTTGGGAACACTAGCCATAACAAAACTGTGTGAGTTGTGACAAGCACATTAGGATAGCTCTTTTGCTCACGAAAGAAATTCACTTTGTTTTTCATCCTGCAGAACACCTTCAGTAGCAGAGCCATGTTGTTCCCAGGTGACATTTATCAGCCTATCATTTCCTTTCTTTTAATTCTCTCCTCCTGTGTCATGCTAGGTGCATGAGAAGGACAAAGCTGGAACACTGAAGGCCCCATCACTGCGTTTATCTGGGTCTCTGGGATCAAAGGAAAGCTGGGGGTGGTGCCCATCCACAATTAATCACCGATAGTGATGTCTTTATTGGCCACTGACCTTGCAGTGAGTTATATGAGTAATAAGAAGGTTCTCTGTTACCCCAATCCCAGTATTCTTGGAGGAAGACATAAATCACTCCAGCCTCATGAATTTCTCATAACTACAAAGCAGACTCCCAAATTTCCCACAGAGGATGCAGGGTAACCACTTATTTTTCCAGTTTTTCAAAAATAATTTTTCAGCTTGTTCAACTGTCACACAAGGAGGCCAATGATTGAGATGATCTGGCTGAGAGTGACCCGAGGATCCAAGGTGAGTGTCAGCAAGGAGCCCGGGGAGTAGCAGGGAGCTTCCATCATCCAGTTTTGAGGTTGTTTGCTCTACTTCTCCTGTAACCTTATGCTCGGAGCAACAATCATGGTAGATCGCCTTATTCTGTTCCATTAAGAACTGAAGCATGCAATAAATCAAATTCCACAGTGACATATCTGGCTTTGGTGGCATGAAAAGTTGCTTCTTGGCTGAAATTCAGATGAAGAATATCTGGATTTTGTAAATATAGTTCTCTATATTTCCTTTTCACTGAGACTTGGAACTTAAGTATTGTGTAGTACCTGGGGGGTGGGGTGGGGTGGGGGGGGGGGAAATTAATGAAATAGAAGTGACAAAAAAGGTGGCTTCTTTTAGAAATACCAAAAACATATTGGTGTGATACTGTGTGTGTGTGTGTGTGTGTGTGTGTGTGTATGTATGTATGTGTGTGTGTCTTTGAGGAAAAAAATAGTGTATTTTCAGCATCATTTTTTAAAAATATATTTTATTATCCATTTGAGAATTTTATATATGCAATGCATTTTTTTTCACATCTACCCTTACTCTGTCTCCTACCTCCTCTGAGCCACACACACCACACCCCAAGTCACTGCCCAACTTCATATCCTCTTCAGTTGTTGTTCGTTTCTATAATCCACTGAGTTCTATTTGTACCACCTAATGTTAGGGCATGGTTGAACGATGGGACCACCACCTTACAGAAAACTCTCTCTGCCCTGGCAACCATTAACAGTCTAACAGCTCCTCAGAGAGGGGTGGGGCTCATCAGAGTTCTTCTTTGTCTTCTAGAACGTGGACTATAAGCCTCTTTTTAAGTAACAACTAGTTTCTAAATGCAAACATCTAAGACTAATTTACAGTACACAAGATACAAAAATATGCTTTAACAATCAACCACATAGGTTTCTCTTAAGAGTAGTCATTGTCATTTTAGTTTGTTAAGGTCAGGGGAAAAAGTCTATGCTGACAAGGACAATCTGTGACAAAACTTTTAGGCAAGTATCAGTTTTCAAACTACCAGTGAAGGAGTCTGATTGCAGAATAAACATGACGAGGTACACACCTGAAAATGATAGAATTAAAATATTTAGTGTTTATAGATTCTTTTTTCAATATTCATTCTTCTTAGTCATTATTTTGACACTGAGAGAAACATAATAACCTCAGAATGTCATTTTGCCCCTAAGAATTCAGTTGCCAGTGGACAAAATAAAGCATACCTATGCATATAACTAGGTACAAGATAAGTGTCTGAAAACTGGAAAAAAACATGGTTTAGTAATTTGGAACATAAATATGTGTTTCAACCACAATAATACAGTTTTCAAAACCCAAACACTTGAAGGTAGAATCAGGAGGCTCAGCAGTTAAAGGTCATCCTCAGATACACAGTAAATAGGAGACCAACTTAAGCTACCTGCCACTCTTCTCAAAAAAAAATGTCTAACTACAACAATAACAAAAATATTTCAATTTCTGTGAAAGTTAAACATCTGACTTTGGCCTTAGAGAGGGATGATAATATGATATACAAAAAATGGAAGTTATATCAAGTCACACTGCCACCAGAAGCAGTCATAAAATGCATCAGAAGTAACACCGATATCTTATGTCTAATGTCCACTTGACAAATGCTAAGGCCACTCTACATATTTGTGTGGCTTAGTTCGCTTTATTCTCCCTAAAGCCTGGAGTGTGAAACTGTCAGTGTTAAATCCACTCAGAAGCCAAGACTTAAATCACAGGCTCATGGTAACTTGCTGAAATGAGTGATGAGTTGGATACTTAACGCTGAGTCTGGTTCATACCTGCTGTGTTATCTGTGTGCTTGGTGGACCAGTTTAGTTTTGAGAGGTCAGAAAGATCGTACTAAACCATGCACATTATGGTTGGTGTCAGACAACAAAAGTCTCGTAATTATTTTGGAGCTGAGAAATCAATAATGAGATAGTTTAGAAAATCGTCAGATATCCGCAAACACGTTTGATTTGGAATATGAGCACAGCACTCAAAGGGGGGACTGGCCATGAAATAAGAATGGAAAAGTACAGATTTGGAGAAACGTGTTAATATATAATCCAACATTCTTTTCTCAGTTTAAAATTATATTCACTCCCATCCACTGCTGGGTTCTCTAAATTTGACAGGATGACAAGATAATCAATCAAATGGTGTATTTAGTCTATTTTTTTAGTGAATGAAGTTGCTTCTCCAAAGTAAATTACAAACCTGTGGAGATTATTACTTAATTGCATAAAGGTAATAATAGTACAGCTGTGCTTGTCTAGTGGCCTCAAGGAATTAGTACCCCTTTGAAGAATTAACTAATATGTATGCAAAAATATCAGAACTTATTAACACAGACTCTCTGGATAAATATTTCTTTCAATGTTTTGAAGAGCCATATTCAAAAACCTTTACATAAATGACTCACTATCATAATGAATCAAAACCAGGAAAAATATTTTAAACACAAACACATTATGCATTTCCTTCATTTTTAAGAGTTAGATTCTAACCAAATTTCTTAAATCCACAATCTAGTGTTACATCTCATGTCTCCAAATGAAGCTTTTAGAACCAGGAATTGGTTATATCTAATTGAGTACTTGCCCAAGTTCTTCCCACGGGATTCCCCCAAATAAGCAGGATATTGCCACAACTGCTGGTAAGGCTATTGCTGAAGACAACAAGTCATTGAGTGTGGGGACCCATGCCAAGTTCTGCCATGTCAGAAATCCTGTGCTTAGGCTGTATGCTGTGACTTTCGAGTTGCTAACCTTTACCTCACCACGAGGTCTTGTGTTCTAGGCTATTCTTGGACTATTTACCTTTGAAAGAAGTAGAGAAGTCTCAACTTGGAACCACCCAGAGGATCTAGGAAGTTCTTATAAGGAACTACTCAGAGAACTAGGAAGTTCTACAGGGAGCGATTTAGGCTATTGCATTCTTGCCCAGGGGCTAGGGTGAGTGAGATAAGAATAGATCCTATTGACCTTGCCCTATATATGTTCCTACTAGTCGGCAATAAAGTGAATCTTGATCAGAAATTTCCTGACTTGATTCGTTATTTCTTGCGTCTCTGTATCCTACTTTTAATCCCTACTCCCTCTTTCAGGTGAACCCTGATTCGATTTTTCCCGTGGGCTGGGACCCGACATTTGGTACCTGAGCAGGGGACTGAAAACTTGGCTATAAGGAAGGGAGGTTGCGTGGAAAGAAGAGTGAAGGACAAGTGAACTTTTTGCTCTGAAGCCACCAGCTTCGCAGAGAAATGGCAAGGTAAGCAACGCAAATATGGGACAGAGCAATAGTAAAGTTTTATTCAGAGAGACATTGGAAAAGAAGTTTCAAACGCGAGAAATAACGAATCAAGTCAGGAAATTTCTGATCAAGATTCACTTTAATGCCGACTCGCAGGAACATATAGAGAGCAAGGTCAATAGGATCTATTCTTATCTCACTCACCCTAGCCCCCGGGCAAGAATGCAATAGCCTAAATCGCTCCCTGTAGAGCTTCCTAGTTCTCTGAGTAGTTCCTTGTAAGAACTTCCTAGATCCTCTGGGTGGTTCCAAGTTGAGACTTCTCTACTCCTTTCTCAAGAAACCATGGACATACTTCACTGACAAAATCTAAAAATTCATCCAACTGTCCTTTATTTACCCTTATTCCTCGTGTTTCTATATCCTACTTTCAATCCCCAATCCCTCTTTCAGGTGAACCCTGATTCAATTTTTCCCGTGGGCTGGGACCCGACAATTGAGCATGGAGAAGTCCAGTAGGTGTCTACATAGAACCTACAACACTCTGCCACCATCAGAGATGCTTCCTCCTGCAGCAGATGGAAACAAATACAAGGACCCACAGCCAGACATCATGCAGAGTGAGAGACCTTGAAACATTCTGCCCCAAAAGAGATGTCTCCATCAAATCCCTTCTTAGGGGTCCAAAGAGAACTTCATAAGTGGAGATGTAAAGAGTATAAGAGCCAGAGGGGATAGAAGACACCAAGGAGTCAAATCTTTCTGGACACATCATGGCTGGCACTCATGAACTCAGTAAGACTGAGGGGGCATGCACAAAGCCTGCACGGACCTTCACCTGATGGAGTCCTAGAGCTGAGAGAAGTGTGCACGTGCCCTGATCTCTAACCCAGAAGCTATCTCCAATCTTGCAAATGAAAAATTAGTTTTCCTAAAGGGACTGAGGAAACAAAGCACTCTTACTGGTGGGCCCCATGTGCACCAGTAGATAGCAACAGTAAACAAACTCAATGGCATCTTTGGAGGTTGTTTGTCTCATCATGTTAAGTGAGGGATTTTGTGCTGGTTTGATTTTTGGTTTTTGGTTTTACCTTTGTGATCATATGGTTTCCAGCTGGATCATGATGAGGGGGGAGGGGAAGCACTGGGAGAAGTAGGGGGAGGAGAAACCATAGTCAGAGTATATTATATTTAAAAAGTCAATTTTCAATAACAAAAAAACATTAAAACATCTCTCAGCTTGAAAGCTTGTGTGAAAGTTACTGTTCGATTCTTTTCGTGCACTTTGAACAAAAGGATGCAGATCTCATTGGTTTGTGTTCACCGCCATCTGTGTCATTAGCAAAGGGAAGCATAACTTTAAAACAATGCAAGAGAAAACTATGCAAATTCAAGCTAGCTGTCACAATGAAACTGCTAAATTTCACAAAGATCAAATTCCAGTACACCAAAAATGTTTCTTGGGCCTGCCTAGAATTTCTCACCTCATTAGGTGCGAAAAACATAAATTAAGCACTAATTTTTTTTTCTCTTCCAAATTTTGTCCACGATAAGAACAGTTGGGGAAACGAAGCTCTCTGTAGCCTTTAGGTCTGGAATTTGCAGGCGTGAGAATAGTGATTGAAGGCTGAACCCTTTATAGATTCTGGGCACTTGTTCAGTGATTGTTTTTGAATCTTCAAGTCATTTGCTAAATAATGAATTCATTCTCACATTTGCACTTGTTTCTAGAACACAGAATTAGCACTTTTTTAAGAGAACATGAGAGGATGTCAAGATTCAAACTACCTGGTCAAAGGCAGTATGGCAAAACTCCTCACTCCGCAGCATATGGTTCTGAGTTAAAAGATATACCTCGAGATGCTGCACGTGTTTTATAATTAGTTCTTTTATCTTCAAGATTATAACATAGTTACATCATCTCCTCCCCTTCTTTTTCCTCCCTCCAGACTCTCACATGTACTCCTCCAATTCAGGGCCTGCTTTCCCACTGTTGTGGTTTGTTGTTACATTCATGTCTTATTCACTTCCGTGTATACGTTTCAGTGACACCTGCCTGCTAGAAATCTAGGCAGGATTTAGCTCTCTATACATATCAATACACTAAACTTATAAAGGTTGAAAACTCTGACTCGACTGCCCATCACGTTAAAGCACAAATTCAAGAGTTTTAAGTACTTAATCTCTACCATGCAATGAGGTTTCTATTATGAGATAGAAAATCAAGAGTACTTGGGATGATGTCCAACATAAGACTAGCCAGGCAGAGTGTGGCTGTGCTTCCAAACTGCTGCTTTATCACAGATCTCCCCAACATCTCTATATGCGATTGCTTACATCCTGTATCACAAAGTCCACTGTCCGGAAAGAAATGCTCTATTCCTTTATCATGCACCTAAAGCTGGGCATTGTTTAAAACAATGTGGAACATTCAGTATTTTCTGTAATTTAACCCGAGCATCTCTCCTTTCTTATAAGAACAGTGGAGACCACTGAATGTACTCCCACACTTGATACATAAGCATCATACATTTCCATGACAACTTGCACATATTTGCTGCAAAAAGTGAAACATGGTTGAAAAGTGAGTAATACAAAAGGTCATTTCATCTTCCAATACTCAAAATATTTCTACACCATACTCCCACTCACTCCCACCCTCAAAAGCAAAGGACTTTGAAGATTGAAATAATAAAGGGTAATTATAATGGAGTTTAATGAAGCTGGAAAATAAGGTATTTTATATTAGTGAGTGTGTTATAATTAACTCTGGTAAATGATACCAAAATGAGTACTTTAGCTTCCACTATTCTAGGCAAGAATCCGAAGGGGAAAATCAGTGTAATCATGTGTTCTTCCATAAAGTAAAACAAGAGTTCACCTCTGTCCTTTTCTCTAATGTGCAAGGCTTCATATATTCTGTTGGGGAGGGAAAAGCCGGACTAAGGATCACTATGAATGGTGATCCTTACACACAACTGGTAACTTGCAGCCAGTGAGCCTCAGCTCAGACTCCTAGGTGAGAACCTGTGGCTATTTCAGAAGGCATGCAACTAATCCATTACCAGATCACTAAACCAAAGATGAGGTGGGCTTTACTGGACTGAAGACAGAGTTTTTAATGTTTATCATACTTTTACGCATGAGCGAGAAGGGAATAAGGAACACATGTTACCATGGGGCAACAGATGATTGGCAACATTTTAGAACCTGTGACATAGCACAAAAGAAACTTTTCAGCATGCTAAGCCTGCACTGTTATTTAAGTAAACTGAAAACCCGAACTATAGACTACCGTGTCATGTGTCATCATCATGAGGCGTCTCTCCATAGTCACAGCTCAGTGCCCCCAGCTAAGTGCTAGGGTTCTCTAATGAAGGGCTGTGTTCCAAATTCAAGACCCCACTGCACAGGATGGCTAAGAACTCTAATACTCCATTTTCATTTTATAAGCCTAGATGGAAAAAATGCAACAAAGAGCAAAAACCTAAATAGCAACACAATGAGTCCTCTTTTGGCTTGCTCTAAAATGTGTGTGTGTGTGTGTGTGTGTGTGTGTGTGTGTGTGTGTGTGTGTGTGTGTGTGTGTTCCTGCCTGTCCCTCTGTCTGTCAATCCGTCCATCCATCTGTCTGTCTTTCATCAGAATTATTCATATTTATCTTAATATATACATGGACTCAAATCTTTATGAAAGATAGAAAAATCTAGAAAACTAGTCATTTAAACAAAGCCTTAATCTTTCAAAGTCTCAAGTGTACTGTACTCACCAGAGAACTACAAATTGGAGATTATTTTTTTCTGCAAATTTCTTTTGTTGTTGTTTATTTGGGTGTTTTTTGTACAAGGTAGATTGTCAATAAATGTGGTAGTTTGAATAAGAATCACCCCCCCCCCAATAGATTCATATATTTGAATTTTCAGTCACCAAGGAGTGGAACTAATAGGATTGGTAGGTGTGGCCTTATTGGAGAAAATATGTCACTCGGAATGAGCTTTGAAGTTTCAAAATGCCATTCCAGGTCTAGAGCGCTCCTCCTCCTGCCTCTCGTCTCTGTCTCTGTCTCTCTGTCTGTCTGTCTCTCTGTCTCTGTCTCTGTCTCTGTCTCTGTCTCTGTCTCTCTCTCTGTCCCTCTGTCTCTCTCTCTCTCCCCCGTCTCTGCCTCTCTCTCTCCCTCCCTCTCTCTCTTTTCCTAGTCCTGCAGAACTCCCAGCACTTCTTCAGTACCTTGTCCACCTGCATGACCCCATTTTCCTTGACAGATGATAATGGACTAAACTTCTGAAACTGTAAGCAAGCCCCAAATTAAATACTTTCTTTTTTTATGAGAATTGCCTTGGCCATAGTGTCTTTTCACAACAACAGAGCAGTGACTAAGACAGTAAAAGATAAACAGAGATCAAATTTAGGAATCTAGAGTTCACGTATGCATATTTACAGAGCATCTCATGAGTGTAGACCAGCAGTGCCAGTACAAGTAAGAACCTAGTGCCTCAAACGTTTCGTTTGAACCTGTATATTCTTCCTGTTCACATATGTTTGATTCTTTTATTCATCATGTTATTCATAGTTTCCTAAGTGTGCTCAGTTCCATCTAAAGATTTAATATCACCCACCTGTGCTCTGAGAAAAAACAAAATACACTCAATTTTTATAGTAATAGGCACAGATTCTTTCCTGGAATTTGTACGATCTTGAGTTTGAACACTCGGCCAGTTATCAGCACAGCTGTGATGTAATTTAAACACTGTTTTCTCATCTTCATGGCCATGATTTCATTGCAGCTTGGCAAAAATACTCTATAGCAAGCATGTCATTTCCAGACAAGTACCAAGAAGTGGTATTAGGGTAAATTTCAATCCATACATACTGCTACTAGGAATTTATTTACCCTTGACTGGTCAGTCAGGGTAAACATATAATTTTACCCATCAGAGATAAACAATATTATGGATAATAGATTTTTTGAAGTAGATTTTCCTCAAAAATACACCCAAACTATATCTCATTTGTAACCATTCTAACTTCTTGTTTACTGAATTATTGACAATCTCATTGGGAAAACTTCTAAGAATCATTTTACAAGCATGGCAACAGTGCACATGCAAAATCTAAGTGCCTTCACCTGGGCTTACCTAAAGTTATTTGGTCTTCTCCTTTAGAAGCAGTTCTGTCTATAACTTTCTTCTCAAGAGTCTAAGAATTAAAATCTTCTAATCACCTTGCACATAGCTTTCCTGTTCATCTTTTTCACTGATTGAAAAATCCCCTCATTCCTTCCTTCAAAATGCTCTTTGAAGTTTTTCATCCTCCACTTTGACTGTGTAATTATTCTGTTATGATCTAACATATGAACCCCAATAGCCATTTCTTAAATGGTCATATAGATATCAGATTCTACAACATTGCAAAAGGATGAGCTGTTACCGCGTGATTCATTTCATCGTCACTAAGTCAAATACAACTATCTCCTTCATTTGGACCTTCATGAGGGTGCACATGTTCATCTCAATCTACGTCATTGTATATTTCACTCTAGACGTGGCCTTCTAAAGCTTTTCCACACCTGATATGCCTAATACCATCTTAGGAATTCCAGATATGGCTCTCTGCTCCTCCATGTTCCAGAAAGAGCTGCATCTTTCCTTTCTGTGGCAGCCTTGTTCCTTAGACAGAATGGTGAAGGTCAGAGTAAACAGATTTGGCCCTATTGTGTGCCTGGCTACCAGGTTATTTATCTAGCAAAGTTGAAGATTGTTACCATTAATGGCCTCTTCACTGACCTCAACTACATGGTCTACACGTTCCAGTATGATGCTACCCATGGCAAGTTTAAGGGCTCAGTCAAGGCTGAGAACAGGAAGCTTTGTCATTAACGGGAAGCCCATAGCCATCTTCCAGGAATGAGATACTTCTAACCTCAAATGGGGTGATGCTGGTGTCGACTATGCTGTGGAGTCTACTAGTGTCTCCATCACCATGGAGAAGGCTGGGGCCCATGCCATGCCTTCTGCTTACCTCTGAGCCGTGGACCTCTGCTGGGAGAATGATTTGTGTTGTTTATGCTGCCGGAGAAGCTTGGCTGTACCTGGATGTTTGGATTACCTACCACTGAGAGACTCAAAGGAGCTCAGGCAGGAGAGCTTTTCCTGGAGCGCCCTCTTTTCAGCCTGCCCAAGCGCGGGGAGGCATAGAGTCTGGCAGGTGGCTGTGTGGCTTGATTATAAATACGTGCCTTGTGTATACTAAACGTGGGGGGCGGGGCTCGATCGAATATCCTTGTCCTGTTCATATCTCAGTGCCTCTGTTCTTCCCCCATCCGCACTCCTTCTTTCAGGTGGACCCTGGTTCAAAATTTTCCCGCGGGACGGGACAGGCTCACTTGAAGAGTGGGGCCAAAAGGGTCATCATCTCCGCCCCTTCTGCTGATGCCCCAATATTTGTGATGGGTGTGAACCACTAATAATATTACAACTCACTCAAACTTGTGAACAAAGCTTCCTGCACCACCAACTACTTAGCTCCCCTGCCCAAGGCCATCCACGACAACTTTGGCATCGTCGAAGGGCTCACGACCACAGTCCATGCCATCACTGCTACCCAGAAGACTATGGATGACCCCTCTGGAAAGCTGTGGCGTGATGACGATGGGGCTGCCCAGAAAATCATCCCTGCATCCACTGATGCTGCCAAGGCTCTGGGCAAGGTCATCCCAGAGCTCAACAGGAAGCTCACTGACATGGCCTTCCGTGTTCCTACCCCAATGTGTCCATCATGGATCTGACCTGCTGACTGGAAGAAGCTGCCAAGTATGAGGACATCAAAAAGGTGGAGAAGCAGGCATCTTAGGGCCTACCATGGGGCATCCTGGGCCACAATGAAGACCACGCTGTCTCCCGCGACTTTAACAATGACTCTCATTCATCCACTTTAATGATGGGGCTGGCATTGCTCTCAGTGACAACTTTGTAAAGCTCATTTCCTGGTATGACAATGAACATGGCTACAGAAACAGGATGATGGATCTCATGGCCTATGTGGCCTCCAAGGAGGAAGAAGCCCTGGACCACCCACCCTAGAAAGGACAAAAGAGCAAGAGAGAGGTCCTTGGCTGCTATAGACCCCCTAGAATAAAAAGATGGCCCCAGGAAGCCCTACTCTCTTAACTACCATCAATAAAGTTCACTGTACACACACATACACACACACACACACACACACACACACACACACACAAATAAATTCCAGATATACAAGAGTATAAAATAAGTATAGAAATCAAATATTCTGTGATTACAAATCATTATGTGTATTTTAAAATAATTATCCAACATACACATAATCTAACCACTTTTCTTATATTTACTTACAGCTTATTTACATATAATATGCAAGTAAACTGCATCTTTTTTCCTCTAAGGATAAGAAAGCTTGAGGAAGAATGGAAGACAGTTTCACTCCTAAAATAAACTAACTAACTATGACTTATCATAATATAAAATACTTCTTTTTGTGTGTTATTTTTCCAAGTTCCTGATTGTTTCATAACTGTTCTTACTGTATGTAGCTCATTATAAATAAATAAAGTCCATATGCACTCGGGAAAAAAATTAACTGCTTATTAAAATGAAAGCAAAGGTTATATTGTTGCCAAGTTTGATGTTCTAACTTCAGTCCCCAGAACCCATAGGTGGAGCAAGAACAGTAACTCCCACAAGTTGCCCTTTGACCTCCACATGTGCACCATGGCATGCATGCTCCTCTTCAGCTCCCACAAAAAAAAATAGTAAGCTTACAAATATTTTAAAAATTAAAGCAATTGTGAATATTAATAAGATTCATGTTATTTTTATTTTTATATAAAGAATTAAATACTGGCCAAATGTTTAATACTGTAGAAAACAGAGCATTTTAAAGATTTTTTTCAGAGTTTCCGATCGTGATTTGATAATTATTTTTATTTTATTTCATTTAACTGAGAATGCTGCATCGTATAAAGAAACAGTACAAAATGTCAAAAGTTATCACTAAGACCATTTCAGAGGTTGTTAGAAAGTCTTCCCTTGTCTTGAGCCAAAATTTATTTATTTTGCCAAAAATTATTTAATTTAAGAAAACAATCAACTGTTTGCGCATATTTAATTGTGTGTGTCTTCATGTTATGGTGTGCATCTGGAGGTCAAAGGACAGTTTCCAGTAGTCAGTTTTTTCCTTCCGCCATGGAGATTTAGGGAGTCTCATTCAGATCATCACTTACTGCCTTTACTTGCTGAGTCGGTTCCATCAAACTCGAATCAGCAACCCAAACAATATTTTAAAAGTAAAACATTCTAATAAAATACAGTCTAAAGATATAAAAATTTATTCTGTACTGAGGAAAGGCAGGAAGAAAATACTAAAAGTCTTTGCTTTCTACAATTAAATACTGGTTTTTTTTTTAAATATGATTGGGCAAATCTACATCTTCACAAGTCACTGATCCACTGAGTGATAGAATAATTTTGCAGAAAACAGACAACCCATAGGTTCTTAGAGAAGACCAATACTCATTTATTCAGTAACTTTTAAGTATTTTTAAAACTATTTTGTATATTTTGGCGTTTTGCCTACATGTATGTCTGGTGCCCAGAGGAGCCATAAGAGGGGATCTGATCTCTGGAACTTGAGTTAGCAATGGTTGTGATATGGGTGTTGGGAATAGGACCTGGGTCCTCTGGAAGAGCAGCTGGTGGTATTAACCACTGAGCCATCCTTCCAGCCCCCTCGGTACCTTCTTACCAAGTACCTACTCCATAACAAGCAGTAAATATACAACTGAAAAGAAAATAGAGTTGTATTCTAATCGATAACACAAAGGCCAAACAAGTAAAAGACATAATTTCAGATGGCTCCACACAGTCTGCACAATAACACTTACATTAAGCTACACTCTGTGCAGGAGGGGACCCTTGAATTCGTGTGTTTCACTTGAAAGTTTTTTTTTCCCCTTCACTTAAAGTTTTTAACCTGCTAATTTCTATCCCCAAATCAGCCTTGACAGTCACTGAAGTTTAGGCATGGCTAGCCGCCTACTGGTGCAAATAACTGTTGGTTGGACTTCATTTCTTCAAACCAGAATGGAAGTAAAATATTATTTTAAGAATTAATTATAATTGAACATATGCCAAAAGTACATAAAGGAAAAAAAAAAAAAGCTTTGGCATGCTCCCCTGCCAGAATAGAAATAGATTTTGGACTCAATTCAGTTTCTAGTAAATTAATGTCCAAAGCACACAAGAGCAAATGTGCACACTTTTGTAATCTCAGCAAAGAGGCCAAGGTACATACGAACCTAGAATTTCATCTTTGCCTCCTTTTCAGAGGGTAATATCAACCACAGCCTGTCTTTCGTGCTTACTAGTCAGTCTATGTGAGCTTCCTGAAGTCCGACTACGGATGCTTCATTTAGGAATGGAGTTTTATTAATCCTCCTGAGAGATACAAATATTCTTTCCTGCCGAAAGATGAGAGCGAAGCACGAGGTGCCCCGCTGACTGGCCTCCATACGGACCCGCCAAGTGCCACTCACTGCGCTGTATACACGGAGCAGAAGAGCCATACTCGTGCGTCTACGCAGCTTATCAGGTTATGAGTCTGCGCCATTCGTTGTGCCGAACTATGGGAATGTAAAAGGAAATGGCAGTGCCTGCCAGGAAAGGGTTCATAGTCTGTTGCAGATGACAAAATGCACAAAGGGTTTTAATGTGTGTTAGACTCCAATCCAAGTGAAAGAAAGCAGATCTATACGCAGTGTTTTGTTCCTCAAGGTCAAGGAGAGAGCCAGGTCTCTTCACAGGAAGCCCAGCCTCACTCTGCCGCTTCTCTCTAATTCAGCCGTTTGCTGAAGGCTTTATTTTGTTTTCTACGATTGTACAGTTGGCATAATCAACAAATTAGCTTAAATATGTAAAATAAGCTTTAAAATAGATTTAAACACTCCTACAAATTATTCTTGCTTATTATCTCACAAACATCAATGATAAATATTATCAGTTGCAACATGACGTCCGTCACACTACTTACTGATCCTCTGTAATTTCCTGTTTCCTTCCATTTTTCAGGTTATGCAATTAACTTCAGGGTTTAGTTCATTAGGAACCTTTATAAATTCTTTGAAAGAAAGAGAGGCAACTATGATTGCTATTACATTAAACAAGTTACTGTCTTTGGTTTAACAAAACACAAAGCATAGCATGTGGTGCATGTTTTCACCCAGAATCATGCAAAATTCTGATAGTTTAGACTGACGTTCTCAATCTACGTCTGCACACGTAGGGAGCGTATTTGGCTTCTTTTTCTTATAATCACATTTGTAATCAAATCCCATGTGCACAGTAGTCACTTAAATTTTCAAAAAAGCCTGTGTTCATTGTACTAGTTTTCAGGCGACAGCTTGACAAGTTCAAAAGGACCCTGTGCTGGGTTTCATGACAAAGCCAAGACTGAGTTGGGCAGGTTTTTTTTTTTATAACTATTATAAGCTGCACTAAATTTACCAAAGTAATTTGCTAATACATCCTTTTGGAAAATGATGTCGAAGCCATCTAACGTCTTCCTGCTTACCTTTAGTAAAAGCTGCTTGGAGATACTCTTCTTGGGTCTCAGTCACTTACATATTTTAAAAGTGTGCACAACAGTCCAAAAGAGCAACACAAAAATTAAATGTGGGCATAATAGAAAAAAAGAAAAAGAAAGGAAAACCATTGCTTATCAGGGAATGGGTATGACTAAATCAATCACAGATTATTATTTTATTATATGCGAAAATGACATTTTAAAAATAATATTGCATCCTCCAGAAAGCATAAACTATAGAAATTGGTTTAATGTCTATTAATTTAAATCAGCTTCTCCTCCTTCTTGCACAACATCCAGATAATTGGAGTAATTTTAGGGAACCTTTTTAATTACCTGGGCAATTGGCTCAATCTTCTACCTCCATCTTCTATTTCACTTTGTGGATTAAATAGCTTTAAAAAAAAAAAAACTAGTTCCTCCCTTTTCTCCTTTTGGATCGTTGTTAGTTCCCATGAAGTTGTAAAAGTAAAGTGTCTAAGATGGGCAAGACATCCCAACTTTTAAATAAGTTTGATTCCATATGATTGCCTGTTTTAATCATGTAATTACTATGTCAGAACTTTGAATTCTGTCCAGAACAGTTTCTATGGTAACATCTACATATCATCATCTTTACATTGCTTCCATAAACTAAAGTTTGCTTGAAAATCTTTCACCTAGAATATTGTCAAGCCATATTTTCTCTCTTACCAATTATGCCTTAAAGTAGTTTCATTTCTGAAATACGTAAAGCTTTTGCTGCCCACATTTTCTCTCTGCTTCTTGAGACAGAACTACCATCTTTTTATGGCATATTCTAACTCTATTGGCCTTACTCATAAAGTAATATTTGAAGAGTAACAAAAAAAAATCATAGTTTATCTGACCTGCATATAAAATCATTCAAGTATACTACATTTATCATATTAAAAATGCATCATTAAAATTTAAAAGCAGGTACAGTTGCTCAATAAGCTAATGCTATAGTCTGAAGACTCCACTCAAGATTGCATTGTTGAATTCCCAGTTGGATAAAGGAGAGAGAAAAGCAGAGGGAGGGCCTCGAAATGACCTTGCTCCAAGGTGGTAGGGCGCCAGAGCTGCCTTGGGCTGTGGTTGAGCTCCACGCTGAGGCTCTTCACTGCACTGCATTCACACAGCAGAGAAGGAACGTGTCCTTCCCAGAGCAGCGTGAAGAAACCTCCCTGAGACGCTACACCAGTGTCACTGTGGATACGTATTTGTGTTTGTGGGATGAATTTATAGCTCTTTACCTGTGTGCACAGATTTGCTTGTCAGAAAGCATGTGGGGGCGGGGGACACAGCATAAAGAAATTTAATGATAAAAGCCTAGTGGGAAAAAATTTAACCTTCATAAGAGAATTGTCTACCTATGAACTCTTAAATAGTCACCTTTATTACAGGTTAGTTTATTCACCTCACATCAGCATAGGAAGACATGGACAAGATTGCTGAAATCCGTTAATTAGATTCCTCGAGCAAATATTAACTCAGCAAAATCCTATTCTTTCATAAAATACATTTAGAATTCCAAATTTAAATATCTAAATCTGCATGCTTCTTCCCTGAATACATATGTCTAACTTGTACGATATTTTCTTTAGAAAATGTAATTTTATTGGTAAACTCTCCTGATCATTTTAAATGCCTTTTTATGAAAATTGCGCTCACCTTAAAATTACTAGGGTTAAGATAGCTACTCACTGCTAGCAAGGGTGAAACAAAATAAGATAAACATAATTTTTTACCTAAAATCTTTACAGAGAATTTACTCTGAACAGGAACGCACATAGCAGCCATACGGCTATTTTATCTTTTATCATCTAATCATCTCCCTTCATATTACTCTTGGATCCCCCTGTGTTTGCCATCTCAGAAGTCATAGAAATTTCATAAACTTTGCATGATTTAATAAAGATCTAAATGTACTACTCAGTGTGAGATGTTAGACTTATCCCAAGGAGATGTTTTAGTCACTAGTTGTAATTTGTTAGCAAGTACTAAGTTTTCTGGGATTCAATAATTGGTTACTATTAAGTGAAAAAGACAGAAAAAATAAAAGCAGTCAGCAAATGGCTTCTCATTTCTTAGGACAGTCTTGTTTTTGTCTTTTGTTTTGTTTTGGTTCTGGTTTTTTGAGACAGAACGTGTCTGTGTAGCTCTGACTGTCCTGGAACTCTCTCTGTAGACCAGGCTGGCCTCAAACTCAGAGATCTCCAACCATGATCTTGCTTCCCTAGTGTTTGGATTAAAGGCTTATGCCATTATGCCCAGCTATGAACATGCTTTTTAATGTAGTGATTATAACAAAAAAATAATCTGTACTGGGTTTTGGAACTCACATCTTCCTGGACAGATATTTGAAATATCTTACTGGGAAAACACTTTTCATTTCCCTCTCTGATACAAACACCAGGATGTAGACAGTCAATTGGCAAAGTAGAAATAAGGGTCTACTTGCATATTTTATCTTAGTAGTGGTACCCTTCCACTCTCAGCAATGAAAGTCAGTTATGAAAAATAAAGAGACAACATTAAAATACCAGATAAATTAGTATATCACCCAAAACATTGTTTCTCACTTTTAGATAATAAGTCTATGTTTAAACTCTAGAGCATTCAAGTCTCCTCAGGGTAAAAACATTAAAAACCTAAAACCTTTAAATATTATTTAATATAAGCCTTCAAATTTTCCAGATACCCAGCCATGTTTCCTTGATATAAAGCTTAGGTTTTTGCGTGTTTTAGGAACTGTTTCACTTCTTTCTCATCTCTAATATTTTCTTTCCATATTCCCTTCTTGCTCTCTGTAAGCAATTATTTACTTGTGTTTATAAGCTTATCTAAAACCCCACTGTGAAATAATTTACAGTTCTTGCAAAATACCTATCCATGTGTATGTATTTTAGTGTAATAGATTTGAGATACATGCAGCTTGAAGGATAACCTTCAGTGGGTGAGTTTAATGCTAAATATCACCATCTTTTTTTCCCCATCACTGAACACCCACATCAGCAACAGCTGTGCTGCCGTTTTCTCTTCCACCATCTTTGTACCCATCTTCATATCAGACGGAAATAGCAAACTGATCTTGTATTTACTGTCTCAAAAACAGTTGTAAAAGTTTATAAAATTTACATGATTTTATAAAAACAATACATTACTGTCCAATGTAAAAATTAAACCATCTTCTTCTAATGAAATGTTTTTTTCATTTATAGTAATTTATATAAAGAGCATTACGTTCTTTGAGGTTCAATAATTAGTAACTCCTAATCTTACCCACTTGAAGGAATGGTGGATAGTTGAATGAACTAACCACTATTACATTCATTTATTTTTGATAAGCTGTGATTTAGTGTTTGTTGTATGTTAGGCACTGTATGGTACTTACTGCCTTGCATAATGTCATCAGGTAACAGGAATCCTCAGATGAAAGCTTGAATGTGTAGTCTTCCCAAAGGTACTGCTACGGTTAAGAAGAATCAACAGTAGCCAGTCTTGACCTCCAGAATTAGGAACAGGAGACTTAGAGAGTCACTAACCTTAACATTAGGCTTCGAAGGACAAAAGGACATGAAGGAATGTGACCATAGTTGGATTAGATCATGAGCATGTGGACATGAACAACTCCAGAAAATAACAGCCATGATGGATTCACCACATCTGGTGAGGAAATTAAGATACTGGAGGAGATGCATGCAAGTCTTCCTCACCTATTCACTGCCTTCTGCATTTTCTGGGCTCCATGTGAAGCCACAGTGATGTGCTCCAGAGTCATCCTTTAACGATCTTGAGTATAGGACAAGGTAAATAAAGGCAGAGCACTTAGAAATGGAGTAGGCAGCTGAAATGAGCCACCATTGTGTCTAAGATGATTTCATAGGGAAGGCAGGTAGTCACACACATAAACATTAATAAATGCATGCAAACTACTACTGTATGAAGATGCCATGCAAGATGTGTTGTCAGGAAGAATACAAAGCAGAGGCTCATTTCTGTTGTCTGTTTGATGCGGTCTCTACAGAAAATCAGAGCATCCAGTGATGGAAACATATGGCCCTGAGTTCCCCTTAACAGGCAAACGAAGTGCTCAGTGTCTTATAGAGACATACTTATAAGCTGTCACATTTAAGGATAAAATATATTGTGGGCCAATATAAAACCTACACTCTGTATCCTTTTAACAACATCTATATCCCTTCACTCAAAACTATTTAAAGCGTTTCTCTTGCCTGGTACTTGGCTTGGTTCTTACCCAACTTAAAATAGACCTAAAGAAATCAACAGATTAAGGATATAAAAGCTGTTTTGGAGATCACATTGTCATAAAGCTGAGTCCACCTAGGTGTCAGAAATTCTATCTGCCAAGAAGGTGATGGTGGAATGAGGAATGAGTAGAAATTATTCACCTAAAGAGAGAAGTTTGGGAGGAAACATCTGTGAAGTTATGGAGTTGAGAGTGTGTCATGCTCAGAAAGCTGAAGGGGTCAACCTGAGAGACACAGGGCATCTGCGACAAGAGGGCACATCTCAAAGTACTTAATTCTTTCAAGAAGTGCTTCTTATTTGCACAAGTTCTTTTTTTTTTTTTAAATAATACCTCATTCTGTTGTCTGCATCTTGCAGTACGGGGCTGATAACTCTGAAATTAGGTCATACCGAGAATAAGTCCTAGGGATGGCAGGGTCAATTTTGAATCTTAGAAAGAAGCTTCCAACAGCAAGATAGGGAGTGGATCAGAGAAATGTGGGACTGGATGCTGAGAAGTAAATTAGGAGATAATTGCATTGGAGCAGATGGTATTTGAAGAAGAATTAAAACTAAGGAACTGTGGCTTATGAAGTGTAGAAAAAAATAAAATACATAGTTGACATCCCAAAGAAAGAACTACCTGATACGGCAGTGGAAGAAGAAGATGCCGAAAATGAGAACTTTAGGGAAGGCCTGGATCACTAGGCTGGTTAATTGCAAGTAAAGCAGTCTTGTAAACTCCATACGAAGTTAAGAGGGAGCATGGTGGGACAAAAAGGAAGCTGGGAGAACAGGCATTAATGAAGCAAAGCTCACTTTGGAACGCAAAGAGTAAAGTGTACTCATCAGATGGCTAAAGAACAGGGCAAAGCTGGACCAAAGCTATAGATGGAAGATATGGGGCCATAGTAAATCACCTGGATGATCTAAGTGTGAAATGGACTAATGGGAGAGCTAAGGAAAAGGTAGCAGGGAATGCTGCCCAAAAGCTACAGATGGAGCACTCAGGAGCATAGTGAAATACCTGGACTACATACAGGAATGAAATTTCTGCGGCAAAGGGAAATGTGAAACAAGGTAGAGTAAAATTTGGAGACAGAGGCCTGGAGCACACCAGCACTGAGCGGGGAATGCTAGGGCAAGAAAAGAGGAAGGAAAATGCTTCTGCTGAGTTCGAACAGAGTTTCAAGTGAGGCAGAAAACAACAGCCAACCCCAAAGTCTGCAGAGTCTGACGTCACAATCTGGGAGCCCTTGACAGTGCTCAGGGTATTTTGTAGCATATTGCAGCTTTTCCTATGCCAAACAATAAAGCTAAGAGAGTTTCTGTTCCTCCCTTATATCACATTAAAAATTTTAGATGTGCACCATAACTGCACTGAGTACAGTAACAGTAGAAAATAGCTATAACTTTGCCCCACAAATTCAGCAAACCAGCTCCAAATACAGCCTAATCTAGATGACATCCATAGATACAGTCCATGTGAATTTATGTGCTGATCCCACATCACATTAGACATCTCTGAGGTAGAGGCATGCTCTGGAAAAATAAGCCCCAAAGTCAAGGAGCTTCAGTGACTCTCCTGAATCCAATTGTACTTAGTTAGAATAAAAGGAATCACCAGGCTGTAGGAATTTGTGGATAGATGAGAAATCAGTTTCTGACCACAGCAGAGTAGGAACGGGTGATGGTGATGAAATTTGCATGTGATCATCAGGGTTAGCGAAGGACAGGGCTGACAATTCTGCTATCTTAAAGTATGCTGGGCAGAGCCTAGGTTGTGTATGCACAATGTAAGGCAGAAAACATGTTTGGAGAAAAGGAATTCATATACCCATATCCACTGAATCTGCCTGTTGAATTGGCCAATTTGTCAAAAAGAAATTTTATATTTCTATGCTAAAATTCTGAAGAACATTTAGTTTCAAAACATTTCATTCCTGTTGGATCTGGAGACCATGAAATTCCAGATATTCAGCAGGCTTAGGAAGGACAGTAGGAAGAAGTTCAAATGTGGGCAAATGTGAGCAGGGTCCTATGTCAAAAAATCTTGAAAAGGAACTAGAGGTAAAACTTAGTCATAGAGCCCAGGGGTTATTCCTCTACAGAAAAAGGATGAAGGTGATCAGGAGGAGGAGAGAGAAGAAGGGAAGAAAAGAGGGAAGGAATGGAAAAGATGAAGAGAAAAGAGAGAGCAAGGAGGAGGAAGGAGAGAAGAGGAAAGAAAAAAATGAATAAACAAGTTTTCTTCCTTCAATATGAGTAGTCATTATAAAAGAGCACACAGGGAATTGAAATGATATGAATACATATATGCACATACACAAAAATCACACACCAGTAGTAAGATAAGCCATGGAACAATATACTGTGTGGATCAGACCATTTTTGTTACGATATCATTCTCTAAGTAGTGATGTGGGCCGCCCTAGTGTGGATCACTGAAACTTTGTAGGTTAAGCCCTATGTTAGCAGTTGACTGGCTGGATGGCCTGAAAGACTGTCTGTCACTTCTGTGATTCAGCTTCTACACTTGCAAAGTGAAGAAGGGACTAAGTTCTTACACAGAAGCTAGGCGCTTGAGAGATTGTGAGTGAATACTAATCACAATGTCAGAATCAGCACCTTCTATTATCAATATCCTCTACATAACGATAGAAGACAAAGGTGAAGTAACCGAGCATAAGAAACAAACAGGAAGGCAAAAGTAATTCACAGAGGACACCACACACTAGTCTGCCAAATACATCACTGTTGCCTTTATGGGAGGTTTATCATTTGGGACATTAAATAAAAAGATTGCAAATAATTAAAGACTTTAAGTTTGTTAAATATAAGGCATTTAAAGTTTTCCAGATATGTGGGTGAAAACAGAACAAAGCTATGCTTTGGGCGTTTTTACATTTATTATAAGTATTACTTTAAACACACATTTTTCACTTTCAGGCTTTTCTTTTCAATGCCAATAAACTCTTCAATTAAATGAAGGAAGAGGAGAGCCAGCCCATAATCAATCAGGAAAGACACTAAATCATCATATTTTTAAGTCAAAGCTTTCTCCTTTTCATCATGGCAGCTTATTACTATATTTGATTTTAACTTTATGTTTTCAGTATAGATTTAAGAAATAAATTATATTCATAGCTCCCGTTTTAACACCAACATTTCTGAATAGGAAAGAAAGAAGATATTTCTGAGGCACAAAAAGGCAACTTCTATCTGTACAAATGTTGTCAGTATTGTCATTATCTTCCATGATTTAAGAATGCAGTATTGTTAAATCATCACAGAAGAGAATGGCATGTATTTTATTGATAATACCTTCTTTTGAGTTTTGCTTGATGCATTATCTTTTAATTAGTAAAATAGTATAGTAAAAATAAAATAACTGGATTTCTCAGTTTTAATCTCATTTTAATATCTTTGCTTTGAATGTTAGAATTTACATAGTTTTCTATGAAACCTCAGCCTCATCTAAGGCCAACCAAGAATTTTTGTTTTTGTTTTTCTAAGTCAGTAGTGGGTTTTCATTTTTTAAAATAATTTATTCATATTATATCCCAAGTGTTATCCCCTCGCTTGTATCTTCCCGTTCCCCCTTCCTTCCTATTTCACCCTAATCTCCTCCCCTAGACCTGTGACAGAAGGGGACCTCCTCCCCTACCACATGGCCACAGGCTATTAAGTCTCATCCTGATAGCCTGTTTCCTCTTCCTCTAGGCCTCCCCACCAAGGGAAAGTAGTCAAATAGGGGGCACCAGAGTTCACATCAGAGTCAGTACTTGCTCTTCACACAACCATGGAGAATGTGTTGTCCATTGGCGAGATCTGAATAGGAGCTCTAGGTTTACTGCATGCATTGTCCTTGGTTGGTACAGCAGTTTGTGCAGGCCCCCCTGGGTCCCAACCCACCAGCCTTGATGGTCTTCTTGTGGGAAAGGATATCATCTTCAACAAATGGTGCTGGTCTAATTGGATGTCTACATGTAGACAAAAGCAAGTAGATCCATATTTTTCATCATGCACAAAACTCAAGTCTAAATGAATTAAAGATTTCAACATAAAATCTGATACACTAAACCTGTTAGAAGAAAAAAAGGTGGGGGAGGAAGCCTGGAACTCTTTGCCACAGAAGACTTCCTGAATAGATCATCACCAGCCCAGCCTCTAAGATCAACAATTAGTCAATGGGACCTCATGAAACTGAAAAGCTTCTGTAAGGCAAAGGACACTGGCAACACAACAAAGTGACAACCTACAGACTGGGAAAAGATCTTCACCAACCCCATATCTGACAAAGGGCTAATATAAAAAAATATATATATAAAGAACTCAACCAGGAATTCTTAAGGACTATTAAGACACTTTCAGTTAAGTAAGGATATGTAAATTCCCACTTTTAAGAAGTTGTCTGGAAAAAAAAAAGGTGTTTAAAATTCTGTTTTAAAAGTACACGGCTTGTTCCTTTACAATGATGTGATCTCTCTCTCTCTCTCTCTCTCTCTCTCTCTCCCTCCCTCCTCTCCCTCTCTCTTTCCCTCCCTCCCTCTACCCCCTCTCTCTCTTTCTTTCTTTCTTTCTCTCCTCCTCCTCTTCCTCCTCCTTTCTTCTGAGTGTGTGTGTGTGTGTGTGTGTGTGTGTGTGTGTGTGTGTGTGCATGTACAATGCAAATACTACTATTGGGATTATGATATAATTTTTATCAAACGTCTCTGTAAAACCTTGGGCAATTGCTTATCATCCAAAAGATAATTCATTGTTTACCTGCAGATTACACAAGGTACCACGTACATTAAATTAAGCCTGTAACTTAATTTTTAAAATAATTAAGAAAAAAAATAAGAACACAAAACAAATAAGATTCTTGAGCTTTCATTGACTATGGAACAGTGTAGAAGTTTAAATAATACTGATGAGATTAACTGCCCTTGCATTGCAAATAGAACAGTTACATACTTAACCAAGATTATTCTTCACATGAGATACCCTGGAGAGGTGACCCTATTGGTGATGTGAGTAGAAGAAAGGGGAGAGATTCTAGGTTATTATTTTAGCAGGTGTTTGATCAGAAGAAGTCTGTGAATTCACCTGACAGGATGAATTGAATGTAAAAGAAAAAAAAAGTTGAAGGAAACTGAGTCTTGTGTTGCTGTACTTGGAACCCATCCATTAGCAAGAAGAGTTCAAGGCCAGTCTGGTCTAAATAGTTAGTTCCAGGTCACACTTGGAAATATGGGGGCCCTGTCTTGAGAGAGAAGTCAAAGAAAAACAGAGAAGAAAAGAAAAGAGAGAGGGAGAGTGGCCAAGAAGAAGAGAAGGAGGGAGGGTGGGTGAGAAACAATTATATAAGTAAAAGATGTTATGTGACCTTTACATAGTAGTAGCTATGCACAGTGATTAGCTTCTGTGGTTGCTAGAGACATAAAAGCTAGGAATAGAGGCAAGGGTTATGAGCATCCTCTCTAGAGAGATGATTATGAGTGGCTGGCATAACAATACCTGGAGAAAGATCGATCACAGAACCTTGCTGTAAAATAAAGCCAAGCTATGTCAGCTCTCCCGCCAAGTCTTTTCAGTATTTTAAGAAGTCCTAAACATATTCCTTTGGCACCGAGGTTGTAGTGCTTGAGCATTGTGGTGTCCGCACTTGCCTCTGGCATGTATGTGTTCACACAGATCCATTGGCTTTGATAGTTCAAGTTTCCTCAGCTGCTTTGGCTGCTTTTGATGCTGCAGCTGGGAGACTGCACCTTATGTTAAATGTGGGTTGTTTAATTCATACTGTAGGTCGCTGTATCTGACCTTTCTTCCATCCTTATACAATTGTTCTCCTATCATGTTAATTCATGGTTTAATTGCATCTCTCTGAAGTGAGAAAAACATGGCTAGAATGTTTTTCCTCACAGTAACATTGTGGTGTTTAAATTGATTTTTATTAATTACTTTATTTGTATATTTATTTATGTTATTTTGTACAGTATGCATGCCACAGTTTAAAAATATTAAATAAGGCTTAAAATTTTTTCTAGAATAATTTTTGATAGGATTAAGACAATATCAGTTAATTCTCATTAAAATACTCATTTAGAACCTTATTATTTTTTTCAAAATATGAAATTAGATGTTAACCTTTCAAAATGTGTCATTATGCATAAATAAAATAAACTATTTCATTATTTATCATTAGTGGCTCATTCATACAATGTGATTGACATATTTTTTATCTTTAAAATAATGTCAACAAATTAGATTTCTTTCAAGCATCAAGCCTGATCATTGCATATGAAATAGTTCACAGAATTTTTTGATATTGTTCCTTTTAAATAAAACCTGTTTATATTCTTATAAGATACTTATCCAAATGATTTATTCTTGACTAATTAAGAGTGAAGATCATAAGTTTATTAATTGTTAGATTTATATCCTCAGCATAAAAGCGAGTGAATCAAATGTAAATCCCATGTCATATGCAAATGTACAATAGATTTATTTAAGCTAAAAAATTTAACCAATGATTCACACTAAAAATTCTTTTGCAGCATACCTAACAAAGTTTGCATTAGAAGCCGAAGCACTATTAATGTGCAAATATCTTATGTGCTGTCCCTACAGCAATCCCATCTTTGACGGTTAACCTTGATTGTCAACTGCCTACGTCAGTAAACAACTAAAACTCATGTAACTGGGCACACCTTTGGGGGATTTTTTTGGGGGGAGTATCATTTGACGTGGAAAGATCTGCCCTAAATCTGAGCCACTTCTGGTGGCAGCTTATATAAAAGGACATGAAAGAAGCTTTGATGTTTTGCCTGCTTGCCCTCACTCATTGGCGAGTTCAGCTGCTGAAGCTTTCCTTCAGTGGTGTTAGAACCCCTTTGCTCAGGATTCCAGCAGACTGAGACGTCCAGTCTTGTGGATTAAACAACCAGATTCTTGGCCTTTCCATTGGGAGGCAGTGGTGTGTGTGTGTGTGTGTGTGTGTGTGTGTGTGTGTGTGTACGCAATAAATGTTCATATATATATATATAAACACACATACTATATGCATTTCTGTATATTAACCATAAGAATCTTGTTCTTCTAGAAAACCCTGGCATACTCCATCCTTCTAGTACACAACATAGCTTTAAAGTATGGAGGAGACGGGGGGGGGGGGGGGGGAGGAGGATTCTGGTTTCTTCAATGGAAATTATTGAGTTTACCCACACAACAAAACTAAATCTTAGCACACAAACTCTAACCACCTGCAATTTTTAATGTTGCCCAAGACTAGCCACCTCAATAAGAAACGTAAGGGAGAAGCACTTAGTTCGCCTCACCCATTTGAGGGTATCATCCATCAAGACAAGGAAGCTGTGGTGGCCAAAGCAGTACTAGCTGTAGCGGCAGGAGCATTACACAGCTGGTCACATTGTGACAGAAGTTAGGAAGCAGAGAGTTATAAATGTGGATCTTAGCTCATTTTTCTCCTTTGGAGTCAGTCTGGGACTCCAGGCCCTAGCCTGCCTGGGGCCACACACACTCAGGCTGGGTCTTCCCACTTCAGTTAAACCTCACTGGAGATATCCCCACAGAATGCTGCAGAGCATCTCTTACATCATTCCAGATCCCACCACATTGGTATAAGTGTCTTTAAAATTGGACAGAGTGCCAGTCCTTTAGTATTATGTTATTATAAGGCTCAGTGTTCTTGAAATTATATCTTCACTGCATATATTCCATTCCTTCTTCTTATGAAACTTCCTCATATTCACTCTATAAGTAGATAGAGTTAATTCATTTGATTTATGTAATATTTAGTTTATTGAAAATAATTATGTACTCTGTGAAAACTAATATACCGTGATATGAAGACTTTTAGTTAAATTGAGATTTTCTGTGAGAAGACATTGAAATGATGCTCTTGTTATTTTATAATCACCCAGCCAAAGGCTAGTTTGGTTTCAGAGAAGATAAGTATGTTAATGATAATTTTTAATTTTCCTATTATTAGTGTAGCTTTATATTTAGAAGAATTACAGAACAAAATAATTATCCATCTTGAGTACAGAGCTTTTATTTCTAGCTGTCCTACATAAATTCTTTAGTCAAAAAAAAAAATCAAAGCTTTGTAGAACAAATGAATTAATTGAGAAATTAATTGGGCCATGTTTCTACTTTTAAAAATCAAGTTATACTTTAGTGAGTCTTGAAAAACCTTTGAAAACCCGTAATAAAGCAGAATATACTAAATTTTGAAAATATATATCTTATGCAAGGCATTTAGCATAAATGTTATCAATTAAATAAGATAGTGAATTATTTTAAATAACATACTATGTTTAAAGAATATAATTATGTCCTAACAATGCAAATGTTTTCTATAGTAACTTTCAATTGATAGATCCAATTCTCAAAGATCTCTTATTAGAAGTTTTTTTTCAGTTCCTACAAACACTAAATCTGGAACAAAAGTATAAAAAAGGATGCTGTGTAACCCAAATTAGATAGCACTTTATTTTGAAATTTTTCTCATATTCCTTTAATATTTATATCATGGCACTGAAGGAATTAAGTAGGCCACTGTAGAAAAATTTTGAAGCATTTAAAAACACTTCTATGAGACTTGTTGCATTTCAATTTAAATCCGACCAGTATTTGGGGGCCCAAACTGGCCACACAGCAGCTGCTCCTTAGATGCCTGGGTGCTCAGAATTTGATTATGTATCATCAACGTAAAAGTTAAATCTGTAGCATACAAAGATTCAGAGCTGCTAGTGTTAGGTAGGCAAATGAGAGGGAAAGGCTAGGATTCATAAGAGTAGGCGCTGGGTGAACCAACAGCAGTAGGAGAAAATGTTAGAGAGGAGAGAGAGAGAGAGAGAGAGAGAGAGAGAGAGAGAGAGAGAGAGAGAGAGAGAGAGAGAGAGAGAGAGAGAGAAGTTGTGGAAATGGTTGCATTTACTGCAAGTACCGGAAGACATGTACCCAGGAGAGAGGCTGAGTCGAAAGCAGGACTGAAAGGACACTCAAATATCTAGGCATTTGCAGTCTGACAACCGGTGGTTTTCTTCCTGCGACAAAGCCCGATTGTAACAGATTTTTGGCAAGGAGTAGAACAAGGAGATGACATTGTACCTACTCTTGTCACTTCTTACGTGACTCCAGGAGAGAACAGGACAAGGAGCAGGCCTCTTAGAAGCTGCACTACATCAAAGGAACCCTTTTCACAACGAAAGTGGAGGAGCCTATCATGTCGGGGAGCTTCCTAAGGAAAAAAAGTATCTGTTTCCAAAATAAACACGGGGTTCCTGGCAGTGGGACAAAGTCGACAAATTAGACTTCTGGGCTTGCCCAGGGAAAGTGACTGAGAGTGTGAGACTGGACGTTTCTGTGCCTGTAACAGACTTGGGTGACTGGATTTCCAAACCTCCCCTGTGCAGGAAATTGTGAAAGAAACTCAGTAGACATTCATAGGAATAAATCCCCATTACCGTTTCTGATGTGGTTTAAAAGGCCAGCGAGAACGGAAGACGATGCTGTAGGGTGAATCCGGAGTCTTGGAGAACAGCGGCAAAGCAGGCAATGCCAAGAGAAAGGAACTGTGGGATTCTCTTTTGTGTCCCCAAAGCAGAGACTCACAGAACGTTTGCTCACACAGATTGCTAATTTGCTGTAGGTCAGACACTTTTCTTTGTCTTCCATTTCTACTATTCTTAAATAGAAGTGTTTATTGTCATTTCCTCATTGTATGTTTTTACTAGTCTACGGAGGAAAGCTGATGGCCTGACCGTCACTCATAGGACGCAAATTTCAGTCTTTACTGTGCGGCTGGATGGGCTTTATGGAGAGGATGGTAGATAAAAAAAGAGATGGTTTGCATTAGCTCAGTGGCTAATGCTAAATAGAGAATGACCATGGCTGCCCCCATAGCTGGATTTCTCTATCGTAATCATCTTTCCAGTTCTGTAGTCTGATAAACCGTCTATGTGGCATCATTCAACAAAAACGTCTTTACTACCTCTCGTTTGCAAAATGTTCTCCTAAACACTAAAGGTGGAAAAAAAATAAAAATAATCTCTGGCATCATGGATTAGCACTCTTATGGAAAACAGGGAACACATAAGCAAAATGGATTGTGCACAAATGTCCGTAAGTGTATGGAAGTGCATGTATGCATGTGTACATGTGCGTGCATGAGCGTGTGTGTGCGTCTGGCACTAAATGACATTTAGTCATTTTTATGCAGAGTCCACCTAATGAGTTAGCATAACCTGGAGCTAGTTCCATCTATCTGCTTTCCTTCCCCGTTTCCTGTGAGGCTGAGAAAAGCTTTGCTCTGTCTTCCTTGTGCCCTCCACCTCCGTTTACCCACATTCATTCAATGACCGTGCATACACTTCACAAATAATTCGCAACAGCCCCTTAGAACCAGGTACAACTGGTGCCGATCGCAGCGTGGTGGCACAAGCCCGTAAAGTCCAGAACTTGAAAGGCTGAGGCAGGAGGGCTGAGAGTCCCAGGCCAGCTAAAGAAACAATGTGTGAAGGAGTGTAAACCCAGCCCGGATTACAAAGCTACACTGTATATGAGAAAGAAAACAAAAGTGTAAACAAGGGTCTTGTGGCAGCCCTGGGGGGTGGGGGGGTGGCATATGCCTGCAATCGCAGCAGTCAGGAGGCTAAGACAGGAGAGCAGTTTCTTCCAGTCATCCTAGGCTACATACGTAAGATCCTATCTTGAACAGAACAAAGTTAAACTGTGTGAGAGGGGAAGTGTTTGTCTGACAGAAGGACAAGAGCAACAGTAACGTTCTTAACTCCAGTTTGTGTCTCTAACTTGCACAATAGTTGAAGCAGAATAGACATATAATATTACTGAAAGATATAATATATTGCACATATGTTATGTAACATATATTATATATGTATGCATCAAATATATATAATAATGCCAGGGAGAAAGTATTTAAAAACTGAGAAAATAGCAAGAATTATATAGAGTAAAATTTATAGAAGATGACTTGCTGGTGAAAATCTGTTAATTCTTCTCTTAGGCACAAGGATTATTTAAAGACAACATTAGGTTTATGAGTGACTCATATGCTGGGTAGAACTAAACTAATTCTTAAACTCAAATTAAATTCTCAGAGCTTATAAAAGAAATTATTTTTTCTTGCTATCTGAAATGAATGTATGTTAAGAAGAAATATGGGATGGGTTTACTTATGTAGTACTTCTAATATAAAGTTGGAATTTATGGCCTACATTAATTATATAAGCTATAAAACAATGGTTCTGCTCTCTGGCTTTAAAATGTACTTTTACTCCACAATAGCATGATGGCTTCTTCTGGTTGTTTCTCCTCCCCCCCGCCCCCCCCCCCCGCCTTCCTTCCTTTCTTTCTTTCTTTTCTTTTTCTTTCTTTCTTTTTTTGTTTAAGACAAAGAAAGAAATAGTATGCGGGAAGGTCCAGCCTGAGACCCTACTTACTAGTTTTCTGTACATGATACAATTTCATCTCAAAATACCTTTTTATAGAAATTACTTAGTTAATTGTAACCTCAGAGGACAACAGCATAATTATTTATATCCTGTTTTAAAATTGGGTGTTGTATAGATTCATTTGGAGTTATTCAGAGGCCAGAATAAGACAGTCTTGTAATTCCAGCCTGTGACTGGGTAGCTGAGCCGTTCATCTCCTGCCACACTTATTGTCCCGTCTCTCTGTTTCTGGAGGGTAAGAAGGCATCTTAACTGATATCATAACTAGTTTTGACATGATGTTTTATATTTATCAGTATCTGTTGATTTTTCATTAAGTGTCTTAAAGAAGAGCTTATTTTTTGGTCAGAGTTTAAAAATACAGTCCACTATGGCAGGGAAAGAAGGCATGGCGTCAGAAGTATGAAGTCACTGGTCTGTCACATCTCTGATCAGTATGGTGTCAGGAGTGTGAAATCAGGAAGGAGAGAAAGTAGACTTGTAGATCTCTGCTTGCTTTCTCATTTTATTCTGTCTGGATTTTCACTACAGCCCAGGGGACAGTGCCACGCCCATTCAGTCTGGAGTCATCCCACTTCAGTTAAGGTTCTCTGAAAACACCACCACAGCATGTGTGACCAGACATTTGCCTCCTAAGTGATTCTAAGTCCTGTCAACTTACAATCAATCACACATTACACTATCTTAGGATGGTGTTATTCCCTTTAGAAATGTTGAGTAGATATTAAAAAAAAAATCATTGCATAGAGGTGATGAGAAGAATCAGATTGCACTGAGTTTATGAATAAGTACAAAGAAAATTAATATAGACTGAACCCAAAAAAAGTTTGTCCAGGAAGGAATAGATGGAAAATGGAAAATAAACCACAAAAGCAAGAGAGTGTGTGCTAATTATTAGAAGAAAGCCTTACCAGGTCTAACGCAATGGGGGAGAAACTGTAAATAATACCTTTGTTCACAAAAGAATGCATGGATAGTTTGAATCTTTATTCTGCATAGAGAAGAAAGGACAAGTTGAAAGTGATGCAAAAGGAATAAAAATTCAAAAAGATTCAAGGAAGAACATGTTCAATGATTTTCATTTTCCAGCTTAATTAGGAGACTAGATAATCTGCAGAAAAAAACATTGAAATGTTTTATCCCTAATATTAAGCAAGCACCAAAGTTTCACTAGCTTTATTGTGTAACCTTAAAAAGCCCTGTTGTTATTTTGATGTATGAGAAATATTAAACAGCCTCCTCAGACTTCTCTTCAATAATCATAGGCTAAAATGAGCATGTGCAATGAATGTAATTTAACTAAAGATTAATTATATACGTATGTCAATACTATGGGAAAAATATCTCTGTAAAAGCCAAGGTTACAGTCAAAGATTCTTGCATCTAAGTTGAAACTATCCAGATAAAATGTGGAACATTCCTAAGGTCATTCAAATAATTTAATGATTATGATAATACTTAATATAGTTTAAAATCTCAAAATTTCTCCTTTGAAGCCAGGCAGTGGTGGTATACACCTTTAATCCCAGCACTCGGGAGGCAGAGGCAGGAGGATATCTGTGAGTTTGAAGCCAGCTTGGTCTACAAAGCAAGTCCAGGACAACCAAGGCTACACAGAGAAACCCTGTCTCGAAAAACCAAAAAAAAAAAAAATTCTTTGAAAAGATAAAATTATAAACTTTTTAAGATACAAAAATAATCCAACAACTAATTCTGAATGACAGTGACAATATCATTAAAACCAGCATAAATCTTTGGAAAATTGGAAAGGCAAGGCATCTTAGCACATGGTCATATGCTCATCGTAACTGTGAAATATTATAATTCTACTGTCTGTTCTCTCTATGAAAGTTAGCTCCTTCAGGAAGTCTTAATGAATAATAAAACTGACTTGCTTCTTCCCTCTGCAGTCAACTTCTCTGTCATGTTATTCATGATTAATAATGACTGCATGCACAATCGTTTCTTCTTTTCCAGACAAAAGTAGCATTTTAATATAAGACTTTTAATTTTTAGTTATAAAGGTTGTACAAAGATACTCTGAAAACACAGAACAAGTGATATACAAAGAAAAAATGTCAGCCAATATTTCCATTTGATTTTTTAGTCCAGTTACTAAAATGTCTGGGCTTCAGTAAACCCTTTCATCAGACTTTAGAAGAGGTAGCATATTTTTGCATATATTTCATTGTATCCATTGATATTTTTATATTTCTGAATAGGTGGCTTGAACTTAGAGCTAAGCATGAATAAGAATATGTAATACTAGTTCAATAATATCATAGCTGAGTAAAAAAAAATGACAATTTATATATTTTAAAATCTTGTATAAATGTTTCTCTACGCATCTCCAAGGAGAGTGTCCTTTGGCACTCTGCTACCTATTAACGGAACAGCACATCCTATAACAATTAGATGTGAATATTACAAACTGAATTTCATATTAAGCTGTCTCTGAAATCCCACTTTGCAGCACATCTTCAAATGCTTAAGGCACAGCAGGAGGTTAACTCCATCTTCAAAGATTAAGCCAACCCTTTTTTAACTCTATTAGTCTTACTGAAAGCAAAGGCTCCCGTTGGAGAACGAATATTCAGTAACCAATGGCGAAAGCTGAACTTCCCAACTATCTGTTAGCCATACATGTTAAGTTTCAACAATAAAATATAAAAGATAGAACACAATTGATAGATAGATGATATAGATATGTGATAAATGACAGATGTCATATAGCTGATAGACAGAAAGACAAAGAGACAGATAGATAATATTTAATTTGGTTTTGGTCACAGTAAACAAATGTATTTACATGCATTCTCATTACTGAAACTAGGTCTTATCTTAAAGTGGTAATTAAACACTCTTTGTTATGCCTGCATATTACTCTCTATCTATGCAAGTTGCTTTAATGTCTTAAACTTCTTTGTATTCATTTAGGATCCCCAATGCTTGCCCATCTGACCATTCTTTTATATACATATATAATACATATTGTATGTAACAATAAATATGGTACATATAATGCTTAATATAAAAGATCTTCAAAGTAGATTTATCTAATAACCTATGTACCCATCATGAATCCATTTACTAAAAGGGTTATTACCAAACGACATATCTCATGTACTCCGTAATATACAAAATGGCGTGATAATATTCGATTCACAAGTTTATCAGAGGACATATATAAGTCTGACACCGTCACCTTTGTGCCTGTGAAAGGCAAACTGTCCTAATGCTGACTGGCCCCCTAAAGTGGGCAGTGCCAGCACTTGTCTACATCAACTAAGTCCCTTGCTATGTTGGTGTTCTCTTCTGGAATTGCTTTAAAGGACCCAAACACCAAGAAGCTTCAAATAAGCATGGCGTTTACATATTACAAAAATGCAGTAAAAGACAGAATACCACAAAATATTTCTGCATGTAAAAGTCAGCTCTAATTCATTTGAGCCCAGGAAAGCCTGCGCATAGAAGGCTGCCACCCGTTCAAGTGAAGCTCCTTTTCATTCCTTGGGTCCACTAAGTCCTCCCTGCTTTTAATTTCTTATCACAAAGAAATGCCAAGTGTGGATCCAGGAGAAGAAATTATTTTAAGTAGATGTTTATTTTAAGGCATTTATAATAAGATGATCAGTTTTATTTCTCGAAGCCAAAGAGCTCAGTGATAGATATCAAGGACTCACCCATAGCTTATCAGACTCACTTTATACAAAGTTATTTGCCTTCTCTGTTTTATGGGCATTGCCACTCTCCTTAAAATTGAGTCTATAAATAATATTTAAGTGCAAATCTATCAGGTGGTGTATGTTTACTTGTATAATACTAATAATTCAAGATTTATATCTTGTATTTTAGCCAAGAGAATCTGATTAAATCATAGTCCTACTGAATATAATTTTCCAATTCTACAGATTTTTGCTAAAAAATTTAAATGATAGAGATGAAACAGATTTACTGGTGAGGTGAAATGTCAGAGTGTAAATGTGAGATTGGCTGCAGGAGAATAATAGACACAATTGCCAATCCTAGAAAAGCCGACTATCACACCAGTCGAGTCCCTCTCAAAAAAGCCTAGTTTCCTTATTCTGAAATTAGGGTATCAATCATATCTTCCTCATGGGTTAGAACTAAACATTAAACTTGATATTTGATGAAATATGGCAAGGGATTTCCATATAGAATTGGCCATTCCTCATCAATGCTGACGGATAAAGCGTGGAGAAGTCAAACATTTTCAACATCTAACAAGGTGGAGTCAGAACAAGTTCAATCATCCTGGCAACTTTCAAACATTAACCTCTCTGATTACCCAAAAACAGACTTGAGAAATGGTACTAATAATATGCTTCATGACAGAATGAAGTGTTTGCATCCTTTCCTTTGAAGATGCGGTAGTTAGATTCTGCCAACTGCGTGTCATGGAGGCCAAGAGAGGTCATTGGAGTCCCTGATCCTGCAGTTACAGGTGGTTTTTTAAAAAAATATTTATTTATTATTATGTATACAGTACTCTGCCTACATATACATACACAGACCAGAAGAGGGCATGAGATCACACTATAGATGGTTGTGAGCCACCATGTGGTTGCTGGGAATTGAACTTAGGACCTCTGGAAGAGCAGTCAGTGCTCTTAACCACTGAGCCATCTCACCAGCCCCTACAGGTAGTTTTGAACCAACTAATGTGGGTAGTTTTGAACCAACTAATGTGGGTTCTAGGAACTGAACTTAAATCCTCTGCAATAGCAGCACATACTCCCAACCATGCAGCCATCTCTCCAGCCACGAGGCATTCCATTTAAAAGAAGAAATTCTGCAAAGTTTCAATCCAATGCCAGTCATCCGGTTGTCTGAGGGCCTGTGGCGAGGCATCATATTATGGCAGTGGCATGTCGCAGAGGAAGCTGCTCAATTTATGGTAGTCAGAAACCAATGGCAGAGAGGGCAAGACACCATCCCACGGCCCCTTAAAAGGAATCTTAGTAACCCGAGTCATCCTCTTCTGTCTTACCTACTGAAATGTCCATGACCTCAAATCAGAACAGGCTGGGGACTAATTCTCTAACACACAAGCCTTTGGCAGGACAGGTATGAGCTCAGCTATACCTGGAGGAAGGGTGAGTTAGTTCCCGAAAATTCATGTTGAAGAAGGCTTCACGAAATCAATTACATGGCTTTCTACAAAGCTAAGATCCCTTGGTTCAGTGTTCTCCAAGCCAGAAAATGTGTTGCAGCTCACTGACATTGCAATTACTTGATGGGCTTTGAGACAATGAATGATACAGCCCTTTGACTATTGGCAGGGTGTATTTGTAGGCGCCTGTGTCTACTCAGTGTCCGAATTTAGAAATAGTGTCAGATCATTGTGTGATAAGCAACTGTAGTGTTTGTTCCATGCGTAGAATGAAAGTGTAGTCTGCATCTATCCTAAGTAGTCTGAAAATGCAAAACCAGAACACTCCACAGTTCCCCCATTCTCCTCATAAAATACGTAGGGTTCAGGAAAGGAAAGAGTCCTAGGGCTTCTAAAGCGAATTCTGGACCAACAAGAGTAACTTCTCCTTGTGTGAGTGGCACAGAATGGATGGTGGCCTGATGCCCCTGAGTACATCCTCAAATACAGGGTGGAAAGATGAAGCTGAGTGAATATGGCTAAAACTCAAACAGGATAGTGTTTTAGCAGAAACTAGCAAAAAAAAAATGAGATCAAATATTAATACAGGTAAAACCAGAGGACAATAAAATGTTCGAAAATTCTAATTGATAAGCAACAGCATGTTGAAAATTTATAAGTATGAAAAGCAGGAAATTTAAATTTACAAAGCTATTCAGAAAGACAAAGAGATCAATAGCCTCCCAGGGATGGTTCCATGCTATTTGCCAGAACAAATCTTTCTTAAATGTGCATGTGCTATACGGGCTTGTATGATTAGACTCCTCAGAAACTAGAGAATACTCATAAAAATGGACTCAGTTATTATTCTTTGATTTTTAATACAGATCAGGCATTTTGATAGGTACTTTATTTACGTTATAGCATTCCCATTTTTATGAACTTATTTGGATACAGAAGAAAACGGTTGAAAAATGTTTTTTAAAGTCCCAGATGACTTAACTATTCAATATAGAGCTGAGAAACAGAGGGGCCTGGCTTCGAAAATTCATGTCCTTCACTAGTATATGTCCTGTCTCCTAATTTTTCTCCTTCATACTCAAAATAGATGTCACTTGGGATCAGACCACTTTTACTGCACAATGACCTCCTTGTCTTGCTTCATGCTAACCCTTCTACCTGAACTGTCACTCCTATTTCTCTACACTACATAATTTCTAGCCAGTATTCATGGCTCATCATGACCCTGATTGGTCTCTTCATAGGACATGTACACAGTTTGTATGTATGGAGAATACACAAGTAGATTTGCAAGAAAATATATTTGGTTGATTAAATGAAAATTATACATATTTAAATAATTTGATTTATTTTTTTTCTCCCACCATCCTATATCCATTCTTTTCTTCACTATTTACTGCAATTGGATTTTGAAATATCTGACAATCACTGATGTTTGCTACATATCATGTTTCTGTTTAATTGCTTTTTATGAATGTAGTCTTCTGCTTGCAACAAATTTCTTTCATAGTCCCTGAACAATTGAAAAAAACGTTACAAAGTTATAATTTATGGCAAAGCAAAGCATCCTGGAAAAAAAGACCAAATAGATTTTAACTACTTAATTAAAACAATCCATAAATAAAACAAAACACAATGCCAAGATAACCTTTGTAGTTAAGTTTTAAACAATTACTTTTTTCCATTTATTGACAGTGATGTAATGTAGAGAGAAAATAAATCTTGTGGATTTTTAAGAATGTTTTTCTCATGAACTTGACTCATTATTCAGAATTGTCAATTGCACATCCTCGACCAACATAAAGAAATCCATCTTGATTTCTCTCAACCTTTAGAAAAGGACATCTAATGGAAGAAAGCTCAGGATTTAGAATGCCTACATTTAATTTTCATATCATTCTTGTAACACTTTCCAACTGCAGTATCTTTGATCGGCATTTCTCCATCTTGACCCACTCACCTCCAAATTCACAATCATCTTCCTTACATCACCTAATGTGTGAGAGAACTTTTTAAATTTTCTTATTAATAATTTTTATTTTTACATTTTCATTGAGGACATATTGCAAATTGAACATATTCCCTCCCTTCTACTCCTGCCCGCCCAGCTACTGTTCTCATTCCCCCATCAGTCCACTTGTTTCCCTAGACATTTTTATGTCTGCTTGTGTCTGTATGTATGCAGAAATGTCTATACCACAGTGCATGTGAAGGCCAAGGATGGAGTCAGCGCTAGTCTTCCATCATGTAATTCCCGGGAATGAAACACTTCTTGTTAAATATGAAGGCAGGCTCCACTTCTCACTGGCCTCTTAAAGAAAACTAATAATCATTGAGCATGTGTAAATGGCCGTGAACAGTAGCACAGGATAGAACAGCACTCAGGAGGTGGAGGGAGGAAAATTATGAATGCAAGGCTAGCCTGGGTTACAAAGTGAGACTCTGTCTCAAATACAAGAAAGAAAGAAAGAAAGAAAGAAAGAAAGAAAGAAAGAAAGAAAGAAAGAAAGAAAGAAAGAAAGAAACCAAACAAATTTGGCCAAACTCTGCACTACTTTCCTCTGGTATGCATGTTTACAGACAATGGCTCTACTCAGTAACCCACAGCATCATTTTATACATTTGTGTTTAGTGGATATTCCTGGTTTTTCCAGTTTGCACATCAACATTAACTTTGAAGTTCAGACATTAGAAGGAAAACTTCAGAGAGGACCTTCCAAGGAAAATGTTAAGGCAGAACATTTTCAATTACAATACAAAAATATTAATTTGTTAAGTGTCACTATAAATTGAGGACTTTGCTCATATATCATTAATTTACATTAATAAAACCCATTTCAAGGCTGGAAAAGTGAGGATCAAAGAGGTAAGTTACACCACTGCGTTGCAGAACATTATCAGCTCACACATGATGGCATTCTAAAGCCTTGCATTTCTCTACTATGCAATGGCATCCCTCAAGGATCATGGAGATTTATTGTGCATGTATGCCCCACTAATTGTCATCTTTCAACAACAGGAATTTATAAATAATGTACATTCTTTCATCTTTACTTACCTTTTTTACCTAAGGCATTACTTTGTGAGTTGGCATACATTATACCTTGAGAGCAGTAATTACAAAGAGTTTTATTCCTATAAGTGTACATCGTAGTTGTTAAGTTATATATGTTAAAGTTTTTTGCTTAATGGCACAATAAAAGAATTAGATGATCAAGAATAAACAGCAGAATACATTTTTGTCACTATCTGAGTCACTGAAATGTACGTAGAGATGGTGGAGGGGGTGAAACTGCAGAAACATCTAAATCCAAAGTTCTAGATTAACACCTGCAACAGTAAAAGCTACTTTGTATAACTATTGCATAACCATTATATGTCTTTTTTTTTTTTTTTTTTTTTTGTAGTTGAAGATGCAGTTGTGGGCCCCCTTTCGTGGACCTTGCAGAGGAATAGAAGGCAAACGCAGTGCCTGCTTCTGAATAGATTGGCTTTATGCTATAGCTTAATGAAAGGCAATGAAACTCAGACATAAAGCTAATAGCGACATCCATAAAACAAAATAAAGACGGCAAAGCTCTTAATTAGCTCTCCATGTATGTCTTCCTCCGAGTATATGGTACTAGGAACCGTTTTTGCAGAGAGGTTAAAAAGAGGGCTCAGGAGCCAGCCTTCCTGACCTTGCCTCTTCGGGCTGCACTCGCTCATCAAAAGTCCTCTCCGTGCCTCCTCCTGTGTAAAATCAGGTTGTGTGAGATTTCAATCAGATGATACTGAAACTACACCTTGACTTTTTCTGGCGCAGAGTAAGTAGCAGATAAGTAGGAGCTGCTTTTGTCATGTACAGACTTCTTGTGTGCCCTGAGTATGTTACCTCAGGTGTGGTCCCCAGCCCCTGCAATTCAGGTTGGGCAGAGAGTAACTCTATACTTAGGTTTTTCTTTTCTTATTTAAATTATCATTTTTTTCACCTCCTAGTTAAGCAAAAAAAAAAAAAAAAAAAAAAAGCCACTGAGCTCTTAAAAAAAGATATCTTCTCCCTTAAAGTAGCATTTCAGTATTCTGAAAGGGGGCATGATCTATTCTAGTCATGAACGGTACCAGAAGAGCTTTCTCAAGAATGGAATGACTGAAACAGTTTAAAATTCCCTGAGCCATGCTTCACACTGTGGTTACATTTCAAAAGCTCATGTCTGGTGCTCATCAGCAGGCCCTGGGGAGGTACAGAATATACCCATCTAACCAAGGCTGCTGGGCTCCTGAACCTGTCTGTCTTCAACTCCAGACTTAACTGTTATTGTACAAGGAGGACATAGGACAGAGGGACATCCCAAACCACACCATGGAGATGAATCTCCAAACCGCAGAGAGGGGCAGAAAACGGGATATACAACCTTGTTTCTTTAACAAATAAATAACAAGGAAAAAAAAAAAGGTGAGGGAGGAGGGTAGAGCTGCACGTTAAAAGATATTTGAAGTACACACCAGCTGTTTCTAATACTGACACTTTATTTGGATTCTGATTAGAATAAATACATTACAAAATACCACTTATAAGACAAATAGAAACGCAAATAATATCTAGGTATTTGATATCAATGTTCTACCGAAATGTTAAAGATGTGATCAAGGAAATGATGTTATGTTAAGTGAAGAATCCTTTGATGCTGTGTTCTATACTAAGACTTACATAGATGAATTTATGTGAGTATGTAATTTCTTTAAATAATAGATGTGCAAAGGAGCAAAATAAGGAGCGAAAAATGAAACCAGAGTGTCCATGCAATGCTGATTGGAAGGACGAATGGTCAGGAGCTCACTCTACTTGGTTTACTTGTACTCATGTTTGAAATTGTGCTTGATTTGATTTTTAAAGGGATAGCTTCCAATATTATAACAATGCAACACAGTGACTATGTAAAAACTAGTTGTTTAATGTTAAAAAAAGATTCTCTAGTTTCATCAGCTTAAAATTTTAGAATACACGTGCAGATGGCCGATCAAAAACATTTTATGCTGACATGTTTCATAGGCTATAATTCTTTTTCCCAAGATATATATTATTCTTATATGCCATATTTTCTGATTTATTTATGACATATTTTATGATAGATAAGAAGTAGAATTGAGATTATAATTCTGTATTTCCTATGATATTTGGGTACATATCTTTCAATAGAAATAATCCATGAACAATACAATACAGCTAAGTATACATTAAATTATACTTAATATGAGCTGAAGAGAGGACTCGGACAGTAAAGGCTAGGCTCAAAACCAAAGAAAAAGTATACTTAATATTAATTTTATTTTTGATCACTTCTCCTTGGTGGGGAGGTCTGGTGGCGCTCAGAAGAAAGGGAAGCAGGCTATCCAGATGGGAGCTGATAGGCCTGGGGCCATATGGTGGGGGAGGAGGTCCCCTTCTGTCAGAGGTCTGGGGGAGGGGAATAGGGTGAAAGAGGGAGGGAGGGGGGAAATGGGAAGATACAAGTGAGGGGCTAACAATAGGGATGTAATCTGAATACATTATTTTTAATGTAAAAATGTATTTTATGTATGTAACATGTTAAGTATATGCATTAGAAAGCAGAAATAATTTATTTGAAAATGATCCATAATTAAACTCAGTTTCTAAAATTATTCTTAGAAATATGTAGACTAAAAGTGAGATTGAATGTAAACAGTGAGAAAGTTTTTTCCATAAAAGATCTTGAAAGTCTTCTTAAAAGTAAAAAAATAGATTCATGAACAAGGAAAAAGGGAGAATGCTTTTTCTTAAGTTATTTGTTTAAATGCAAAGCTTTATACAAGGCAAGTAAAACACACTGAAAATCTGTTGAAGCTTAACTTCATAGTTAAAATCTGAGAGAATTTTACAGTTTCCTTATCACCCAGACACATACAAATCTTCTTGTGAACATGCTCTTTATTGGGTTCTTATGATTGTTCTAAGACATTACCAAAACTGTATTAAAACAGCACATACTAATGGATCAGCAGTACACCCCTGTAACCTTAGCATTTGCAAGGTTGATACAGGAAGATCAGTTTTTGAGGCCAGGATATACTACATAGCAAGACTCTCTCTCTCTCTCTCTGCTTCTGTCTGTGTCTCTTTCACTGTGTACGTATATTTGGGTAGGCTATAATCCGAAATGAGCCTTTCAGGGTGAAAACTCAGGGTTAAAATTTTGCTGACTTGTTGTCATCAAGCCTGTGTTCCTTGATGGGACTCTGAGGGAGTATTCGATTCTTTTCTTTTCCAGGTAAGAGAGAACAGATTTCCTTTGACTCTTGAACCCTTCCATTTCTAAAGCCAACAGCAGGCAGCAAAGTCTGTTTCACATGGCATCACTCTAACAACCCTGTGTCTCTTACATCCACATTTTAAGAATTTTGCCACTATATTTGACCCATCTGGATAACCCAGAATAATCCTATTCTAAGTCTCATTGTTAGCAGTCTTTGTTTCACCTCTATGTCAGTTCTTATTTGTCTTATAACAGCAAAAACTATCAGGGGACAAGAATAAAACTGTGAGGTAGATATTTTTGTAACGGCCATTACCCAAATCCAAGCTAAACTCTGATGGTGAAACATTTCTTTTTCATATATACTTCTTTTATACAAATACTTTACATTGTGTGTGTGTGTGTGTGTGTGTGTGTGTGTGTGTGTGTGCGCGCGCGTGCGCACTTGAAATTAATAGAGTTTTGGGTTCTCTTACCTGATCAAGTAGAAGAGCTATAAAGACATTTGGAATGCATAACCGACCCCCAAAGGATTCATGTATTCATGTGACCTATCTATAGCTGAAACACTGAAGGAAGTCCAGTGGACTCAAGAATGCCCTTACCTCAGCATCATTTGTTTATGGCTCGGGCATAAAGTATGATGCAGTTTCTGAGCTGTGCCGTTTATCCAAACATCTAAAAGACAGACATAACACTGCCAGAAGCCCATTCTGAAGTGTCAAAGCAGATTCAGGCCTCAGCATCAAAGGTTGACAATCCTGGGTCTTATACTGAAGAAGCTGTCAGAGCTTTTCAGAACCTGCTCTTTTAACAGAATTCATTACACGCAATAAGATGTCTTAAAAGAAGCGGTGGAGAATTTCCCATTAGTCCTCAAGATAAAAAGACCAACATTTTACACAGTGGCACACTTCAGGTTTTTTTTTCTAAGACAGCTGTATGCAAAATCATAAACTGTAATATATTATCTGAAAACCTCCTTGATAGCTAAACCAAGAAAGTACACCCACTCCAGGCCTGTTTTTTATCTGAGTAATGGTAGTTTTCCAATCCCATTTATGTTTTAATTCAACATTCATCATAATTACTTTCTAAACCAGTGCTTCTCAACCTATGGGTTGCAGCCCTTTGGGGGTTGAATAATCCTTTCACAGGGGCCACCTAATACCATAAAGAAGCGTGTGTGTGTGTGTGTGTGTGTGTGTGTGTGTGTGTTGTGCATTATTATTCATAACAGCTGCAAAATTACTGTTATAAAGTAGCAATGAAATTAATGGTATGGTTGGGGTCACCACAACACGAGAAACTATATTAAAGGAACGCAACATTAGACTACATCTAAACTGTAGTCCTTATATGAAAGTAATGGTGGTGGATTTCAATGGCAGCACCTACAGGACGCATGGAGAAGTTCAACAGAGAAACATATAATATGTGGAGTTGGACTCCCATTAAGTCCAGTATGAATGAGACACCGAGTAGCCTAATGGTCTATAATTAGACTTCTGATTTGATGTAAGTTCTTGCCACTATCAAATCTAGCCAGCCACCGCAGCGATCCAATATGCATTGTTTGTTTTAGTAAATGTATCACATTCATTCTCAAAATGCACTTGTTTGCTTGCAATTCTGGCAGCTGATTAATAAAGCTATAAATCCGAATCTAGACAGACTGAACCATTTGCCACCCTAATTCTTCCAGTTGTTTCACATAAACCATCACTCTTTCCTCATTTTCCCCCATATCAGCCCATTTGTAATAATAACAACAACAATAAATGGTAGTGGTCACTCTCTTCTCCCACCACTGTCTAAAGCATTATATCCTCTTAATCGGTTGTTCAGTATTTCAGAATTCCCCATCTTTTTCCCAGGAGAAAAACAAGGATCAAGATGGCTAACGACTGAGTGAAGGTTTTGTAGCCAGTACATATCTGATTTAGGATTCAAACAGAGGTCTGGTTTGCTCACATGATAAGCCATGTCACTGACTAACGCTGCCTCTTACCAGTCTAAAGTCATAACAGTAGGTTTTTCTGAAGTTGCCTGTATCCGTTCTTTCTTGCCTAGTCTCGTGGCTTTGCATTGCTTTCCAGGCCCCGCTCACCTTTTGCTTAGATTCCTGCAATCGCAATCTCAATTGGATTCCACAGCTCCAGCATTTCAGCCCTTACAAGTCAGAATTAAGCAACTTTGATCAGGCCCACCTCCTGCTCAGACCCTCCGACGGTGCAGCCGTGCAGCCGTGCTCTGAGGTGGGTTTTCCAACAGGCTGATCACAGACCTCTGCCAGATGGAGCCTGAAACCACACCACCACATTCCTTGCCGGCATCCTGTTCTCCAAGGCTGCGGCTCACACATTTGAACTGCACAGGGAGGGCTGCCACGCCAGTCACTTACTTACATTTCAAATGCCCCCAGATTAAAGAGAATATAAATGATTAGAGGCTTTCAGTGTGTCCCTCTTCTGCACCACATCCCATTCATTAGGGGAAGTTGGCGAGAAACCACACAGATTGAAACACCATAGCCTGCCTGCAAACTCCTAATTCTTCCCCTTGATCCTTGTGGGTTTCTGACAGAGTGTGCCTTTTATCAAAATATCAGATACTTCTTCAATTTCTTTCTTCAACAAATACTCAAAATACCAGACTGCCCAATTTGAAAGGCAGCTCAGTGAATTCCCGGCTGAACGCTCTCCTCAGATTCAGACAAAATGGCTCGCTCCTTAGTTAAGGCTCACAATTTGGACCTGTCCCCCTGTTAGCTTTGTTTTCCCTTGTTTCCATATGCACACTGACACTGGGCATCCTTGGCAACTTTTCACCGTCCTCCACTATCTACATCTGCTATCTTCCTATTATCTACACTTCCTCATCTCTCTCTCTTGATATGTCATTTACATTGTTCCTGTTCTCTCAAATGCAAAACAAGTTTCTTTGCTACAAGCTAAAAGGACAGAGTGGAAGACCCCAGTGAACTAAGAGTTGTCTGTCCACATAACCTCTCAGTATAAATAAGTTCTTGAGATTATTACTAACAATGTAGGTGCCAAGCGGTTCCTATCACACTAAGTAGTATAAATGAGCCCTGTCCAAAAGGACTGCCTCCTTTTAAGGACAGGCTGAGTGGTCCATCCATAAGCATGTGAGGATTATGGAATTGAAGAAAGTCCTCTAGGGTGTCACGCAGTCCTGTAACTTTGCATTCAGCCGGCACATACAAATCTCTGCATGAAGAGTTATCTGTGACTGCTTCTATGTGTGCTATGTCTCTGCTTAGAGCCCTCCCATATGGAAAGAAGAAAAAATAACTTACATGTCTTTGTACTTCCTGATGGTAGATTTTTGTTTCATGATATGACTAAATATTACTAGAACTTATATAAAAGAATAAGTATAATTTAAGAAAGCTTATACCCACACTTAAATGTGAAAATAGGCATAGGAGAAAGCAAACATAAAATAAAATTTTCATTTCTTCAAAAAAAAAAAAGTTCTGAAAAGATACAGATGAAAACGAATGTAGTAAGGAACAAAGAAGTAAACTTCTTAAATTTTGGGTTTTTTTTTTTAATATTCATGAAATTTTGCTTCAATAAAATCACAGAGTACAACAGTAGGAACACGATTTTAGAAAATCCCCAGTATAATACAGAAGCTGGAGGAACAAGTTTTTAAAGATGAAGTCTTTTGTGACAGTTGAAATTTTAACAAAGCCACAGACTAAAAATTCTACAAACAATTATCTATAATTTTGCCTAAACTGCTCATTTTAAACAAATAGTTGCTATTCTCAGGTGAATTAATTAGGAACTATATTTATTTTCTTTGGATGCACAACTGTAGTCAAGTCGTGCGTAAAGTTTATTAAACCTTAATAATTTTGTTCCACGGTGTTTCGGATGCCATATTCATTCCAAATACTCATATACCAAAAATATCTGCCTCTACTGCAAGAGTTAGGTCCCTAAAAAGAGCATAGCTATATTTTGATTGCCCAAAGTTTTGTTAAATAAGCACTAAAGAGTTTAACAAATTTACTGTTAGAAAAAGAAATACTTTAAAATCAGAAAGTTTAAGATATTAAACATTTATCTGCTAAATGTGACTTACATACTTATAATTCTAGGACTTGGAAAGCTAATGCAAGAAGGTTATGGGTTCAAGGCAAGCCTGGGATTAGTAATGAGACCCTGTTTGCAAAACAAAGTAAAATTTACCATACATCTACAAACATGCCATCCAAATAATCTAAATATGGGATGGGAGCTCCCCCTTCCTTCAAATATGTACAGAGAAATTCAAGAGAGCAGGCTGCATATGCAGAACATCAAATGAGAAAGTAAACCATGCCTTGTGACCTTACAGCGGATGACATGGGCATCACTTAGAGGGTAGGCTGTGGTACTTTATGGGTATTCTTATGAACTTAGTTTCCATTTTGTTCATTTTTGAAGTGGACCAACTCTGAGGTTTTACATTCATTTTGTGCACACAATTTCTAATGTCATAAAAAAAAGATCAGGCACAATGCTCACACCTGACTTGAGTTTGGGTATCAACCTATATCAATATTCAAAGATATTTTCAGAGGATCCTTTCAAAGTTTAACTCTGATTATTATTATTATAGCAAAAAAGGAGGTTTTAAATATCTCCTTAGGTCTTTGATGGCATAAATTGTATTTTGAACCTAGTTACAACACACCCTCAGCATTTCTCCTTACCACTTGCTCATCCTTCCTATCTCTTTGCTCACAATTTAGACATCACTTCTTTTTCCTTCTCTTTCTCCCCTGAGTCTGTCCAGTTTGTGTTTCCCAGCTGGTTTTAGGATCAGGACCTGTGGCAATGTGAGGTCAGCCTACCTGGGATCACATCATTGAAAAAATAAATGATTAAACCTGAACCATTTCATATCAGCTATCAGATGCTATAATAGCGCCTCATCTGGTGGTGTGATTACACACCCTCCTTCCCCATCTGTACTGGGACTCGGGCTGCCTAGAGCTTGTGCCGGTCTTGTTCCTATGTCTCAATTACTGTGAGTTCATATGTGTATCTGCCTTGTTGTGTCTGGAAAACATTGTGTTCTTGAAATCACCCACCAGCTCTGACTTTTCAATCTCTTCACCTCCTATTCCACAAAAATCCCTGAGCCCTGGGAAAAACATTGAGTGTCTGATATAGGGCTGAGCATGCTAGTTTTTTTTTTCTCTGAATGTTGACCAGTTGGGAGGATCTCTGTGTTGCTACCTACTGCAAAGAGAAAATTCTCTGATAAAGCTTTTTTCAACATCTCTATTTAAAAATTCAATTTATTTCACCTGGTATTGTGTTAGTGAATAGAGACACTATGGATAAATAGTTTGTAGGTATTAATTGCCTACTAGAAGAAAAGAGATAAGAACACGTTATTCTAGCATCCTGGTAGAGGAACTAAGAAATCTAAGTGAACTCAAATTAGACATGCATAATTTTGGAAAGCCTTAAGCAAAACTATAGGACACTTGGATCAAATCTCAAAAGATGAGCAAAATACAAAGATGTAAGTAAAGGATGAGAATGGGTTTCTAAGCAACAAGCATCAACAAGTGAAAACATGAGCCTTACCAGCTAAGGACAATACATGAAATAAACTTCAAACCCCTACCCATATCTAGTCAATGGACAAGATATTCTCCACAGTTGTGTGGAGAGTGGGGTCTGACTTTCACACGAACTCTGGAGCCCCATATATGACCATCTCCCATGGATGGGGAGGCCTGGTGGCACTCAGAGGATGGATAGCAGGCTACCAAGAAGAGACTTGATAACCTATGAGCATATACAGGGGAAGGAGGTCCCCCACAGTCACAGTCATAGGGGAGGGGAGTAAGGGGGAAATGGGAGGGAGGGAGGAATGGGAGGATACAAGGGATGGGATAACCATTGAGATGTAATATGAATAAGTTAAATTTTTAAAAAACCATGAGCCTTGCTAGAGTGTATGTTGCAACAAGCAGGATTTTGCCCACAATTGTTCTACCATATAACTTCTGTAGAGATTTTCTTCTTGCCCTGAATACCTGCTTCTACCCCTCATTTTTAGATTAGATGAAAGAACACAGAACATTAAAAGAAATTCTTGAAGTTTCCATACATATTCCCTTTGCCAGAGACAAACCAGGCCTCTTCTGAAGATCTTACTATGTTTCAAGCTTTCGTTTACCAGCTTCGCATTCTTTCTTCGCTTCTCCTCTGGTGATCTTTAGATAGCACAAGAAAAGATTATGATTTCTGTGTGGTGCTCTGAAGCTCCTTACTTGTATTCTTTGTGTCATTTTCTTGACTGGCCTTTGACTCTCTTTTAGCTGTTATATTATCTGGGAAATTCTCTCTATATGGACTAACAATGCAAGAAGATAACTTCTGTTTGTAGGTAAGCTAAAGAACTCATAGAGCTCAAGTGTCTACAGTAGGCATACACTTTATTTAGTTTATTTGGGGTTCTTATGCCTCTACCTCCATTCCAAAGCCCCAACACTAGTTAGGAGAGAAGACTTAGAAGGGAGAAGGGAGAGGAAGGATAGTAGGTTACCAAGAAGAGACTTGATACCCTATGAGCACATACAGGGGGAGGTGGTCCCCCTCAGTCACAGTCATAGGGGAGAGGAGTAAGGGGAAAATGGGAGGGAGGGAAGAATGGGAGGATACAAGGGATGGGATAACAATTGAGATGTAATATGAATAAATTAATAAAATATATTTTTTAAAAAAGAAGGGAGAAGTGACATAGGACTCTTTGCTACTTCTGGCTGGTTAGGATTGCAGGGTTCTTTGAGACAATACCAATCTCAGTCATGAGGATATCCAGCAGTCCAGCTAACCAGCAAACTAGTAATTAACAAACACAGCAGCAGGAGGAACCAGCATCAGCCTTCTTCCTCCTTGGAGTGTCTCCTCAAAGCACTTCTGGAAGCATTCTTTCTCTCTGGTCTCTGATATTTATGTCCTCCCAGAACCCTCAGAGTTCGACTATCTCAGCTGGCAAAGACCACTCCCCACATGAAGTGATTACAGTTAACAGCTGTGGACAAACTAAGGCAGCCCCATATCCCACAATTGGGATTAAAACAAAAACATGTAACTAAGTTTTTAAAGAAACCAAAACTTCCACTACAATCTACATTTGTCTTGTTTGAGGGTTTTTGTTGTTGTTGTTGTTTGTTTGTTTGTTTGTTTGTTTGTCTTTTGTTTTGTTTGGTTTTAATTTCTAGAAACCAGACTCTCATTGTGTAACTCGGGCAGGACTGGAAATCACTATGTAGACCAAGGGGGTAGCCTAATACTCACAGAACCCCTCCTGCCTCTGCCTCCTGTATGCTGAGATTAAAGACGTGATCTACCATACCCAGCACCAGCTACTTTAATTTGTCCAGTGATTTAGAAGGACTCACAGTTTTTGCCATGTGCCCCATTTACTCCACACAGTGGCTTAATTTTGACTGGCACTCTCAGAAGCTCCAGAGAACATTTGTACCATCCTCTGTATCTCTTCCATGATTTTCAAAGGCCACTGGGAATACAGGATGCTGGGTTCTTTTGCACTCTTCTCTACTCTGCAGTCCCTACTGTGATCCAGACTCACATAAAGGTGTACAGAGTACATCAAAGATCTTGGAACTTATTCATTCCATCTATGCTCTTGAGGCTCAGAGCAACCAACTCTCAGATAAGAGTAGACAATCCTCATAAGGAATGAGACACCCTGACAATTTCAGCTTATGCTACAGCCAAGAAAACAATTTTACCACGGAAGGTATTCTTTATGTGAGGAGATGGTCTATTGATTAAGGGAAAGCCTCCAGAAGAGTTTTACCTGGGCTCAAATTCCACATCCAGCACGTTCATACCATAAACTCTTGAGAGTCTGTGTTGCTTCTTCTTAAACTATAGTGTACCTGTTTATAGACCAAAGAAGCCAATAATGTTTTAGATGGCAGCTGTAATCATTCATTAATTATGCATAATTAAATTAATATAATAATGTCAATGTGGTAGTTAAGTCTGATGGAATAAAGAGAAAACTAAACCTGTGAACGTCTACTAGCGGTAATATTAAAAATAAAATTTGTTTCTCTCTAATCCAGTGAGATAACCCATCATCTTCTATGACCAGTATGTGGAATATCTGATGACTCATTTCTTCAAAATTTAACCGTTTTTCTTTTAGCAGTATAGAAATAAGAAAACAAAACTCTGAATCATATGGATGTCTGGGCATGTGACTTAGAATACCAGAGCTTAATCACGTCAGTGAAAAGTGTTAGATAATCAGCATATAGTTTTATTTACCTCAAAGGCAACAGATGTATAATCTTTTATTCCATTTAAAAATAAACTCTTCCTTCTGTCATCTATTTTACATTTTTATTAACTTTTGTGGAAATATTAGCATCACACACCAAGACAAAACTTGGGCATAAGGGACACTAGCAAAGACACTATGGTATTTTCCCCTTCATCACATGGGATAACTTGAGCCAGCATTATTATTGAGTTGTTTGATTCCTAGACACTCCAGGAACTTGCAAGTAACCTAAGCTTATGCTAAAGATTAGGTCTTAATGGAGATCTGAGTATAACTTGACTCTTCCTTGGTTATACATAATTTCTCTTTGCTAGCCCATTTGCTAAATGAACATAACTTAAACTAGTTAGCCATTTTATCAGCAAGCCATGTGAAATTATGACAAATTTTCAGGTATAGAGGTGTCTTAAAAGTATAGAAACAAGCCAGGCATGGTGGCACATGCCTATAATTCCAGCACTCTGGAAGGCAAAGACAAGTGGATTTCTGTAAGTTCAAGGCCATCCTGGTCTACAAAGTGAGTCTAGGACAACCAAGGCTACACAGAAAAATTTTGTCTCAAAAACCAATATGTATATATAATGTTGGTTATATATTATATATAAACAAATTTAGTAAAATGTCCACTTGTTTAAAAAATTTTTAAACAAAATAAGTATTTAAAAATGAACATGAAAAATGTGTCAATAAACCCATCATATTCAAAGTTTTAAAGGAAGACAAACAAGGGTCTTGGTTTATCTTCAAACTTTAAAATATAAACAGTGATTTAAAAAAATCAAATGTCAGTGCATTCTAGAGATGATTTGAAGTTAGAAAAATAGACCAGAAACCTGTATTATCGCAACGAAGAGTCAGCAAACTACAGCACCCCAATTGCAAGTAATTAAGTAATAAAAGGCACTGCAAAATATGAAGCCTGATTTTGAGCTTGTAATTGCTGTAAAAAAAAACCTGCATTATTTCTGGAAGACGGATGATTTGCTGAATAAAAGCTGTGCTGGCAAGAAGTGGTCTCATGCTCACCTAAAGATGTTAGCATGATAACGTTTTTTTCATTCCCAGAGTGAGTAAGGAAATTCCCCGATTTGACACAGCAAGGTCAGTGTGGATGGTAAAAGAGGCACCGTCTTCTCTCTGAGTCTGGCTCTTCTTCCACTTGGTATTCTCAAAGTTCCTCTGTTGGCCTTTGGGAAACGTCAGTTCACACTGGCAGAACCCCTGGGGACTGTTCTGTGTGTAAAGGGCATGAGTATGACGCTGGTCAGATGCTTCCTCGGCTCAGGGTGCCTTGGAAGGGAGAACAAAGTTGCGGTCAGTGAGAATACCCCCGTATCACTTGTGGTTCGGGATGACTGAGTGAGTGAGAGAAAGGGCAGTTGTAGAGGTGTTAAACGTAGCACCAAAGTGGTTTCCTGCCCTCAAATCAAAGAAAGGGCTGATTGCAAGAAACAAAGCTACTTACTTAGAAGATTTGCAAGCAACTTTTAAAAGCTGGGGTCTTAGAAATAGAAATCCAAAGCGCTTTTTTGGACACCTGCCATGTTGTCCATGTTGTCCTGAAGCTGCCCTTGCCGCTGTCCTGTCTACTTCATGGAACAGAAGGGACCAGGAAGGCATTTGCTTCACCATGGCACACTACAATTTTGATTACTTCTTACTGTTTCATGTGCAGTAGAAATTTGCCTCAGACCATCAAAGTTTACCAAACTAGAATTTCTCCACTCTCCCCCTCCAGCTACCTTCTTATTCCCTCTATGACCCCACCCTCCCAAAGTAGTTAGAATGTATCCTGTAACTTAATACCCAAAGCAGATGGCTGATGCTAACTACATTTTTTTACTTACAACTTCCCATGCATTTGCTTTGATCATTCCTCTATAAACCCAGCATTGTTTCCAAACCCTAATACACAACGATTTACCTGCAGTCATAGACTTCTGAAAGCATGTACTTTAATTATTTCCCCAAGTATAAAAAGAGATACAGATGACGGATATAGGTAAGGAAGTAGAAAGCCAGCAGATAGATGATAGACTATAGACAGACAGATAAATAATTGATTGAGATGTGAGTGATTACCACCCGATAGATCCTCCCGAAAGAAGTTTATTGGCTAAAATAACAAACAACTTGAACTTCTCAAATCATTTCCTAGGAATATATCATACATCGAGACAATACAAGATAAGATTTCAATCTTCAACATGGAAAAATAGTAGCAAATTTCACAGAGAAAAAAACTAGTTGGCATCAGCACATACTTTCAAGTGACCAGCTGATGAAATGTTCTGCACAGAAGTGTAGACAAAATAATAAAAATTTTGTTATGCTTAGCTTAAACACATTCATGTTAGAAGAATAATAGAAAAATAAGAATAAAGAAGCTATATATCAGAAAACATTTCTAATTTTTCTTGCAATCTAAAATAATTTCTCTCCACTATATTAGTAAAAATCACCATGGCATTTCCTACAGAGAAGTGTTCTTGTCTTTTACACCAAGGTTATCATTTTGTTCAAGCGTGTAAAAAATTAAGGTTTTAAAAATGTTCCTTAAGCTGATTTTTATTAAAGCAGTCAAAAGCACTAAGAATTATTTCATTGGCCAATCATTCTAACCTTACCCTGTATGTGACAGGTTGGACTAACCAATCAAAATGCAAAATATTAGCAAGGTCATAGTGGTATAACAAAACACACTACTATATTTCACAGATTACAAAAGGCATTAAAATTCTGATACCCCATTCATAAGGAAAAGATTGTAATGAGAATAGAAAATGGCACAACATTAATTCATTGTGTGACAAAGAATATAATGAGAATGGGAAATAGTACAAACATAACTCATTCTTGTTACAGTTTTAAGATTGTAATGTCATGGTTCATATCACATACTTAGTGAGAAGGTGGTAGCCAAAGTGTTGCAGTATTCAATGGCTGGTCCGAATCTAGTGAAAGCATTAGCACACATAACTCTGTGGAATTACGGAAAAGATTTTTAAAACTTTTACTCATCAGAATGGACATATTTAAAGATTAAACACTGTTGCTGAAGTTTTATTTGTAGAGATAGCATGAGGATGTTTAAAATATGAAATAGTATAAGTCTTCTAGCAAGGTGAAAATAAGAAACTACAACATGCCATTGAGTACACCGAACTAAATATTTTTTAAACAGAGTATACTACATTGGTAAACAACATTTATACTGTGAGGTCAGGGAATACCGGCATAGGGTTGTGAGTGTGTTCTTGGAAATCAATCTTACATTCTGATTTTTCTGAGAATTAAGTTGCTTGCAGGAAACACCAAAGGCATTGTTTTAGTGACCAGGGACATGGAGAAAGTGACACTGCTACTGCATTTAGATCGGAATGCATTTTCGATTGTAGTGTGTATGTTTAAATGAGCACTTTTGGTGAGAAAGACACTTTGAGAAAGTAGGAGAAGTTGTTTTTATACAGCTACGAAGAATCAAATGCAAAGCCCAGTTCATGGGCTTTCAACCACCCTGAGAGGAAAAGGACAAGCTATGGACTTTCACCGACATTGTGTGTGTAATTGTATGTACAGACATTATGTGTGTAGTTGTATGTACAGATGTCATGTGTGTGGTTGTATGTATAGACATTGTGTGTGTGGTTGTATGTACAGACATTGTGTGTGTAGTTGTATGTACAGTCGTCATATGCGTGGTTGTATGTACAGACGTCATGTGTGTGGTTGTATGTACAGACATTATGTGTGTGGTTGTATGTACAGATGTCATGTGTGTGGTTGCATGTACTTAAAAGTGCATTGCCTCTTTTCCTAGTTGATTCTGCTTTCTAATTACACAAGCAGTGGTTAATATTAAGATTAGATTTAAACTTATTTGCATTCCTTAAATAAATATCCAATAACATTCTGGAATGTAGGGTCAAATTTAATTAACCCAGGATTTAAAAATTGACATAAATTATCCCCAAAATAGATAAACCACACATTTTTAATTGAGTAGCTGGCATGGGAATATTCCACTTTTAAACATCTTTAGTTTACAAGGAAAGTTGAATGCACAAAGAATTTTTGTTAAATGAACAGTTCCCCTTGTTAAAACCATGTTCCATGAATAAACAGAACTGGCTTCACCATTATATCAAACATTTCACCCAATAATAGGCTTTAAAATGGATTTATTGCTTTTAATAAAAATAATTTTAAAATAATTTTAATTTAAAAACAATATTGTACAAATATAAAGTTCTGGCAACTTTCAAGGTCATGGATTATTCAGTACACTGAAGTAGTATTTTAAAAAAAAATAAACACTTTTTGTGTACAATATCTAATGGTACATACAAATATAGAAATATTTTCATTGGACAAAATTACAACTATTTCTTCTCCAGTAAACAGGTGGCAAGAAATGACTTCATGACGCTAACCAGTAACAGAAAATTAGAAAATAGTATTATAATGAATTTTTAAAACTGATTGATTGATTGATTCACTTTATAACCTGATCAGAGCTCCATTCCGCCTCACCTCCCAGTTCCCCCCTCCCTCCCCCCATCTCCCGTCACTTATTCCTCAGAAAAGGGGAGTCCCCCTTCCCATCCATCACAGCTCATCGGGTCCCATCGGGACTGAGCATCTCCTTTTCCCCTGTGTCCTGTCAAGGCCATCGCTCCAGGGGGAAGTAATTGAAAAGCTGGCAGGAGAGTCCACGGCAGAGACAGCCCCTGCTCTCCTTACTAGAGGACCCATATGAAGCCTGAGCTATCCATTGGCTACATCTTTGTAGGGGGCCCAGGTCCAGCCCGTGCAAGGTCCTTCATAGGTGCTTCAGTCTCAGCAGGCCCCTCTGGGCCCTGGTTCTTTGGCTCTGTTGGTCTTCTTGCTAAGCTCCTGTTTCCTGCAGGTTCTTTTCTCCTTCCCCTCACTTTTCCACATGAATCCGTAACCATCGCCCAAAGTTTGACTATGAGACTCGGCATGTTTCAAGGCACTTACAAAGAGTTTTAAAGGACGCTGGAATTTAGAGATTATGTTGTCCAAAACTCATTGTCTTCTATCGCATCGCCTGGATCTCTTTCCTGACAAGTCGCTTCTGACATAGAGTGCTCCCATTTGTACTGTAAGAGTAAAGGACACGTGGGGAAGCCAAGTGTCATAGTGATCTCAAAGACCAAATTGCAAAAGTGCTATGTCCCATGAAGAATAAATCATTTGACCCCCAAATATCTTAAGGAAAAGTAACGTGTGTTGAGAATAATTGTAATGTGCTTACACTACTATAAATTCCAAGGTCAGAGAATTTAAAAGGATGGTTTGAATGTGTAGTTACCTTGTCTCAAAACCAGAATTATTGTGTATGCTTATAAAGTAGATATGGGTTGATTTTTCTGTAATCAAGCAATTTCCCTGTATATATCTCATACTTTTATTGTACTTTCTTTATTTTTTCCAAATAAAAGCTTTAAGGTAAATTAGCTCTACCCAGAGAGCAGTGTGATGCTTTTTTTAACCACAAAATATTGCACTAAAGTTTATGCCTGTAAGCTGTAAGCAGCTTATGTATCTAACATGACTTTGGCTCTTTAACTTTTAACGCACCAATTAAGATGTTGAAATCTCAGATTTAATAGCTGCCTATGACTGCTGACGGTTGATTTATTTCCTGATAATCATTGGAGCTGCTAAGTGAAAAACCAGAGAGGGCGGCTCTCTAAGAACTCTGCTTTTCTGTGCAAGGAAGTTTATGCAGACTCTGTGAGTGTGACGAGGGGAAAGGGTAATGTGACATTTCAAAAAAAAAAATCTGAAGACACTGCTCCCTTTCTAAGAGAATTCTTTTTCCTCATTAAACAAACATTTTTGATGGTTGTTCACAAATGTCATCCCTCAGTACCTGGGGAGGATTGGTCCCCATGCATACCAAAATGTGCAGATGCTAAGTGCCTTACCGAAAACTATACTATATTTACATTTAGCCTGCATGCACCATTCTGAACACTTCAAAAATATTCCTAAATTGCACATAATACTTAATACAGTGTAATTACTATGGAAATGGGTGGTATACGGTGTTATTTACAGAACAGTAACAGAGAACATCGGAACTGTGTGCAGTAGAGATTAACAAGACTGTTCAGTCCGTGGTGTTGAATCCGCGTGTGTGAAACTCCTAAGTACAGAAGGAATACATGAAAAAAAATTCAATACTGAATTTGTTGATGTCAAGATTGAAAAGATATTACCAGTTTCAAAAACGTTTAGGTACAATGAAAAGGTGACAGTGTTGGGAGGTTAGCTTTTCAAAATGACGCCAAATGCTTCTCCTGAGATAGGCAGAATAATGAATGGTCCTCCAAAATTGCTTACCTCCAAATCCAAAATATTTGTGAGTAGGGAGCCTTACGTGGCAGAAGACACTGCAGGCATGCTTAGGCAAGGCATCTCAAGCTGGAAGGGCTAACGTGGGCTGTGCAGGTGTAGTCTATAACACAGGGATCTTTGTGACTGAGTAAAAGAGGGAGGGAAGAAGGGCCAGATTGAGATTTGGGCATGCAATATCACTGATCATAGAGAGGGAGGAAAGGCCAGAAGTAAAGAAATGTAAGAGGAAGAAGTTGGGAAGGGAGAAAGGAAAAGAAGAATCTTTGTAGTAGCACAGAGCCTCCAGACAGACACTAGCCCTGCTAATTCCAACTTTAACCAAAGGAAACTTGTGAGGAACTTCCTAACAACAGAGTAAGTAGCATGTATGTGTTACTTTAAACCATGGTGTGTGATTATCACAACAAAAAAAGCAATGAAGATTATTGCTACCAGTTATTAAATAAGACTAGTTGTTTAAGACCCACCAACTTTTCTCTGATTAGATGAGAGCCTGGGAATCCATGGCTGGTACTGGAAACCTGGTTAGGAACCTGTGCCAGGGGAGATCACAGGCCCTAGGGGAGTACTTGATATTGTTGACTAGGGAAATTGACAAAGCAGCGAGTGGTCTTCTGAATATTTATATTTATAACCATAGATAAATGATATTTTCAAATTTATTCATAGAAGCCTTCCTTTTCCAGGGAAGGCTACAAATGTTTTTATTTCCTAAGATAAGGGGATGAGATGAGAGCCACACCCAAGCGTTACAACTACATGGCTTGAACTGAGCCTAGAGCATTTCTAACTATCCCTAAGCCTAGGCCTGGTAGCTTCTAGCCTCTGTATAGTATAATTTTCTGTAATCCTGGACCTTAACGGTTTCAGCTTCCAGCCTCCAACTGCCAACCTCGGTCTGGAATGTTTCAGCCTTCAAGGCTTAATGCTGAATAAGAGCACCCTTTCTGGCTCTTTCTGAACTCTGGCAGGCTGGTTTAACTCAGCTTTTCTGGCTCAAAACTCTTCTCCAAGTTGACTGGTTCAAGTTGGCTTCCCTCTGCTTCTCAATGAATTGCACTGCTTGGAAAAACTGCCTTTAAACTTCACGAACTGATCTCTCAAACTCCTCTCTCTCTCTCTCTCTCTCTCTCTCTCTCTCTCTCTCTCTCTCTCTCTCTCTCTCTCTCTCTCTCTCTCTCTCTCCCTGGCTGTGTCTATGTGTGTGTATCTGAGTGATGTGTGTGTGTGTCTGTGTGTGCCTCTCTCTGTCTGTGTCTCTGTCTCTGTCTGTCTCTCTCTTTCTTTCTCTCTCTCCCTCCCTCCCTCCCTCTCTCCCTTTGCCCCCTCTCCTCCGTAACTTCTCTTTCCTATCTGTTCTCCTGAGAGTTGGTAATACTCTATCTCAGACTCATTGTCAAATCTTTCTCTGATTGAACCCCTCAATTAGATGTCGTTGTTTGAGATTAAAGGTGTGTATTCCAGGCAGAGGGATTAAAGGTGTATGCTAAGGGTGTGTCTATATCCCGGCCAGATCACACAGACCCCTTGCCAGAGTAGCCTCATTGCTGGATTAAAATTACTCTATAGAATGCATACACTGGTGTATTCACAAGAGGCTAAGAATAAGAAATGAGAAGAGCTCAGTCCTAAATAAGTCATTTATAGCATCCTCCCTAGGGCTTAGAGAATATTTTGGAAGAGGGGGTTGAAAAGAATACACAATCTGGAAGACAGAAAGAAGATCTACAAAATGTCTTCAGCTCAAGACACGGCCATTGCAAACAACAACCAACAACAGATGCCCGCATAAGAGTGAACCTGTGTATAGTTAGGGATGAATGGGAGGAGGAAATTCAGAGGAGTCCTACCCCTCCATCACTGATGAAGTATTTGATGATGATAGAATAAAAGAGAGGGAAGTTATTGTCTTCAGTGTATGCCCACTGATGACCACACCAGAATCCAACGCATAGCTTCAGTCCAGTCTCAGATGCCTCTGATAAAACTAAATGGGTCACAAAACAAAACAAAAGGTCATGAACCTGGGAAAGAAACTGGTAAGAATGTAGTGAGAACTATAACAGATGAGAGATGGTAAGATGTACCAAAAATTATATATATATATATATATATATATATATATATATATATATATATATTATATATATATATATATGAAATTGTCAAATAACAAAATTAATAAAAAATGAAAAAATAAACAGTTTCAACATTCATCTGTTTCAAAAATCTAAATAGATGAAAGTTATGTTCTAATATTGTACAATATTAAAAACAGTTCCATAAAATTGCTCATATGAAACCAGATCACTACAGAGGACTGCATTTCACAGTTGAAAAATTCTTATCTAAAGTTCAAAGAATGATTTGAGAATAGGGTGCCTGCTACATTGTCTTTCCTCTGGAAATGAAATTGCTGTTTTTGCAATTTCTTCCATCTCTTCATCATCATAGTTAACAAATGAGAACATGAAAGGATGAACCAACTAAGAAATAAAATTCTGTTTTTAATTTGCCCATAGCTGGCTTCTAGGACGGAAAAGCCTGACTGTCTTCATGTTCATTCACTGCAATAACCCCTGAGGAATACGTCTCATCACCTGATTGCACCCCTGGTAAATTCCCTTATTTTGCAGTCTTTATAGAGGAAAGATACCCATCACCATAAATCTTAAATATCTTTGCAAGTACAAGTGAAAATACAGGCCCATATATGTTAACAGCTGTACAACTGCCTCTTGGGATAAATGTATTATAGATGGTGAGCAGTCATAATAGCACTCACAGTCACATTTTCCCCATTTCATGGGTTTTATACCTGTGCCATCTGGGCCATACACCTGGATCTACGACAGGATACATACAAGGACTGGCACTCTAAATGGCCTTTGCTAGCCTCAGAATTTTTGTAGAATTCTTTTAATTTTGTATTTTGCACTAGACCTATGTGCCCTCCAAATGTACATTGCAATGCATATAAACATAATTTATATATTTATAATGCATTTATATTTATAATGCTTAATTTTTATTCATATATAAATTATATTATTTATACTTACATAAGTTAAATTACATTATATAAATTTATAATTATATGTAATTATACTTGAATTTCTAAAATACTTGCTAATGTGACAAAGAAGCCTATTTCCTTATTTGTAATTTTATAAAAAGAGCACAGGACTTAGTTTTATTAGATAGCAATGAATAATATAAAGCAGTTCTTTCATTCTCGCCATCACTAAGGAGACTTGGCCAACTCATTTGACCTGTGCTCCTTTTTTCATCTCTCAAAAAATCATGGGTGCTTGTTAGGATTAAGTGAGATAAACATGTCTGGAGCGTTTTCTTTTAAATAATGTTTACATAACTGCTATTATTGTTTTATTGGTAATATTTATTGAATAAATAAAATGTAATTGAATAGAGCACAGTATTTCCATCTATTTTCTCCCTACCAACTTTTCTTCAATTTGTCACTCCTTCCCTTCTCTTTTTCATCCAGCAATGATATTCCTTCTGTCAGATTTTAGATAGTGCAGTGAATGTTTGTACATAAGCAAATGTGACGCAAATCAATATAAATCTGCCACAGAATAGCTCTTTGTCATCTCTTTTTGCTTACTTTTTTTTTTTTTTTTGACAGAGGACATTCTGACTTACAAAGTAGTCTGTTCTAAAGAAACATCAGTGCATCCCAACAGGAATGTTAGAATGTGTCAGTGCTGCAAGGACAGTCTGCCAGGAGTGATAGCACTTTGAGCTCTACCAAGCAGGCAAGCGAAGCTCCTCTCTTGGGCCTGCCTACTGTATGGCAGGCCTCTTCCATCCGGTCTCAGTACAATCACACTAAGCCTTCAGCCCAGGGCCACCGCTTGATTATCCCTTCAGCCAATCTTCCTGCTTCTTTCCTCCATTACAACTGAACCAACAGCTATTGTGAAAGGATATTGTTCTTTGAAATGCTAACTGAATCACATGACACATGCCTTATGAATTACGTCCAATCTTCTCACAAGACAAGGGCCTGGTATGACACATCACTTATGTTTTCTTCCATTGGAATTGATTTCTTTAAAATGGAATGACAGTCTCTAGAGATGAAAGTAAATAATAAAAAGGGAAAGGTGCTATTCTTTTAAAAATATGCTCATATGAAATAAGCATTGTATGACAGTAAGTGAAACACTGAACTATCTTCACTTCCTTGAAGCTTATGACCATGGCTTTAATCTCATCTTTTAGAAAAAAGGGCATTCACAACATTCCTTTGCACAGCATTTCAACTGTGCATCTGTAGAGTACAGTGCTTCTGTGAGAGGCAGGTTCAACATGATGGCTTTATCTCTGGTTGAGTGTGCAATTGTTGGGCATCCTTGAGCCATTTGGAGGCTGTAATGCTGAGGTCAGAGGGAGACCAACAAAGTTTCCTCCCCATTGTGCTCAGTTAAGGTCCCTTGTAAAATGTTGTTTATATGAAAGGCAGCAAGACCAAAAAGCAAACCAAAGAAAACAGCGTTAGCATAAATGCTCTGGAGGAGATGTGTTGCTAATGGCTTTTCAGAAGCTGTAGGGAGTGAGGGAGTAACACTTCCACTCCACTGAGCTGGCGTCAGCTTTAGAGCCATGTGAACTGTTTGAAGAGCTTTAGAAAGTCTCAATTTTGAATTGAGACTTCGTTATTTTAGACATGGCTGCTACTCCTCAAATAGTGAGTGGCAATAAGAAAATAAGAGGGGGGGGGGGCACTTCAAGATGTGACTTCAGGCAATGCACCTGCTGTTTTCCTGGTGGCCAGGCACACATCCAGGGCAGCAGCCATTCTTCCATGGTAATAAATATAAAAGATGACTGTGAGGGAATCTATGCATGTAGATGAGGCTTGCACTAGGACAAAGCCATAATTTTACATATAGCTTGAGAAGAAGGCAGTAGTTCACACTTTCCTCGACACCTCTTCTTAAATGGATACACATCATCCAAATCCACCCTACAAATCTCTTCTAAGTGGGGGCAGGGAAGGAGCAAATTAGTTCCATTCAATCCAGGATCATCATAGTAAATACTTTTAACTTGGTTGAGGGTAACTGATGGGATGCTAAGTTCGAATGTTTTGTGTGCGGTGCATAACCTATGCATAGATTAGATGAAAGGCAATCACTCATATTTAATAGAATACTGATAAAGAAACCAGATAGGGGAAAACAAAGAGCAATCCCAAGAACTTAGTTCTATATCCCACGAACCAGTGGGATAATTCTGAATTAGCCACTTAATTTCCTCTTTTTGGATATTTTAGTCTATGAAATACATTTTCTTCCTTATAGCCTCTCTCTTTCACCTCCAGTGTCTTGTGGCTTTTATAATGCAACTACTGATTTAAATTAGTGTGGAAGTGAATCAGATTTTCAGAGCATGTGTGGAGAAAAAAAAATCAAAACTCCTCAGCAAGAACAAACAAGGCAGAAGTCCTCACCCAGTTGTCTTCTTATCCTGGCCCTGGGAATCAGCACTGAGAGCTCAGCACCCCAGTTCAACTACAGCTTTCTGTGCAACAAAAGATTTTCTGTTAGAATTTAAAGAACAAGGATTGTTGTCACCATCAATTTAGGCTACTTTTTTTCTTGGAGTCCCCAGGCAGAACTTTGAGATATAGACTATTTGGGAAAAGATTTTTCTATTTATTCATAAGATAAATTATTAATTGAAGTTAATTTTCTGCTGCTAACCAGCCCATCCTCACACATCAACATCTCTTAAAGAAGGAAGGAAGAGAAGAAAAAAATGTTTTTAAAGAACTCTGCAAAAGTCTGGCAATTTTGTCTGTGAGCCCCCGCTATCTTCTTCAGTTGAAATGCAATCAGAGTTCACCGATCCTTAGTCTGCGTGAAGGTGAAAAAGTGAGCAGAAAGCAGTTTGATATTCATAGACACAGAGCTGGGAGTGAGGGAGACCTGTTACTGTTATTTGTATAAAACTATGTTTGTTTCTTAGCTTCCCTCTTAATCTAGCTATCACACAAATAATTGAGACTCTTTTATATTTGTTTAATAATAAGTTCCACAACACAATAACTAAGCAGTTATTACTCTATTCTTAATTATCTAAGTGTACATCCCAGCATACATCCCAAAGATAATGGCACTTTGTAGCTTTCCTGATTCAGCTCTCTCCTGACGTCTCTTGGACCTCTCCTGTGGCTGCAATACCCTATGTTCTTTCTAACTCCTCCTGCTCTGGCTAGCAGGAAGTTCAGCCCTATTCTTTCTCTTGCTCAGCAATTGGTTTTAAGATGCTTTATTGTCATATCAGGAGGCAATTGGGGAGCAGTGTTTACACAATATTGAGACAGGAGATTCTAATAACAAGGATTTCAACCAGATATGGAAGGGGGTACCGAAATCAACATTTGAATTACACAATAACCTTATGCGTACAGAGACTTGCATCAGCCAAGTTTTGTCTCACTGCCTCCTGGAGAAATACTTGTAACTTTGAAGCAGGCACGTGACTGACAGATCACTAACTAGTAAGTTTTACTGAATATCTGTTTTGACTTCCAGATCGTTAATCCTCAACATCCTGTCCTAAAATAAAAAGGCAAATCTGTTACTGGTTTTTGGGTTTTTGTTTTTTATTTTGTTTTGTTTTTTTTTTTTAAGATGGTCTATATGAAGTTCAGTTGAACATGAGCTATTATAGGGTGTTGGGAATTTCCTTCGAGCACTATGCTATGACATTTATGGAGGCTCTTAAATGTAAGACAACGGAGAACACTAGAAAAGTATTTATGCCTTCTGGCTTGCGAAAGCTCGTGTTTCTAATATGGAAATGCTTTGATAGTTATGTGGAACATTGAAGGCATTTATGTTAAGATTTTAATTGAACTTTCCAGGTCATGCCTACTGAAGCTTGGATCTTCTCACGGCCACTCATCTTTTGATCTTATGGTTTATATTGTTTCCAGAAACCTTCAGTGAAGTCAATTCAGAATTTCTCATTTGGATAAATGATTTCCTGCCTTTTTAATAAAACAAGCAAGACTCTCCACAATCAAATAGATAAAAGATGTTATGAATGTATCAGAAAAGACGGTGTAATGTCTCACACATACAGATTATTGATTAAGAGAAATGTATCATATAATCATCTGGCTTACAGGTTCTATGACCCGGATTTAAATGAGACGTAAGTGGGACCATCCTCAGACATGGAAATTTTGTTTTAAAGCACATACAGGAAAAAAAAAAAACCTAGTAATTTTTTAGGTGGAGTTAGCAAGAGTAATGTTTTCTTCCCGGGGAAAATGACCAAAAGAAGAGAGGGGTAATTTTTAGACTGACTCTGCCAAGGACTGTAACACCACTGGGTTTGGTTTCCTTCTATTTCTAACTGGAGTTCACAGTGACCTCTGTGACACAGCACAGAGATGAATCCTTACACTGTGCCACTCACTGCACCCTTAATAACCCTGAGAGTGAAACAAGAATCTAAAGAAAAGCCTGAGGTGTGAAGATCATTTCTTCCCTGAAATGTGTTTCAGTTTTTCAAATTTAAGTATAGCAAATATTTTCATTGCCTCTTAATTTTCCTATTCAATCAAGAACAACGAAATAGGGGTGACAAATCATGGGGGAATGAGAGACTGCTAAGTGGACCCAGCCTTGAAAACCTGTGCCCAGGGTAGAGTGGAAGACTATACCTGCGGAAGAAGAGACAGCTGTTACTCATTATCCAAGTCTGGTCGCCAAGAAAAAAAATTGTGCTAGACCTGCTGTAGTGTTCAAAGGAATCCATTAGTGCGTAATTTATATGAAACCTTACACATTTTAGATGTTGAATCCCCTATTTAAAAAATATTTTTGATAGTGTGACCAGGCACAAATCAACTGAAGTTTATCCACTCAGAACCTTCGATAAATAATCTTTGCTTTTCAGGTGGTTATATGTGTGAGCTCACACACATTCTTCAGACCCACCAAACCAAGAAACAAAGACTAAGAAAGGGGTGTGGGAAGCAAAAAGTCAGTGTTCACAATGAGGTCTTCCACCATGAGTCATCTCTCACCAGCTGCTACTCTGCTTTCTGGGTTCTCTTGTTATTTATAAGAACCTTCATTTACATGGCTTGCAAATTATGTCCCATCCAGAAAGCTTGTACTATTTGCACAATAATTTTAGAATATGTGCATATAAATGATTTTCCCCAAAATAGGTGTCCTTAGTAAGACCTATTGTTGGCTAAGCAACTGTGCTTTTTTTCTTTGTGTTTCTACTGTATTGGTTAATGTTCTGTATCACCAAGCCATACTCTTGGCCACCATGTGATCTCCCAAGTATCTGTGGAAAGAACAATGCGACGGAATTATTTATCTTCTGGATACCGTATTCCAAATCGCAACCCAAAAATTATTTTGAAAAAAGTTTACCCATTCGTTCATTTCATCTTAAATAACTACACTATTTTAAAGGTCATCTCATGCAGTTTTGCTGTATTTTCCAGTATTCATATCTTGCTTTAAACTACCCAACAATACCATTAAAAATCTAGTTTTTAGGCAGCACATGACTGTTTCCATTTTCCCTTTCAGTAGAATATGTTCATTAAGACACCACACAAGTTGAATGCCTGTGCTTATGGGGCACTATAAAAATTAGGAGTAGATGCAGTCAAGTTATTAAAAATTAATTTTGAGTAGTCAGTAATGGATTTCTTCCCATATCACTTTTTTGTCTAACAGATAATGATAGAATGAAGTATATATCTGAATCATCAACATGCTGTTAACAGTGTTAAGTTTTAACCTTAAAGTCTGATTTCTGCTTCAAGATGGTAGAACTACTGTTGCGACCTATTTTAAAAAACTGTTTCTAGAAAGGTCAGTGAAGACAGAAACTCAACCTTCACTGTTCAATTTTCACTTGAGAAAGTTGTAGGTAGGCAAACTGAAAGCAGCCTGTAGGGCCTGGAACAAATCTTGCTCTGAAGCTCTTTCCAGGGGCTTCTTTTCCAAATTAAAAAAAAAAATTTTTACTCAATTGCATTACTTTTAAGTGTTACATTAACTGCATTTGAGAAGTCACAGTTACTACTTAGAGAAACGAATATTGACAGAAAAATATTTTAAATGTATTTTGTATTTATTATGGTCTTAAATGTGCCTTCCCAAGACTCATGCGTTTAAGTCCCAACCTGAAGTATCCCAGAATAGAAATGTGCTTTTACATAGAGCCTTACCAAACTAAAAATGCTAAAATGCATCCTGAAAATGAGTCTCAAGTCCAACCTAATGGAAAAAAGGGAAATTTAGACACACAAGATATAGAAGGAAAAGTGTGCACAGAGGAAGAACCGTGGACAGACACAGAGAAGCCTGCCAGTGGCATGTTGAGGCAAAGACCTGAAGAAAAGAAGACCTACTAAAAACATAGCCCTCTACAGAGGATGGGATGAATGTCTATTATTTAATGAATGTTTCTAAAGATATCTGTGACTTCTTTATACCAGGCCTAGAAACCAATAACTCAAAATGAACAATAGATACATATTTAAATTGTCTTCTATGTTTATTGTAAGTTTCTTGGAAGTCAGAAAGTTTACTTTTCAAAGAAAAAAAATGTAACAAACAGAAGTTCTATACTTCCCTAAAGGATTAAATATCAAATGAAACATGGAACTCACACATTATGTTGGATACAAAAATAACATTCTATGTGGGACTCAGGTAGGTTCTGTGGGTGATATGAAAAAAAAATTCCTACACCCAGAATCTACATGATGCTGCAAACAACACACATTTACATATACACATAAAACATATATGTGTTTTCTGGAGCCATCAGCTCAACATCTTTAAATAATAGCTTCATCATAAAAGTCATAAAATGCTAGATGTAGAAGAGATCCCATAGGAAACTTCATTAGAAATGCTTAGCCCATTGAGAAATATATATAAAATTAAAGATCAATCCAGCATTACACGATAGCACATGGGTGGCAATTTACTCATAGACTCTTAGAGGCTGTGTGCCCTGAGTTTTTCTCTATTGCAGCACATGCAACTTCTTTATCAGTGATTTGTAAAATGAATACCTACTCTTATGTGAGGGCTGTCCATGTTATTTGTATTTGGTATGAGGAATAGACACAAAGATTCAAACTTGCTACCCCATTCACTGGCCTCATTGAAGTTAAAAATACTTTCTGTACATTGTGAATTGACACTGAAATGTGCCCCACAGGCTCTGCTTTTGAAGGTCTGTTCTGAGCATATGATACTGTTTTGAAAGGCTGTGGCATCTCTGGGGGGAACAACGTAGGTGACAGAGTAGTGCAGGGGCTGTTCTTTAAAAGTTACTACAGCCCTGATTCTTACCAGGCCAACTGATTCCCGATCAAGCCTGGGATGAACAGACTCTTCCACACCCTCCCACCTGACAACTGCTCCATTCTTTCCCTACCAACAATGAGACTAAACAAATCATGTCCTAAACTAATTATAATGGTCACAGCAACATAAAAGTATCTAATACACCCTATCACAGTAAAGATGGAAGAAAACGATTGCCTCCTTCGCTTAGGGATCTGATGGTTTTAGCCTATAATTCTTAATCCCAAGTAGTAAGGAACCACCAACAGGAGGATCGCATCTACCTATTTAAATTGCTGTAAATAATCAAACCCAGAGCTTTGACCATTCAATACTTCAGTTCGGGGTCGCTTTCTTAAAGCAATGGGCAAATTAATTAGGACTTTCATAAAATGACTGTGTAATGGCAGATGTGATGAACTTTACATAATTAAAATAGACTATTAAAATTTATCCTGTTGCTGTGTAACAAAAATACGCTGACAAAAGCAACTTGATGAGACGTTTATTTTGATTCACAGGCGGAGGTATAGTCTCCACTTGCAGGGACGTCAAGGCAGCTGGTTACATTGTATCCACACGTAAGAAGCAAGGAGTAAAGGGATGCTTTGCTTCTCAGTGCTCAGATCTCTTTCTCCATTATAGAAAAGTCCAAAAGCCTCCATATAGTCAAGATAGGTTTTCCTAAAGAAATTTAAAAAGTCAGGATAACCCCCCACAGGCATGATCGGAGACTCATTCTTTCAAATGATTCTAGATTTTATCTCACCAACCATAAGAAAGCCTACTCAGAAATATGATAGCACTGCAAGATAGGTCTGGGGTCGGCGGGGAGGTGAATATGTTCAGATGGGTTATAAGACTGAAGTTTCCAAATAGAATTAGTGTCTGTAGAAAGAAACTCCAATGTTTTCTGCCTCTGCTATGAAAAGGGACAGAAAGATTAGCCATCTGCAAGTCAGGAAGAGAGCCTTCACCCAAAACTCACCCATACTGGCAACTTGATCTCACGCTTTGCACTTCCAGATTTATGAGAAATAATGAATCCTGCTTAAGCCAGTCCATCGATGGTATTTGTTACAGAGTCCCAAGATGAACAATACAGCGAAGCTGTATAACTTCCAGTGGCCTTTCTCTTTGATCCTGCCCCCCCCCCGCCCCCCTGCTCTTTCTCTCAGAACACATTTGCTCACATCCTACAGTTAATGCGGAAGAAGTCTGGCTGTCTCGAGGCTATCCTGCTGAAGAGAGCATACGCAGGGAATCCACCAACACAGAACCGGGCTGGAATGTGCCCCAGTCGTTTGAATCCCCGGATGCTTGACCTTTCTAGCCCAAGCCCCAGGCCTGTAGGTAAGTCAGCTTTCAGAAGATTCTGTGGGATAGCGTTCGCAGGTTTGTCCTGCACGGATTTGGTTATTTTTCAACATTGCATTTGTAGTTCTAAATAGGAACCGTAAAATGAGCTGGGCTGCAGAAGCAAGAGAGAAGGAAGGAGTGGCTTAAAGCGCTTAGGCTCTATTTTAGTACCTTCTAGAAATAAGATATCTTTGATGAATTAGCTCCCTGTGTCATGTTGCCTCTCGGTACAAAACCTAGAATCAGCTGTTTCTCTGAGCCCTTCAGCTGCAATGTCGGTGAGACATGCACAGACAAGCGTCCTTCTAGAGCCTCAAGGGACTGACTGAATCATAGCCACCCGGATCCCTTGCTGCCCAGTTCATGTAAAATATATCAGTTCTGTCTTCCTGATCATGAATTAGTGGCAAAATTGCATCCCAGCACAAAGAGGGCCAACAAGTTGTCATGCACCGCGCTTGACATGCTCAAGTCAAAAGGTAGCTTGTCTCTATTGGGCTTTCCTTAAGGCTTACACCGGGGGGCGGGGGGGGGGGGATAAAATTGTTTTGCAGCCAATAATAAGAAAAACTGATTGGGGTTTATGTCTTCAGTCCTCTTCACTCTTAGATTACTCTTTCTAATAAACCAGATTAGAATGTGTGTTGACTTTTGGGTGAAGATATATGATGAAAGAGAATGGGAATGCTTTTCAAGAGGAATGTATTTTCACAGGCTGCACATATGGGTTTTTTAAAAACAAAAATGGAGAAACAATTGTTAATCCTTATTCTTCATTTAAGGCATTCTGGTAACAGGAATGACTTCCTTGAGTAAGGGTCCCACAAATGACATTTCTAGGCACTTCTGATTTTCAGAGGGAAGATTTCATAATGTAACCACAAACGTGTGAGCACAAAAAAAAAAAAAAAAAAAAAAAAAAAAAAAAAAAACCCTCACTTTCATTCAATTAAGCAGCTGTAAGGACCAGTTAAAGCATGAAAACAGACTAAGAAAAAATAACTTTCCTGGGGGACCGAAGCTCTCCACAGCAGAATCATTCACTTTTTATGACGGTTATAATTATTAGTAGTGAGGGTGATAACAATCTATCATTTATATAGCACTTAGAATCACACACTGCTTTCCCACTGTCCTTTATTAGCTAATATTCAGAATACTCTTCAGTCATAAGTCAATATTTCGGCCTCCATTTAACAGGTAGGAAATTGAGGCACTATTTGCTTGAGTTCCTGGCCCAAGCTGAGTTCTCATTATTGAGAGTACTGTCTGCTGAGCCCAGCCTGCCTTCTGTCCAATAATGCTCACCTTCTGCTTCTTCAAATAAAAGCTGGAATTCTGAAGCCCATTCTCTCCTGTTGTATGACACTATCTGGAGACTTCCCCAAAGTGAGTATTCCTTTCTATTGACAATGATGATGATGATGATGATGATGATGATGATGATGATGATAATAGAAGAAGAAGAAGAGGAGGAGGAGGAGGAGAGGAGAAGAAGACGAAGAAGATGAGAAAGAAGAAGAAGAAGAAGAAGAAGAAGAAGAAGAAGAAGAAGAAGAAGAAAGCATAAAACTCACAGCTGTGTCATGAAGATATCTTAACATTTTGTATTTGATGTCAGACTCTTGAAAATGGTGGAAAAAGCAGCTGGGGAGGATTCAGGACTCATGTACAAAGCTGGGCATGATGACACATGACTGTAATCCCAGAACTGAAGAGGTAGAGGCAGGTAAAGCCTTGGGATTCACTGGACAACAAGCCCAGCCTAATTAGAGGGGTCACAGCTAGTGAGAGACTCTTTCTCAAAAGAGGCAAACAGTGCGCCTTAGGCTGACACCTGAGGTTTTTCTGGACACTCACACATAACATGATAAAACACACACACATGGATGCATAGAGGAAAAACAAAAAGAAGAATATCATTCAATTATGTGCATGAAACATATCATTACATCTAGGATTATGATGGTGTTGTCTTCCTTAATTTTAAGATTAGGTCACCTCTCAGTGATGTCCCATTTACAACTAAAATAAACACTAAAAAAGTTATGATATCTGATGACTAGGTAAAATAGAAAATAGCAAATTATAAAATGTTACTGATTTTTTTTTTAGTTTCTTTTGTTAGGAATACCAATGATGGGGCTAAAGAGATAGCTAAGTAGGTAAGAGCACTGGCTGCTCTTCCAAAGAGCCTGAGTTTAATTCCCAGGATCTACATGGCAGCTCACAAACATCTATAACTCCAGTTTCAGGGGATTTGACACCTCTTCCGGCCTTCTCAAGCACCACACATGTACAGGCTGCACAGATATATATGCAGGAAAAGCATTTATATACATGAAATTAACATACACATGATTTTTAAATACAATAAATAATAAAAACAGAAGAAATTCGAATGATGCCTGAGTTTTTCACTCACCTGGTACTATGGCAACCATCCTGACTGTTCATGTCTGTATAGGCCATGTGGGCATCTCTTACACTATCTTGAGATACATTTCTTTATAATGAGCATTTTACTTCCTATCGTTCATCCTAGTTTTAGCCCAACTAACGACATCATCTAGCTGGAGCGGACCATCTTCATGTTCTTCAGTGTAAACTCATATTTTGTTGACAAGCAATAGAGAAAACAGGATGTCAAAACTCACTGAAACTTGCCACTTGTGCTTTGAGCACAAAAAAGACAATTAAGGACTTATTCTCTTGGCTTAGAAATTTCCATCACCATGCACTTACTTTACGTTTCATTCTACCATTCGTTCCCTGTGGCTAGCACACCAATTACCACCCTGTGCGCGCACACGCGCGTGCACACCCCGCCCCCACATCCACACAAATATAACACAGTCCATGGATCTGTGTTGTCTTCCCTTATTCTAGGTGCCTCGTCCTCAAAGCAAGAATTCAAATGCCAGTCACTTTAGTTAGATTTCTTGGAGCAGCATCATAAAAATGGTGACCAGTCCAATAGCAATCACTTGGCGAGTCTTCTTTGAAGCGTCGCCAATAATGCTAATCATCAGATGGTTGGATCCTGCTTTGTAAAGATGTGTTTGTGAAGAACAGCAATCTCTGTGACTTTGACAAAAGAACTGCTGACTCGCATCACTGTTTGTCTTTTGATGTGAAAGAGCAAATCGATTTATAGAGCTGTTGCTTGCAGACGTGGGATATGATTAGTATGCAGAAAGACCTTTCCACAGTGTCATTTGTTTATTTAGCTGCCTCTGCACTCGGCTCTGATTGTGTATCCCTAATTAATGTATACAAAGCTAAAAGAAATAAAGCCATGGGTCCACAAGCACAGGCTACTGTATAGCACGTCATTTGTTGCCCTTGGGTAAGGAGACACTATGATTTTTACTTAGCTGCACACCAAATAAAGTATATGGGCTTATGAAACATCACAAAGAAATTGCAAGATTTTTTTTCTCGTCTATCTTCCTAGCTATTTATAAATTCAGATAAGTGAGAATGAACTTGTTTAAATATAAAAAAGAATAAACTTGCTTTTCTGTCTAGATATTTGAATTTTTATTAAAAGCAATTGTTGAGTCTTTATGGAAAAAAAATCTGTGATTTCTTCTAGAGGTCAAAGTAGTTTGTAAAACATCCTGTGAGACCTGATTCATCCCCTTCGTCAAGGCTTTGTTGTTCATACCTCTGGAACTTTTCGCTGGGAAGGAGTTTAAAGTGAAAAGCAAAAACACTAGAGACATTTATGTCAATAAGGAGTAATCAATACAAGTCACACACTCAGAAATTGACATTCCATCAGCAGTTCCCTGTTTCTCACACACATGTGGCACTGCCTATTCAGGTTCTGTAAGAAGTATTGGTAGCAAAATGGCAAAGCCGCTGCGATCTTTAGACTCCCAAATAATGGAATGCAGAGTGACATCTAGTGACATCCTACATTAGAGGCACTTTCTTTACATAAACACAGCAGCACGATGTCTTTTATAGTCACTATTTAACACTGCAATCATTTCCTTATATATGTGCCGCCTCCAATACTTTGCAAGTGTCTCGCACATCCAGTCATAACAATAGGAAAGCTTCAAATGGGGTCTACAGATTTAAGCTGTTCTTTGAGCTTCTCTTCACCAGAGCCATACACAGTCCATAGCAAACAAGCTTGTCACTGGCTCTAGCCCTGCTCTGGTCTCTGTGTTAGCATAAGCATCATGCCAGAATTGATGCCTTAAATCATGCCAGGGGCCAGCCACGGCAGTTCAGATCTCTCCAAGAGCAGCAGCCCAGGGAGCTGTTATCTTCTTGCTGAAAGCCAGAACATGCCATCCCACTTAAATCACCAGCATCTAAAGCTTCATTTGCAATGAAATTTCTTTGATCTATTTTTTTTCCCTAATGTATTGGGGAATTTTTCCTATTCCAGAAAGGCTGGGGGGGGGGGGGATGGCAGAGACTGCTGGATGTATTGTGGTCATTGCATAAAGCAAGAAAATAAAACTTAAATGCAAGGCATAAAATTAATATAGTGGGAAAAGTAAGATGCCAAATGCGTCTGACTTTTATTGGCTTTGGCCATACTGCAATGGGTTTTCATCCTGGTACATATTTCCAGAGCCTTCTTTACCTAATGTAAACCTCAACCAGAGTAAAGCAATGGCTAGCTTGGGGACCTTCTGGATAGATGGTTTTTAAAGTAAGATTCTTAAATAGAACCATTTTAGAGTACCTAGGATCTTCCACAAATCAGACATGAAAAAAAAGTGATATCAATAAAATAAATACATTCCCAGATGGACAGAACAATAGTCTGTGGCCAAGATATATGTCTCCTGAACACTTCAATTAAAACAGAGATAAGAGCCCACCTTGTGATCGCTTGATGGGAAAAGAATTAAGTAATGCTCCCTAACAAATATCATGAAAATCGTCAGCCACATATATTTCCAGTGGCATTTAGGAAAACACCTTTCTCTCCGTTTTCATGTATGAGTACCATAAATTGCTATATGGTGATGCAGGAGGTGTGGACACTAAAGAACACCATGGACAATGTCAGTCCAGGTTGGCTTCCGCCAGTACTCACACGCAGAAGGAGTATTTAGGCTGATTAATGACCTTCATTTCACCTCTTTGTAACTGCTCCAAGGTCACAGTTTTAGCACATCCCGAACTAAGAAAATGTATAAGATTCTCGATTTGCTAAAGGTTTCCCCAATATCTCGTGGTTTCATGCCATCCATATTGTAAGGCCAGCCCTCCCCCCAAAAAAATCATGATAACTGACGTCAGTAGGAGAATAATGAACACCTGGTCCATTTACTTTGTCAGTTTTTTTCTTTCTTACCTGGGGTCAATTTGAACCACCTTGTACCTCACCTCATTTCATTTGAGAGCAATGCTGTTTTGCATGATGAAAACAATGATGTAGGAGAAAAGTCTACATAGAGATGAGTCCTTATTTATTTCAGTTGTTATCTGAGAGGCAGATGTGCTTTCTGACCTGCGAAAGACAAGTTGATATAACGATTTCTAAACTGCTTCCTACCTCTAAATATTTACTTTCAGGTATATGGCCAGCTTTTAATATGTAATCTACATTTCCTGAAGTATAGTTTTGTTATTGTCCAGGACGTAACCTTGCTCTCTTATATAAGTAGCTGAGAAGCTTTAAAACTAGTGGAAATGCTTCCTGCTACTTTTTCTAATATTAAAATATTACAAATTATTAAAAATCATACTATCTTCAAAGGGTGAGTAGCAAATCTTTTCCTAAAGAAAAGCACCAATATCATATTTTAGAGAGCACTGAGACAAGGATGCTATCCCAGGAAGAGAAAAGCATACAAATGGACCGATTTGCACAGGGATCTCCTTATGTATCCCTGGCTACTCTCAAACTCAGAATCCTTAACATACAGAGAGTTCTTTTTAAAGGAATGCTTTCAAATACACCAAAATCTATCAACTGACTTTACGCCAATTCCAATAAGACATTAATGTCATTTAATTACAAGTTCAAACAATGTCCTCTAAGGGGACTAAGAAGGACTAAGTTGCCCTAGGCAACTTCCTGAAGTCATGGTAATGTTCTATATTTTTTATAGAGATTTGAGTTTCATGTATATAATCATTAGTCAATATTCACTGAATATTACACCCAAGATTTTTGCATACCTAGTTACGTAAATTTCACCTCAAACTGTTCTCAGAACAATAAAATTGATGAGGACTACTTGTTTTGAGACGCATTAAAGAAAAGAAAATAAGTTAGTGAGTGAAATAGATATATTATCCAACAGGAATCTTAGCAGTTATTGCTAAAATTTAATTAGCATATATTTGATGCTTACTGTACCACTACTCTAACTTTGGTGCTTCAAATATTTCATTATGTTTGTTTGTCTGTGCTACTCTGGTTTTCAATTGTTATTATTACTTTAGATGCCTGTTTGTGTTCTAATGAGAGAGGAAAAGAAAGCATGTGGATTTAGATTTGGGTAGATGAGGAAGCAGGGAGAGTCTGGAAGGACATAGGGGAGGGTTCATAATCAAAATATATTTTCTTTCAAAATCTATTTCCAATAAAAAAAATTGACAAAATTCAAATAGTCAAAGGCAATAAATGTATATGCTTATATGCAAAAAAACCCACAATGTCCTCTAAAGACTATATAAAGAAATAGGAAGCTCTTCCATAATCCCACAGAAGACTAAAAGACAAAATGCTACAGAAGTCTGCCATAGGGGTTGTGGGAATCAAACTCAGGCTTAGCCACTTTTACCCATGAGCATTCTTGCTAATAACATTGCTTCCCTTATTTGTTTTACTCAACATTACACTTGTTAAAAACCATTCCATATTGTTATATACACTCAGTGGTCATTTGTTTTCACTGCATTATATTTCATTATGGAATAAACTGCAATTTATTCATCTGCTCTGTAGATAATAGACACTGATATGTATTCTTCCGGGCTTATTATATAAAAAGAAGAGCATGTTATGTGTACAATTTTATAACTTCCTTTTTGTTCCATTAATGCTGACATAAATATCATTTTGTTTCTTTAAATACCCTTCTACTCTATAAAGTTGAATGTCTGTAGGGACTATTTGAACTACATTTAAAAATTCACCTGTAATTTTATATTTACTTACTTTCAGTGTTTTATAAACTGAGAATTCAATGTTGGGAGCCACAAATGCTAGGCAATCATTCTACATTAAAAACACCCCATCCTTCTTTTCACTTTTATTTTAAGATGGAGGTATATCACTAAGTTGTGTAGTCTGACTTTAAACTCACTGCATACCAGGCTAGCTTTAAATTGCATTTCTCTCTCCCCAGCCTCCCAAGTAGCTGTAATTACAGGCTTGTACCACTAGCATGGCTTATGAACAGTATTTTAATAACTATTTTTGTAATACAGCACTGTATGTGCCCATATTCTTTTCATGGCTCTGTTTTATCATTGTATTGTTGTACACAAGATAAATTGCTGACATCAAATTATATAAACATTTTCTGTATTAGTTTATTTCTCATTGTAATAAAATCCACATACAAAATCAACCTAAGGGAGGCAGGGTTTATTCTGGTTTACAGCCCCAGATGAGCACAGCTCATCCCGTCGGGGAAGGCATGTCCGCAGACACAGAAGGAAGCTGACTGGTCACGTTGCGTCAGAACTCGGAAAGCAGTGGATACATACGCATTAAGTAGAGCCTAGCTGTAAAGCCTGACATCCAGCTCCCAGTGACCCGCCTTCTCCGGCCGAGACCTACCTCCTAACGTTTCCACAGCTTCTCAAGCAGTGCCACATCTGGGGAACAAAGTTCCAACATGAGCCTATGGAGGGCATCTCACGTTCCAATCGCATTTTGCTCCTGGGACCCAGAGAGAGCCCCATGTCCATCTCCTGATGCCTTTGAGTTCAAAGTACTCCATGCTCTTTAACACTAACACTGTTCACAAGTCCAAAGTCTCTCTGAGAGTTAAGGGAAGCTCTTAACTGTGAAATACCCTGTAAAATCAAAATGCACCCAATCTGCAGTGCAAAGAGTATAGATTCCCATTCCAAAAAGGAGGACTAGATCAAGGAAAGATCATGGCAAAGTAAGAACAAACCTAGCAGGACAACCATCATATCCTCCAGATCCATGTCCAGTTTCTGGGACTCAGAATGGAATTATCTCAGTTACAAAAGGCTCAGATACCTTAGCCCCTCCACCCTTCCACACAGCCTCTCTCTCTCTCAGGCTGATTCCACTCATGCCTCCAGCTTTCCTTGACAGATTATCTCATAGTTCTGGTGCCTTCCGCATCCTGGGATCTCCACTGCAACTTAACCTTCATCTTCCAAGTTTTACAAAAAACGGTCTCAGCTAAGTCAGTGGTGGGGAAATGGATGAGGTACTGAGTCACTGCAGTAGTGACTCATATTGCATTGAGTTCTGAGAAGTCTTCAATAGTTAATTTCCCATGTACTTGGAAGTAAACGGTCTCTTGTATCTTGCTTTGGCCATGGCATTTTACCACCAAGACAGTAACATTTCGGAGTGAATCTCACTGGAGTCAGTAACTTTAGAGGCAATTGCACGTAATGGCTAATCCCTAATTATCAGCTCAACAGGGTTTAGAATCACCATGGAAACGTGTCTCTAGATCTGTCTCTGAGAGCAGTTTCCAGAGGTTTAACTGAGGTGGGAAGACCTATCCTGAGGATGGGTGCCACCATCCCATGGATCAGCAATGGCAGACTGAATTCAAAATAAAAAGGAAACAAATCCTTGGTATTTGTTGACTCTGCTTCTTGACTAGAGATGCAGTTATCCATGTTTTTCTACCTTAGGGAACTCTCAAACTCTAACGTAAATAAACTCCTCCTCTTTCATTCTTAAATTGCTTTGGTAGGGTACAGAAGAAAAAAAAAGTAACCAATATGCACCATGATATCAATGTCCACAGATCTCAAAGCTAAAATCATAATAAGTACTTAATACAGAAACATTGGTGCTCAATGGCCCTACGTATATAAGTACATATGTATGCATGTGTGTATATATGTGTATATGTACATATGTATGTAGGTTGGTTAGTTAGTATATATATATATATATATATATATATATATGTGTGTGTGTGTGTGTGTGTGTGTGTGTGTGTGTGTGTGTGTGTGATAAAGAGAAAGAGAGAGAGAGAAAGAGAGAGAGAGAGAGAGAGAGAGAGAGAGAGAGAGATATTTAGACTGGGGTTCTTTGTATAGCCCTGGCTGTTCTGGAACTCACTCTGTAGACCAAGCTAGGCCTGAACTAAGAGTTGAGATCATTTTGTAAACCTTTGCAGATGAAACTAAGCCCTACCTTCCAACCTCTGCCTCCCAAGTGCTGGGATTAAAGGTATATGTCAGCAAGTCCAGCAAGGGCCTATGTATTTTTAACTTAAGCAAAGTAATGTGATTTGAAGAAACTTACCAAGTAACTAAGACCTCTCAAAGAAATTTTATGTAATAATTATTCATTTTTAAAATTATTTTTAGGCTTAAATTCCAATAAAATTTAAGTGATGACCATTTTAGTGAAAAATAAATGAGGACGAAAATAGTTCCTAAGAAATGGAATCGTAAAATACATTAACACTGGATGTCTAGATAATCCTCTAAGGCATAAATATACTGAATGGTGAGAACCAAATGAGGCACTCTGTTAGAAATTTTAAACCTTTATTCTATATATGCTTATGGGTTCTTTTTGTTTGCTTTGATTGTTCCATCACAACAGCAAGCTTGCATTTCTGCTTCATATTCTGTCCAGTTCTTTGTATATTAATCAACTTCCTATAAAACATTAAACGATTTCATTTCCAAAATGGTACATTAAGTCTGAAGTATTCATTGGTAAAGTTTTTAAATTAATATCTGTGAATAGATTAAAATATCTACTGTGAAAGCAAAACTTCTTCACATCATAAGCACAGAAATTGGTTGTGATCATTACTAAAAACTGTATCTTAAAATATTTAATTTTGGAAATAATAGCAAGGTTGCATTTTAACTGACTCAACAATTTGAGAAAAATACTCTACAGAGTAAACTGGCTTTAGTAAAAGTATGGTTAAAAAACAGAGGAACATTTGTTAGCCTGTGATGAACTAAGACCTCATCTCGCCCCCGCCGCCCCCCCCCCCATCTCATGTTTCAAGAACTACAAAAGACAAGGTGAGAGAAAGTGAGAAGGAAACTGGGGCAGCATCTCAACTTGAGTGTATTTCATCCTTCTTTAGTGTCCTCTGCTTCCACCTTCATCTGTCTTCCCTTTTTCATGTGCTTTTCAGAAAAATGACAAGATAAAGTCTTAAGGCAGAGCCCCAGTAAAATTAACATGATCCTGAAACGTGGTGCGATTAAAGCAGAGTGGCCCCACGTCTTGACTTATGTAAAGTTTATTCAACCTGCCTTGCTCTCATATGACCCTAGTAGTGTGTGGATTTCTTAATAATGTGCAAATTAAATGGACTTTATCAAAGACTCAATAAGTTTATAGTCAGGGCAAAATAAAACTGAAAAAAATTCCATCATGCATTATACTATAATATGCACATATAAAAAAACTTCCACACAAATAAAAATATTAAGTAATAACAGCCAAACAAGTATAGGTCATCTAGATAAAGATTCTGGAACAATATCACAATTAAGTGTTGTCCATTTGCCTCCTCAAGTTCATAGCTAGAGGAAAGATCTTCAGTTTCTGCATATCGGGGTATTAAGATCATCATATTTGGGAGAAATATACCAGCACAAACATCTCATTATACTTTCAAGTACTAATATAAATTGATTAAGCTTGTTTAGATTATGGCATTAAAAAGATTTTTAACTGTGAACAAATGACACAGAAATATTTAGATGTTAGAAGCCAAAGAGAAGTTGAGTAAGGTGATTTCAGAATCAAACAGATTATTAGCCACAAATATAAAAAATAATAACTAATCAAGAGCTATATATGAGGATCAAAATATAAGTAAAGAGTTGGAGATGTAAAACTAGGTAATAGAAAGCTTTGTTAATATAAAAAAAAGTCTTGGGTTTATTTCCAGCACTCTAAAATTATGATAAAAATAATGCAGAGTACCATGACAACACCATGAAATAACTAACAGAAGAGAGTTTAGAGAGCACTAAGAATTGATTTGATGCTTAGAAAACCACAAAGTTGCTTATCTTAGTAGCCAGATCAGTCACATGTCCCTTCTTATGCCTTACTTTCCAGGATATAAGCCTGCTGACTGTTCGGAGGTGTGTCCATGTGAGTCTGATTGATTGAATCAGATTCTCAGTGATTCTCATTGAGTTTAATTTTTCTTCCAATCCTGCTATCAAGCCCAGAAACAGAGACCTGGGTTTGAAAATTAGGGTTTCCAAATCAAGATGGTGGACTAAGAACTAGTTGCAAAAAGAAATAGTCATAGATGAGACAGTGCAACAGAGACTGATGCATGGTGCGACCATGCCTATATGTCATTACAGCAATAAAACTGTATGACAAAGGCACTGAAGTAAGGAAGCCATTATTGTGGCTTACAGTTCCAAGAAGACAGTCCGTCATAGGAAGGAAGGCATGACAGAAGGAGCAGGGATTGCAGCACCAATCAGGAATCAGAGAGTGATGAATGTGTTTTCTCAGCTTCCTTTATTCCTTTCGTTTAGTTAAACACCACAGGCCATGCAATGGTGGTGCTCACATTTCCATCTCAACTAACCTAATCCAGAAAATCTCTCTTAGATATGTGTTGTAGTGGTTTAAATTATAGCTCCCATAGGCTCCTATGTTTTAATAGCAGGTCCTCTATCCAATCAGCAATCAAGATTAACTATGACAACATGCTTTCTCACTGGGACATCTAATCCAAGATTAGAGATATCTTGGAGCTGGGGAGATGGTTTACTGGTTAAGAGCACTTCCAGCTCTTACAGAGGACTCAGGTTATTTACTAGCTCCATATGGTAGCTCATTCTGGAATTTCAGTTTCAAGGGATCCAGCACTCTCTTTTGAACACTTCCTCTGCGCACACTGCTTATAAATGTGGTTAGCAGGCATACATGCAGTCCATATAAAACCTTTCTATACGTAGATGAAGCTTTCATTTGCATAAAAAATAAATAAATAAAAACAAATAAATCTTTAAAAGGAAAAAGATTGAAATACCAACTCCAGAAGTTCCTAGCCTCTTCCATGCCTGTTTCAGAAATTTTCCATTGACCCTCTGAGACACTCATATATATATATATATCATTTCTCCCACCAAGAGATGCCGGTATTTCTGTGACATGGCTATACAAACTGCTGTTGATGGACTTGTTGTAGTCTAACATATCCCAAAGGCAGTGTCTAGTTACAGGAGATAGATTGTTGTGACACTCGAAGAGTGTACCATAGACTGGAGAGATGGCTCATTGGATAAGAATGCTTGCTGCTTTTTCAGAGGACCTGAGTTCAGTTCTTAGCACCATCATCAGGTGCCTCAATCACCTGTCCTTCCAGAACAGGGATTCTAACTCTTTCTTCTGGCCTCCACAAACATAGACACATACATATTTAAAATCTTAGAAAAAGAATACAAGGAGTCCATCCCTTTATCTCTCTCCTTTCTTCTAGCTCCTGTTCTCCTCTTCTTCCTCCTGCTTCTTCTTCAACAATCATCCAAAATCCATCTTTCAGCTTTTAAGTTGACTTTCTCAGATGTTTTGTCACAGCCACACAAAATGTCTGACTTCACATACTTCTTGGCTCTTCTCCAGGACTTCTAAATCTTGGTAGTTCACACATTCAGGCAAAGTTCACGTTGGCTCAACAAGCCCACATGCCTCGTTAGGGATCTATCCCAGTCTTAATAGAATTTTTTTTTTGGCTCAGCTTGAAATAATTTCATTACAAGTTTTATAAAGTAAAAAAACTTCTTTTTATAAGGAGCAGGAAAAATACTCATAAAATGAAAATGGGTAGCTAAGAAATAATAGTATCAACATTCCAAGACATCCAGCCTGGTATATTATCATTGTACTAAGCGTGGCATCCTGACTTGGTACTAAACATGCTAACTGGAGATGGCCTGGGAAACAAGTGAGAGTCTGAAAGCAATGGCCAAAGTACTACTGATGCACATTCTCTTATCAGATCAAAACTCTTCTGCTTAGATGTCAGATATTTTTAGATCAGGTCTGACAAATGTATGTTAATGGAAAGGGCAGAACAGAAACTCTTCTAAGATGTCAGCTGTCGAAGGCAGTGGCAAACCAGAAAATTCTTGTAGGAATATGGGGAAAGCTTCTTGTCGTTCACTTAGTTTTCAAGACAACCATGTGATATCGCTAACACATTTGAAAAAAATAGACTCTTTTTTTTTGTATAGAAACATGAAAAATGTTATCACTCCTTTGCCTAATGGCATACTGACCAAGTTTTCCAACTCAGAATAGAATGTCTACTTCCGCACTTATTGGGCCTTTTGCTGTCTTCCTACAGTATGTCTGAGTTCCAGTTGGTTGATTTGAATTTGTTGTTATTGAAAGGCTGCTGTTTCTTATGTGAATGACAGTTCTAAAATTCTTTGGGAAGATTGCAAAGTTAACTGAGTCTAGATAATTTAATATATATTACTTTATCCCATTGTTCTCAAATAATAAAGAATTGAGATATTTAATAAAAACAATAATGAATAATAACTAAAGAACAGTTTGCACGAAGTATCTAGTAAATTATTTGCATTGTGCTACCACATACCAGCTCCTTTCCCGTATTCATTTAATCTTCCCAACATTCAGTAAGATTTTACATGGCACTAAATCTGTGAACAGTTGGTTGTAGAATGCACCATTCTAATGAAAAGAAGGAAAAGAGTCTATCTCTACTCCTGATGTTCTTAAAGGTAGCATTCATGCAACACCCCCATATACAGAACTGGAACTAAAATAATCAGTGTGAAAAAGATCCCAGGCTTCAAAGATTTTTTAATAAGTGAGAAAGATGTAAGAACAGTTACAAATCCAAATAAGCAACTAATTCCTGTTAAAGCTCCAAAGGCAAATCAATAGATAAAAGTTAATCTTTTCAATAAACGACTATAGAACAATTAGATATCCATTTGCAATAATTAATCAAAGAAGAACTAGGGAGAGGAATCAGTCAATAAAGTGCTTTCCTTGCAAGTATGATGAGGACCTGAATTCAGATCTCCATGACTCCTGTAAAATCTGGGTGTTGTGGTGTACACCTGTAAGGCCAGTGACGGCATGATGGTAGTCACAGAAAAGTTGATCCCTGGAGTTTTATGATCAGCCAACCTAACCTACATGGGAAGTTCCAGGCCAGTAAGAGACCCCGCCTCAAGGACATGATGCAAGGTATATAAGGAACAACACCTGAGGCTCTCACCTGACCTCTATGTGCATGCACAAGCACATATATCCATATGTAGACACATACCTATACATACAGATGAACACACATGGCAGAGAGAGAGAGAGAGAAAGAGAGAAAGAGAGAGGGAGGGAGAGGGAGAGAGAGGGAGGGAGAGAGAGAGAGGGAGGGAGAGGGAGGGAGAGGGAGGGAGAGGAAAGGAGAGGGAGAGAGTAGGCAGCTCCTAAGAAACATTGCAGAAATTGAGTTCTAATCTCCACATCTGCACATATTACCTCTGTATGCACATGTGTGCACAAGCGCACATACACTCATCCAACAATGAACTTCAATGCATAGCTCATAACGTATGCAAAAATAACTCAAGACATGACGTAGACATAATTGTAAAACCTAAAAGTACAAATTTTCCAGAAAGAAAAACAGAAAAGAAAAAGAACCTTTGACTTAAAGTAGACAGAGTTGTTTAAATACAATATCAAAATCCCAATCAATAAAACAACAATTTATAAAGTAGACTTCATTTACAATTTAGAACGACAGCTTGCCAAAAGGTAAATATTAAGGAAATTTTTAAAAAATCAGCTACCAACAGGGATAGATAATTGTAAAACACATATCTAGCTGAGGACTAAATGTATCTGAAAACTACGTAAACTTAATAACAAGAAAATAAACAAATCAATAAAAATAAATAGACAAAGTATTTGATAGCTTCTCTCTCTGTGTCTCTGTCTCTCTGTCTCTGTCTCTCTGTCTCTCTGTCTCTCTGTCTCTGTCTCTCTCTCTGTCTCTCTTTCTCTCTCTGTCTCTCTCTCTCTCTCTGTCTCTCTCTCTCTCTCTCTCTCTCTCTCTCTCTCTCTCTCTCTCTCTCTCTCTCACACACACACACACACACACACACACACACACACAGATGTATGGCTGTAACATAAGCCCTTGAAGAGTTGCAAATGAAATTAATCATTAGTGATATTCAAATAAAATCACCAAGAAATGTCATTATGAACTCTGTTACATGGCCTATTTAGCTTTACAATGATAATCCTAAAGTTCTAGAGAGCTATTTCATAACTTCTTATCAAGTTAAGCACACACTTACCACTCAAAATTTTTACTTCATGGCCACACATGGTGGCACAGAGCTCGAATCCCAACACCCGGGAGACTGGAACAAGGCAGCAAGACTGTGTAAGTTCAAGAACAAGTTAGGCAACATAGCATAGTCAAGTGCAACCTGGGCCACCCAGTGAGATGATTTCTCAAAAAGTAACAACAACAACAAAAAACAATAAAAAAGAGAAAACAAAAAGAATACTATTGTTAGATATTAATCGAACAGTAATACAAACTAACTTGGATTTTCATAATATCTATTTTTAAATGTTTATCAGATTTATTAATAGTCTCCCAAATCTTAAAATATCAATCAATGTCCATTAATTGCTAAACAATATTTGATGTGCTTAGAGAATGGACTACAACTCCTTGATAACACTAGCAAAACACAGATAGAAGAAAAACTACAAGGAATCTCACAAGCATCCTGCTAAGAAGCCAGGTTCTATCATAGTCAAAAGCCAAAGCTTAATGCAACATTCAGTGCACTGCCATTCCATGATAAAAACAACAACAACAAAAAAACTATTATTAAAAGAACTACAACTGATCAGTGGCTTCCAGGGTCTAAGGGGTATTGAGAAATTATTCACTGGAAAGTGACAAACTTGGGTCAGTTTTGGTAGTGGTTAAATCTACATAGGACTGTAGGCAAAAAGAAAAAGAAGAAACATTTGAGATTTGCTCTTTGTCGCATTTAATAAGTCTAACTTTAAATGTAGAGCATGTCAGACAGTGAGGATGTCCAGTTTTCCATGGAGTCTCCTCCCTCAATTATGCTCACTTCATCTTGTTCACCTTCAATGAATGGTTCTTCCATTTTTATCCCAACATGTTGCAATGACTAATCTAACCAATGTTATCTCCTTCTCTATTGCTATTACTGCTGTTTAATTCACTCCTTCAACATCACTGCCTGTCATTAATACTTATACTCTGTTACATTGCGTGTGTGTGTGTGTGTGTGTGTGTGTGTGCGCACATGTGAATGTGTTCAAGTGTGTGTGCATGAGGAAACCAGAGACTGACATTAGGTCTCTTTCTTCTTCAGTGGCTATCCAACTTTATTGTGTGTGTGTGTGTGTGTGTGTGTGTGTGTGTGTGTGTGTGTGTGCGCGCGCGCGCGCGCATGCGTGTTTTTGAATTTAGGAAGTCTGCTTTTATATTTTTATGACTTGGTATTATTTTTTAAATTAATTAATTTATTTTTAATTTATTCAGATTACAACTCAATTGTTAGCCCATCACTTATATCCTCTTGTTCTTCCCTCCCTCCCACTTTCACCCTATTCCCCTGAGGGGGACCTCCTCCCCCACTATATGGTCATATGCTATCAAGTCTCATCTTGGTAGCCTGCTTATTCTTTCTTTGAGACAGAGTCTCTCACTGAACCCCAAGGCTCACCGATGTCACTACATCAGCTGGCCAGCAAGCCCTAGAGATCCCCCTGGATCTGCCTGCCTATCACTGAGATGTAGAAGCTCGCCTCTGCGCTTAGCTTTGAACATGGGTACAAGGAATCCAAACTCAGCTCTTCCTGCTTGCGTGGCGATCACTTTACCAACTGAGCTGTCATCCCGGCTTCTGTTGCATATAGTTCTTTGTGAAATTTTCAATTTGTTTAGGTATTTATTTAGGTTAAAGTCATTGATAAAAAAAAATAATTCAAGGTGTAGGGAGAGCCTCAAGCCAAATGTAGCTGTGAAACATGCATCAACAGAGGAAGAGCACAGTCAAAACAAATCCCAGGGTGTGTGAGAGTAGGCATTTCAGTATGTATCTACAGCAGATAAGGTGGAATAAAGATACAGGCTTAAAAGGGTCACTGTCCTGTATTTTAAGACCTCAACAAAAGCTTCATAGGAAGTTGGCATTATTTGTGGAAAACTCTTACTCCTAAATGAAAACAAGTTGCTCTTATGGGCCTAGCAGATACAACAGAGGGGTTTTGTAGCAGCCATCTTTATTTGTTATTTATAAGCAGTGAGCGCAGAGGAAGACAATTGATCCATGGAATACCATCTGAATGAATGTTCATCTGGCAAGCACTGTTTCCCATAATAGAGAAAGGAGTAAAGGACATGGGAATCATGGTCCCCATGATGTGATGTTTGAGACAATGGAAGAACTGCTTTGGAGCCCAACAGATGATTTCAGGGGAGAGAAGAGAAGCTGCTTTCCCATCGGGTCTGGTACAGACCACAGATTCGGAGCAAACAACCAGCAGAGCATCTTCTACCTGAAGGCAGGGTAAAAGAACACCCCACGCCCACAGGTCATCTGTCTGTTCATTTGTTTATTTGTGAAGAAAGACAGGCACTCATTACCAAATGTTCATGCACAAGAAATTTTTGTCATATTTTATTCATCTTAATCATTTTCTGCTTTTGTCCAGGATTAGAAAGTGTCTTTCTATTTTGGGGGATGCTATTTCTCATTCATTTTCAGTCAATTTACTCTCATGGCTTATTCACTGGAAATGAACCCAAAATTACAAAAAAAACAAGCTATAGATTATTCATTTCATTCAAATCACTGTTGGAAACAAAATCTTGGACCAAGAAGCTTGCTGAATTTTGATCAAATTAAACTTGGTCAAGTTAGAATCAGTGAAATTGCACTGCATGAATGGTTTAGGGACACTGATTAACAATGATGACGCAACATCCTCATCATCAGCCTCGGTGAAGTTCTGTGCATACATAAGCCCATCAGGATTGGGGCAGGTGACACAGGTGGGACAGAAGTATTGATAGCCACTGACACGGAGCAAGCAAATCTATCTAAACTGAGATTCAGAATAAGCTTGATCCATTCTACTTTGTAGAGATGCACCCAAGGTCTTCCAAGAACAACTGAAGGAGATTATGTTAGAGATATTGTGATGGGTGACCTTGACTTTTCAACTTGACCAGACTTAGAGACAACCAGAGAATTTATAAAGCATGCTTCTGGCTGTGCCTCTTAGACTGCTTCCTGGGATGATTGACATATGAGTTAGTAACCTGATTGGGGAGCATGACCCTAATGTGGGTGACACCATCCAGTATTCTGGGTGCTGAGTGGTAAAAAAAAAAAAAAAGCAAACGATAATACGTGCTCACACTTGTGGCAATGCTTGACAACTGCATTTTTGCTGCCTCTGTCACCTAAGGACATCAGGTTTCAGGTTCACCAGCTTTTGAACATAGACTTATACCAATGACTCTCCTGGGAGCTTTGAAGTCTCCAACCTTAGACTAGGTCTGTATCACTTATCTCCAAGGTTTCCAGCTCCTTGGACCAGGCAGTTACTGGCTGCCCTGTCTCTCAACTGTGCAGACAGCTATCATGGGACTCCCCCATCTCTGAACATACTGTATGCCATCTACTAAAGTCCCTCCTACCATTGTCTACTCTGTCCTTATAGGGAACCCAGACTTAAACAGAAAACGATAGTCTCATTTCCATTCCCTCTTTATTATATGGTGAGTATTATGGGCATGGCTACTTTACAATCTGCACGGCTCAATACAAAACAAAGGTACACTGACCTTTCTTCAAAAAAAAAAAAAAAAAAGAAAAAGTATCATTAAAAGCACTGTAATGCACAGTTTCTTTCTGCTTCTTCCATCGTCTTCTAATTTCCCATGATTCTTACTTTTAGCTTAATGCCATTCTAAGTGAATAAAATTGAGTTTACATTATTAACATGGATTTTACAATTTTTTCTTATATAATACAAGGACAGTTTTCAATGCAAATATGAAATTATGCTTTAGTCAATGAAATTACACATCTTGCATTTTAACTGACTTTGAGAAGTAATTTTATCATGGAACTCTGACTTCACCAATAGATTAATCCATTAATGATTCATAATGGGCCCAGTTGCTGAGAGGTTATGAACTCTTAGGAAACAGGACCCAGTTAAAGAGTATATTATTTACTTCTCTATGACTATGATAAAAATGTCCCCAACAAAGGCAAGGAAATGGTTCATTGTGGCTGGCACATTCAGATTATAGTCCGTCATTGCTGGGGAAGTCATGAGAGTGAGAGCTCAAAGTGGCTGGTCACATTGTAGTTACAGTCATGCCACCCACACTGGGCAGGTCTTTGCACTACAGTTAACCTCACAAAGATAATCACAGATATTTATATCCCACCTATGGCCAGTGGTAGGCATGGGCCCCATCTGGACAGAATCAGCCATTGCAAAGAGAATGAATGGGTGCTTTAGCCCAGGTGATTCTGGACCCCATCAAGTTGACCAACTCAAGCACTGCAAAGACAGTGAGTGGGTATTTCTCTACTGCTCCTTTTCCTCCACCTCCTCCTCTTTCTCTCTTTGGTACCCAATCACCCTGATGTGATCAGTTTATCTCTCCTGCATCCTTGCTGCCATGACAATTTGTCTCCGCATAGGCCAAAGGTAATCAGACCATAAAAGCAAAAACTGAAACCTTGAAAACTGTGAACAAAATAAATCTTGATTCCAGTTATTTTCCTTGGTATTTTGTTAGAATGATAAAAGGCTAACTAGAATATACCTCAGCCAGGTAAATCTCAAAAGCAGTATATTGAGGGGAAAAAAAACAGATATGGAGGAGCAGATACTAGATGCCAACTTTATGAGGTTCTAGAAGAGGCAAATGGTGCGGGCTGGAGAAATGATTTGGTGTGAAAAAGCCCGTTTAAATCAAGAGGATCTAAGTTCAAATTCCTGACACCACGCAAAGCCAAGTCTGTACATGTCTGTAACCACAACATTGAAGAGCAGATTTGGGCAGATCACAGGAGCTCACTGGCAGGGAGCCAAACACAAATAGGTGAAATTCAGGTTCTGTCAGTGCTATGTATTCCTGAAAAAAAAATAAGAGTAAGTCAAAGAGCGATGGAGGAAGAAAGCTAACATTTTCCTCCGGCTTCCACATGCATTCTCCTGAACAAGTGCATGGTGTAGTCAATGTATTTGACCACACTCAACACATACATGCATATACACACACATACACCAAAAATACACAGAAGGGATGCAGCAAATGTAACTCAACACCATAGTAGCAACATCCTGGTTTCTTTGCAGAAGGTTAGCAGGACATAGGAAATGACCCCAGGGTGCTTTCCAGAGTGCTGAAAGTGTCTCACTTTGGCTAAGGGCTACATGAGCATACCTTTTATCTCCCCCCCCAACACACACATTTTATTGCTTTACAATTTCCATTTTTCATATAATGAATTTGGATCATTTTCCTCTTGCTCACCTCCCTCTCCCTAGCACTTTCTTTTCAATGAATCCCCTTGCTAACTTCATGTCTTCTTTTGTGTGTGTGCCCCAGTGAGTTTAATTAGTTACTTGCAGGAGCAAGGATAGCATATCTGATATGACACCACTCCCTCAACAAGTGTTAGTAGCTGAAAAGTCCTCTATACACATGGTCTCTAAATTCCACTCTGTTGTTATATTGAGCCTGGGGTCCACCGTTCCTTGACACCATCTAAGATAAGGAAGGTTCAGAGAGCTCAGCGAGAGGGCAGCGTCTCACAGCCAGCCCTGCCTTGATTTCTCCTCTTAGGTTTGCACATGTTACTTAATTGAGACCTGAATATAAATCAAGTGCTATAATCCAGGCTTCCCTTTTGAGTACTGTTATAGTTTTTTTTTTTAAAAAATCCTGTGATCTCTAGATATACCAAGTCAAATAACAGTGAGTCTAGTTAGGAAATCACCGTTGTGAGATGGTCAGCCAGGCCCTTTAGTATAGAAATTAAGCAGATACATGCTAAAGAACAGGAATATAAACTAAATCTGTATGAGGCAGAAGAAAAACCCCAAATGACTAGTGAAGAAGCAGTCTGGAAGTTCTCCATGTGGCACAGACAAGGGGTTCCTGAGAGAAATCCACCATATGGGAAATTATCAGACTCACTTCTTTTCCTTATAAAAAGTGAATCACAGAAGTGTTTGTTATATCAAAGAATGGATCCCCAGCACAGTAGAAGCACCAACAGATCACTTACTTCTTCCCGATGCTAAAGGAAGCAGGTATCAGTTGGAGTTCATACAAAAGCCGGACCTGGCAAGTCCTGGTCAGTGTTGGGGTCCAGCAATTGCATGGACTGAGCCTTCTACAGCCCTGAGTCATCACAGTGAGACTTTCTTTAATTTTTGTCTTTGGTGTTCCCTGTGCTTACCTGAGGAGGTACTAGGTGGCTCTTTTTTCTGTTCTCCAGGACCACAGCCAAGAGACAAGGATCAGAGAAACTGAGCCCATCCATTTCCACATCATTCAGAAAGAAACAAACCTCTCTCTTGCTGCCCGTGGAGGCAAATGTCTAGGGACTTCCTGCAATCACCACTGATTGCTCTGAGCTGTGTGAATAAGAGTGCCTGAAGTGTTTGGCTTCATAACGCTTGACCCAAACCTGGCTTTGCTCACTTTAGATTAAGGAACAGGAGCTGGGCAACACATTTTCCGTTGCTAATGGTGATTATAGGGCATGGAAGTTATTAAAAGGAGAGATAAGATACTACAACCACATTTCCTACTTCTGGTACCATTATTGTAGCTACCCCTATTGGAGGTAAGGGTAGGAGCTCATTGCCCACCTGAGAACACAGTGGGCTTTGGAAGAGATGTGAGAACTCCACCCATATTGCAGCGATCACTCCTGAAATTGTTACCAAAACCTCTTTCTCGTTTTAGGTTTGCCTCAGTGCAATAGGAGTACATGTGGTGAGGCAGGGTGCTGGTCAACCCCAATTCTTGAGAAGTAGGGGAATAAATTGCAGTGCAAACTTTATTAATTTTATATCAAAGTCACCCTGCAATTTAGAAACTTTCCCATGTTTGAATTCATGTATATATAAAAGTACTTTTAAGCTTTGGGTTATCTCAGAGAAGAAGAAAGACATTTGTAAAGGAGATCAGAAAAGAGATGAAAAACAAAATTAACAAAAAAAAATAATTGTAACAGAAAGTAATCACAAGTCACAGGCACAAATTTTCACACTTTTCCCTCAGTTGTTTTTAATTGTTTGGGTGTGATTTGCAAAACAGGATTTCCTCTGCTTCAAATGGAGTTATTTTCCATATTCTTCTCATTTGACATAATCTTGGGAAAAAGCATAGCTATCCCTTAAGAGAGAAAAACAATTCACGTCATGAAAATGGGCTGCATAAAACTGTAATAAATACATGTTCAAGGGCATAAATATGTAGCAACACATTGCAGCTAAAAATCAAATATGTGGTAGAATTTCCCTAGGGTGGAAACAGGCTGCATCAAAAGCAATTTACCCTCTCCCTAAAGGCCCCAAACGTCCTACATTCTCAATTCTCACATCCTGCCTTCTGGACCTCTTTGACATTAAGGATCGGTAATATTTTCATGCGTTCTTGTTTCCAGATCATAGTGTCACATCTAAGCAGGTAGGGCACAAATTCCTATCTCTGAGAGTAGCAGCTATTGCCTGGCTTTCTCTAAATGCCCAGGATGGTAATTTACATCTTTCTTCTCTGGATGAACAGAATGGATTTTCATCTCCCACTGCAGATGAAGCTTTATCTTTCTGTCTGTAGTGACAATTCAAGGAAAGCCAAGGGTCTTTTGCTTACATCAATCTTGTCAATACCTTTTAAAATACAACCCATTTCACAAAAATAATTCTTTTGTTGGAACCCACGTAACAAGCTCTCCATTCTTTCCATGGGACATGAGCTTTTAAGAAACCACAGTTTAGCTTGGGGCTGAAGTGAAGACAACGAAGCACAAATACCGAGATTTTTTTACACAAAGAGGCTGTTAGGATCTTGAGGGCTCACCTGTTTAGCTGTGCCAGCATTGTTCCCTTTGAGGCTCTGACTTCTGAGGCCCCGGCAAGGTGACGTGCACTTCTGCCTTTCCTACCCAGCTACAATTCAGTAGCTGCTTCACACGCCCTACCTCTCTTGCCGAACACGGGGCTCTTCAGAAGATAGAAAAGGTATTTTGTAAAGATCCCTTTACACAGTGTCATGTAGTCACCTATTATCATCATCACTGTTTTGCTGTTACTACTATCTAATGGATCTCTTGGTTTACTATAGTTTTTGTTCCTTCTTTAAAGCTTTTTCTTGTTTCATTCTAGTATATTCTAACCTAGGATTAGTGGCAGGGGTGATTACTGAGCGAGTGGTAAAGTGTTGTGTAAACACAGAAATCTGAGTTTTATTCCCAAAACCTAAATAAAACTAGTGCAGCAATACACACCTACAGTCCCCGTTGCTGGCTAGGTAGAGACACAGTGTCTTGCTCATCAGCTAATCTAGCCACTCAGTGAGCTCCAGTTGTAACAGCAGCTACTGTCTCAAAAGCACAGTGGAGGGGAATATGAGGAAGCAACTGACCTCTGGCCTCTACATGTGCTTGCAAAGACACAGACACACACAGACACAGAGAGAGAGAGAGAGAGAGAGAGAGAGAGAGAGAGAGAGAGAGAGAGAGAGAGACAGAGAGAGAGAGAGAGAGAGAGACAGAGAGAGAGAGAGAGAGAGAGAGAGAGAGAGAGAGAGAGAGAGACAGAGACAGACAGAGACAGAGACAGACACAGAGAGACAGAGAGAGACAAAGAGACAGACAGAGACAGAGAGAGGCAGAGAGAGAGAGACAGAGAGAGAAACAGAGAGAGACAGAGAGAGAGAGTGAGAGAGAGAGAGAGAGAGAGAGAGAGAGAGAGAACTAATTTTGATTTTCTTCAAATTTCCAGAGTACAATAGTTAGTTCCAACTGTCATTTTGACTTAGCCCAGAGTCACCTGAGAAAGAAGTCTTAACTTAGGTATCTCCCAGGTAAGACTGACTTATGGAAATATCTGTGGAGGGTTGTCTTGAGTGTTGACTGATGTAGAAGGCCCAGACTGATGTGGGCAGTGAGTTCTGTGGGTAGATGTCCCTAGGCTCCATAAGAAATCTATCCAGCATGAACTTGCGCAACCCAGATGGCAAACCATCAGTGATCCCCATGATCTCTGCCTTGGATTCCTTCCTGAGTTTCCTCAGTGATGAACTGTACAACCTGTAAGATGAAATAAACCGCTTCTTCTCCTTAGTCGCTTTTTGTCAATGTTTTATTGCAGTAACAGGTAGTTAGACCCGAGGAGCAGTGGAAGAATGCTTCAACAGGTTCTCTGAAGTTCCATTTCCTAAGACCAGCAAGTCATCATATGACTTCAATTTCCCAACACTACATCATCCCTCAGGTAACCAGGCTTATCTCTTCATATGGAAATATTAGCAACATACAGCAAGTGTACAACAAATGGATAGATACTTCAGTTTTTATCTCATCTCATGTTTTTAAAAAAAGATAATCACATAAAAAGTAGTAAAAGTAATCCGAAATTAGAATAATAGTGTCTAAAAATTTCTAATGCTTAAGCAGCAACAAAACCCAAATTCCATAGCTTACTGAAAATTTCAGAAAGAAAAATAAAAATGAAATGAAATTATACAGTATGGGATATAGAGGTGGCTCAGCACTTAAGAGTACTTGCTGCTCCAGAGGACTTAGTTCAGTTCCCTGCATCCCTGTCAAGTGTAACCCTAGTTCCAGGGAATCTGGTACCACTTTTTGGCCTCTGTTGGTATCTGGACACACATGGAAAAGCTCTCTCAGCCACACATATATACACATGAATAGGAATAAATAAAGTATGATACCACGAGCTGTAATAAGGTCTGCTTACTTGGAGTATGTTGTTCAGGATAGAATCTGATGGTTGCCGTGAAGATGCCCAAATCACTTGCTGGGTAATTGTGCTGTGATGGAATCGTGCATTCTGAGAGCTGTGGGCTCTCTGGTTCTTGCCCATTGTCTTGCTTACTAACTAACCTCAACCTCCAGCGAGGCAGAATTGAAGCAGCAAGAGCAGATTTTAGTTAATAAAACTATTGCAGTAGGGAGGAGGCCACAGTGTGAGTGGAACTCAGCTACACTAAAGCAAAGAGGTAGAGTGTGCTGAAATTAAAAGCACTGAGAGTTATGAAGACAGGTCTTACACATGACTAGGCCACCTAATCTTCTTTTTTTTTTTTTAACTAATGCTTATCTATAAAAATAAAATAAAATAAAATAAAGTTCTGTTCTTTGACAGGAAGAAGTAGTGCAGCCTGAAGCAAGACACTTGAAAGAGGAAGACACTCAGGAAGGATCCACTTCCTTCACGATGGATTCCAGCATTTTAAAGAGAGATGGTACCTGGAGCCATGTGGGAACAATTTGGGATTGGAATTTTACAGCTCAAAAGTGAGAGAAGTGTTTGTAATTTCAAGATATCTAAGTTACTGATTTAAAGGGGGCAGTTGAGGACCTACGGTCTGCAGAATTCAGAACAATTGGATAGAAAGAAAGAAATAGAGGATGGGAGGGAAGGGAAAGGAAAAATGGAGAGGAAAGGGAAAACAAGGAAGGAAAAAGGGAAAGAAAAAATATGCCAACTGTCATGAGAGGCAGGCAAAGGTGTCTCTCATCTACAATGAGATCCTCCCTGCCCCAGGTGTTAAAGGCTTAGTCTCCAGTTTCCTACTGCTGGGAAGGGGCTGGCACCTTTAGAAGGTGGAGTCAAACTGCAGGCTTCTTGGTGATGGGAGAATTTCATTTAAAAGGAAATATGGGATATTCCTCCCTCTCTCTCTCTCTCTCTCTCTCTCTCTCTCTCTCTCTCTCTCTCTCTCTCTCTCTCTCTCTCCCCCTCTATCTCTCACCATTTTCATTTCCAGTCATTACTTAAATTGGCTTCTTTTGCCAGCTTTCCCTTCATGATTCTCTGCCTTGTCTTAGGTCCAAAAGCAACAGTGCCAATTAACTATGGAGTGAACCCTTCAAAACTCTGAGCCAAAATAAGCCTTTCCTCTTTTTTAGTTCATCATTATCTTATGTTATTGTTATGTTATAGTAATACAAATCTGGATGAAGCTGTTTTGTCTCATTTAGGACTTTGACAGGCTGGCTAGTGAACATCTACATTGGGAGATAATCTAGTATATTAAGTCTATTGGTGATTTAATATACTAAGTCTGTGGTCTAGGCAAGTAGAAATAACCATCGTGAGAGCTTACTTGGTCCTTTTCAGATTTGAGAAAGAACAAATGAGTTGTTAGTGATACTGAGATTTTTTTTTTCAGGCATGTGAAAGGAAGCAGGCTCTGGGGTCATAGATGCACAACCTCGCGCTGCTAGAAGCCACACTAGAAGTTGATAATGTTTGAGTATAGAAGTTTGCATGTGGGCATCCTGTGCAGATGATTATGTTCTCTAGCTTTATGGAGTTTCCATCTCAAAATAATCCAGCTGTTATTTTCTTGTAAACTTGTAATGTAAAAAAATCATATGTCAGGACAGAGAAGTCCTATTCATTTTACAGAGTTCCAATATGCATAACATTTCTTTTTTTCTTTAATTAATTTATTCAGATTACATCTCAATTGTTATCACATTCCTTGTATCCACCTGTTCCTCCCTCCCTCCTGCTTTCACCCTATTTCCTTTCCCTATGTCAGTGACTGAGAGGGACCTCCTCCCCCACTATATGATCATAGGCTATCAAGTCTCATTTTGGTAGCTTGTCTGAATGCCTGCAGGCCTCCCCCACAAGGGGAAATGGTCAAATATGGGGCATCAGAGTTTGTGTCAGAGTCAGTTCCCACTCTCCACTCAAGTGTGGAGAATGTCCTGTCCATTGGCTAGATGTGAGTGGGGGTTTTCTGTTTACTACATGTATTGTGCATGGTTGGTGCAGTAGTTTGAGCAGAAGCCCTGGGCCCATTTCTGCCCATCATGATGTTCTTCCTGTAGGTTTCTAGGACCCTCTGGGTCCTTCTATTTCTCCATTCTCCCATACTTGTCTTATCTAGAGTCCCAGTAGAATGTACTCACATCTATGCCAATCTCCTTGTAAGTGAAGACTTTCATGGGACATGTCTTTTGGGCTAATGTCCAATTATAAGTGAGTGTATACCCTGTGAGTCTTTCTGCTTCTGGGTTAACTCATTCAGTATGATCATTCCCAGTTCCATCCATTTGTCCACAAATTTCAGGATTTCCTTGTTTTTAATAACTGAGTAGTAATGTACCACAGTTTCTTTATCCATTCTTCAACTGAGGGACATTTAGGTTGTTTCCAGGTTCTGGCTATTATTTATAAGGCCACTATGAACGTGGTTGAGCATATGTCCTTATTGTGCGGTAGAGCATCTTCTGGGTCTATTCTGCATAACATTTCATTACCATGGTTTAGCTAAATAGCACCAGTCCTTAATACCATGATTCAAACTTCAATCTCCACAGTATATTACCCATAAGTGCCTAAGCCAAGTATTTACTGCTTGGATTTCTGTACATATATCTCTGTATAGATAACTGATAGTTAGGACAGTGAGCAATTATCCCACCTGTTTTCAGGTGTGTCTGGTATTGGTCATTGAATTTCTGTCAGCAAGCCACTCCACAGACAGTCCACAGGCTTTCTTTAATGGTTCTCTATTTGGCTTTCAAATGCATGCATGATCCCATATGTTTGGTTGGTACTCCTGTTCCCAAAGTGATATTCACTGTGGCATATCTTCATAAGCATTCTCCTCAAACTTCTTCCAATGACCAGCTCTTCCCACAAACACAATTTCCAAAATCCCCCTTGAGGATTGTGGGCCATCAGTCCTCAGAGAATCTGAACCGTAGCTTTTAGGCACCTATATACATTTACTCTTCAAGTGCTTTCTGCTACCACTCCTGCCAAGCCTCTTGTTCTGGTCTCACTGTAGCAGTACCTCCCCAACTCACCTTTTCTGCACGCTCTTCCCAATCACCCATTCTCCCCGTGTACGTATAATAACCAGTAACTTTCCAGCGTCAGAATATCATTCTACAATAAATGAGAAAAAAATTAAGTACGATATCCTTAAATGAGGGATGAATACAGATGATAGATAGGTAGATAATAGATAGATAGATAGATAGATAGATAGATAGATAGATAGATAGATAGATAGAGATAGAGAGAGGTATATACTGAAGCACTTGAAAGGAAGGCAGTTCTTGTTCAGACTGATACTGGAAAGAGGATAGGGGATTTTGGTGTGCTGAATTGTAACACAACTCATTTCAAACCATTGAAGCATAGCTTTTCTCCTTAAGGAAAAAAAAACTACATGATCTGTATTTCCTACTGGTGATAAATTTTCAAATTTTGATGCCAGCCTCGTTCGATGTATTACCTTCCTCCTATGATGCATTCTTACATCCTCGTAAGACTTCCTTTTCCAAAACATAGATGTCATCTTCCTAAGAAGATGCTACCCAGTGAGTACATAAAGCCATTGACCCTCTGGAGTAGCACACAATTTTTCATCTGCTCATTCCAGTCTTTTTTCTAGCCTTGTTTTCAGATCACTGTCAGTCATTCTAAGTAGGTGCTACACTAACCACCACATATGAAGGAATACTGAGATGCCAGTTATGGGATGTTTCCCAGCCTAGAGAGCCTTACTCACCACTTCCCTTATAGCAATCCCTTCTGCCTTTTAAGAACCAAAGACATCATGTTTTCTCTGTGCTTTTCTTTTCATCCATAACCCAACCCTAGAAATGAATTGATCACTGAAACATGTTACATGCTACCACATACATACACGTATGTATGTATGTGTGTGTGTATATTGCATACATGTTAAAGCTGTTACAGTGTGTTGAAAGTTAAACTTTCTTTTTCCCTCTTGACATCTTTGAAGCCAGGGTATGTCTTACAGTAGCAAAATGTTATTTTACATAATTTATTTTACATAATTTATTTCTTAATGTCACATTAACATAATGGTACATCATACAATTAATGCCATCTTAGACTAGATGAAATAATACAATTCTTCATTATGTGTCTAATTTTCTAACTAGACAATGAATCTTGTATTACTCTTATTTGTGGCCTGATGAAATAATATAATTCTTCATTATATGTCTAATTTTCTAACTAGACAATGAATCTTGTATTACTTTTATTTGTGGATAATTTGTGTATTATTGAATGTATATATAGTACATTAAAATGCCAATTATATGACCAATACATACACTAAAGTAAGGTAAGCAGAAGGAATATTGAAATGCAATATAATTTTAACTGGTAAAAATCTCAAAAAAGACTATCATTTGAAATAATGTCAGTTTCCTATCTTTACTACTATACTATATTTATGAATGATGCTATGACTGGAGAAAACATGGATAGGAATATATGGGATATATTTTTACTGTATTTTGCATGTGAGTCCAAGATATCTTCCAATCTCTCTCCCTTCTCCCCTATACACTCTCTCTTTTTTCTCCTCGTTTGTGTGTGTGTGTGTGTACATATGTATGTATTTGCACTCACATGCACACATATGTATGTGTGCACATCATGTGTGTGCAAGTATACTCACCAATTTATTTGTGTGGAGGACCAAGTTTGATTTTGAGTATATTTCTCTACTGCTTTCACAATAAATTTTGAAACAGATCTCCACTGAACCTGATGCTCACAGTTTGTCTTTCAGCAAGCTCTCTCCTATGCTTGTACAAGAGGCACTTTATCTACTGAGGCAGCTATAGCTGCCAGGTCATCTTAAATTAAGAAATTATAGAAAACTATAAAAACTCAAACCTAAAAATACCTTAAAGCATTCGGTGCACAAAAAATCAACTTTCTGAAAGACTGTATACCCTTGACAGCATTGTAGACCAAAACCAGAATATCACATAAGCACTGCATACATATTTACTATGACAATTCTACCTGTTATTCACTTGCCCTTTACAGACCAGCATCACCTTGCTCATGCACTGTGCTTACAGACTACATAGGATGCCTCTTCAAGTCTCCCTAGCACAAATATATTCTCTATGGCTCTGAACCCCCAAAACAGAAGATAGCAATATAATTGTAACAATAAGAAATGGTCTTATTTCGGTGACTATAATCTTTGTAAAAACACTTAACTGAAATCCCACTTGATGTCAAAATGTTGCCTTTGGGTCCACTGCATGGAATGGACAAAGATCAGTGACTTCTGTTCTTTGTTTGTTGTTGTTGTTTGTTGTTGTTGTTGTTGTTGTTGTTATTATTCTCATCATTTGTCTTCTTTTCCTCCAACATGTGTCTAGATTTGCTAGGCTGCTAGAGAGGCAAGAGAGAACAAATGGAAGCAGACAGTGAATTGTTAGGGCCTGAACGTTTCACAGTGGAGCCCACAGAGAGGCAGCAGCAATTCTCAGCATGTGCATAATCAAACTAGTCTGTGTTTGGATTATACTGGATCTCACCTTCTTAAACAGCTGTTGAATACATTTGGGGTTGAAATTAAGACAGAGTTTACAATATTTTGTGAAATGACTTCCCTTTAAAGAAAGCCTTTTTGCTATGTAGCCCAGGCTGCCCTCAAGCTCTTAATCTCAAATTCTGGGATTACAGCAATGCACACCCATGTCAAGCTCACAGGCACTTCTGTGTACTTTCAGAGAATGAGAGCAGCCTGGTATCTCTCTTTGTAAGCACAGTCTCTGCTGAGTGTCACATGCTGCTACTTGTGCTGTAGAACACTACACACTACAGGAGCCCAGGGGCATAAATTCAAGTCTTTGCATAAATATCAAACTTTTTCAGTTTGTTTTTAAATCATGACATATGTTATTTTTAGATAACTGTGTGCTTTTAATCGTGGGTCACAACATGATACGAAGGGCGCACAAATATTGAATTGGGAGTAAGGGAGGAATTTAGCATCAAGTTTCTGAACATACCAAAAAAAAAAAAAAAAAAAAAAAGCTGAGCGTGGTAGCGCACACCCTTAATGCCAGCACTCAGGAGGCAGAGGCAGGTGGATCGCAGTGATTCGAGGCCAGCCTTGTCTACAAAGGGAGTCCAGGACAGCCAAGGGTACACAGAGTACCCTGTCTCGAAAAACCAAAAATAAATAAATAAAGTAATCCAAAGCTTAACCTGTCCTGGATCTAATGTATTTCCAGCATGGTTTGCCCATGGTGCATCATGTAACTTCATTGCATTCTTGCTTCTGAGCACATGACAGCACACTCTGCCCATGCCATCAAAACGTCATCAGTAAATGCTCCTGGAGGACCTCAGCACAGGTTTGATTCTATTAACACAGTGAATTTTGGTGTTTTGACTGTACATGAAAATATTTTTGCTCTTGTAGAAACATAATAGTTTAATGACAGAAAACAGCTTAAATTTTTCTGCCATTCTCCTAAGAATGTTAGCGTCAAACTAAGATGGCTTTTGGATAGCACTGGTACAATAGTTGTTTTTGCTCCATTTATTTATTTATTTAAACACTTTTCATCCCAATCCCAGCCCTCATCCCCCTCTTCCCATTTTCCCCCTCCTCTTCCTCCCAGAGAAGGGGAAGCCCCCAGTTGGTACCAATCCATGCATCTGTCTCCATCAGCTCCTGGATGAAGCCTCTCAGAAGACAGATTTGCTGGACTCCTGTCTACAACCATAGCCGAGTATCATTAACAGTGACAGTGGTCAGCCCTCTCCTGTGGGGTGCGGCTCAAGCTGGGCCAGTCACCGGTTTACCATTCTCTCAATCTGTTTCCTCTTTGTCTGTATACTTATTGTAGACAATACACATTTTAGATTGAAGGCTTTACGTGTGGGTTGGTGTCCTCCTCTCTCCACTGTGAGTCCCATCTGGCTACAGGGCACCCCCACGTTATGCTTCTTAACACCCTTTGCTTGGATTCTCAGCTCAGGTCACTACCATAGACTCCCTGGAGCCTCTCCTGTCCCAGAGATGCACATCACCCCTCTCCCCCACCATGACAGTGCTGCACTGATTTCTGTTCTCTTCTCCTCACTCCCTCCTCTGTTCTTTGCCAACCTGCTCCCCAATTCCGTTATCCTCCCCACCACATTTCCCACCCAGTTCCCTCCCTCCATCTACCTCAGATGTCTATTGTATTTCCTGTTCTGAGTGAGACTCAAGGATCTTCCCTTCAGCCCTCCTTGGTTTCCTTGGGTCTATGGATTATGGAATAGTTATCCCATTCTATACGGCTAATATCTGCTTTTAAGTGAGGACATACCAAGTGTATCATTCTGTATCTGGGTTACCTCACTCAGGAGGATCTTTTCTAGTTCCATCCATTTGCTGGCAAATTTCATGATTTTCTTGTTTTCAATAGCTGAGTAGTATTCCATTATGTAAATATACCACAGTTTCTTTATCAATTCTTCACTTGAAGGACATCTAGGTTGTTTCCAGATGCTGGCTATTAAGAATAAGGCTTAAATAAACATAGTTGAGCAAGTGCCCTTGTGGTAAGGTGGAGCATTTGAGGGGTATATGCCCAGGAGTGGTATAGCTGGGTCTTGAGATAGCTTTATTTCCAATTTTCTGAGAAATCTCCAAAGGATTTCCACAGTGGTTATACAAGTATGCATGCCCACTGGCAATGAAGGAGAGTTCTTGCTCCACATCCTCACCATCAGTTTCCGATGCTTTTTATCTCAGCCATTCTGATAGTTGTAAGAAGACAAAATCTCACAGTTGCTTTGATTTGCATTTCCCTGATGACTAAGGACGTTGGGCATCTCTTTAAGTGCTTCTTGGGATATTTAACAAATGGTGCTGGTCTAACTGGATGTCTACATGTAGATAAATGCAAATAGATCCCTATTACCCTGCACACACTCAAGTCCAAGTAGGTCAAAGACTTCAACATAAAACCAAATACACTAAGTAAATCTATTAAAAGAAAAAGTGGGAAAAAGCCTTGAACTCATTGGCTTGGGAGACAACTTCCTGAACAGAACAATAGCAGCTCAGGCTCTAAGATCAACAATTAACAAGTGGGACCTCCTGAAACTGAAGCAAAGGACACTGTCAGCAAAGCAAGACAACAGCCTACAGATTGGGAAAAGATCTTCACCAACCCCACATCCAACAAAGAGCTAGTATCCAAAATATATAAAGATCTCAAAAAATTAAACACCAACAAACCAAATAACCCAATCAAAAAGCGGGGTACAGAGCTAAACAATGTTTGGTTTCTAAAAGTATTGTTGAAGGAATTTTACTTTGAGATTAAGACAAAATAATAATTTGGAAATAGCCCTAAGTGTCCTTCTGCCAATGTATCTGTGTATTTGTTTGAAGCAGCACTCTCAGCATTGATGATTACAGAATGAAATTATCAGTGAACTCTGAAAAGCATTAAAAGTGCTGTATATCCCTAGAATCACATATTCAGCCAAGATATAACTCTTTATGCAAAATAAATGCATATATCTGCTTCATTAGCATAATAATTCACTTCTCTTTTAATGGGTGACATGTATATATTAGATCATTGTTTACAATTAAATTTCTTAATGATTTATTGTGTGATATTTTTACTTATATATGCACACTATATATTCATATACCTCAGCTGATGTAAAAGCTAGTTACTGAAAAGACTTCCCAAGTGAAAAAACAAAAAAACAGAAAACTCTTCATCAAACAGAACATGCTTGAAAATATTTTACAGAAATAATATCAAATAGTATCAACAAAGATATAAGTGAGAAAATAAGTCATGACTGTAAGGCAACCTACCTTAAAATTTATGTTAGAGATAGCATACACATTATCAACAAGGATATATCAGTATTTTACAATTTTAGATAGACAGTTTTTAAACACATATATTAAAGTCCATGTGTATTTGAGGATGAGGCTGGCATCTGATTCCGCAAAGCCATCAAGGCACATGCATGTGCATGCATGTGTGTGTGTGTGTGTGTGTGCGTGTATGTAACAGACAGCAAATCTTGCTCATGAGATGTGCTGAATTTTTATGATACTTTTTAAAATATTTGTGTACTTTTGATGACCCTGTTAACATGACACTTTTAAAAACAAAACAAATTTCTATAAAATAACATCTTTTCAAACTCTGAGTCAAGGGCTATCCACACAGAAGGCTGAAAACCAGCTAGCTTCTAAAACCTGTCCTCCCGACAACGCTGCTGCACTTTCAAATGTGCTTTGTTGTTTTCTTTTAATTCACTAAAATTAATCTTATAGATGTAGATGCCAGATTCGCATTAATTAAAACTCTACTGTAGAAGCCAGGCTTAATTGCAATCAAATTTGCTTAATTATGCATGGCGAGAGATTCCCAAACGAGAAAGGTTTTAGTAAGGATTTTGGTTTTTCGCATTGACAAAATAAATTGAAATTGTCATTTTTTTGTGTTTTATGTAACACTTGTAAATAATTTGTGGAGCACCTTAAGTCTTCTATGTAAAGCAATGTTATTGCTTAAGTAATTATAACAATCTGCATTTTTCATTGTTAATTGTGGGTGTCAGACTCATTAATTTTAATTTACAGACTGTAATGAAATTAAGAAAATTTTGTGCTGATCTGCTGAAACTTGTCTTACAGGAAGTTGTTTAATACAACTAAAGTTTGGAAAAAGTCAAGCCTCACTGTTGTCGTTGTTGTTTTAACCAATGTAACCATTCCAGAGCGGTTTCTCAGTGCTTGCCTAACTGCAAAAGCTGATAAAGTATGCACAGATGGTTAGATGTTTCAAGTATAGAAGTAACTACCTTTATATTTAATTTAGGATACTATTTTCTGGTTTTAAATATCTGAAAGCTTTCAGAATAAATTTTACATTTTCAATTCTATCTCTCCTGTTGTCTGCACAGAGTATACTGTTGAAAGGGAGAAATTTTCTAAAACAACAGACATAATTACAAGTCAGTCTAATTACTGTTAGATCAATAGATATTTTGTTTGTTACCTAACTTAGAGTTCAACATAGATTACTCATAGTTTCTCAGCCTCACATATCTGTGCTGACTTTTTATAGCTTTAAACATTGCATCTTTAAGCTTGTGTAATATTTCAAATGTGAATGTAAAACAAGTAACTCATTAGGACTTAGTAAAGAGTGCATTTTAAATTAAAAAACTTAAGAACAAGGCTAAAAACCTTATTTTTATGTTAAGACACTGTACCTTGTTCTTGAAGCCCATTTAAACATTAAGTGGTACAATTATTAATGTAAAAAACAATGGAAACAGAAAGTATCTTTCATGCTTATTTAGTTGCAAGTCAACTCTTAAGAGAAATTTGCACAAGAGCTTTCACCTCAATTATTATTCATCTAATTAAAAAAATCCAAAAACAATTAGTGTAATTCTGCTTAAAACCAACCATGAAAGTTAGATTGTTGAAAACACAGTTGTTGAAAGTCTTGAGGAGAAATTCACAAAGCAAAGTTCATTTCATAATTAAGACTAACTTTTAATTACAGCTCTTGCTATAACAACTTACTCTGAAAAAATTAAATAATTCACCAAAGGGTCTTGACCATCCATGCATTCCAGTATCACTAACTACAAGGCCTTGTCAAGAGTCACAGTCATTTATTAATATAGTGGAAGACACAGAGGAAATAATAAATATCAAAATATACTATATATATTCCTAATTCACTCATAAATGAGGAAAAATGCGGCCAAATGTTTAAGAAATCCCTGCTGAAAACTTGTTTTAAAAACTACTTTTACATTTTATATGCCCCAATATTAGTTTCAATGCTGCTCACTTTTGTATTCTTCACTATTGTATTTACCACTATTGTATGGTTTCCCTTCTTAATCTCAACCAATTTTTACCAAGCCCTAAGAACCAAAGTTTTTAGGATTTAATGAAGAATCCTTTGCTCCTGCAGATACAATGCCATGTGTTTGTCTGACATAATTTTCTATTGTTTTGAATGTCCAGGCACAGTTGCAGATAATTTCACTCTCAGAATTTGTTTTCTGTTTTCCTTGGTCTTTAAAATCGTTTCTCTTCACTATAAATGTTTGCTTAACTGTTTTATTCTCTTGCTTCCCTTTATCACTGCTTGTTCCTAATTCCCATGTTTTTCTAGCTACATCTTTACCCCTTTCCTGTCGTTCCTTGGCTCCCACTTTCTCTATTCTGTTCTCTGTCCCCTTTTCATCCTGTCCTCTATGCCCCTGGTTTCACCCAGAGACGCTATTACAGTGATTGATTTACACAGTGCAGAACATTCCATAGGTATCATATTGCTATACAACGTACACATCCCATGCAACAATAAATCTAAAAATAACTAGCAAAAGGAGCCATTTAAGTTGAGAGTTAAAAGTGCTAACAGGGTCAACTGGTACAGTCATTGTGCGGATGGTGGTCTCACTAGCTTGGAGACAAATGGGCACAAGCCAATGGAGCTGGGCACTCATGATGAAATCAGTAATAAATCAGATACAGAGTATAAGCATGAATCAAATTACTATACTCAAATAAGAGCTAGGCGCAGGCTTGAAAGGAAAATATGTCATTTCCTTCCCATTCCCACCATCTCTCTTCCATCCATCTTTCATCTCTCTTACTCGATAGCTGCCTTTCTCATTCTGACCTTATTACTACTTCACTTATTCTATAATTTTCATTAAAAGCAAGATTCATATCAATCTGGAAATACTTCTGCTCCTTACTAAAAATAACACCATGTGTTTTTTTTTAAGTTCTCATTCTAAAAAAAAAAAGTTCTCATTCTATAAATACTCAAGTGTATCATGACTAATACCACTGATAATTCCTAAGTGAAAGCTAGTTGATGATTCAAAAACAAACTGTAAGCAAGGTATAGTGACATCCCTCCCAGCATTGAAGGATGGAGGCAGGAGTATTGGGAATTGAAAGTCATTGTGAGTGAGCACTGCAGGAAACCCTATCTCAAAAATAAAAGGATACCACATCCAGAAGATAATATGTAACCATCCCATCCATTTTAATAAAAACATTCTATTGTTTTCAGCACCCAGCTTCTTTTCCTGGTCCTCTATTTTTCCTAGGCCCAGAAAAGTTCAGTTCAGTGACTACCCTCCACTTGGGTGTAGCCACGAGTTTCTACGCACTAAACAACTTGTGAGACATATTAAGCACAACCTCAAACAACACACCAGAAGTATTGATTTGTGGAAAACAGTAACAGCAGACAGAATACACGACTTGTTCTCTTAGATACTTCGCTCACTTACAGTCAATACTCAAGTCAGCTATAGTGAGAACAGAGTGAAAACTAGGACCTAGAAAATGTCTCTATTATTTTTTAAATTTAACATATTTTACTAATTTATTCATATTACATCTCAGTTGTTATCCCATCCCTTGCATCCTCTCATTCCTCCCTCCCTCCTATTTTCCCCTTACTCCCCTCCCCTATGATTCTGACTGAGGGGGACTTTCTCCCTCTGTATATGCTCATAGGGTATCAAGTCTCTTCTTGGTAGCCTGCTATCCCCTTAACTTGTTTTTATGAGTTTTTGTGGGGTTTTTTGCTGTTGTTGTTGTTGTTGTTGTTTTTGTTTTTTGCAGGAGTAAGGGGTTGGTTTTTTGTTTTGTTTCTGTCAGATAGAAGAGAACAATAACTAATACTAAAGCTCTGGTTTTATTTTGGTTAATATTTCATATGCAATTGGTAGAGATGTGGCAAGGGTGTATCCTAGCTACTATACACCTCTTGATACATCATTCATGTTAATGACTTTTAGAACCATTGAAATCCAGACACTTTACAAACATGTTTGTTTGTTTTAGAGCTTTATGCTTGGGTGCTATATTTTTACATCACTTCAGTTTCTTTCTCTACCCCCGAAGTTTCTCCTCCATCTTCCCCACCTCTTCTCAAATTTATAACTTCTTCATTATTTTTACATACACACACACACGCACACACACATACACACACACACTTTTTAGTGTTGCGAGTATGTGCATTTGTTTAGGACTAACCACTTAAGATTGGATGACGTATCAGAGGACTCGTAACCCCTGAAGAAGTCCTCTCTCTCTCTCTCTCTCTCTCTCTCTCTCTCTCTCTCTCTCTCTGTCTCTCTCTCCCTCTCTCTCCCTCCCTCCCTCTCTCTCTCCTCTCTCTCTCTCTCTCTCTCTCTCTCTCTCTCTCTCTCTCTCTCTCTCTCTCTCTCTCTCTCTCTCTCTTTCCTTAGCCATTAATTACGTGTAGCTCTTTATCTAGGGGTGAGGCTTTATCATATTTCCTCCATCCACGCTGGCATGTCAATTTGTGTTATCATGTGCAAGTCTCATTTAGGCAAGTGTAACTTTACATTTCATGGGTGTAGCTCCCTTGTCTATATGGTCTGTAGAACACCCTGTCTCACGGCAGCTATCTTAGCGCTCTGGGATCTTCCTGAACCCTCTTCTGTGATGTTCCCTAAGCCTTAAGTACAGTGGCTGTAATGTAGATATATTGAGTACCCACAAGCACTTGCTCCCTACATGTTGACAGTTGTAGGTTTCTGTCTGCTACAAAAAGAAGGTTCTTTGATGAGGTGTTAAAGCTGTAGCTGTCTGTGGGAAGATATAAGGATATTTATTTAGAATACAGTTAGAAATTATAGCAATCTAGAAAAACAGCAGTAATAGGTTTCCCTCTAGGATCCGTGGCCCCACCACACTGAAGCACTTGACCATGATTATTTTACACTACCAGGCATGAATTCCCTCCTACTGAGTGGCCCTTAAATCCAATCAGACAGCTATAATACCAAGACGTAAGTGCCACTATTACACTCCAAGAGACTTCTTGCCATACTGGTTGTTGTGGTTCACAGGGTTTACAACTGGGTAGAACAATTGATTAATTTTCTCCGTGGACTACTTGGATAACATCTTCATATACTGTGAGAACTAGGTCTCAGAGAGGAGGCTTTTACGCAAGTTCCAGCTCTATTTTTCTGCATGAGGTGCCTCTGGCAATGCTGTCTTACCTTCAAATTGTGGAAAGCAACCAAAGGCAACAGCAATAGCCAATATTATTTTTGTAGTTTCTTTGACTCCCTTGACCAACAAAGCAAACCAATCTCCTTCTACAGCGTGAAAACTTGGGCATCTAGTAATAATCTGAAACTGGGCTTTTCAGCACCTAAATTTATCACAGTCCCCCTATAATCTGTTCTCCCTAGATCTCAATGGAGTCGTGATCAGCTTGGTATCTCATATATTCTATATTTGTTCCAACAACAAAACTTATGGAGACTACTTTTATAGGACATTTAGGGTATGAATACTTATTTATAACTCTTCTATTCCTTTCATTTTGGATCAGCATCTTCAGTAACAGTCAAATTGGTATTTTGTTTTTGTTTTAAGATTCATTGGTTTATTTTTATGAATCTGAGTGTTCTACCTGCATGTACACCTGCATGCCAGAAGAGGGCATCAGATCACATTGTAGATGGTCATGAGCCACCATGTGGTTGTCAGAAATTGAACTCAGGACCTTTGGAAGAGCAGACAGTGCTCTTAACTGCTGAGCCATCTCTCTAGCCCCCAAATTGGTCCTTTTTAAGTGTTAATTTCAACATCCATTCCAGTCCCAAGTGGTCTTCCTTAAGCACATACATATATGATGAACAACAAATTGACTTAGTAAAGAAGGTGTGAAGGTGTGTGTGTGTGTGTGTGTGTGTGTGTGTGTGTGTGTATAGACAATAATTTTAAAAGAGGCAATAAATTTTAAAAAGGAGGAGAAGAAGGTAAGGAAATGATATAAGAGTGGTACTCATATACAAAATTCTAAAGAAATGAAATTAAAAACTACCCAATTTATGAGTCACTCAAGTGTGCTCTATCTAACTATCTTGGTCATATTCATTTGGTCAAACCTCTTAGACATTTTGGGTTTCAAACTCTATTATACAATTGAATTTTCGCATTTGTTTCAGTCAGTTGGCAATAAGAATATAGCAACAGATCGCATGCATGACGTTATGGGAATACCATCTCTCTCTGCCACAATATCTTTTTGTGATTCTTCCATGCCTTATACTTTTAAATACGGATTGGCTCATCCTGAGATGCCTCACCCCTTGTCATTTCTCCTTAGAAAATTGCCGTATCTTTAATCTCTCGAACGCAGGCATAAGCATATAACTTGATTTGGACATTGAAACAAATATAGAAGTGACAGGTCCTTTAGCCTGGACCAAAACTCAGTCATTCATCAATCCCTACCTCTAAGGATATAAATAAAACATATCAGCATAAACAGAAAGAAGAAGAACACATAAGTGTGCGAGAACCCAGATAATGAGCCATCTTCTTGATTCATCCTCCATCCTTTTGACATCCTTCCTTGGTAGGGAATAAAATGTCTTCAGTCTACTGAACTTGAGCATGGCAGTATGTGTTGCTTTAGCCAATGAAATCTGAGTAGGTGTTACAAATGTCCTCTTAGGAACTAACACATGATTCAGCTGCCTCTCTATCCTGTGCTCAGGACAGGTCGAATTCCTGTGAAGTCTGATCTACCAGTCAGCTTCTCCCTAAGTAATCTAAGCAGAGCTATAGCCGACTCCCATGGATATGTCACATATTGTGAGAATTAGAAACTTACCTTTGTTCTGTAAATCACACAAATGTGGAGATCTCTTTGAACCAGACCATTAGCTGAAAAATGCATCCTTCAGTTTTCAGAGTTTATCAGTAATAAGTGCATGAGCTGGAGATGAGCCAAACTCACAGAAAATGCCTCAATTCTCTTATAGTGTCCTTGGGAGAGTCATCCTCCTGTTACTGAATGTGTCATTTCTCTATTCATCTTCCCATTGGGCCTAGCAATACAGCTCAACATAGAATATTTGCCTGGAATGAACAATATTCTGGATTCAATCACTAGTAGCTAAAAAATAAAAATGTTGTTCATATTTCATTTATCTCAGTTTATTTTCCAGATTATTCAAAATGTCCTCTGAGAACCAGAACAAATAAAAAAAAAACTCATAACTACAAATCTGACATTTTAAGCTTATATTCTGATTCAATTGTGTGGTGAAGCTCACTTCAGCATACAGAACATATTGTTAATTTTTCAGGAATGTTTTAAGTAGCTATTAAAACATGGCTATTATTCAAAATTAAATCAAATATATTTTCAGGTTGTCTTTCCCCCTTATTGGTGATTGATCTTAAGGCCTCCTGTATCTTAGATAAGTACCCTACCACTGCTCTGCATGCCTAATCCTTTTAGTAATATTCTCTCTCTCTCTCTCTCTCTCTCTCTCTCTCTCTCTCTCTCTCTCTCTCTCTCTCCTCTCTCTGTCTCGTAATTTAATTTCAACATTTCTCTTTCTTCTCCCTTATCTTCAAATCTACCCTTCTACTCCTTCCAGCTATCTTTCAAATCCATGCCCTTTTTTTCACTAACTGTTATTCCACGCTTACATGTATTTGCATATACATATATGCCCAAATATAACCTGTTGGTTCCATATAATATTACCTGTATGCTTGTTTTTTAAGGCTTACCTCCCTGACACTAGCTTTCATGGTTCCAGAGGGTACCCTTCCAAAAGAAGGAGGCAGCCAACAGTCCTACCTAGCTATGGTGCCTACAAATCCCACCAATGACTAGCATAGCACAGTGGCCCTATGGGTGCAGCAGTGCCCTGCATACCTTGGCAGTAACCGACATCTTTCTAATGGAACTTAAGATGTTCTCAACAAGAAAAAAGCTATGCCTGCTACTGGACACCTAAGTAACTACAAGCACTTTAGTTAAAACAGCATAATTCCTAATAGAAACCTGTTTCTCCATTCATACATTTGCCCTTTTAGTACATTTTATTTTGTGACAGGGCATCATGAAGTTCCTTTGGCTGGCTTTGAATTAACTTGGTAGAACAGGAAGACCTTCATTTAGAGATTTTCCTGCTATAGCCTCTAGAATAGTATTAATTACAGACCAGGGCCACCGGACATGGCTTAAATTGTATTTTAAAGGCAATAGTAAACACTGACAATAATTCCACTAGGCTTTACTATTATCAACTGACATAGATTAGTCATCTGACACATCTGTGTGATAGAAATGAGAGTGCACAGATAGGTATCACTTTCAAGCTCTGCATTTGGTGATGTACATTGGCGGCTTGAAATCTGGCGTGATACATGACCGACTTATACCACAGACACACTTTAGAGATCAGTGCTTTGGCGTTTCACGTTTTCCAGCGCCCCACTGTACGGGCATAAGAATTAGATCTAAAAGATGTGACGTGTGAGGATGTGCATCTACAAAAGTATATCCCCTCATCTTTCAGGAGATGCCTCCCACATCTCCAGCACAAGTACTTGCCTGAAAGCTACTCTGCCTCTGAAAAGCATGCCTGGCTGTACTGAGAACACTGACATAACAATTAAACTACCTAGGTTGACATAAGTCTGTTAGACCTAATTTACTGATCAGAAAAAAAAAAAAGAGAGAAGATCTGCAGAGGATAAGAGGATATAAAATTTTGCAGGCGAATAAGATGATTGGATTTCCTGACAGGGTTAATTCATCTACAGTATGGGAGAGCTTAGGGATTGTAGGAAGCAAAGGAGCTCTCACTGTATAGGGAGTGTTTACATCTCAGATATCTGTTGCTGTGATTTCAATCTTTTTTTAAAAAGGAAAGCTTTCATAAGCTAATCACCTTCCTTATCTTCATATTCTTGCTAATTAGTAATTATAAATTGCCTATTTTAAAATGAGATCTAGGACACAATGAGAATTTTTAAAAAGTTAAATCAAGCTGGGCTGAATGCCCAGAAAAATTAAAAATTTAGTTTAACACTCCTGGGATTTCTATGTGCCTATCTTATGTGTCTATGGGTGAGTTTATTAGACATAACTAATTGAAAAGAGGAAATATCTGAAAATTAAACCTCAAATAATGCTCGTCAGAGATAAGGAAGTATTTTTTTTTAATCAAAGTTCATTGGACAGAAAGAAGTCTCTAAAGTAACATTATTCAGGTTGTTTTTCTTTTTTGAGAAATACAAGAGAGAAAACTTCCATTACATTCGAAACTAATACCTCAATACAGAAAACTCACACTTAAAATTTAACGTTAAGAAACATGCTTTTAAAAGGAAGTTGAGAATGGGAAAATATGTAGGAAGAATCAATGAAGAGATCAGTAGTAAAAGGGCAAGTCCAATGGGATCACAAGTAGAGATGCACAGAGGGCGAACGCAGAAGAGAACGCACTCTGAGTTAATTTCTAGAGCCGTCTTTAGGCCACAGGCATATGCTAGGCAAGTGATCTCGCTACGTGTTATTTTTAGCTACTTCACTGCATTGGCCACTTTTGGTTTGGGTTTTGGTTTGGTTTGGCTTTTTTTTTTTTAACAGTTTTGCCTAATTATAATGCCCTAACCATTGTACACTGTACAATATATAATCGAATGAATATTGAACTTGGGAAATTTAGAAGCCCCACTTTGAATGAATCATACCCGAAGAGGGAAACATAGGGAATGCACATCCTAGAACTGATTGTCTGTGTTCACACCTGGATACGCCTAATAGATACATCCAAAAAAGAACTCCACCTAAAATAAAATTGGGCATAGTCTTTGCCTTATCATAAAATTTATTGTCTAGTGTATTTTCTATTAGTGTTTATCAAGAAATTGTAAATCCTTTTGATGTAGAATCTCATGCAGGCCAGGTTAGCCTCAAACCTGGTTTAACCAAGGTTGACCTTGAATTTATGATTTTTTTTTTTGCTGTCACCTCCCCAGTATTGAAGTCATAAACATGCCCTATTGTACTTTATTTTTAATTAAAAATAAATTTTCTTTTATACAATATATTCTGATTACGTCTCCTCCTAGTCCCTCTACACTTTTTCACCATTCCAACTCCACACTCTCTTTCTCTTAAAAAAAAAAAAAAAAAGGAAAGCAAATATCCTATTTAAGCAACAATGGGACTAAACTCACACCTTCATGTCTGTATGCAAACACTCTACAGACTGAACTACCATTTCAGCCAACTGTGTGATTTTATCTAGATTTGTATTACCATTATCTACGTTCTGGGTGGTTTTTCCTAATGCTGCTTTGACTCAGTTTGAGGCACTGCCTGGGGGGCTATCTTTGCTTGAGTACTCTATTAAATCCACACAATACCTTGCCCTTATGGTGGGTCTTTCAGGATCACCAATGTTTTATTGGCCCAAGAGCCACGTACCAACCAGACAGAGTTTCTTTTTCCCAGAACACATAATATTATTAAAATAAGTTAATCCTCACTGATTCAGGAAAATCTAGATAGCTGCATCCATCTACCACACATAACTAAGCTTTTATGTCACCATAATGCTACCTGCCCCTTTCTCTCCCTTGGGGCCATAACAAAATGGTCTGCCTATCTGAGAGTAATTGGATTATAGTCTGCCAACTAAAGAATCTGCAAATCTCATCAAAGAGTGATCATAGGTAGAAACCAATTAAGGTGTAAAAGATACAATGACATTATCCATATTTATATACACATTGACCTATATGCAGATATGTGCCAATATTAAAATCTCAGGTCTTGTCAACTGAGGTGATTACAGAGGTCATGTTCTGTTGACATTGTCTCTCAGTATTGTTTTTTCCTTGTAGCCATTAATCAGGATGGAGCTCTGAAAGGATGAACATTACAAGTAGAGTCACAAATTAGCCTGCATTCTGTGGTGTAGCTATGACCTCCACAATCTATCTTTAATCTCTTAAAACCCACCTTAATCTTCAAAGATCCCTAGAGTCAAAGAAGCATTTGGGTCTATTCTACGAGCCAGAGCTGCATATTCATTAACAAGGGTGAGGTAAGGCAACTATTATTTTTTAAACCCTCTTAATCTCCTTGAGCTTTAGTTCCTCATCTGTAAAACCTGAATAATGTCCCTGGGTCATTAGAGTAATAGAGATGACAAATGAACAGCAGTTAGTCTAGTTCTTGAAGCAGTCATCCTTAATTCATGGCAGCTATACTGTCAAAATAAAACTTCTGCTACTGCAGGTAACGTAAGCTTTCAAGGTATCTTTCATGGCTACTTATTTCTTCATTCAGCCTGGGTAATTCACTCCAGTTTGCTCTGCTTACCACCTCCTGGTATAATGTGAAGGGAAATGTTGACACCCGCTTCTTCCAGTTCAAGCAGCTCTACCTGTTCTCAAGGTCTTGCTTTCTTTTTTCTTCTCTCTCTCTCTTTCTCTCTCTCTCTCTCTCTCTCTCTCTCTCTCTCTCTCTCTCTCTCTCTCTCTCTCTCTCTCTCTCTCTCTCTTGTGATGTTGGAAATTTTTAAAATTATTTTATTCTTTTTTTACTTTTACATATACATTTATAATATTATATATAATAAACTACATACAGCAAAAAGGACTATGAAACAATTAGGAATTATATAAATGTTACATTCATAGTGTTTTGCCTATTTGTATTTGGCAACCTTGGAGAACATCTTTCCTATGAAAGCAAGAAAGGCCTTGCTTTCTTAAATCCCTTTATCCTCCATTCCTTAGCAACGCATCCAATCATTTTGCACAATCACTCAGATACACAGTAGGCAGGACAGGCTCGTATCTGCTCCTTGTGTTCCCAGGCACCTCTGAATGTGTCATTCTTGCTCTCACTGCTGAGCGTTGTCTACCTTGCATGTCTCTCCTGTCTGAGATGCCCTTAAAAGAAAACTTTCCAACCTTCAAACCAGTTCAGTTATATGCCTTTCATGTGGATTTCTTATCTCTTCAAGGTTACCTCTACTTTACTCCTTTCTTCTCTGTATATTGTCATATTTTGATACCTTAAAGTCTTGAAATGTATTTTATGCCTTGAAAATTAGAAACATGGTTAAGGTAGAAATGATCACTTTGTTGTTGTTGTTGATAATTTGATGCCAAAACCTTTTATTTAAAAAAAAAAAGAAAGAAAGAAAATCTGTCTGAAACAACAAGCCTAAAATAAAACTTGGCATTGATGGAGGACTTCTTTTGCGTCCTGCACACCCCTTTATACTTCATCATTGCCCCCCAAAAGCTGTCGGGGTGGTTATGAATTGTTGCCATTTATAGTTGAGGGCTCTGAAGCTTATAGACCTTGAGTCATGGCCCCAAGTCCACAGCATCAGTCAGTAGGCAGCCACCTAATGGGCCTGCCTCTGTCTGAAGTTTCCCCAAGGACACATAGGGTCTTTTTTTTTTTTTTCACTCCCTTGAAGAACCCAAGTTCATTGATATTGCTCTCTTGATTCCTCCCTTTTGAGATCTTCCTCCAAACGTTGGTCACAGCCTCCTTAGAGCTGAGATCTTTAATGCCCCATGCTCTCTTCAGGGAGACCATTCTTGGCCACCTGAGCTACAATGGTCCTCACTTGCCGCACATCACCTTACTTGAACATCTAATAACTCGGAAAAAGGTCTGAGATTCTATGATTGTGCATTATCTATGAAAAAAAGTATAAGCCCCTACCATCTCAGAATTCTATATCTCACACTTAGATCAAGTGAAAATAGAGTTTTTATTTCTGTTGTGAAATAGTGATTCTTAAAATTACTAAGCTAAGTTACAGAAGTAGTTAACAGCACCCAGCTTTAAAGGACCAGTAACATTTTATTCATTGTTATTGTGCTTAACATTTTCCTACTTGCAGCTGAATAAGGAGTGAAATTCAGTAAGAAGAGAGAGTAATATTGGCTGTGTCATATGACTGGACCACATTACAGTTTTTCAACTCCCACTTCTGAATTCTTTACCCCGAATTTACAGAGCCAGAGAGAAAACAACTGTTCTCTCTAAGAGTTTACTTTTCTAAATAGATCTGGGGGCTCTCTGTGCCACTCAAAAGTCATGTGCTAAAGGGATTTCTGGTCTACTGTGGCAATACATTTTAGAAAACACATGTCATGAAACAGTTAAACATCAGCTAAATTGTGTACATAAAAAGAGAGAGAGAGAGAGAGAGAGAGAGAGAGAGAGAGAGAGAGAGAGAGAGAGAGAGAGAGAACACTCTAAAGTGGACGCAGTTAATGGCTCTGTTTTAAAAGCGAAATCTAACTATAGGCACATGCACAGTGAGACACGCGCATCCATCAAGCTTAGAAAAAGACTTCAGCTCTGAGTATTGACAAGCGGCACAGTGGCAGTGCTGTGGATAATGGAGCAGCGCTGCTCCTGGAGTGACGTTTTAGCTGGGACTTCACTGATGTGTGCAAGGTTGCCAGAGAGGAAACAGTGGATCAAAAATGCCTGCATTTCTGGGACTCATAGGAGATTGGTTTTTCCTAAACGCATTATACTGAATTTTCCTAGAAGTCGAGGTTTTTCTAATTTTACCTTTAGACAATTCTATTTTGCAATCTCTCCAATGGGAGAGTTACTTATATAATCTTTTTTTTTTTTAATCTTGCCTCACTGACAACTACCTACAACCAACAACTTCTTCCCTGACAACTAACCCAATTCTGAACCAACTCCTCTTCCTGGATATGTACCCACGTGAATCCAGGAAAAATAAAAAACAAACAAACAAAAACCCAGGAACTTGCAAATTTAAATATATAAATGGCAAATATGTTCATGCTAAGGCTTGTTTCACATATTCTAAAAGGTTTCAGATGTAAGATTATATTATGTCTTCTGTAACACTGTATTCTGTCACTGTAGAGTGACTTATCGTCTTGAATTTTTAAATGTCTGGATTAGACCTTTCAAGTGTCTATTTACTCCCTTCAAAGGTGTGAACCTGTGGGAAGAATATAGGTGAGTCACTACAAACACTTAATTAATACTGCAGCTTTAAACTGTTTTCATGGAGTGCAGTTAACTGCTCCACTCTGGCTCTCAAAAGCCAGAACAGAAACATGTAATAAAATCAGCAGGACGTGGAGAATATCGCAATGAACAACACTTAGAAAACCTAAAATATGAAGAAACTGTGTTACATTTACACAATGGAATATTACTCAGCTATCAAAAACAAGAACATCTTGAACTTTGCAGGCAAATGGATGGAACTAGAAATGATCTTTTTGAGTGAGATAACCAGACCCAGAAAAACACGTACGGTATTTACTTACTTATAATTAGGTATTAGCCCAACATAGATGTCCTCTGAGAGTCTCTACTAAGGGGGATCAGGACAGATGCTGGGACTCAACTCTAGGCAGAGCACTGAGTATGGTATGGAAGAATGGGGAGATGGAAGGACCCTGAACCCTCTGGGACCGTCAAGGATCCGGACCCAGGGTGGCCTGCACAAACTGCTTGTACCAACCAAGGACAAGGCACGCAGTAAACCTAAACTCCCTGTTCAGATTTAGCCAATGGAGCGCTCATTCCCTGTGGTTGTGGGGAGAGCAGGGACTGCCTCTCATATAAATTCTGATGCCTCCTCCTCCCCCTGCCCCCATTTGATCACTTCCCTGTGGTGGGGAGGTCTGGTGGCATATGAAGGAAGGGAAGCGGGCTATCCAGATGAGATCTGATGTGCTGTGGTCATATGGTGGGGGAGGAGGTCCCTGTCTGCCAAAGGGTGGTGTGTGTGTGTGTGTGTGTGTGTGTGTGTGTGTGTGTGTGTGTGTGTGTGTAATAGGGTAGAAGAGGGAGGGAGGGCAGGAATGTGAAGATACAAGCGAGGGGATAACATTCAGGGTGTAATCTGAATAAATTATAATAAATTAAAAATAAATAAAATAGAGATCCAAAAAAGAATGTACCATGGCTGAAAACACAGCTCCCTGACTGTTGGGTGCCTTCTCTTCGCAGCTCTCTCCTACTCAGAGAATATTCTGACCCCCCCAGCTGGTCGGCAGCCGAGGTTTTCATGTGTTAGAATTTTAAAAATCTGATACTAGCAGGGTTTTTTTTTGTTTTGTTTTTGTTTTTTGTTTGTTTGTTTGTTTGTTTTTTCTCTCACTCAGCTACAAAGATCCTCCCAAGGAGAAAGTTTTTAGGTTGAATATTTTGAAAAGTCTTCCTGGAAGTAAGAACTGATACCCAGGAAGAGGCAAAAGTTTGAACCTGCTGTCCGGAGCAGGAAGGGAACCACACTAGTAAAGATGCTTGTTTGATGGTTTCAAGGAAAGGTCTGACAAGGCTGGAAAGACCAGGGGGAACACACTGCTGAGTGGAGCTCTGTCCTCTAATGCTGCAATAAGATGATTGGGTCCCCTCTCCCTCCCAAAAACATGCATCCTGAAATCATATACCCCAGTATTTAAAATAACCTAGAAACGGGGTCTTTATGAGAGTAACCAGGTTAAAATGAAGTCATTAGAGTGGGTCCTAATTAAATATCACTGGCGTCCTCTGCAAGCCACATACTACATCCTCCTAGGCCTCAAAGCGAATCTGCTCTGCCTTTGCTTCCTCCCTGACTTCCAGCCTCCAGGAAGCATGCATCGTGCACTTTCTGACCGTGGGACACCCAGCCTATGACACATTGCGGCACTTAGCAAGCTCATGCATACACCGTGAGTGTAAAAGCCTGTTCCACCGTCACAATAATCTGGGAAAATTTACAAAGCACATTAGTTCTTTTGGTGCCAGGAAGTTGCTATATGAACTACAAAGCTTTAGAATTCTGGATATTGGCAAGAACATGCTGATTTAAGCTAATAATTGAGATGCCCTGTCCTCCTTACTTCACACTGGACATAAGAACATTTCACAAACTTCTCCATATTCTTCCCCTTTCCAAGCTCTTCCATTTGTGAAACGACATGTGTGTGGGACGAACAGTCTGTGTTTCAGACTAGCTCTGACTTGGCTCTCCTAAGTTGCTTACATTCTCTGAGATGCACTGTTATGGCACACAAGACCAAAGGTCTGAACATTACTGTAAGGGCTCCAGTAGGCAAATCTGTATCAGAGCCTACTCTGAATTGGCCAAGTGCTATAGCAAGTAAGCAAATGGACCACAGGGGAACAGATAGACATTTAAACACTAAAAATTAAAGTATTTAATATCATGCACAGGGACAGAAAGATGGCTCGGTGGGTAAAGATGCTTGTGACCAAGCCTGATCATCTGAGTCCCATCCATCCACAGGACCCACACTGTGGAAAGATTCCCACAAATTATCCACTGACATTCATGCATACAGTGACACTTTCCCTAGTACACATGGACACACACACACACACACATACACACACACACACAAATTATGAAGTATGATAATTTTAAGCTGTATAAAGGTCTGAGTGTTTGTGTTCTTTCAAATATTCCACATTGAGACCAAACCCCTCAAAGTGATAATTTAGGAGCTGTGACCTTGTGGTAGTGACAAAGTCATGAAGGTAGTGGCCTGGTAAGTCACACTAATGTCTTCCTTCTCAAAAGAAGGCCCCTCCCATCAGGAGAAAGCAGAAGTAGAAAACACAGGCAATGAGGGTGTGAGTCAGTGGATAGGAAAGTTGCTGAAACCTTAATCTGGAACTCTTAGCTTCTGGAACTGAAAACTACACTTTTGTTATTTTTTAACTTTGCCTGATTGACAAACCCTCTGTTCTACAGTGGTGTCCTGACTGCTTGTGGGAGTTACCAACAAATACCTGATGTGACCTAAGACCCACTCCATGAGATTGAACCCATACAGAACAGTGTTTGGGTAATGAATCTGAGACTAGATAGCCCAGAGAACTAGAGTAAAAACTAAATACTGCTGATATATATTATATAGGAGATATATATATATATATTCCTGATGAGATTCTGCTATACTCAAAGATCATTTCCTTGCTTAACCATCATCAGAGAAGCTTCCTCCTGCAGCAAATGGGAACAAATACAAAGATCCACAGCCAGACATCATGACAAGAGTGAGAGACCTTGAACATTCAACTCTAAATGGGGCATCTCCATCAAATCCATCCTCTCAGGGCTTAGGGGAGGAGGCAGGAGGAGGGCAAGCCAAAGGTGATGGAGACAACAACAAAAACAAGGCCCTTTAAATCTCATAACGGAAAGAGAGTAAGACAAAGGTGACAGAGGACATCAAGAAAACAAAACCCTCTAAATCAACGTGATCAATGCTCATATGAACCCACAGCATACACAGGGCCTCCATGGGTCTGCACCAGGTCCTCTGCATAAATAATATGGCTTCAGGTTTAGTGTTTTTATAGGATTTCTGAGAGCCAGAATGAGTGTATCTCTGATGCTTGGGCTCTTTTCTCTCTGTTTGTTTGTTTTCTCCAACTCCAATTTTATTTTTGTTTTCTCTTATTATATTTTATTTTGTTATTATCTTTCAGATGTCTGTTTTTCAATGACAGAAAGAGGGTGGAATCGGTTGGGGGAAAAAGGAGGAAAAAACGGTAAGAGGACAGGAAAGGGAAACTATAATCAAGATATATTTTGTGTGTGTGAAAAAAAATTTATTTTCAATAAAAGAAAAAAGGAAATATTTAAAAGGAAGAATAAAAAAGCAAACAAACAATAAACTTCACAGGCTAAGGTCTTTTGTTGTTGAGGCTTGACTAGACTAAGATGCTGTATGTAAAGGTTGTCTGGCTCCTGATTTGAACAAACTATAAAAAGATCTTTAAATAAGGATTGGGGAATTGCAGATGATACTAGGTGGTGTTAACAGCATGGTTTCTTACCTTTTTGTGTGTGTGCAGTTAGGGCGCCACTTTTCCCACTGCCAACACCACCACAAGTCCTCGTGTGTTACAGGAACACTGACATGTTAGATGAGCCAAAGTTTGCTGTAACATACTCCATAAAAAACAAACGAGGGTTGACTCGCCTATACTTCAGGAAGGTGAGGTTAATTGTAGAAGTTAGGGAATAAATACTGGAAAGATTGAATTGTGTTATTCTATTTGTATACCTATTTCAAATTTACCAAGATAAAACATTTAAATGTTTTAAATGTTTTCAGTAAAAATTTACCAGATGCAAGTTTTATTCTCCTCGAGTGAGCTATTTTTGAGCCAAAGAGTACCTTCCTAGTTCTGGCGAATGAAACAGAAAGATCTTTCCCCAAGCCAGGTTTGGGTTTAACACATGACACTGTTGTCACCAAGAACTGAGTAAGGACTTCATTGCCCTCCAAAATCTTTCAAGTACTCTTGTGGAAAAAAAAATTTTTTCAAAATAAAGTATATGGGAAAGTACAATCTAGGTATAAGACTGTTGTCATGTATGTACTAGAAATTTTAATATTTTTGAAGATAACATAGAAAAGTAGGCATGAGCCGTGTCTACGGAGAGAGTTGTGCCCTTTCTCTCTGATGAAGGAGAAACTTCAGCAGAACGAGCAGAAGCACTGCAGACAAGCTGTGGCGTTAATAAGTGATACCTTATGCCAAGCAAATGTAACAGATAGAAAGAAGAAATTGGGCTGGAGAGGTGGCTCAGAGGTTAAGAGTATGTCTGCTCGAAATGAAAAGGGAGACATAACAACAGACACCGAAGAAATACAAAGAATCGTAAGGACCTACTTCAAAGACATTTATGCCACAAAATTTGAAAATTTAAGGGAAATGGACAAATTTCTCGACCGATTCCATTTACCAAAATTGAACCAAGACCAGATAAACAAATTAAATAGCCCTATTTCGCCTATAGAAATAGAAGCAACCATTGATAGTCTTCCAACCAAAAAAAGCCCAGGGCCAGATGGTTTCAGCGCAGAATTCTACCAGTCCTTCAAAGAGGAGCTAATACCGATACTATTCAAGCTATTCCGAAAGATAGAAATGGATGGAATATTACCAAACTCCTTTTATGAGGCCACAGTCACATTGATACCTAAACCCCACAAAGACCCAACAAAAAAAGAGAATTTCAGACCAATTTCTCTTATGAACATTGATGCAAAAATACTCAACAAAATACTCGCAAAGCGAATACAACAGCATATCAAAGACATCATTCACCATGACCAGGTAGGCTTCATTCCAGGAATGCAGGGATGGTTTAACATACGGAAATCCATCAATGTAATCCACCATATAAACAAACTGAAAGAGAAAAACCATATGATCATCTCTTTAGATGCAGAAAAAGCATTTGACAAAATCCAACACCCATTTATGTTTAAAGTTCTGGAGAGATCGGGAATACAAGGCACTTTTCTAAACACAATAAAGGCTATATATAGCAAACCAATAGCCAACATTAAATTAAATGGAGAGATACTCAAGGAAATCCCTCTAAAATCAGGGACCAGACAAGGCTGCCCACTTTCCCCATACCTCTTTAATATAGTTCTTGAAGTTCTAGCCAGAGCAATAAGACATCAAAAGGAGATCAAGGGGATCCAAATGGGAAAGGAAGAAGTAAAATTATCCCTATTTGCAGATGATATGATAGTGTATATAAGTGACCCCCAAAATTCCACCAGAGAACTCCTACAGCTGATAAACACCTTCAGCAAATTGGCAGGATACAAAATAAACTCAAAAAAGTCAGTAGCTTTCCTATATACAAATGACAAACAGGCAGAGGAAGAAATTAGAAAAATTACTCCCTTCACGATAGCCACAAGCAATATAAAATATCTAGGAATAACCCTAACCAAGCAAGTGAAGGATTTATTTGAAAAAAACTTTAAACCTCTGAAGAAAGAGATTGAAAATGACATCAGAAGATGGCGGGATCTACCATGTTCGTGGATTGGAAGAATCAACATAGTAAAAATGGCCATCTTACCAAAAGCAATTTACAGATTCAATGCAATCCCTATCAGAATACCTACTAAATATTTTGTAGATATTGAAAGAACAATTCTCAACTTCATATGGAGAAACAAAAAGCCCAGAATAGCAAAAACAATCCTTTACAATAAAAGATCCGCTGGAGGAATCTCCATACCTGATCTCAAGCTGTACTATAGAGCAACAGTAATTAAAACAGCATGGTACTGGCACAGCAATAGGCTAGTGGATCAATGGAATCGAACTGAAGACCCAGAGATGAATCCACACACATTTGCTCACCTGATTTTCGACAAAGAAGCCAAATCCATTCAATGGAAAAACGACAGCATCTTCAACAAATGGTGCTGGTCTAACTGGATGTCTACATGTAGAAAAATGCAATTAGACCCCTATTTGTCACCATGCACAAAACTCAAGTCCAAGTGGATTAAAGACCTCAACTTAAAACCACAGACATTAACCCAGTTAGAGGAAAAAGTGGGGAAGAGTCTGGAACTCATAGGCACAGGAGACAACTTCCTGAACAGAACACCAACAGCCCAGGCCTTAACATCAACAATTAATAAATGGGACCTCATGAGGCTGAGAAGCTTCTGTAAGGCTGGTGACACTGTCAAGAGAACAAAGCGACAGCCTACAGACTGGGAAAAGATCATCACCGACTCTTCATCTGACAAAGGTCTAATATCCAAAATATATAAAGAACTTAAGAAATTAAACACCACCAAACCAAATAACCCAATAGAGAAATGGGGCGCAGAGCTAAACAGAGAATTCTCAACAGAGGAATATCAAATGGCTGAGAAACACTTAAAGAAATGCTCGACCTCCTTAGTCATCAGAGAAATGCAAATCAAAACGACACTGAGATTCCATCTTACACCCATCAGAATGGCTAAGATCAATAACTCAACTGACACCTCATGCTGGCGAGGGTGTGGAGAAAGAGGAACACTCCTGCATTGCTGGTGGGAATGCAAACTAGTACAACCACTTTGGAAAGCTATCTGGTGCTTTCTCAGAAAAATGGGAATAGGGCTTCCTCAAGACCCAGCTATTCCACTCCTTGGAATATACCCAGAGGATGTACTACCACACAACAGGGACATATGCTCAACCATGTTCATAGCTGCCTTATTCATAATAGCCAGAACTTGGAAACAACCTACGTGTCCCTCAACAGAAGAATGGATAAAGAAACTGTGGTACATTTACACTATGGAATACTACTCAGCTATTAAAAACAAGGAATTTCCAAAATTTGTGGACAAATGGATTGAACTAGAAATTGTCATAATGAGTGAGTTCACACAGAAGCAAAAAGAGCTAAATGGTATATACTCACTTATATCGAGACACTAGCCCAAGGTGTACGTCCCCATGAAAAACTGTACCTACCAGAATAATGGGTAAGAGGGGAGGACATCCTATTGAATCTTTAGGTGTGAGAAGCCTGGGAGAAAGAGGAAATGGAAGGATCCAGTGGGTCCTGGAAAACTACAGGCGAGTCTGGGCCCTGGGGTCCTCCGCAAACTGTGGCAACAGCCAAGGAAAAAATAGGCAGTAAAAACCTTGAACCCCTACCCGGACTAGCCGATGGACATTCTCCACTGTTGAGTGGAGAAGAAGATCTAACTCTCACACAAACTCTGGTGCCCCATATTTGATCATGTCCCTTGGATGGAGATGCCTGGTGGCACTCAGAGGAAAGATAATAGGTCACCAAGGAGAGACTTGATACCGTATGAGCATATTCAGGGGGAGGAGATCCCCCTCAGACACAGACATAGGGGAGGGGAGTAGGGGGGGGAAGTGGGAGGAAGGGAGGGATGGGAGGATACATGGGATGGGCTAACAACTGAGATGTAATATGTATAAATTAATAAAAATGTATTAAAAAAAAAATAAAATAAAATGGAAATGCTTACAGTAAAAAAAAAAAAAAAAAAAAAAAAAAAAAAAAAAAAGAGTATGTCTGCTCTTCCAAAGGTCCTGAGTTCAATTCCCAGCAGGACATTGTGGCTCACAACCATATATAATGAGATCTAGTGCCCTCTTCTGGCCTGTAGGGGTACATGCAAGCAGAACACTGTATAAATAGTAAATAAATAAATCTTTAAAAATAAGAAGAAATTACTTTTTAAATGCCACAGTAGTGCAAAGCTTTAACATGTTTCTTTCAGCTTTTGATTGACAACACTGACAAAAATGTTACTTAGTGGATGATGTATATGATTTAATCTGCACTGATATCAAATCCTGTATTCTATCAGTAGAAAGCTTGTGCTCTTCCTATTTGGCTTCCTTGTAAAATTTTAAATTGTTATGAGGATAACAAAAATTAGGGCACAAAATTCAAAAAGAAATTTAATTTAAAAAAATGTACTTTCTCTGACCACAATACAAACCAACAGAAATAATCAATTAAAAACTAAGTAAGAATTCAGCTATATAATAAATAAGAAACTATCATAATAATTATCAGAATGAAAATGACATTTAAACAATTGTATCTGAGGCTGCTGACACAAACCTTAAACCTCTGATACTTAGGAGGCTGAGACAGGTGGACTACAAGTTCAAAGCCTGACTGAACTACTCAGTGAATTCAAGGTCACTGTGGGAAACTTAAAGAGACCCTGTTCCTACATAAAATTCAAAAATGGATCTGTGGGAAAACATAACTCTAGGATGTATAAAGCCAAAATTTAATCCCTAATACAACAAAAAGTGTGTGTGCGTGTGTGTGTATACATAAACACGTGAATTATAATGAACAAATATTCATAAGAGTATCATAATCTTAAATTTTTCTACTACTAAATGAGAAATAATGAAAATAGGTGAACTATGTGACAAAATCGGAAAACTAGAAAATAAAAGCAAAAGAAATAATGAGATGTGCTGAAAGTGGTTATGCAAGCCTTTAATGCTAGCACTGAGGAAGCAGAGGCAGGTGGATCTCTGTCAGGTCTGGATCAGCCTGGTCTACATAGTGAGATCCAGGACAGCCAGGACTACATAGAGAAACTATCACCAAAAGTAAGAGAACAGAAAGAAATGAGACGTGACCTTATTTTTTTTAAACAACAAAACCAATTAATCTGAATACATAAAATAATGAAAGCTTTAAATAAGAGCAAGATTTGGGTCTCTAAAAAGATACCTTAATTTAATATGTGGTAAATCTAAGACATACATATATAAGTGTACCACTTACCTCCTTAAGGGACACTTCATTCCTATATGTGTTTGAAAGCCTAGTTTAAAAAGCATTAAAGAGTTGAGACAGGACCACAATTTCTGTCATAATGTTATCATTACAAAATAAAAGACAACCCAGGAAAATAAAACCAATGCTCAAACTCATTTAGAATATAAATGAAAAATATTATAAAAGAAACAAACACCATTTTAAAATTAAGAGTAGCTTTAAAAAAATTTTTTATTAATTTATTCTTGTTACATCTCAATGGTTATCCCATCCTTTGTATCCTCCCATTCTTCCCTCCCTCCCATTTTCCCCTTATTCCCCTCCCCTATGACTGTTCCTGAGGGGGATTACCTTCTCCTGTATATGCTCATAGAGTAGCTTTTAATTTCTTGTGTTTAATATGTCTTCCGGCAAACTCAGAGTTCAGCAGTACTTAGTATGGATTCTTTCAATAGTGCAAAGATGGCTTGGTGTAAAGTTCAGCAGTAGAATCCATCATATGACTATGACAATAGATAAAAGTCATATGTTCATCTCAAAAGTACCCAAAAGAGACTGAACAAAATCCAGTATTATACAACTATACCTAATTAAAATAGGACAGAAGTTTTCTAATAGAAATCCAAATCCATCACAAACTAATATCCTGGACCCTGTTGAGTGACAGGGAGCGAAGTTATCACTGCTAGAATAAAAATGATACAAAATGCCTGTCAATATTCTGGAAGTAGAAATTACAGTGCAGTTACTAAACAAGTAAAAAATATGAAAATCATCCATAAGGTGGCCAACCTATTGTTATGATCATTTGGACTGTTCAAGAGAAAGAGCTCATCACAACTCTTAAGGAAACCCAAAAACCCGAGCAATTACAGCACAATTGTATCGATGGCACAGTTCCTGTCTCAATAGCAACAATCCTTGGAAATCTGAAAAGTGTGATGGTGTCATTAACCATAAAACCAAAATCCAAATCTGTGAGGAAATAAATATATTGATGTCACATGATATATTCATGAGGAAAATTAAAAACCTTTCCAGAGACACACAGAATAGGATAAATAAATTGTGACGCCATGGTTCTATTATGAAGTCTAAATAAACTAGAGAATTTGTGTATAATTTAACATAGCAGTTAAATTGTGCAAGCATTGGAGATGAGACATTGGGAAAGTTATTGAACCTCTCTGGGTTTGTTTATTCAGTGCTAAAATTGTCATAAAAGGATATGTATCCTGTAGAACTGATGAGGAGATAAATAAAACAGTGTGTTCAAGGTCCCTGGCACTGTGTGTGGTCTCTGGTAAGATTTAATAGTGCTAGCTCTTTTAATTATTATGGTTGTAGGCTGAGCCAAGGATCTTAAACATTCTCTGTGAGGGTTTGGGTAGTGATATCTTAGTTTTCCAACCACATATTTCTTTCTTCTATTCTTTACTCAACAGCATTAACAGCCTATTAAACTTGTGTCTACACAAATATATATATATATATATATATATATATATATATAACACATATATAACACACATATATGGATATGTATATATACATATACATATGTAAAACATTTGTATCTATATAAAACACTGGCCAGATTTTGACATGTGAGGTATAGATGCTAACTGACTTACTAAAATGGTAAAATAACAATAATAATGACACTAATAATAAGAGAAATGTAAGCTAAGTGCAAATTATTTGTAAAATTTTTTCTTAAAAAATGATAAAGTATTTATGAGGAAGCAAGGAAATGATCATGTTCCTACTTTGTGAACTTATGGCTGGTGGGTAGCTTGAAGTGTGCATTTTTCCTCACCTAAAGATTTTATTTATCAAGTGATTGCCTAATAATATAACCGGTCACATGAATACATGTGTAGGTGAAGATATGTGTAATATTGAATAAAATCAGTGATTAATTAAATATCTAATGAAAGAATTAAATTGCATACTTCTACTCAATACAATAACATGGAAAATAATAATGGAAATTATTCAACTTTTTTATATGACCATGTCCCCTGGAGGGGGAGACCTGGTGGCACTCAGAGGAAGGACAGCAGGTTACCAAGAAGAGACTTGATACCCTATGAACATATACAGGGGGAGGTAATCCCCCTCAGGAACAATCATAGGGGAGGGGAATAAGGGGAAAATGGGAGGGAGGGAAGAATGGGAGGATACAAGGGATGGGATAACCATTGAGATGTAACAAGAATAAATTAATGAAGGAGAAAAAAAGAAAGAAAGAAAATCAGAACACTCAGGGAGCCCATGGGTAAGTCAGACAAGGGAGTCAGTGTAAACACTATAAAATACCAATCTGAAGTGGCCATGTCATTGAATAAAGGACGGTGTGTAGCATTAGATAACAGAGGAAGAAGAAACATGCACACAAGAGACAGTGGCACTTATTAGGAAGAAATTCCTTCATTTATAGAGATGTCTTAGAATCCATTTTAAATACAACAGTTCAGCACAGTTGCCCTTCTGACCTTTTCAATTCTTATATGGTTTTTAAAGATAACTCAGTCAGTCCAAGCCAGTACAAATACTTGGAATTCATTTTTGCTATGCTTTTCTTTTTTTTTCCTTTTTTTTATTAATTTATTCTTGTTACATCTCAATGGTTATCCCATCCCTTGTATTCTCCCATTCTTCTCTCCCTCCCATTTTCCCCTTATTCCCCTCCCCTATGACTGTTCCTGAGGGGTATTAACTCCCCCTGTATATGCTCATAGGGTATCAAGTCTCTTCTTGGTAACCTGATATCCTTCCTCTGAGTGCCACCAGGTCTCCCCCTGCAGGGGACATGGTCAAAGGTGAGGCACCAGAGTATGTGAGAAAGTAATATCCCACTCTCCACTCTACTGTGGAGAGTGTTCTGTCCATTGGCTAGATCTGGGTAGGGGTTTAAAGTTTACCGCCTGTATTGTCCTTGGCTGGTGCCATAGTTTGAGCGGGACCCCTGGGCCCAAATCTGCCTATCATAATGTTCTACTTGTAGGTTTCTAGGACCCTCTGGGTACTTCTACTTTGCCATTCTCCCATGCTTCTCTCATCTAGCGTCCCACTAGAATGTCCTCCCCTCTGTCTCAGTTTCCTGGTGAGTGAAGGCTTTGTGGGACATGCCCCTTGGGCTAATATGCAGATATACCATTTGAGTCTTTCTGCTTCTGGGTTAACTCACTCATTATGATCATTTCTAGTTCAATCCATTTATCCACAAATTTCGGGAATTCCTTGTTTTTAATAGCTGAATAGTATTCCATAGTGTATATGTACCACAGTTTCTTTATCCATTCTTCTACTGATGGACACTTAGGCTGTTTCCATGTTCTGGCTATTATGAATAAGGCTGCTATGAACATGGTTGAGCAAATTTTCCTGTTGTGTGCTGGAGCATCTTCTGGGTATATTCCAAGGAGTGGAATAGCTGGGTCTTGAGGAAGCCCTATTCCTATTTTTCTGAGATAGCACCAGATAGATTTCCAAAGTGGCTGTACTAGTTTGCATTCCCACCAGCAATGAAGGAGTGTTCCTCTCTCCCCACATCCTCGCCAAGAGAGAGGAACACTCCTTCATTGCTATGCTTTTCTAAGTGAAATTCTCTCTCCCTCTTTCTTTCATGCTCACTCACTTGCTCTCGCTGTGTGTGTGTGTGTGTGTGTGTGTGTGTGTGTGTGTGTGTGTGTTTGTGTTTGAGACTAGCTCTTGCACTGTAACCCAGGCTGCCATGGATCACTTGTCAATCCTCCCAGGCCAGGTCCCCAAATATTGGAATTGCGAGAGTTGGCCACCATACCTGGCCTTAATTTCTTTGCAAGTTCTGGCAATGTATATTCAGAACTTTGGATGTAGCAAAAAGTTTTTCATGGCTGGAAAAATCTGATAAGGAAATTTTATTTTCAACTACTGTAAATAGGTCACTGAGGTTTTGGTATCACGTCTTTGGCCTGCAGTGCAAGTATGACTCCCAATTCCCTCACAATACTTCTTCTAAGCCTTCCCCGTTCAGCAGCCCTCGCTTTAGAACACAAAACATGTAAGGAATTGCTCAATGGACTCAAGCCATTTAGTATAGTAGTGTTCTATTTTTCCAAGGAAATTGCTAGGACTTTCACCACTAGCTTCCAGGGAGATTGAAATAGCTAATGGAGTGTCTGTTCAGTGTTTGGACTAAAGGCAACATGATTAACTAAACCATCTTCAATGCAATACATCCATGTAAAGAAAGCATAATTTTACAGAAATCTACATTCAGATGTTATCAGTGAGCTTAATCACATTAAAGATCTTCCAGCATTTATGTCTTAATAGGCCCCTTTGAACCAATGCCTTGCCCTGAATAATTATATAAAACCACTGCTGTAATTTTCCATTGAGCTGCTCTATTATTTCATTCTTTTTAAAAATCATTTCTTTCCCAAATCCCTCTCCTTGTTCTTTTTCAAATGCATAATATCCTTTTTCATTAAAGAGCACACCAATGTGTTATCCAGTACCAATGGTCAGCCCTAAAAATGCCCATATATCTAATACTGTAGAAAATAAGCAGGTTGTACTTATGTATTTAGGAACACACACACACACACACACACACACACACACACACACACACACACACACACCACTTCTTTTTTTTAAACACCTCATAGTTGTCAATCCATCTTGAGTTTCCTCCTTGCAATTTCCTTGTAGCCTTTCTTTACCTCTCTGTCCATGTGCATTCGTAGAAACAGCATCATTTTGGCACACAGAGAGGTGTTGCTGTTTTGGATTCTCTCAGCTAAAACAGCAAATTCATCTCAGATGAGTTAAATAAGCAATGTCTCACAAGATGAAGAACAGGAATGCTGGAGCCGTGAGAGGCATAAAGTGGAGGAAAGCAGAGAGGATGACAGGAGATTCCCCTAAAAGGAAAGACAGGATGCGCAATGAGCAAATGCAAGTGACAACGCTGCGAGACCTTTCGTACGATTCTTTGATGAGCAATCATATGCGTGACCTTCAGAGGAATCCTACCTGTTTCATGATTTGTTGACAGGCCACTGTGTGACATTTTGACTAAAGGACTTAGTTACATTGTGAAAAGAGGAAGGTACCCTTTAGGTAAAGAATATAAACAAATGTCTTCAACTCAGACATTTTTGAAAGAGCTCAGGAGACCCTTCCTAAAGTGCAGGAGGGTGACATCCACAGCCATTTAAAAAAGGCAGAGGTTTCGGGCCCCAAGAGCTCGATAGTAAGTTATTTTTTCAGGTTTATATGGGAAAGTACAATGGATACCAATCGATCATTCATAGAATCAGGGCAGGAAAGCCATCATCCAGGGAGAGAACCATCAACAGGCAAACAGTTTTAAATTTTGAACTGCATATTTTCTTTCAAATATATAAAAACACATTTGAAATTTTATTCAAGAATAAAGATTAGTGAGAGGGGGTGTGATAACGCCACCCCTCTTTACTGTGGTGCCCTGCTTTAAAGCCACAGCTTAAGAAAAATCAGACTATGGGACAGAGATTGAAATCTCCCAGGAGGAAGTTATAGAGCATCTTGAGAAAAATTAAGTGTTTCTAGAGCAGCAGAAGTGGGCGACATTTCCCAGTTAACTCTAGGAAAACAAAGAAATGCGTGCTAGGAACAAAAATGCTAATAGGTTTTGCATACAACAGAGTAATCTCTTTTGGCCTTGAACAGCTAGCTGTTAGCAGTTCCTTCAAAGTCACTAACTTGCAGTCAGCTGAAAATTCCTTCCTAGCAGCTAAGTGCCTGCTACAGGTGTCTGGGGGTTGCGGGGGAGAGGTGAGTTTCACATCATAGGCATGCATTAGAGGGGTGAAATGAAGAAGATTTTCAGATTGTCGAATGCTAATGAAGTGTCTTAGACCATGTTGTGCGGGTGTGGTCTTGTGTCTTTCTTCTGCAAAGGAAAGTGCCCTCGCTGGGTGATTCCACCCAGCACATAAACATCTCAATGAATCATCAGGTCCTATAACAGAAGCATCCTGGATATTTATGAATGAGATGACCTAATGGGTATCTCAAGGTCTCCTGCTAAATATTTTATCTTATATAAAAGGAAATTCATTAAAAGTATGGAAGGCATTCTTTTATTAGAAATGTTGGATAATTGCTATCAGAAAGAGATATGTATTTCAAATGATTTAAGTTTGCTTATTGCTCCTTGTAAGCCAAAAGCCGTAGGCAGCTTAGAGTTCCGTGATATCACAAGTCAGTAGGCTACTGCAGTCACAGACTTCTCAAACACAGACCAGGCTCAGAACAGAAAGCCACAAAAGTTTCTGGCTCTGCTTATACTAGAAAAGAGATTAAAAAAAATTTTTTTTTGCCAAACCAATTCCATTATTAAAGTAAAAACTATTTTCAGACAGCATTTTTAGTGAACATGGTAAATAGACTTCCTTGTGGGTTTCAACAATAGTATGTGCATTTATAGCATTCAAATATGAATTAAAGTATAAATTTATGATGTAAGTCATGTAAATTAACCATTATTTTCTCTGATTCAAATATCAGCCTGCTGAAGTTATGCCAAAACTGATCTGAAATGAATGAGTTTGTATAAGGTGTACATAGCACTAACAAGAGTGCTGTCATAAAATATGTCTGAACTTCCTATTTCATTTCACTATTAAAACTATAATTTTTTTCTACCTTTCACCCTTTACAGTCACTTCACTTCACCCTCCAACCAACACCATCACCTCCTTTCTCTGAGGCTGACATACTTATGACTTTTTACAGTCTTTTTGGTAACAATCATTTAGCAAAATATTAATTGTGCTATTTCTTTGCTTGGTAAGATCGACCCCACTTTCCCTTCTCTGTCCTTCTCTTACTTATCCTTTGCTGTACATTGTAAGATTTGCAGGAATATTTGTAAAGTGACGATGAATGACCTCTTGCTTCAACATATAACACCATGTCTTGCATCCTATAAAATGGTTTTGCAAAAGCTTTTTAAAAATGTTGTCGTTGTTCTAAAAAGTGAGTTTCAATATTAAATAGAACAGAGATTGAGGGAATGTCCAACCAATGCCTGACCCAACATGAGACTCACCCCATGGAAGAGAACCAACCTCTGACACTATTAATGATACTCTGCTATGCTCACAGACAGGAGCCTAGTACTGCTGTCCCTGAGAGGCTCCACCCACGAGTGGATCCAAACAGATGTGGAGACCCACAGCCAAACACTGGGCAAAGCATATAGAGTCTTGTAGGAAAGTCAGGGGATGAATAGAAGGACCCTGAGGTGACAGGAGCCCGAGAAGAAGACTAACAGAGCCAACTAACGAGGGCCCATAAGGGCTTGCAGAGACTGAAGCACCAACCAAGGACCATGGATAGACTGGACCCAGGCCCTCTACACAGATGTAGCAGCTGGGCAGCTCAGGCTTCATGTGGGTCCCTTAGTAAGGGGAGGGAAGCTGTGTCTGACATGGACTCTGTTGCCTGCTCTTTGATCACTCCCCAGACGTGGAAGGGATGCCTCACCAAGCCACAGAGGAAGAGGACATGCTCAGTTCTGATGCAACATGATGAGCTGGGGTGGTTGGGTAGGAGAACTCTCTTTTTCTGAGGAATAGAGGAGGTGGCGAGAGGGAGGGAGGGAGGGTGATACCAGGAAGAGAGGGGAAAGGGGCCTATGATCAGAATGTAAAGTAAATAAACAAATAAACCTCTTTTAAGTTAATAACATAAAACGTTGCTTGTAAAGTGAGTTTAAAACATCGACTTCTCATTGAAGCTCTGGCAGGTGTCTGCAAAGACTTAATCAAACTGATGAGCTAGGAGCTGGAGGAAGGGAGGCGGGAGATAGCAAGGCAGTGGGGTATAAGAAACACGTTGGCAATCTTTCAGAGGTGCTGTGCCAAATTTTCCCCTTTCCACTGCCTCCCAAGGTCTGATGTAGGGCAACACCAGCTTGGAGAGATGGAAGTGGGTGAGAAATTGTCACAGATGCTTCACCCACTCACTGTGCCCCTACGGAGGCCACTGTGGTCTGATAGAGTACTGATAAACCTCTCAGCATAGGAATGCCAAGCACATGAAGAATGAAATCTTGACAAGCCTTAGACTCCTAGAATGACCAGTGTCCATATTTTCCTTTGAATGTGGGAGCATTCTAAAAGCCAGACTCAATCATCAGGTAGGCAAAAACAGGGAATTTGACTGACAGCCACTAGAAAGGAAAGATACCAACTGTCCAACAGGCTCATGCCCTCATATTCTGCCTATGCCATCACAAAATATCTTTAACATGAAAAGCAAATGACATTTAAGAAGGTGTAGGAAAAGTTGTATATTAAAAAAAAAAATCAAATCAAACAAAGAGAAACAGACATGGCAATAAATGGTTTTAAAACCAAACATTTCAGATCAAGTTATGAGATACAGTTGTGTGTTACATGGTATTTAAAGCTGTAAAAATGGGGGAGGTCTCATAAAAAAAAGTACTAGTAATTTATTCATCAACAGTTCCAATCTGAATTTAAGAACACAATAGAATATTGGAAACTTCACATTAACCTCCAAAGTAGCAAGGCGGCTCTAGTGGAACTTCAATCTGATGTCATAAATATCACAATGTGAGTATAAGAACACTGAAAATTCCTCTAGCTTTCTGAGGATGAAGGAAAATAAAACAAAATTATTATTCAGTAACAATGATAAGTAGTTGCAGAAATAAGTATAAATATGTGCTTTTTCTCATGAATTCTTTGGAAAGAAAAAAATCTTTTTCCAGAATAGCTAACATAAAATTTCAAGATCCAAAGATCTTGGGCATATACACAAAGCCCACAGATTTTAATCCACAAAGTTCTGATTAGAAATCTCTGTTGCAGCTAGAAATATCAGCTGCCTTTAGAATAATAGGAAGGGCATAGGCATTCTCCATAGGTATTCCCCTAAGGGTACAATGTGATGGAAAGTTAATTAATTAATTAATTAATAATAATAATAATAATAATAATAATAATAATAATAAATCTGTGTCTGCTGGAAGTTTGCTTTGAGTGGACCATATTATAGCAGTCAAATCAGTAGCAGGCAAAGGTGTCCATTCACCAGCCTCTAGAACTTGTTTGTGTTCTTACTCTGCAAAGGAGAATTAACACTTCAGACAGAATTAAGCCTTCTAATTGGCTAATACTGATGCACCGACATTATCCTGGGTCATACAAACAGAACAAATGCAATCACAGGGGTTTTCCAAAGTGAAAAAAAATGGTATCAGGTAAGGCAATGTCAGGACGATCTATTGTGAGAAAGGCTGGACCTGACAGTGCTGCTTTTGAAGATGGAGAGGGTCACAAGCCAATGAGTTCACGCGGCCCATGGAGTCTGAGAAAGGTACGGAGACAAATTCTCCACAGCACCTCCAAAAAGAACAATGGGCCACCAGCATCTCCACAGTGGTCCCATGAGACACATGTCAAATATCTGCTCTTCTGGATTATATAATGGTAAGTTTATGCTGTTGTGAGCCAGTATGATTCCAGTCACGCATTTCTTCTACATAGGAAACTAAAACAATAGACATGAGGAAGTGACGTCAAAGTGAAAAAAAAAGTCCTTTTGCTGCTAGTCTGAGAAGCAAGAAAGATACGTTTATTTATTTGTTTCTGTTCTTGTTGCTATGACAAAAACAGTTCAAGAAAAGAAGCTTTTTAAATTTTAATTTATTTTTTAAAATTTATTCACTGCATGACTTAAATCCCAGTACTTGGGAAGAAGAGGCAGGCAGATTTGAGGGTTCGAGGCAACCCTGGACTACCAATTAAGTCCTGGACAGCCAGGGCTCTTATGACACAGAGAAACCCTGTCTCAAAAAAAAAAAATTGTTTTACCTCCCAATCATAACCCCCTCCCTCATTTACTCTGGCCCAATCCTGCTCACCCCCATTCTCCTCCTCTGAGAAGGGGAGCCCTGCTCCCCTAACAACTGACCCTAGCCTATCAAGTCTCATCAGGACTGCCTCTATCCTCTTCCTCTGTGGCATGGTAGGGCACCCCACCAAGGGGGACGTGATCAAAGTCCCCGCTAGAGTTCATGGCAGAGACAACCCCTGCTCCACTTAATAGAAGACCCTATGGAGACAGAGCTACCTATCGGCTACAACTGAGTCGCAGGGATGGGGGGAGGGAACCTAGGTTCTCTCATGGTCTTTGTTTGGTGCATTAGTCCCCTCAGGGCTCCCCTGGGCCCAGAATTGTGGGTTCTGTAGGTCTTCTTCTGGAGCTCCTGTCTCCCTGTCCCCCTTCTCCTTCTATCCCCCCACTTATCCATAGGACTTCCTGCACTCTGCCCAAAGTTTGGCTGTAAGCCTCCGGTTCTCCTATGATCCTTTGCCAGGTGGAGTCTTTGAAAGGACAACTATGGTAGGCTCCGTCCTGTTTCTTCTCTTCAACAGCTTCCGGTGTCCACTCTTTTTCCCTTGTGAATGAGATTTGACCATCCTCCTTATGGTCCTCCTTGTTACCTAGCTTCTTTTAGGTCTGTGGATTGTAATATGGCTATGCTGTATTATATGGCTAATAGTCGCTTAGAAGTGAGTATATACCACAGTGCATCACACGGTGGGGAAGTCGTGGTGGCAGGAGGATGGGTGTGAGCAATGGCCTTCAATGTACTTTCTCCTTTTAACTCAAATGCTCCAGAGCCCTTCCACCACGGGATGATGACACTCATACTCAGAGTGGGGATTCTCTGTTCGAATAAACCTCCCTGGAAACATATGCATAGGCGTGCCCACACCCACAGGTATGTTTCCATGGTGATTCTAAATCTCATCAGGTTGACAATGAAGATTGACCATCACAGTATATAACTTTCTCTAAGCAGGGTTCAAAGCAAGTAAAGCAGATCAATGTTCCGGAACTCGAGAAGCCCATTTATTTGAAAGGAAAATACAAAATAAGGAAGTAAATAAATCTAAGGTAAATCAATAACACACTTCAATAAGCACCTATCACACACTGATGGCTGTGACTCAAGGTCAAGTGCATGAGATCAGTGTGTTGATGAGACAGTTCCTCCTGTACCTTCCACAGAAAACGTGTGGTCTCCTTTTGATGGCAGAATATAAAACACACCTTTGGCTACTGTATTCTACACCTATTCACGAGAAGGAATTTTACTAAATGGAAATTACTAGAAGTCTGACTACAATAGGAATCACAGCAGCTTCCCTCACAAAAGAATGTATCTCCCATAAACTAAAATAAAGTCTCCCTAAAATTATTTTCTGTATTTCTCTGACCAGGATTCTTCACACAACAGTCTGCTTTGAATCTTTCCAACTTGAAACGCGTAGAATGGGCGCTAATAAGAAAAAACAAAAAACATATTTCTTTTCCAAAAATCCATAGACAAACACTCAGTGTCAAGGACAGATTTTTTTCCCTGTAAGTTTTGAGGACCACCTACAACAGCCATGACAGCTGTGCTAATCGAAAAAGCAAACGAGGCCACAAAGGACTGTTCTTTGACCATGTAATCAATTTTCCACTCAATGCATTGTTCATTCTTGGAGACTTTAATGCCAGAATTGATTTTAACAGCCATTATAGAAATACTTAAGTCAAAGGGCTTGCAACCTTTTTTAGCATGACCAATGGAATTTTTTAAATAGATATGTGAATAAATCATTGAGTATGATTCATATGCTTTTTTAAAAAGGTTCTTTGAGTCACTGTCCAGACACATTCTTTATAAGTAGTCAAGTGGACTAAGTCAAATCCTATATTGAGAAACAGTGCATTAGCTCTGTTTATGCTTATAAAATCACATTTGAAACCATTTTCAAACCATTTGTATATGATTTCAGAAGCTCCCAGAGAAGCCAATAGATAATCAGTTAGTATATAATAGATGATCACTATTCAACATGAAACCCAAGGAAGAAGTCGTGTAAGCAGTACTGACAATAAAAAAGTGACCTTAACGTGCATATAAGACGGACATAGAAAGCCCCAGGGATAAGGAGAGATCATGAAGAAATAAGTCAAGGTTACCAAGTTAGCAGTCATTCCATACAGAAGGAAATGCTGAAGCAGTTAATTAAAAGTCTTTGTGTAGTCTTTAAGTACTCAGAATGATGTAAACTGAGATCCTTTGCTACTCATTCTGATAAGAGATGTTGTGGTATTCTATGCCTGAAAGCAGGTTTGTATGTGAAATGAAATCTAAGTTATAGTTGATATAGAGAAAGAGTTGGAAATCGACGTGTTCACAGGCATTTTACATGAGGAAGGTTTTGCTATGTGAAAGGACAGCTTTCAGACTGTGTCCTGTTGTAGATAAATCTCTGATCACTGTCTGTTTAAATCACAGCAAAGATAAGATCCCCCAGTAAGAAACTGTTCTGTGAAGAATGTTATAATCAAATTAATATTTGACTAAAATAATACAGATTCTCAGTCATATGAGTGGATCATATTAGGGCCCCTCTGTCTTACTCAATTATATTCATAGCTTCCTGAAAAACATGCACCTGATACTCTGTGATGTATTTAAGCTCAAACATTTTCTCTATAGTACATAAGTTTGTGTGATATACATTATTGTCCACAGAGTGAACGGTGTCATTACAGTTCAAACCAGCATCCATCAAAATGGCCTGTGCAGTGCCTACTCTAAGAAAACGTCCTTGTGTATTGTGAGGTGTGCTAGTGGCACAGATATGACATCTATCTTAATATCAGCATCTTTATACAACATTCTGCATGTACGATGGTCTTTAATCCCATTTCCAGGTCGCAAGTAGAAATAAAGACAATGGACAAAGAATTATGTCTTTGTCTTAGTTAAGATTTCTACTGCTGTGATGAAACACCATGGCCAAAAGCAAGTTGAGGAGGAAGGGGTTTATTTGGTTTATACTTTCACATTATAGTCCATTATTGAAGGAAGTCAGGACAGTAACTCAAGCAAGGTGGGAACCTGGAGGCAAGAGCTGATGGAGAGGCCATGGAGGAGTGCTGCTTACTGGCTTGCTTCTTGTGGCTTGCTCACCTTTTATTTTTGTGTATACACACACACACACACACACACACACACACACACACACACACGACTACTAGCTCAGGGATAGCATTACCCACAATGGGTTGTGCCCTCCCTCACCAACTATTAAGAAAATGCCCTATAGATAAAACTTATAGAGGCATTTTCTTAATTGAGGCTCTCCATTTAGGATAACTTTAGGTAGCCAGCAGTCTTTTTCTTATCTTTGCCAATGTGAGTGTTGAATATCATCCAATCATCTTTAGATAAATGTACCATCTTTAAGTGTTCCTTAAAAATAGAAACAAGACAGAAAAGATTTTTAGTTTAGTTCTAGAAAAACCACAGTTTGTTACATAACAGGAGCATAGTCTCATGAGTATAAAAAAAGTATATTTATTAATTTAATACTCAATCAAAACTCCAAAGTTCGATTCACTTAAGGATTTACATCTGATCTTGTGAACGCTGCTGATAGGAAAAGCTCTTTAAAGTCATTTATAGAAGACACTGAATGAAAATATTAAGGAAGAATGTAGTTGTAAGTTTCTCTTTGAAGATGGAGAAAATAAATCAGCTTTATTGAGAACATTAGGTTATTAAGAGATATGAATATAAAGATCTATTTAAGCATGCATTAAAAGTGGCATCACACTCCTCACAGGGCCCCCTGTGACTAGGATAACAATCTCAAACTGAAAACTTTTATTGGTGATTTAAAGTCTTATTCCTGGTTCTCTAAACAAAGGGCATGCAGACACTGTCTTAACCTTCTTTGAGGACTAGTGTGGCCTTCAAAAGTCAAACATGTAAACTTTTCAAGCAATATGCTCTTTGTTCACTGTCACTATCTTCCTTGATGTCAGAGTATAATTTGGACTCCATTTACAGAATATTAAATGAGTTTAGCCTTGTCTCTAATAACAGCATTTAAAACTAGCAGATCACTGCTGTGTCTCAACAGCAGTCATGCATATCTCTGCATTGGGTGATACATTTTGCACAAAATTGACCGCCTATTCCTTTGATATCACTTTTAAAATTATCTGTAAAGTCAAACTTATGTTTGGCTTTAGTAAATTTTGGATACTTAAGGATGTGGATTCAAGATAACTAAGAACAAGTTCTCAAGAAGATTTTTAGGCAGGTGTTAGACTTCAGTTGTCTGACTTTCAAATATACATGATTCCTTGACTAAGTTAATTATGAGAAAATACAATCATTAATGATATATGAATAATATTTAAGTGTTCTTAGACTTTTCTATAAGCAGGCATATGCAAAATTGTCCCTTTGACGAATTAGATAGTAAAGCATCTCATGCGTTGTTGGTGATGATGATGATGATGAGGAGGAGGAGGAGAAGGAGGAGGAGGAGGAGGAGGATGGAAGTACAGCTGCTGTTAAAAAGGGGGGAACAATTGTGAAGGTATAAACACAATTCCACTGACCTTTAATGTACACTTCAAGGATGCTCTCTGCAATTTCTTCCCTAGAGTAAGCAAATCTTGGAGATTAGATTACTCTAGCACAAGCCTAACCTCAATTACTTAAGACCTCAAGTTCAAGAATAACACTTTTGATGCTTCCTGCATCGTAACACTTTCAAAACATAATATTTTGAACCTTTACAGATTTAATCCTTAAAAATCATAGCTGTGAAAACTGAAGAAGCTGCCATCATACAATCTCAAAGCTCTTAATTAGTACAGCTGCTGATAGAGCTTCTGAGTCTATGCTCATGACCGCAGGACCTTGGTGACTTAGAGAAACAGAATATCATTCTTTCTTTGGAATGTAAATATATCTTCTGTTTTAGCATACACAAGTAATAAATATTGGTTAGTCTCCAAAAGATGCTATAGCTATTGAAAAACTTCATTCAAAATTATTTCCCTCACCCCATGGACACCAGGGACAAGTTCACCTCTAGCATCCTTCATCCGTGGCACAGAAAAGGCTTAAAAACATCTTATATTTGTCCTACATAATTTTGGCTTTTGAAAGAAATAGTATTTACTAGTCTATGACTCAACCACAAATAGAAGTCAAACGCAAATAAGTTTCTGTCCTTGTAAATTCATGCATTAGTTTTCATCTAGGAAAAAAACTAAGATATTTGTTCCTTTCCCCTTTTTATAACCCCACCTTGAACTGATTCTTTTTTTAATTTTATATTCTACTCTGTATTGGGGAATTATCATTTTCCAGGTTAGAGTTATCTGCATCTTATTAAAACAGAACGTCTTACCTTTCCTCTTTCTGACCAGACTGATCTTGGTTGGCTAAAAGGCCAGAAAAACAAATAGACATAGCAAACAACTGCAGGTAGAATAAAAGTAGTTTAAATCAGTAGGAAGCAGCACTCTTTGAGACAGGCAGCATTAGCAATGTAAAAACTCACTTGGTTTTAAGAAACTATGATGGACAACACCCTGTTGTGCAAGTGCAGCCAGCAAGGCCCCTCTGATCTGGACAGCACCTCCACACTCTCCTTCCTCCTCCTTAAATTCTCACAGAGAACTCTCTCTTTCTGTATCTTACATCTCTCAAGTAAGCTTTCCCCTTATGTCTTCCTCCATTATTCTCAGTCCATGAGATACAGGGAATAGCAAGTCAAGGCATGAAGACCCCAAGAGCAAAACATGAACATGTATTTAGCCATACAGTTAGCATTAGTTGACACCAGAATATTAAAATTTTTGTAAAGAAAGAAGCCAAGAAAAGAAGAAGAAGAAGAAGAAGAAGAAGAAGAAGAAGAAGAAGAAGAAGAAGAAGAAGAAGAAGAAGAAGAAGAAGAAGCCAAGTGTGACAACGCAAACCCACTCCACCCCCAAGGAAGAAGGATACTGGGAAATTCTACCAGCTGGGATGCTCCACCTACTAGACAAGTCAAGCCAGCAAGAGAGACTGGGAGCTCTATACAGCTGCCCAGCATAGTAGTGCCACCTTGAACAATAGCACTGAGTCATACAGGAAGAGTGACAGCCTAGCAAGGCCAGAAGGCCATTGCTGAACTTAGCTGGATTCCTCTCTGTTTCATCATTCCTTCTCGGGAAAGACTTATGGCACTAATCAGAATCCAATTTTCATTTCTTCCAAGTAACAAAACTTGAATAAAAGTGAAAGAAAACTAGTTCTCAGCTCTACATAAAATAATTGGCTACACCTGGTTTAAAAGATTGAAGAGGAATATTGTTTTTATTTTTTTCTTTATTAATTTATTCTTGTTACATCTCAATGGTTATCCCCTCCCTTGTATCCTCCCATTCTTCCCTCCCTCCCATTTTCCCCTTATTCCCCTCCCCTATGACTGTTCCTGAGGGGGATTACCTCCCCCTGTATATGTTCATAGGGTATCAAGTCTCTTCTTGGTAACCTACTGTCCTTCCTCTGAGTGCCACCAGGTCTCACCCTCCAGGGGACATGGTCAAAGGTGAGGCACCAGAGTATGTGAGAAAGTAATATCCCACTCTCCACTCTACTGTGGAGAGTGTTCTGTCCATTGTCTACCAGGAAACTGAGACAGAAGGGAGGACATTCTAGTGGGACTCTAGATGAGAGAATCATGGGAGAATGGCAAAGTAGAAGGATCCAGAGGGTCCTAGAAGCCTACAAGTAGAACATTATGATAGGCAGATTTGGGCACAGGGGTCCCGCTCAAACTAAGGCACCAGCCAAGGACAATACAGGCGGTAAACCTTAAACCCCTACCCAGATCTAGACAATGGAATATTGTTTTTAAATCCAAATTATTTGTCTAACAAAATAGAAGATTCTAGTAGAAATGTTGGGAGAAACTTTTTCCTCTTTTGTTGAAAATGTATTTTTCCTTATATAATATATCCTGATCATAGTTTCCCCTCTCTTGCTCCTCCCTCTTCCTCCCCACCTGTCCTCTAATCCAGATCTACCTCCTTCCTATTGCTCATTAGAATAAAAAACTTGTAGGGAGGAAAAATAAAACAAACAAACAGAAGGAAAACAACCCAAGAAAAGGCACAAGAAACATAGACACAGACCCACTCGTTCCCACACTCAAAGATCCCATAAAAACACAAAACTGTAACCTATAATTTATACACAGAGGACATATAAGATTTAAAATGGGAGAAAAATAACTAAATAACTAAATATATAAGCAATAATATAAGAGAAGTAAAACAAAAACAAACAATAGAAAGGAGCAAGCCCTGACACTACATTATGAGACAAGGACGTTTCGAGATGCCATTGCGCTCATTTTCTGTTGACCATCCATTGCTGGGAATTCAGCCTGCCCTTCAGAGTAGTTTGTTACCCCAGTGAGATCCCCTCGGAAAAAATAAAATTTCATTTTCAAGTGGTTATCAATTGCATATTGCTTCTGGGTTAGGGATGAGGACATGTGTCCACTTCCTCTTTCAGCTCTAGGACCCCATCTGGTGCAAACCTGTATAAGCCCTGTGAGTGTTGCCTCAGACTCACATAGATCCTGTTGACTTAGAGAGTTCAGTTTCCCTGGTGTCCTCCATCGCTCTGGGCTCTTTACCCTCTGCTTCCTCTCCCACAGGGTTTCCTGAGCCCTGCAGTGAGGGATTTATAGACATTCCAGTTAGAGCCGAGTATTCCAATGTCTCTTATTTTCTGCATAACGTCTGGCTGGAGTCTCTGTATCTGTTCCCATCTGCTGCAGGAGGAAGCTTCTCTAATGATGAGCATGATGCTGACCTATGGGTGCAGCAGAGTGTCAGTAAAGAGTCATTTGATTGCTAAGTTCCTTTGGTAGAATGGCAGCTTTTGGTTTCATCCTTTATCTCTGAGTTATCTAATCTCAGGTTCTTGGTCCTTGAAGCAGGGTAGAACTTGAGTTCCATCTCACAAAATGAGCTTTTGGTCAAATCAAATGTCTGTTGATTACTCTCAGAAGTTTGTGCCACCATTACACTAGCACATTTTTGCGGGAATGACACTGTTTAGATTGACTGGCTTGTAGCTGGGTGACATTTACATTTATCATTTGGTAGCATACTGAATACCGGCCTGTACCAAAGATGCTGGCCCACAGGGGTAAAGGCTCCATGTAGGAATCAGATCAACTTCTCCATGTTCCATGAGTTATGTAGGTGTTGCCTTCAGCGATAGATCCTTGCTGTCGGTTTGTGGAGAGAACCAATGTCTTGGCAACAGCATGGGATCCCTTTGGTCAACAACCTCCATTACTCCTGTGAATGGAAGCTTCACAGGGAGAATGGGGGAAGCTCTATCTCCTCCATTATTTTGTGATTTCATTTAGATTGCATGTGTGTGTGTGTGTGTGTGTGTAAGCTTCTACTGTGTGTCAGATTTCCATACTACCCATCAAATGGCCCTTAACTTTGCCTATCTTTTCCTCTGCTCCCTCCCTCCTTCTCTTTCCTTACCCTTCCCACTTGATCTTCCCATTCCACCAATCCTTTCATAATTATTCAATTTCCTAGAGAGACCTGTCTGCCCCCAACGCCACCACCAGTCCCTTGCTCTATGCCTAACCTCTGTAGTTCTATAGTCTGTAGTTTTGTTGTCATTGACTTACCAGATAATATCTACATATAAGAAAATATATACCACGTTTATCTTTCTGTGTCTGGGACTGGAAGTTCTCTTGGGATGATTTTTTTTTCTAGTTTCATCCATTTGCCTGCAAATTTCATGATTTCATTTTTTGACGGCTGGGTGATATTCCATTGTGTAAATGTAGCATACGTTCTTTATGCATTCACCCACTGACAGACATCTAGATTGTTTGCAATTTCTTGTTATCATGAATAGAGCACCAGTGAACATGGTTGGACAAATGTCTCTGTGGTACGATGAAGTATCCCTTGGATATATGCCCAAGAGTGGTATACCTGGATCTTAGGTAAATCAATTCCCATTCTACTGAAGAACCACCACACTGATTTCCATGGTGGCTTTGCAGAGTTTGCACTCCCACCAGCAGTGGGTGAATATTCTCCTTAATTCACGTTCTTGCCAGCATGAGCTGTACTGATTTTATTGATCTTGACCATTCTGACTGGTGTAAGATGAAATCTCAAAGCAGTTTTGATTTGCATTTCTCTGATGACTAAGGATACTGAAAATTTCTTGTTTCTCAGACATTTGAGTTTCCTCCTTTGAGGATTCCCTGTTCAGATCTGTATCCCATGTTTAAATTTGGTTCTTTTCTTGGTATCCAGTTTTATGAATTTTTAAAATATATTTTGGATATTAGCCTTCTATTAGCTGTGGACTTGCTAAAAATAATTTCCCATTCTGCAGACTATCACTTAGTCCAAATGAGGGTGTCCTTTGCTATATAGAAGCTTTTCAGTTTCATGAGGTTCTGTTTATTAACTATTGACCTTAGTGTCTGTGCCATCTGTGTTCTGTTCAGAAAGTCTTCTGCTGTGTCAACAATTTCAAAGGTATTACCTACTTTCTCTGCTACCATGTCCAGGGTATCTCACTTTATGTTGAAATCTTTGATTATTGAGTTTCATTCAGGAATATATGTATATTCATATATTCATATATATTAATATATATGATTCTTTTACATGAAGCCATCTAATTTGACTAGCACAATTTGTTAAAGATAACAATCTTTTGTCTAGGAAAGATTCCCAGCTTCTTTAAAATAAAAAATATCAGGTGTTTATACATATATAGATTTATGCCTGGGCCTTCAATTTAATTCCATTGATCAACCTGTCTGTTTTTGTGTAAATACCATGCTGTTTTTATTACTATAGCTCTGTAATATAAATGAGGTCGGGGACAATGGCACCTCTAGCAGGTTTTTATTTTTCAGGATTGTTTAAAATATCCTATTTTGTTTTCTGTTGCCATATGAAACTGAAAATTATCCTTTCAAGTTCTGTAAAGAAATATGTTAGAGTTTTCATAGGGAATGCATTGAATCTGTAGACTGCTTTTGGTAGGATGACCATTTTTATTACACTGACCCATGAGCACGGGAGATCTTTCCATCTCTTGATATCTTCTCCAATTTCTTTCTTCTGTGCCTTAAGGTTTAGTATCATAGAAGTATTTTACAATGCTTGAGGCTATTGTGCAAGGTCTTGTTTCCCTGTTTTCTTTCTTTGTCCATCTGCTATTTATGTAAAGGAGGGCTACAGATTCTTGTGAGTTAATTTTCTATCTTCACTTTGCTACTCCAGTGAAAATGTTTACCAGCTGTAGGAGTTTTCTGGTGAAATGTTTTGGGTCAATTAAGTACACTGTCATATCATCTGCCAATAAAGATACTTTGCCTTCTTCCTTGCTACTTTGTATCCCTTTGATCTCCTTCAGCTGTCTTATTGTTTTGGCTAAGATGTCAAGTATTGTATTGAATAGGTATGGAGGCAGTAGACAATATTATCCTGCTCCTGGTGTGGGTGGAGTTACTTTGAGTTACTCTCCACTTAAATTGATGTTCTTAGGGGCTTGCTACAACTTTATCATGTTTAAGTATGGACCTTATATTCCTAATCTTTGCTGGACTTTTATCATGAAGGGGTGCTAGACTTTGCCAAAGGCCTTTTTTCCGCATCTAGTGAGTTGATCATGTGTTTTTGCCCTTCATGTTTACTTGGTAGACGACAGTTACTGATTTTCATATGTTGAACCATCCCTGTATCTCTGGGATGAAACCTACTTAATCGTAGTAGGTGAATTTTAGATATGTTTTTGAATTCCGTTTACAAGTATTTTATTGAGAATATTTGCATCTATGTTCATAAGGGGAAATAGGTTTGTAACTCTATTTATTTATTTTATCTTTATGTGGTTCATGTACCAGGGCAACTGTGGCCTGGTCAATGTATTGGTCAATGTAAATGCTCTTTTTTTTTCTTTCTTTATTTATTTATTTTGTTTTGTGGTAGTGGTTTTGTTTTGTTTTTTGTTTTGTTTTGAGAAAGGTCTCCCTATGCAGCCCTAGCTGTCCTGGACCTCACTATGTAGAACAAGACAGCCTCAAACTCACAGAGATCCAACTGCCTTTAGAAACAACAGTTCTAAACCTCTGTGTTTCTCCTGACTCCACTTTCCCTGGATTCTTCCAGGGTGGAGTATTTTCTCATTTTATAGCTCTTTGAAATCAATTGTGCTTGAACCATTCAAGGAAGCAGGGCACAATTTATCAGTGAATCAGTGTACACAGAACATTTAATAAGGAAACATTTTGGAAGGACTTATTACAGGAGAAATAAAATATCCAGTTGTTTTAGTGAATTCCACAAATAAAAGTAAGTGACAGTATCCTGTCTTTAGAGGGCATAGGTAGGAATAGGATGCTCTGCATCTGGGCCTCATGCATGCTGAGCAAGTGCTCTGTTACCTAGCTACCTCCTCAGAGCAGGTTGGTTGCTTCTGCTTCAGATGTCCATTCCTTCATACATTGAGTTATGAATGAAATTGCTGGATGATTTTCACATGATTTCATTTCATTTACTTGTTAACTATTTGGGATGAACACCGTATCACAACTGTTCTGTTTACTATATACAAAATGAAAGGCATTAAGAAATAAAAGGGGCTTGATAAGCTTAAATTACAATCACAATGTGAGTTGTGATTAAATCCTTTCAGGCATAAGATGATAGCTATGAAAGTATATTGTCTATAATCTTCCACCTACAAGCAAAAATACTACCTTGCACTTAAGGATTAAAATGGGAATTTGCCTAATTTCATGGTGATTTTATTTTCTTCACTATGCGTTTGTAAAAATTTTCCCACTTTAACTTCTTAATTTAAAATATTGATCCACTTTTGCCAACTTACTGTACTTGACAGTAACATTTCAGGCCATCTCCTGATCTTTAACTGTACAACTCCATCTTTTTCCTGTACTCCTTCATCTAACCTACAGATTGTTCAGCCTTCTTGGGTCTTGTATTGTTTTCTATAAAAGGTTGTCCCTGGGTGCTATAACTGTCATATAGCATAATTCTTATATAAAAACTGAATGGTGTGGCTTGCCTCCATTTCCTCTATGTTTATCTTCATTTCTTCCTCCAAAGTGAGATTGCAAAGAAAGAAAAAAAATGGAACAAACATCAAACTCAAAATTGCTTCACCATCTGTTATACAAATAACTTAAAGTAAATGTGGTTCTTTTGTCTTATTATTATTTTTTTCTATTACTTAAATTTCAGTTTTGAACATGAGGCCTGTCCTGAAATGGTTGCTATTCCCAGTGTAACTCTATTGGAGAAAACTGATTTTCCCTCTTCCAGCAAGTATAAGTGACAGTTCACTTGTTAACCTTTACCCTAGGTATTCACTCATTTGTACATATTTTAACAATATAACAAGATAAAATGTAATAAGATAAAAGAAAAACTATCACTACAAAGTTGGCAAGACAAAGGCAACATGAGGAAAAAAATCCCAGGAGAAGGCACAAGAATCAGAGACCCACATATTTGTACACAAAGGGACCCCATAAAAACAGAACTAACCTGGAAGCTATAACACAAATGCAGACGACTTGGTGCAGGTCCATGCAGGCCCAATGCATGCTGCTTTCATCTCTGTGAGTTCACATGAACTCTGCTCATGTTGATTTAGAGGGCTGTGTTTTCTTGATATCCTCCGTCCCCTCTGGAATTTATACTCTTTCTGCCTCCACTTCCCTGGGCTCAAGATCGAGCTCAAGATCCAGCTATAGCACTCTTGGACTTATACTCAAAGGATGGTTCATCCTACCACGGAGACAGTTGCTCAACCACATTCATTGTTACTCTCCTACCTACATGGCCCTCAGTAGATGAGTGGATATAGAAAATGTGGTACGTTTACACAGTGGAGTATTACTCAGTGATGTAAAAGATGACATCATGAAATGACCAAGAACCTAACACTAGATAGTACAGAGACCTAGGGTAAAATTAAGCAATACTGGTCAAAAAAAGAAAGGAAGGAAGAAAAAGTAAGAAAAGAAGGGAAGGAGGGAGGGAGGGACACACACACATACACAGAGAGAGAGAGAGAGAGAGAGAGAGAGAGAGAGAGAGAGAGAGAATGCTAAAAATGACTCCTAACAATATTCTGTTATACTTAACCAGTGCCCTGTTAAGCTATCATCGATGAAAATTCTGCCTGCAGCAGATGGGGAAACAAAGACTCACAGCCAGGCATTACATAGGAAGTGAGAGACTCTTCTAATACTTGAGGCCTTGGGACAGTAAGCCCTAAATGGGATATCTCCATCGTATTTCTCCCCCTCAGAGCTAAAAATTAAATGTTTAATAAGAAATATGCTCATAATAAAGTGATAGAAAAAACATTTTCAAAAAACAAATCACAGCTTAATTTATCTTGATTAGCTTTATTGTTGGTTCTAGAAGCAGACATGTTATTCTGCTGAACAGAGAAATTATTCTGATGATTTTACAGTCAGAAAAGGACCAAGGCAAATGGCTCGGCAGAGGGAGGAGGAGTGGGGGAGGGAGAGAAGAAATTACTAGTAATTTCAAAGTTACATTTTCTTATATACTAGAATTGACACAGAACTATGGGAGACGGGACTATGTGTTAACATCAGGTTATTTCAAGTCCCCCTTTTGGTACAAAGATTACAACAGGATTTACTATTGTGGCCTTAAGACAAGAATATTTGGGAATTTTGACTGTTGCCTCTAAACTTTATTTCTTGGAAGCTTGAGCATCATAGTGTCCATTAGGTGATCTGGAGCTTTAGCACTTGGCCTTTGGTGCCCTATGCAAAAGCTTAGTACAAAGCAATGATTTCCCAGCATTTCAGAATGCAAACAGATTGACAACCTATTCATTTCGGTTTTCAGTTTTCTTCCTGCTTTAATTTTTAAGTAGCAAAACACAGTAGCAACCCTCTTCTCAGTTCTAAGAACCCAATGACATAGCTGCACTATGATGCCTTTCATTGTGTGCATCCATCCTTGCACCCCCTTCCTCTGCACACTTAGGGAGCTCATTGAGGGTTTGTCTTCAGGGATGCAGCCTGCCATCACAGTCAGTACCACCAATGCTAAATCAGATGCAGGTAGCTGGCATCCTGAACAGCTTTCAGTCTTTCCACTCCATCAAACCCCCATCATTGTCTAATCACTCATGAGAGCATCCTTTTTCCATCTCAACTATCAATTTTTCTTCTCTTCTGTTCATATTTAATTTCAATATTATTTTAAATCTAAAGTGTTGGCGGTGGTAGCACACATATAAAAGCTATGCAAATGAAGTATTATCACGTAGATAAATACATGTGAATAAACATTCAGTTAGCTATGCAGCCAAACCACAGATGCATGTAAGGGCACAATCTCAAAAGAACTGGGAGTGACCATGCTGCTAAAGCTCTGATAGACATCCACACTTCTCAGGTTGCCACTGCTGGATGACAGAATGAAAATTATTTTGATGATACCTACAAATATTCAAACAGAGATCATTGTTCAACCCTCTTGAGCCCTTCCTCTTTCTGGGAGAGGGAGAGTGGGGAGCAGATATCTAACAACCCAATCAAGGGTTTTGTTATAAGTCATTTCTATTACTTTCTAATGGGTCAGTTTATATTAATCTCATTTTCTATCTAACCAGCAAGTTCCTGTTCTTTCTTTCTTTTTTTTTTTTTAAATAAATAAGGCACCAGCCATTTGACCTATTAAGAATTTTACTAGGTACTTTTGGGATCAGATCATTTTCAAATATTAGGGATGGGAAACAGAGGTATCTGACTGATTTCAAATTTTATATCTAGAGAAAATACACTTGTAGAGGAATATGAGACCTTTCCAAATGCTCGGTCTCCCAACATAGATCTATGCTTATTGTCTCTAAGTATTAGAAATTCTTTTTCCTCTACTTATATGGGAATCATAAATTTTACCTTGAAATACACAGGTACTCTTCTTTTCATATGAATGAGGTCATTATTGATTGGCCTAGGAAATGGACTGGAGACAAGCGTTCATTTAAACTCCATTCCCTGAGGAAAGTACATTTTCATAACAATAATAAAAATAAAAATAAAATATTCTAAATGGAGACAGCTGTGCATTTCCTCTTATCTCTGTCCTTTTCTGGGAGTCTCTTAAGCAGAACCTAATAACTGGCTTTGGTTTTAAAGAAAATTAAGAAGCCTGAGGTCAAAAAAATCAATTTTGGAAGTAGTAATATCAATTTCCTTGGCAGAGTTGCTGAAATAGAGTTTTTATTGACTGTGAGTCTCAGTTACTAAGAAAAATTAGTGATATTAGCAAATGGTTCTACTATGCAAATCCTTATGATAGGCTAACAATGGCTCATTGTTCACAGGATGGATGCGGAAAGCGTTTTGAGCAGTCTGAAATGATATACATTGTCCTTTACAAAGAGATTATAAAACAAAAATCCTTGATGATTCTTCAACCTCTTCATACTGACCTGAGTATAAATTACTTTTACTTTGTGCATGAATGTGTGTACCTATGTCTCTATGCTGTATATGTACATGCTAAGATGAGTCTTCTACAGTTGCCTGCATGTGTATGTGAGGGTATGCATGCACATGTGTGCGCACGTGAAGGTGAAGGCTAGGGCTTAACATCAGGTGTCTTTCTTGATGGCTCTCCAGGTTAGTTTTTTGAGAAAAAGACTTTCATTGGACTTGGAGATCTCTAATTCAGCCAGGTGATGGGCCAATGGGCTACAGGACTCTGCTTAACACTCCAGTGTTGACTGGCATTATAGGTACACATACCATGTCCTGATTTTATATGGTTGCTGGGTGTCCAAACTCAGGAATGGTAAACCCAAAACTATGTCCTCAGTCTTTTTTATTAAAAAAAAAAGAAAGAAAGCTTCTTTCATTTTTTGAGATTATAATACATTTACCTCATTTCCCCCTTCTTTCCTCCCTTCAAACCTTCTCATATATTCCTCCTTGATCATTTGCAAATTCATGACCTTCCCCTCCCCACACGCTAATTATTGTACTACAAGCAACTAAGGAATACCAGGAACTGGACAAATAGCCTTTCCAGGGAAGAACACACAGTTTTGTTATCCAATACCAGTTTTTGAGCTCAGAAAAAGTATGAGTAACACACAGACTAAGCAGGTTATATTTACGTATGTAGAAACACACACACACACACATACACACACAAATCAAAGTTGGACATAGTGGTGCACACCTTTAATCCCAGCACTTGGAAGGCAGAGGCAGGTGGATCACTTTACGTATACATTTATATTATCACACATATATACAATAAACTACCTATAGCAAGAAGAACCATGACACAATCAGGAATTATATAAATGCTACAATCTTAGTGTTTTGGCTATTTGTATTTGACAGCCTTGAAGAAAACATCTTTCCTGTCTTGGTGTGTCTAAAATTCTGAATGTAAATCAATATCTACCATATCTCATCTCTATCAACTTAAAACATCTATCTAGACCTAAAAACATCTTAACTCCTAAACAACTAAGTTTAATTGTAAAACTAAACTATCTGGTCCTCAATCCCATCAGAGACTTGAGAAGGAATAAAATTGATTACCTGAGTATACTAGGAGTGCAGGTTTCAAATGAGAAGATGACATTTGAGCATCATCTTCAGCCTTCTGGCCCAATATATCTGACAGACATATTTTGGCCATCAACTCTACCTGCATCCAAGCTGCTGCTTCTTCTTCTTCTTCTTCTTCTTCTTCTTCTTCTTCTTCTTCTTCTTCTTCTTCTTCTTCTTCTTCTTCTTCTCTTTTAGCAGAATTCTGCCTGTGGTAAAAACAAGGACATTTTGCCCAGTGTGTTTCTCCTTTCAGTGTACCATTTCTTTAATTTCATGATGATACTGAAAGATTCAATAAAGTTCCCATGAGGCCTTTCTTCATAGGTCCTTTGTATTTGAGAAACTAAATTAAAGAAAATTTCGATCTAATGGAAGTCACATCATTCACCCTTACTCATATTCATTTACTACCTGGTCCCATCACCATTCTGCAGATAACAGAACTTTTGGGGCCAACTTACCAAATATCACTGGATGACTTTTTTGTTTTATTTTATTTTTATTGGTTTATTCATTCTTGTCTTTCATATTTCAGAAGTATTTTCAACACTTTCTGAATTTCCAGGGTGTACTATTAAATCATTACAAAAGCCCCAAACAGTCTTCCTACACTCTGTGGGTTTATGACATCTAAGCTTTATTGTCATTATGATTCAATTCAAAAGAGCTTGTCAATTAGGAAAAGAGGTTATCTGTAAGGATATTTCCAGAGGGTACTTATTAATGTGGGTGGGCTTCCATATGGATAGAACCACCCGCAGGTTGGGGGCCTGAGTGGAACAAAAGGGAAAGTGGGATGACATAGCCTTTCTTTTTTTTTTTTAAGGAATATCATTCTTTTATTTCATAAATTATATAAAAGTCATGTAAGGGTATGTGTATATATAAACATAAAGGTTTTTTTTTTTAAGTTTTTATACATGGTCTGACAATGCTCCCCACAGAGCCCACAGAGAATGATATAATAAAACCACCAGTACAATGCGAATTTTCTCATTCACATGAGGAGAGTCTAAGAGACTTAAAAAACCATTAAGTTGCTGCTGCTACCATTGGTTGTATTCCGGAGGTTGATATAGCCTTTCTTCTAAGTGGCTGCAATGGAGAAATTTTTCCTTCTTTTCTTCCTTCCTCCTCCTCCTTCTTCTTTCTTCTCTCTTCTCTCTTCTGTCTCTCTCTCTCTCTTTCTGTCTCTGTCTCTCTGTCTCTGTCTCTCTGTCTCTGTCTCTGCCTCTGTCTCTCTGTCTCTCTCTCTGTCTCTCTGTCTCTGTCTCTCTGTCTCTGTCTCTGTCTCTCTGTCTCTGTCTCTCTGTCTCTCTGTCTCTCTGTCTCTCTGTCTCTCTCTCTGTCTCTCTCTCTCTGTCTCTGTCTCTCTCTCTCTCTCTCTCTCTCTCTCTCTCTCTCTCTCTCTCTCTCTATCTCCATTAAAAAATAGAAGGTGGAAAGATCAGGAGTTTGCTCTGAGTCTGTGTATCCTTGTAATGTCAGAAGAGACACCCACAAGGCTTCTGCATCCTTTCACTGTGATGCCTCATTTCACTACAAGCTCAGAGATGTGAAACTCGACACCAAGGACTTAAGCCTCTGAAACAATGAGCCAAATTAAGTCTTTCCTCTTTTCAACTGTTTGTCTCAGGTGTTTGTCACAGTGACAAAATATCAAAATGAGACTGGATATATGACTTCTCTGCGGAACCCCTGCAGTGACTATCAGCTGTGTTTAGAAAGGAATGCTTACCTATGTTAAGAAAGTACCTTCAAAAATGACCTTCCACTGCTCCATACGTATGCCATACCATCCTCTTTCTAGCATCTTAGTTTCCATAGTACACTGTAGGCCTTTCAAAAATACATTCCTCTATGCCTAGCATCCTTCCTCATTCACACCCTCTCCAATCACACAGTACTTGTATGGTATTTTAATATAGATTATCCTAAACAGCCTACTCAATGACTCCTAGCTATGTTCTGCCTCAGTTGATTCCTTCTCACAAGACAGAGCTACCCATTCCTGAGCTTGTAGGCACAAAGGGATATATGCAGGCTTCTGTGATGTTACACATGATTTTGATTATAAATACTGAACATATCTTTTATGTTCCTTACATTGAGTCACTTGTATCTATATTGCTCCCAGATCACCTGAAGTGCTTAATATAGAACACTCACTCAGTATTCAGAAGATGTGATCGTTTGAGTGAAAATGGCCCTCATTGGCTCAGGGAGTGGCAGTGTTGGGAGGTGTGGCCTTGCTAGAGTGGGTGTGGTCTTGTTGGAGGAAGTCTGTCAGTAGAGCTTTAAGAAGCTCAATTCAAGTCTAATGTCTCATTCTCTTCTTGCTGCCTTCCAATCAAGATTAGAACTCCCAGCTCCTTCTCTAGAACCATGTCTGCCTTCATGCTGCCATGTTCTTGCCATGAGAATAATGAACTAAATCTCGGAACTTGTAAGCCACCCCAGTAAAATATTTTCCTTTATAAGAGTTGATTGGTCAGGAGGTCTCTTCACAGCAGTAGGACACTGACTAACAGAGGTTGACAATGTTGAAGTCTATCACCATTTGCAAAATGCAAGTTCCACTGCCAAGTCATATTTCCTTAGTTCTTTGTAGACCAGGCTGGCCTGAAACTCACAAAGATCCTCTTGCCTTTGCCTCCCTGAGTACTAGGATTAAAGGAGTGTGTCACCATGCCCAACCATTTTTAAAATCCTTCCTCTGTATCATTGACATTTTGATCAATTGATTAGCTACTTTTATAATTACTTTTATAATTAAAAATAACATGTAAATGACTATATGTGGTATTTTATCAGTAGACCATGTAACCAACCTATTAGGAGAAAAATGAGAAATTTTTAAATTGCCACTTCCTGTCAATTCCCAAAGTTACCCATACCCACGTTTCTTGTAATAAAACTAATGGCCCCTGTGTTCTATGCTGTACAAACAGTGCTCCTTGACCTCCCTAATGCCATATTTTCCAGTGTATAAGACGAGTTAGCATATAAGACAACTTGGTATAGAAGACGACCCCCAACTTTTCCAGTTAAAATACAGTTTGTAATGTACTCACCGTATAAGACTACCCCTCTTCCAATGCACACTCTGTGCAACAGACTTGGGCATGTGTCTATTTGCAGGCAGTGCACAGACATCCAGCCACTTTACTAAATGCCAGCAGACAGCCAGCGCCAGCCTACACTGCCCCTTTAAGATGTCTCCACACTCAACCCAAAGACACCCAGCCCCTCCGAGTCGAATGGCGGGTTCTGATAGAGGGCCAATCCACACTCACATTCTCCTACTCCCTAGAGGTACAGGAAGATGTGTGCAGCTTGCTCCTCCCTGCTTCATACTTCCACACAGAGCATGGAATTGGCCCCAGCACTAGACATATGAAGCAAGGGGAAGCAAGCTGTAGGTAATGACTGCCAACCTTGGGACAAATTTTTCAGAGGGTTAAAAAGTCATCTTAGTTGCTGGAAAATACAGTAGTTCATCGTGTTGTGGTGAACCCCAACCATAATTATTTCATTGCTACTTCATAAACATAAATTTGCTACCATTATGAATCATAATGTAAATATTTGATATTCAGGATATCTGATATGTGCCTCATAGTGAAGAACTGCTACTGTACAGCATAATTATGCCTCAGTATTTTTTGTACTTAGAAATTAGCATTAACTGTGCTGCTATGGCTATGTAAATATTATGTACTGCATAACTAATAATACATCTTAATTGCATTTTAATTTACGTTCAAATTTATTGCTTCCTTTATTAAGTTTTATAGATTTTTTTCTTGAGTTTCTACTTGCATTCTCAAAAATTGGGTTCCTTTACTTTTCCCTTGAAAATGCTTCAAGTTCTCAAGGATATTACTAATTCACTGGGCTTCCTTCTTTTACACAGGCAATGCTCCTCCATAACTCCTCTTTCTTACTCTTATTCCCATCTAACACTCACTTACCTGCGTTCTCATGCCTTTGGTCCTTGGAATTTTTCTGGGTTCTTTACCTTTGTCTTTTCTGACACAAGCCCCAGTAGTATGTCCTATTGCAGCTATCAAAGAGAGACAAAAATTTTGTGTACCCTTCCACCTTTAGGTTTGGTGACATCATTGGCTGAGTGCATATGTATAGATTAAAACAATTATTTCTTAGGTATTTTAAAAGTATAATTCTATTCATTTCCAACATCAGTTATGTGTGTGTGTGATTCGTATTTACAGTGTTAAAAAATGTACATTTCCTTCTTCCCACTTTAAGTTGTCTAAGGATCCCATAACAAAATATAGGTTAGAAAAAAAACAGTATATAGATGCAGTTACTATAAATTTATGATTTCATGAGAACCTCCATACAAAAATGAAGACCTGAAGAAATAATCAGACCAGACATGAGAGTGTTAATAATAGTGTGCCACAGAACTGAGTGTGGGAGAAATATTCTAAGATGGAGACCCTGGCCTCAGGAAATAAGCTGGAGACCTTAGCAAGGCATGTTTAATCGTTCTTCTGGATGCTGCACATCTTCAGAGAGAATTGTGCACTTTTCCTTCAGGTATGAGGAGAACACCTCTCACATGAGGCTCTTAGACTGACTTCAGAAGAAAGTGAGGAGGTTCTTCCTAGGTTTTATGACCTGTTCCCAGGAGAAGGCAGTGGAGAAGAAAAGTACTCTTGATTTCCCATGCTGGACATTTTTCCTTCTGTTTAATGACACCATCTTTCATTACACTTTGATGATATTGGTATCTGGACTGTTAGTCTATGTATTGATTCTCTCTATATTTTTGGTTTTCTTATATAACATTCTCCCTTTTCCCTTTTAACCTACTTCCTGACCATTGCCCAAGGCCATCACATTTACAGATGCCAGTATGACTGAATAACAAGCACTCAAAAATGTTGGTGGCTGAAGTTCAATAAAGCATTTTAAGATTTTCATATGGCATGAAAAATTTCCCACATTGAGTATAAATAGATACTTATCAATTACACTGATTAAATTATATTTGGCATTATTAAACATAACATATACAAGCTAGGTCAAATAAAAGTTAGATCATCTTCAGCCTATATTTAGAACCTTGAAGTTGAAAATACATTTGGACTGTATTTTTACTTGGAAACTTATTTTCCTAATCTAAAAAGTGAAATAAAGTTTAGCTCATACCTTAAGGAAATCCCTTTATCTACAATGTGTACAGTTAACAATGAAGGTCGTTTTTGTCTTTTGTTTGAACCACAGTATACTATAATTACTAAATACATAAAACTTTTTTTGTTTCAAATATTTTATTACAAATATTTTTCTCCTTCAGTAAATAAAAAAATAATAAATACAAAGGGTATGGGATGAATCTTTAAACAAAGTTCCTAAATTTTTGTGTTGTAATATTTGTTTAAAACTATAATGTTTCCAACTCTATGCACTGTAAATACATAAAACTTTGAAGCTCCCATATTTATCCAGTAGCATGAGTTGAACTAATATTAAATAAGGAGAATTTTTAAGATCATAGTAACTTGGAAGCTAAAGTCACCATATTCCATGATTCAGCTCTATGCATTCACTTAATTCTCTACAGTAAGAAACCCATTCAAAGATGCCTTTATTTGTTTATTTTATACCAGTTTACAAAGTTCTTTCTTAAAAGATTATGTAAATATGAAATTATCTGGAAAAAAGAATGTTTTTAAGATTCCAGTTCAAACCAGATGTTCCAAAATTGGCACTGATTTTGAAAATTATGTTCAGTAGAAAATAGATAATGTGATACTTATTTACAAGAGTTCATATTGGTCTTTAATCATTTGTTTATCCACAAGCCTATTGATTTCTGCAAGGAGAACGGCAGTGACACTGGGGTCAGAAGAGGGTGTAATTCTGTGCTGGTGGCTGCTCCAAGCAATGGAGCGGTAATTCACAAAGTGATAGGTAACAGAAGGTAATTTTATGGTTACTAAGAATGAGTTTGCATGTGTTTGTGTAGTTCTATACAAATTTATAGATGCATTTTGTTTGTATCACATTTTAAATTTTAGTGGCTGAACAGGAAGAGGATTGAAGAAGTACAAGGGATACGCTCATGAACTCCTTCTTAGCAGCCACTTGTAAAGGTGGACTGTAATTCAACATGAAATAGGTTCCAAATGTTCCCACAAACTCATTATAAATCAAGCTTCTCTGAAGGTATGGTGTTATTAAGTTTGTTTTTTTTTCTCTTGCCCTTCCTCCATCATCTTATCTAGAGAAAGAGTTTAAAGGTAGGAAAAGTAATTCAGCAAGCAAGCATCTACTGTTAGTGGCTGAAATAAAGACAGCACTGTTAGATACATTTCACTCAGCCATAATGTAGCTCCCAAAGGCAGGGATTTTTTTTCCTTATCATTGACTGACTTTGTCTTCTGTTCTCTGACCCCCCCAAAATGATAATGTAGCCATTAATAGATGCATGCAAAATTCTGCACGTTATATGCTTTAGAAACTGTGGGCAGCTGTCACAGGAGTTAAGCGATAGTGATGAAATTCAGCTGATAACAGTAACGTTGTCACAGTAGGTTCAGCTACACTAAGACAAGGATAAGAAAATATTTATCACTAGGCTAAGAGTATACATTCAGAATTAGGAAGCAGTTTGGGCAGACATGCGTTAGTTAGAGCAGCTTTATGATTTTGCCTATATGCTAGCAAGTTACTGAAAGTACGAATAACTCTTCTTTGTCTTTGGTCTCATTTTTAATATAGAGACACTACGAAATCCCCATCAAGGACAATAGTATCTCACTAGCAAGCTCTGTTGTTTGAAGCAGGGCTATGCATTTTGTGTTGTGAGTTGACATCCAGTTGCTTTGGGATGGCACTTTTGCTAATGATTGCATTCTCATAGTGCTTGGTCATTCTTAGGGCATATTCTTAAGCAGGTCTCAAACATTTGTGCAGCCTAAAGGTGCTGTCCTGTGTTAGCCACCCTGGGAGTGTCTTCATTCTGCATCCTTCAACCCTCACGGCAGAGCTTGAGGTAAAAGAGGTGCAATGTCATTATTAAATAAATATATAAATGAGAAACCTGTCCTGGTCATAAGACAGCTGAGGTCTAGAAACAGACTCCTAGAGAATTATGTAAACGCTGTCTCCACTTGAAGCATGTAACTCTAGCTATTGTCTATACAGCTCATTATTTATATATTTTGTAAAAATACATCCAGCAAGATTCCCATGGGGGGGGGGGTTCGAGACAGGGTCTCTCTGAATTAGCCATGGCTGTCCTGGACTCGCTTTGTAGACCACGCTGGCCTCGAACTCACAGCGATCCACCTGCCTCTGCCTCCCGAGTGCTGGGATTAAAGGCGTGCGCCACCATGCCTGGCCAAGATTCCCATTTTCATTAGGCCCTTTGGGAGATGAAATAGGCAAGTGACTTTTCCTGAAGACACACAAAATTAAATTTTATTTTTTTAAAATAAATTAAATAAAATTAAAAGGTGAAATGGACATAGAAAACATGAGAGGACCCTGCTTCCAAACATCGAGCACGAACTTCCTAGTGTTTAGTTTTGCCTTAGCCCATCCCAATATATGTTAGGGTACTTTGTTCATAAGTGTTTGTCACAATCAATGCTTGCAAAAATTTTCAGTGTACCTATAAGTAAATAATCTAATCAGATATCAATACTCAATTAAACTATATCCTAGATAGATGGCGTTAATCATTCTTCTCCATAGCCATAATGGATTTTTCTACTTCCTCATAATTTGTTCAAATATTCCCGTGGCAACATTGTTCTTGTGCTTAGCTCGACACATCCCAAAGTCAGATGTTCACTGAAAGTCCAATCCATGTCACCACCTTCTGATGACTACTCTAGTCCTCCACCAAAGCCAACATGCTGTGTCTCTTCACTGTTCTCTCCCGTACACTACCCAGAAGCTCCTTATACAACAGGCTTAAACACCGACTCTTCGTGTCTAAACTGAAGCTCCCTAAGAGCCTAGACTCCAGCATTTAAATACAGAGAGCCCTTGATGCATAAGAAATATTAACAGCACTAGTTTGTTCTTTGGTCTTTCTTGTTTCTTTTACTTACTGCTAATACTATTTTAAACTCAGCAAGGGTTTTTAAGATAAATTAAACTGAGTGACATAATAGGTTTACACTGGCACTGAGTTGATAGAAGCTGGAAACCTGAAACAGATAGGAGTTGTGAAAATCATTTCACAGAAAATGTAATAATTCTGCTAAAATTTTAAGAGAGTAGAATGCATTAGAGGTGACCTGAGGAATAATAAACAGGGTTTTAAAGAGCATAAAGCAGTGTTTGTGCAGAAAACAGTGAAGTTGCTACCATTTGATGCCACATTTTTTGAAATCACAGGGAATATGCATTTCCCTGTCTCAAGCCCTGATCAAGGTGTGAGAAAGGCTTGATAGCGAGGCACAGATCTTTGAAGGGAAGCATGACGGACAGACGTATGGCAGGTTGTCCCAGAAGGCAAAGGCCCTTGCTGCCGAGCCTGGTGATGAGCTCCTGCAACCTGTACTCCAATCTCCACGTACAATCCACAGCATATGCTCCCCGCCCCCGTTCATAAGCAATACACAAAGGTCCAAAAGAGAAAGAAAGATCCTATAACCCTATAATCAAGGGGAAAACAGCAAGAAATTCGGGTTTCAGGAATGTAGCCTGTAACAGAGTATAAAACAAATAAGTAGTAGCTTGAATGAGGCCAGTTAAAAATGTGCGGCCGTCAGACTGAACTCCCAAGTTTTAGAACTGTAGAATTCACCACATAGATGGGAGATCTACATAAAAGCGTAAGGCGTTTCACATAATAGGTGAAACATGAACACTGTGTGATTGGGCGTACCTGCAAGCCCAGGACTCATGGAGCTAAGTTAGGGAGATCCAGAGGCCAGCCTGGGCTCCATAGTGAAATCCACCCTCCCCACCAAAAATGGATGACAGAGAGAAAGAGGAGAAAACGTATGAGACATAAGAAGTAAAAACATGGTGACTCTGAGGATGCAGCAGTGTTTTCTTTCATTTCAGGTTCAATACCATGCAAAAAAAAATGTTTATACTGAAACTACTGCTTCCCTGCTTTATTTTGCAGAGTCAAAACATGCAAAGAATAAATCACTTTCCACCATTGCCATGTTTTCATGAAAGAGGAACTGTTTTCCCAATAGACTACATGGAAGAATCTCTACACTTGCCTGGCTGGCTTTTCTCTTTTTGATTGTCCTGGAGATGTTGATCTGGGCTCTGAGTCTCTCCCTACCTTGAAGACTTTCAAGATCCACTAGACTCTAGTGGTTGGTGCTAAAGCTTCCCATAGCACCAGATGAGGGCAATTGAATATACTTATTTGCTCTATCTTGTACCTCCTATTTTATGCCAATTTAAGTCCCTTAAAGATACCTACCTAAAATTATTCCTCTTGAAATATCACAAAGTATTGGTTGGCAATCTACATAATGACTGGAGGGCATCAAACCTCAGAGGATGTGTGCACTGCTAACACTGAGAAAGAAACAGTGAGATTGGCTTGCCAAGAGAGCAAGCAACAGCACTTCATTTTAGGGAGGTTGCTCATAGTTTGTGGAGTACTATAAGTAAAATAGCAGGAAGAAATACTAGTAATGTGTGATGTGTGTGATATTTTTGAATAGCCCAGTATGTAAGAGTTATCTGCATAATTGGCAATTAAAATGGACAAAATCTTGGTGAAGTTGGACTTGAGAAAAAAATTTTAATTAATGTTATAAACCCATCCATATCTCATAGGAAGACAGGTAAGAAAATCATCAAAGATACGGAAGAGAAGAAGGTGGAGAGAGACCAGTGAAAGATGTTGTCCCAAAAACCCGGGAAGGAGTGGGCTTCCAAAGCTAGTGGCCAGTGGTAGAATGCTGAAATTACCCTTCATGATCTGTACATCCGTGTTGATAAATAATCTAGACTAAACTGAGTGCAGAGTCTGCCTGCCTTATAGCAGCTGCTAAGTGTTGCCCCTAAGAGGGAAAAAAGGCCAGGCAATAATATATTATTTGTTAGACGTGAAAGAATGAAAACATCTATACAACAGCTGCAAATCATAAGGATCTTGCTTCTCAACAGCGTGTCAATGAAGACAGGTCCTCGGGAAAAGTGATAGATAATGCCGGTTCAATAGACACTAACTCATCTTTCATCCCACTTTTAATGAATTCACATTAGAGAGGATCATTTGAAGACACATGTGTTATTTTTTTAAATAATTTATTTCTGAACTTTAAAAAATTAATAATATTTGCACAGGGCCATTTTATAATCACAATATGACATCTCAAGGTGTGAATTATGATACAATAACTCAAACTTTGTGCATTTAAACAAGCACTCATCCTATGGCTTCATTCTTAGTAAAGCAATGGAATGAGTTATTATGTAATAACTCATACTTTGCCTCATATTATTACTTAATTATGGAAGAAGAGGAGACTTTCAACTAATTTCAGTCTTGGAAAAATTAACATTTTTACCCTTGGAAAGAAAGAGAGAGAAAGAGCTCTCCTGCTCATCTGATACAGTAGAATCACCTTTTTTCCATCCAGACCACTCTACAGAGTCTTCCTGGATCCCACCACATCTTCTCAAGAATCTCAGAAGGCCTCCAGGATAAAAGTCATTTCAAGAATCCTCCTTTAGCCCAGAGTCTCATACTTTTTCAATGAGTTTGTTATATGAAAAAAAAGTTTTCATAAGTGTTAAGTGTTATGGCAAAAGTAAACTTGATTGCTATTTCTAATAAAAATGAAAAAAGAAGAGAGGAGAGGATGAAGGATGAGAAAGAAATCAGAAGCCAAAGGAAGGGGAGATTGATGAGCAAAAATAAAATTAAAGAAGAAATTTCAGGCAGGAGTGTTGGCGCACACCTGTAATCCCAGCACTCAGGAGGTAGGGGCAGGTGGATCTCTGTGAGTTCTAGGCCAACCTGGTCTATAAAGTGAATCCAGGACAGCCAAGGCTACACAAAGAAAACAAATAAGAAAACAAACATTTTATGTAATATGTTTAATAATATTAGTATTAGCTCTTCTTTGAAAGTCTGGTAAAATTCTATGCTGAAACCATCTGACCCTGGGCTTTGTTGTTCACGTTATATCCTGGTTGTAGCCCCATACCTCTTCTCTTCCCGGTCCCACCCTTCCTTCTTCTCCATCTTTTCCCCTCCCCTAGTCCTCAGAAAAGGGGAACCTCCCACTTCCTTTCTACCCCAGCTTATCAAATCACACTAGGGCATAGTGTGTGCTCTTCCCCTGTGGCCTGGCAGGGCAGTCTCGTCCAAGAGAAGTGATCAAAAAGCTGGCAACAGTGTCCATGTCAGAGACAGCCCCTGCTTCCACTGTTAGAGAACACACACGAAGTCTCAGCTGCCCAGTGGCTACACCTGTGTTGGAGGCCTAGGTCCAGTCCATCCATGAATCTTGATTAGTGCTTCCGTCTCCACAAGCCCCTCTGGATCCTGCCTAGTTGGCTTTATTGTTATTCTTGTGGAGCTCCTATCACCTCCAGGTCCTTTTCTCCTTTTCTGCACTTTTCCACAGGACTCCCTCTGTATTGCCTAGTTTTTGGCTGTGAGTCTCAACATCTGTTTTGAAATATCAGGGAACAATTCTGCTAGGCTCCTGTCTGGAAAAAAGTGTACCCTGCCTACAAGATGTGCAGGGATAGAGACAGAGCAGGTAGAGGAGAGATTGAGAGAATGTCCAACCAATGCTGGACCTAACCCATGGCCCTGTACTTTTTTTGGTTGTGAAGACTTTTGATGACTTCTATTTCCTTAGAGGATATAGGACTATTTAATTTGTTTAACTGATCTTGATTCAACTTTGGTAAGTGGAATCTTTCAAGAAAAGTGTCCATTTCATTTAGATTTTCAAGTTTTGTTCCATATAGGCTTTTGAGGTAAGATCTAATGATTCTTTGGATTTTTCTCCATGTCTGTTGAGTGAGAACACATGCTGTCAAGGGTGTGGAGAAAGGGAAACATTCTTCCTGTACTGATGGGAGTGCATACTTATACAGCCACTTTGGAAATCAATCTGGCGCTTTCTCAGAAAATTAGAAAAAGCTCTACCTCAAGGTCCAGTTATACAACTCCTGGACATATACCCAAAGGTGTTCCACCATACAACAAGAACATTTGCTCAGCTATGTTCATAGTGGCATTATCCATAATTCCAGAAACTAGAAACAACCCAAATGTCCCTCAAGTGAAGAATGGATAAAGAAACTGTGGTATATCTACACAATGGAATACTATTCAGCTAATAAAAACAAGAAAATCATGAAATTTGTAGGCAAATGGATGAAGCTGGAAAAGATCATCCTGAGTTAGGTAGCACAGTCTGAGAAAGACATGCATGGTATATATTCATGTATAAGCAAATATTAGCCATATAATACAGGATAACCATACTACAATCCACAGACCTATAGAAGCTAAGTTACAAGGAAGACCATAGGGAGAATGCTTAATTCTCGTTCAGACGGGCAAATAGAATAGACACTGGATGTGACTGAAGAGAGGGAACAGGAAGGGGAGCAAAGCAGAAGCTGAGCTCAGCCAAGCTTTGGGCAGAGTACAGGGAGTCTTATGGAAGAGTAGAAGAATAGAAGTACCAGAGCAGACAGACGCTCTACAAGCAGGCCAACCGAGCAACAAATCCAAGCCTAGGGTGCCTATGGAGACCAATGCACCAAACAAGAACCATGCATGGAGAGCACATAGGCCTCTAATCAGATGTAGCTGATAGGCAGCTCAGTCCCCATGTGGTTCCCTAGTAAGGGGAGCAGGGGCTGTCTCTTTCATGCACTCTATTGTCTGCTTCTTGGTCACTTCCCCCTGGCAGAGTGCCCTCCCAGACCACAGAGGAAGAGGATGCAGACAGTCCTGATGAGTCTTGACAGGCAGTGGTCAGTTGGTAAGGGAGGAGGGATCCCCCTTTCTGAGGACTAAGGGAGGGGCATGGAGGGGAAGAGGGAGGGAGGGTGGAATCAAGAGGAGATGAGGGAGGGGTCTACAATCAAGATGTGAAGTGAATATTTTTTTAATTTTAAATTTAAAAAACTATAGACCCAAATATTTCCTCAAGGATATTGTCACTTGTAGTCAAATAAGAGGATTTATTTAAAATTTTGTATACAAATGTGTCTAGTCAGTGCTTTCTCTTGGGGGTGGGTAGTTTGTAGAGCTTTATCTTGCTTCTCTGGAGCTTGCATTTCACAGAGGTCAGGTCAAGTTGGAAAAGCTAGCTAGCTAGTCCAGCACAACCCCACAGGAACAGAACCAGCATGCCAAGCAACTACCGAAGTCAGAAGCTCTTGCTTTTTTCATATGAACCCTTAAAGGATTGCTCTACATCTGTAATCCAGGTCTTCAGCATGTGAAGACAGATTCCTAAGTTCAAGGCCAGCTCAGAATTCATAGTGAGATGCTAAATAAACTATATATATATATATATATATATATATATATATATATATATATATATATATATATATATTCAAAAATTGTAGTTTCTGTATTAGATAAATGATACAAAAGGGGGATTGTTCACATGGGAAATAAAATGCCATGCAACTGACCCTTTGATTGCCATTGATTAGTTCATTGGCTAATTGAGTGATCACTTCTCTCTCCATTATGTAGTTTGACTTTGCAGTATAATTGTCTTCAGAGGCCATGCACTTTCTCCCCAGCTAGTTAGCAACATTACAGACTATTCTTATGTTGGTGTTTAGATTGGTATATCACTGAAGCTGGGGCTCAGCTTCCAGTGTAACTATATCTGCAGTACCTCCTAGCTAACTTGGCAATGTTAGTGGCTTTATTTACTTTTTTAGATCTCTGGTGCTATCGCAGTGCTCTGATATCAGCTTTTGGTCTTTTCCAAGCTCATCTAAAATGAATTTGATTTGTCTTGAGATAGGAATATCCATAAAAGCATGTTAGCATGGTCTTGAATTACCATAGCACAGTAAGAGCCAGGATATATGTTGTCACATCCTTTGTCGCATAATTAGATAATTTATCAATGAATTAATAGTTAGAATTCAATTATTTATGCCCAATTCTTGGCTCTAAATGGTATTTTGATATTAACCATTCATTTAATGCTTTATGTGGTTTTTGTTTTTGGTTAATCATTTTATGTAAGTTAGTTTTTATATGATTTTGGTAGGATATATGGTCAAGATGAAGCATTATATTGCCAGTGCTGCACATTTCTTCTTCATATGATAAAATAATTTTTATCTAAATACATGCATGATTACTTTTAAATGTTTATTTACACAGATATTTGAGAAGTTACAGTGAAGATGACCCCTGGTCACAGTCCTACTCTTCTGTGTGTTTCTGGGTGTCATAGGAGTGGTTTCTTTTAAGAGAATAAATTAGCCATCTAATGCAAATAATAAAAATGTATTTCTTGAGGGAATTAGATAAATTAGTTTTCTGTTTTTCTGAGGCCTAGGTCTCATTTATTATTTATTGGTTTTGAATGTGATAAGTCTTAGATACCATAGTTAAAGATTTGTGATAAGGAGGCAAATATCACAGCAATGAATAATTAATAAAATTAATGTCTTAGAGGAAAAGTGGAGGCAGCTCAGTTGAGTTCAATTCGGAATGACATTGTTAAAAAGAAAACATACTGATAAAATTACACTAAAGTATGATTATACATCATGTAATATTTATTATTTCCAGGAGGTTCTACCCAGTTAGTTTATCAAGATACATCACGGATGCTAAAATCTTCATGATGCACAGAAGGTATTGACCTTGTGGCTCCCTCCCACATGCCCACTAAGAATTGTCTCCCACAGCTGTGGTTTCTCACAGTTGTGAGTTTGGGGATAATTCAGCAATGAGCCCCAAATAGCTTCTTCTTGATATCTTTCTTTCTGAAGCAACTCACCTCCAAATTCGTTTCCCTCACTCAGCTGATGAAGACTCAGACTGGCTGCCAGCAAAGAATGTTTGTAGCTATAAACTCCACAATCGCTTGAGAAAGACAAGTGTAGTCTCCGTATGAAAGCAACAAGCAAAAGGTAGCTCAGATTCCCTATTTCTACACTTGACGAGTTTTCCCTGGGCTCCTTAGAGCAAAGTATGGACTTCTCTTTCTGTCTTCATTAACACCATAGTTCTAAGCAATTGTTCAATGCTTCTCTTAGGAGAAAGACACGGTAACACTTGCCAGAGTTTTCCCTTCTGTCACTCTCAAAATAAAACGTGTTAACAATTAGGTACTAAATATGACTCAATTGGTAATAACCAGCCCTGTTTGATATTTTTCAACATAAAATTGGTTGTTCCATGATTGTGCATGCCATGTAGCCTTTGAAGGCAGCTAAGCCCATTATTTTATGACACAGTAACATAGAGTGCTATTGTCTAACTGAAACATAGCAGGGTGGTTTGTTATGTCCTTATAAACGTCTGCTGCTTTAACATGCTGGAAGTGCATTCTCAAATTTGTGCTGGGCCCTGGTTGTTATGGAGAAGAATTAATGCGTTCTATTAAATTTAACTTTTGCTGAAACATTCTTACCTCAGCTAAAGCTCAACACTGTAATTGGAGACGAGCCTCTAAGCAATTAAGGAATAAAATACTTGGCTTTTATAATCCATCTTTTGTTCTGGGAAATGCCTATACTTAAATCAGTATGGCATTAGACAGGGACTTGTGACCACTAAATATTTAATTTCATCAAAATCCATCCATATTCTGTGCTTTGACAAGCCTCTAACTAGGTAAGGATTATTTAAACAAGAAAGAATGTTTCAATTAAGTTTATACAGCAAGTGATTATGGCCTGTCTGCTCTCAGAGTCTTACTGGGCTTCTGGCAACACACACAGAATAAGATTCAAAGGCCCCAGCCCAGCAAGCTGGTCCCCACCCCCACACTCGCAACCTGTGTTGGGTGTTGAGCCGCCTTGTCCCTGCCTAAGAGCTGATGCCAGTTTCTAGGATGCCACCTCCTCTTACCGACTTACATCCGACTACCTATTCTTTCAAGTAAGTGAAAGCACGATGCTCTCATCTGGAATTAGCCTTTCCATACAGTCCTTCCAGTCTGTTTGCTTGCTACCACTATGTCTGTGCAAGGGCCCATTTAGACTGTTGTCCCTAAGATGTGAAACAATCTATTCCCCAGGACCACGGCTTGGATTATGTTCTTATTAAGCTTTCTCTCAGCTGAGTACCTTGGACAGGGCAGGTGTTCAGTAAATATTCGTGGACTTCAGATGGACAAATGGACAATAAAGAGCATCTTCATTAACCAAAGACTCAGAGTGCAGAAAATTCATATTAGTGAATTTGAATCCTTCATCTTTGCTCCAATACTACAGGTAAAAGTCCGTTTGTCTAGTCCAGCCCTTTAGCCATCCTCTCGTCTTTCCCTGTATCAGATCAGTTTAGGAATTCACAAATTAATATTTGAAATAGTAATGACAACCAAAACTAACTTACCATATTAAGAAATCATAAACCATTCATTTACGTTGCTTATGAGATGGTCATTGAATGCTAAGATCTTAACTATTCAACAAAAGAGACTTCAAATTAATATTTAATAATAAGCTAAAATTACTAGCCTTGTTTAAAGACTTTCGATTTATTAATATCTACTAACAATTTGTATTCTTTTCATTTTGGTCAACCATTTATAAATAACATATAATAAATTACATATTAGGTATATTTGGTGTCTTAAATTTCTTATTTATAAGCTTGATGTAACTATATTTTCTGAGAATATAATCGAGTTTGGTATACATTAGTGGTGATATCAGTGGAAAAAATCAAGACTCTCTTTGTGCTAATTTTTTAATTTTGTTTTTTAAAACTACAAGTAACATGCATACACAGGAAAACTGTTTATAACTCGATCATTTGCACTACTTAAATTTTAAATGAAACTTGATCATTGTCAACCACTAAAATATCACGAAAGTCATCAAGCCTCTCTAAAATAGTTGTCTACATTTATGTAAACATGTATGGATAGCACCATAGACATGTTTAAAAACAAAACTTGAGTCATAAAACAGTCACCTGCAAATTTCCCAAATTGAAATTAAAATTCATTGGTCACCAGCAGCCTCTTCATTCAGAAACACATACTGAAAATTACATTATTATGATGTTATCTTTGGTCTGGGACTTTTTCTTGCCTTCTGCCATTGGCCACAGCTTATTTTTAATGGAACTGGAATCAGTTACTGATGTGTTCCTAAGCTTATTACTTGGGCCTAGAGAGGTGGCTCAACCATTAAAAGACACGCTCATGACCAGAAATATCAGAAACTGGTTATTTCGGATTTACTCAAGTTGTTTCGTTTTCCGCACTTATTTTTCTTTTTGTTCAGAAAGCAGTGGTTCTTTGAAAATGGACTTACCTTTGAAACAACAGCACATGGAAGAGCTAAGATCCTCAGAGGCACAAAAAGGCAATTCGTCAGTGGCCACTCACCACACCAACCGCACCAATGATGCTCACATAAAAGTATAAATATGGAAAACACAAAAGGATATCCCACACGTTAAAGTGTCCTAGCCCGAAACTATCTGAAACTCACGCGCAGGATAAGCGAAGCCACAAAACATAGCGTGAACAGCTCGCAGGCCTATCGCCCTTACACGGAGGGAGAAGATGGCAGGAGGGACCCTTTGACATGGACACCCAGAGGAAGGAGTTCACCCTCAACTCCCATCTCCATTAAATGACTGCACATATCGTGCAGTGGTCCAGCGTGGCAAAGACTGATTCTTAATTAAATTGTTTCCTTCTTTGGCTATCATAAATGCCACATCTATTTAAAAGCATGTTTTATTTAGTTAAATTTTGTTTTATCACCCAGAGAAAGGATTATTAAATTGAACGGGCGACTATTTCAGCTCAAGTTAAAATCAATAGCGTTTAATCTGAGCCTTAGGTGCTGAATTCTGAAAGTCCGTGTTTACCACTTTACTGCAGCGCTGTATCTCAGCATCGCTGACGGTCCTTCTCCGGAGTTCACCTGTGATTTATGGCCCTTCTAGCAGGTGGGGCAAAAGCTTCAAGGCCTCTTGCAGTGTTTAAGCTTCTAATAATCACTGCATTTTCCTTTCTTACTCTCTAAACCAAGACTGCCATTCTCAGATTGAAACTATAAAAAAAAAAATGAAACTTTATTAAGTACAGAACTTAATCTGTTATGAAATCGGAGAGGTAGAAAAAGCATAATCCTGTGAAACATATGTTCAAATTTCCTCGGAAACAAAAATTCTCTCATGTCCATGCATTGGGATGTTTTAATTCTTGTTTCTTTTTCTAATCCTGAACAATAATTTAATGAAAATGGAGGCTTCAGATGCCCTAAGGATTTTTTACTAGTAAAGTTTATCTAACAAAACTTCTCATTCAGAAAACTATAACTCACTCTTTTAGGCAGGGTGCTTCTATTTTCCTGCTTAATTTCCATAATGAGAATGACTATAAATAACATTATCTGAATGTTTCACATCAAAGCAGAAATGATTATTAATTGTTTAAACACAAAGAAAATTTGTCACTCAATCACCATAAAAAATATTTTCATTATGTTGGGCATGCTAGGAACTAATTATTTAAATTCGCTTGCTTAAAAACTCAGTATGAGCCATTCCTCAAATGAGATCTGTATTATTCAAGAAAATACATTTCAAAACTAAATTACTGAGGGCCGAACCAAAAAGCATCACCCAAGCCAATTTGATATATTAAGGTACGCATTGCCAGAACTGTGTCTTAAGGGGTAAGGCTTGAAGACTCACTTGCTGCTGCTGTTACGATGTACTCTCCTAGTCCAGTGCTGTCGCCTCCATAAAAAAGAAGTAAATGTTACTTAAACTATTGTAGGGCTATTTACCTACTACAATGATTGACCTGAAAATTTTTTTGAAAGATGCTTATGGTGTCCCCTCTTTAGGGGTCTTTAATTTTCAGGTTATCTTATCCATTCCAGATCAATGTGAAAATGAGTGAATGAAAACACCTCACATAAAGCACACAAAACCTAGGAAAGTTATACTGTGAAGAGTGCCTTTAGCTCCATGCTTCTAAATGGTTCTTAAGATTTCAGAGTGTTCACTGTTAAGACAATTGTGAACATGGGTAATAATCTTATTCAAAGTAGTAATTTTGTTCTTTTAATCATTTAAGTTGGCTTCCAGAATATTAACATCCTGGTTTTGTTTATCCAGCTACTACTTGACTAATGAAGCTATGCAGGAATCTTTTTAAAATAAATTCAAAAGCATCAACAAAAACACATTTTTCAACAAATATTTCAAATACCCATAAAATTAAAATTTGATATAAATAATTGGAGAAAGTATACAAAAAATTTTAATTTCTCCCCCCATCCCCCAGAACACAAGAATATAAACCAATTTGCTCAAACATTGACCTCAACACTGAAAAACAGTTCAGTACACCATTTTAATTAACATTCAAATATTTACATCTAAAATATCAGAAATACCTTAGGATATTGACTTATCCCAAGGGCTGTTCAGAAGCTCCTTTTCCCTTTATTTTTTGAACTTGTGTTTGGAGGGAGAGGAAATAACCTTTACTGTATCGCGGGTATAAAAAGGGACCCGATGATTCATCTCTGTGAATCTGCTTGTTGAATTTGATGGATCATTCTTAAAAGCGACGTTGCTAATCTTCAGGTTTTCTTTTTTAGGTTATTCACAGATCAGTGGGTTTTCCAGCTAATACAGGTCTGATGCTCCTCTGTCTTCACACATGGTATTCATCATATCTTGACAAGAAAAGACCTTCAGTCTACAAATAACCTTCACTGAAGTAAGACATGTAAGTGGGTTTCTTTATGAAAGATAGATTTTATGGCTGAATAAAAAACAACTGTAGTTAAAAAGTGTCATCCAGTGGCCTTATTTGAAGATTTTTTTTCCCTTTGAGGAACTTTAATGTCTGGTGTAGAACTACTAATAGACCAAAAAAGAGAAAAGTATTAAATTACCTTATCATTAACCACAAACGCAACAGGAAGGGCTGATCAGCTCCGTATTTTATCATTCAGAAGCATTCAGGCTTTAAAATATTTAAGCATCCACATTAGTTCTTGTCAAACTAGCACAAAGCAGTGCATAATATGACCTGTGTGTAGGAGCAGAACAAGATAAAGGGCTGCACCCAGAGGGAAGTTTCCACAATGGCATTGCCCTGTGCTGTACATAATCCTTTGCCTTCCTGTTCCCAGACAATTGCTAAATGATGTTGAATGTTTTCTTTTATATTTCCACTTGGTTTTGCTAAAACAAGGGCATCTGGTTCAGTTACTATTGAAGTAGCAAGGATGAAACAGACAAACCAAAAAAAAAAAAAAAAAAAATCAAGGAATCCTCTATGCCCTGTGTTATTTCATATGGCCAATCAGAAAAGAAATAGACGTTGGGGCTGGAGAGATGACTCTGGCGTTAAGAGCATATACTGTTCTAGAAAAGGGTCCTGATTCAGTCCCCACCGCCCATGTTAGGCAGCTCACAATTCTTCTAACTCCTGTACCAAGGGATTCAACATCTACCACACTCACGTGTATATACCCCACACTGACACATATGCATTTGACTAATTAAAAATAATCTTTAAGATGACAATAAATAAAAAAGCTGTTCTAAATATATCAGGGAGCCTGATAGTACCAGATTTCAGATATGACAGCCATATTTAAAGAAAAATATTAAGAATTTTTAAGGGCTGGCAAGATAGCTCAGTATTTAAAAGCACATGCAAGACTGACAACCCGGGTTTGTGGAAAGAAATCAACTCCCAAAAGTTGCCCTCTGACCTCCACATGCCTGCCGTTGCATGAGCTCACTCCCTTGCCACCCTCCCACAAACACACATGTTAATAAACAAGATACAAATAACTTTTAAGATAAGCACTCAACAATACAATCACTCCTACCTAATGAACCCAGAGAACATACGTGTACTGTTTAGAGACTAGCCAAGATAGACCACCAGTTACAAGCATTTGTTGCTCTTGCAGAGGACCTGGGTTTAGCTTCTAGCATCTATTTAATTGTTCACAACCTTTTGTAACTCCGTTTCCAGGGATCCTGACGCCCTCTTCCGGCCTCTCTGGGTATTGCACACACATGCTGCTCCTACTTACAGGCAAGCAAAAAAAGTCATCTACTTGGAATTTCCTTCTCTTTTTTATTTTTATTTGTTTCTGTTTTTAAATTTCACTTTTGATTTATATATTCGCTTTACATCCTTACCCTATCCTCTCCCTCCTCTTCTCATAGTCCCTCCCTCCCACCCTCTTCCCCGTCCCTCTCCCCTTCTCCTCGGAAAAGTCATATCAGGACTGATCTTATGCTTATCCACTGAGGCCAGGCAAGGCAGTACTGTTAAGGGTAAGTGATCAAAAGAAGGCAACAGAGTCCATATCATAGAGAGCACCCATTCAACTTACAAAGGACGTACATAAAGACCAAACTGCCCATCGGTTACCTATGCATAGGGGACCTATGTCCAGTCCCTGCATGCTCTTTGATTAGTGTTTCCACCTCTGTAAGCCTCCATGGCTTGGTCTTCCTGTGGCATTCTTGCCCCATCTGGGTCCTTCTAGCCACCCCGTCCCCCACCAACACACACACTCTCTTCCACAGGACTCTGGAACTCTACCTAATGCTAAGGCATCTGATTCGATCAGCTGCTCCGTGGGGCCTCTCAGAGGATGGTTCTGCTAGGCTCCCGTCTGTAAACATAGCAGAGTATCATTAATGGTGCCAGGGGTTGGCTCTCTCCCATAATATGGGTCTCAGGTTGGGCCAGGCATTGGATGGACGTTCCCTCAGTCTCTACTTTGTCTGCTCTTTCTCTTTATCACTGCACATCTTGTAGGCAGGGTAAATTTTGGGTCAAAGATTTTGTAGGTGGATTGGTGTTCTGCTCCCGCCACTGTAGGTCCTGCCTGGCTAGAAGGCGGCCTCCTCAGTCTCATGTCATCCACTGCTAGGAGGCTCAGATAGAAACATCCTCATCTCCTCCCTGTAGCCTAACCTGTCAAAAGTCTCCAGCTTGTCTCAGTGATGTCCCCACGCTCAGTTTCTTTTTTCTCTTTAAGCCCTCACCCCTTCTCTCCCCACTCTCCCCACATCTGATTTCCTCACCTCGTTGCCCTCCCCACACCCTCTCCTTGCAGTTCCACTTCTGCTGTCAATTCTGTTCCCTTACCTGAGTGAGCTTCAAGGAAGGGCTCTCTTGGGCCCTCCTTGTTACTTAGCTTCTTTGGGTAGGTGAATTGTAGTATGCCTATCCTTTACCTTATGGCTAATATCTACTTATAAGTGAGTACACACCATGTGTGTCTCTCTGGGTATGGGTCACATTAAAGCAACTCTGAGATTCCATCTTACACATGTCAGAATGGCTAAGATCAAAAACTCAAGTGCCAGCACGTGCTGGCGAGGATGTGGAGCAATGGGAACACTCCTCGGTTGCTGGTGGGAGTGCAAACTTGTACTACTGCTTTGGAAATCAATCTGGCACTCTCTCAGAAAAAAAATGGCAATAGGAGAAGTGTGAGGAAGCAGTGAGACACACACACACACACACCCCCCCCGGCCCATGGACCAGACCGGTGTGCTGCTGGATCAGCGCCTACATCCTCTCCTGCCTGCTGCTGCTACACCCAAAAGAAAAGAAAAGCAGAAGGGGATGCTAAAGGAGATAAAGCCACAGTGAAGGATGAGCCACAGCGAAGATCTGCAAGGTTGTCTGCTAAACCTGCTCCTCAAAAGCCAGCACCCAAGCCTAAGAAGGGAGAGAAGGTACCCAAGGGGAAGAAGGGGAAAGCTGATGCCGGTAAGAATGCAAATAATTCTGCAGAAAATGGAGACACCAAAACAGACCAGGCACAGAAAGCTGAAGGTGCTGGAGATACCAAGTGACATGTGTGCACTTTTGGTAAGTGTGTGCTTTTGGTGACTGTACAGTTTGAAATATTATTTTTTTTATCATTTTATAAAAGTAGAATCTTGTTCTATTTTTGGTTTTTTAAGCTGTGATGTTAGCACACAGAACACATCATTAGCTTTCCCTGGTAATTTTGGAAGACTCCTGATGGCTCTCAAGAGACGTCTTGGTATTGACATATGTGGTCACTGTGGCACAAAATGCCTTGTGGTATGGAGAAATTCTAAATTCATTTTTGTATCCTCCTCGCTTGTACCATCAACATCAACTTAACTTCCTTACAACAGAGATCTGTTGGAACCTGATCCCCAAAATTCTTTTTCCAGTCTATTGGAAGATCTGGAGTTTGCAGTGACATCATTGCCTGTCTTCAGAAGACCAGTGGTTCCTTTTATAAAAGACTGTGAATCTTCAGATTGATAATTCTGTCATTTTTATTTCATTTCTTGAAAGTCAGGGTGGGCTTGTGAAAAGTTGTTAAACAACATCCTTAGTGTGAAATGCCAACCCTCACTCTAAGCCACTTCCCCCTTTTCAAAGCATTGAAGATTTCATTGGGTTTTATAGTGATTTCCTGATTTTGGTAGTCTATACAAAAAGGGAGTTTGGAAATTCTAGTATACTGTTAATGATTGTCTGCCCCACGTCCTGCCTGAAATACCATGATTGCTTATAAAAAGTATCATTGATGAAATTGTGTACAGTTTAAAAAAAAAAGAAAAAGAAAGAAAAAATAAAATTGGCAATAGTACTAACTCAAGACCCAGTTTTACCACTCCTGGGTATATACCCGAAAGATGCGCCACCATACAACAAGGACATTTGCTCTACTATGTTCATAGCAGCTTTATACATAATAGGCAGAATCTGGAAACAACCTAGATTTCCCTCAAGCAAAAAAATGGACAAAGAAACTGTGGTACATTTATACAACGAAATACTATTCAGCCATTATAAGCAAGGAAATCTTGAAATTTGCAGGCAAGTGGATGGAACTAAAAAAGATCATCCTGAGTGAGGTAACCCATACATATGGAATTATTAAAAAATCAGCTAAAAGCCTTTCTAAAAAACAACAAACAAACAAAAACCCTGAGGCATTTACCCTAATATAAAGCTTTTCTGTATTAGGAAAGCCTTGTGTAAAATCATTTCAAAACATGTCTATCAGTGAAATCACTATAGAACACCCATAAACACAGAATTCCACATTTCTATGTTAAATGAGGAGAAACATAGTATTACACAGTATTAGAAAAACATCTCCCCAAATTGTAAACCCTTATCATCAACATACACTTATTTATTTTTTTTGGCAGATTTATTTATTTATTTTTATTACATTTTTATATTAATTTATTCATATTACATCTCGATTGTTAGCCCTTCCCCTGTTTCCTCCCATTCTTCCCTCCCTCCCATTTCCCCCCCTTCTCCCCTCCCCTATGTCTGTGATTGAGGGAGACCTCCTCCCCCTATATATGCTCTTAGAATATCGAGTCTCTTCTTGGTAACTTGCTATCCTTCCTCTGAGTGCTGCCAAGCCTCCCCATCCAGGGGACGTGGTCAGAAAAGGGGCACCAGAGTTCGTGTGAGAGTCAGATCTCACTCTCCACTCAACAGTGGAGAATATCATGTTCGTTGGCTAGGTCTTGGTAGGGGTTCGAAGTTTACTGCCTATATTCTTCTTGGCTGGTGCCTTAGTTTGAGGAGGACCCCAGGACTCAGATCTGCCTGTCATAAAGTTCTTCTTGTAGGTTTCCAGGACCCTGTGGGTCCTACTATTTCCCCATTCTTCCATGCTACTCTCGCCTAAAGCCTCAATAGGATGTTCTCTCCTCAACCTTCCTAATGCTGTGACTATTTAATACAGCTTATTGCAAAGGTATTCCTATCTTTGTAAACCTTTTAATTCTAGGAACATTCAGTGTATGTATGTGTGTGTGTGTGTGTTTGTGTGTGTGTGTGTGTGTGTGTAGGGGGTAAGGGGTTGGGGGTGAGGGTGAGAGTACTGTTAATATGTAACTAGGTTACTACACCAACTTTAACCAAGTTACTTGTTCATTCAACAAGCGTTGAATTTCTGGTACATACAAGTTCCCAAAGAAACAACTAGGAACAAAGTAGATTCAGGTTCTACCTCAGAGAGCTTATTCTACATTGGGAGGGAATAGCAATGAGCAAAAAAAATAAAGTAAAATAAACAATTGCATCTTGCAGCATGCAATGCTTGGAGTAAATAAAGTTCTAGGATGACAGTCTAGTGAGGGCACATTTCTCTAGGAAAATAATATTCAAAGTGACTCCTGTATAAAAGGACTGACTAGGTGAAAACCAGAACAAAGCTATTTCCTGCTCAGGAAGCAATGGAGAACAAAAACTTGAGTAAAGTCAGTGTGGCTGGTCTTGGTAAGCAAACCCTAGTCCCTGCTGATGATTCCATATGTGTGGGTTACCTCATTCAGGATGATCTTTTTTAGTTCCATCCAGTTGCCTGTAAATTTCAAGAGAATCAGTCAGACTACAACGATATTGGAATAGCCTGGATTTTATTCCAACATCATTAAGAATTTTGATCAGTCTGAAAAAGAGATAATTAAAACTGGAGAGTAAAAATATCAAAACTAAAAAGGATTTCAAAATGGGTGTCTGTGTTAGGGTTTCTGTTACTGTGAAGAGATACTGTGACCATGTCAACTATTTTCTTTCTGGAGGAGAAGGGGGTGTTTTGTTTTGTTTGGTTTGGTTTGGTTTGGTTTTGGTTTTGTTTGGTTTTGATTTTGTTTGGTTTTGGTGAGTTGGTTGGTTGATTAGTTGGTTGGTTTGAAGTTGGGGGGTATTTTGGTTTTGGTTTTTTTGTTCGGTTGTTTTTGGTTTTTTTTGTTTGTTTGTTTTTTGTTTTGGGGGTTTGGGGTTTTTGTTTGGTTGGTTTTATTCTTGGTGTTTTGTTTTGTTTTTATTTTGCATACAATGTTTCTCTGTGTAGTCCTAGTTGTCCAGGAACTCACTATGTGGAGCAGGCTGGTCAAAATGCAGAACTTGTCAAAATGCCGAGCTGTGGAGCCCAGTCCCAATGGATACATCTACAAGACAAAACTTGTATTGTTTTTTCAAGATTTCCTTGTTTATACTGGCTGAGTAGTATTCCATTGTGTAAATGTACCACAGTTTCTTTATCCACTCTTTGCTTAAGGAACATCTAGGTTGTTTCCAGATTCTGCCTATTATGAATAAAGCTGCTATGAACATAGTAAAGCAAATGTCCTTGTTGTATGCTGGAGCATCTTTCGGGCATATACCTAGGAGTGGTAAAACTGGTAATTGAGTTAGTACTATTGCCAATTTTCTTTTTTCTTTCTTTTCATTTTTCTTTCTTTTTAACTGTACACAATTTTATCAATGACACTTTTCATAAACAATAAGTCCTCACACCCTCACACCCTCACATCCGCACACCCCCACATCCGCACACCCCCACATCCGCACACCCCCACATTCCCACACCTAAGGCTCAGGACACAGAAACTAGAAAGCCTGTTAGGTCAGGGAGTTTTTTATGAGACTGTGTCTCCTAGTATTGTCAGAAGCTACACCTAAAAAGCCTCACTAACATCACTGCCCAAATGTGACCTGAACAAGGATGACACCAATGGACCTGTCAAACTAGACAAGGTTTCAGCGCTACAAAAGAATTATAGATAGCTGAGAAGAAGTAGGAATGGGAAAGGTAGCCTTCATCAGGGAAGAGTACAGCAACTGATTGTCTAATGCCAAATAATCAGCCCTGAAAGCATACACACAGATAATATTATACAAACTGAACATATTATATTTAAGACTGTATATATATATATATATATATATATATATATATATATATATATATATACACATGCATATGTGTGTGTTTATATACATATGTGCATTGTGGTTTGTGTGTGCTGTGTGTGTGTGTGCACAATTACTGTGGTGGGGAGGGGGAAGGCCATGGAATTCATAAGGAGCAAGGAATGGTTTGTAGGAGGATTTGAAGGGAGTAAAGGGAAGGGAGAAATGTTAAATTGTAATCTCAAAAATACTAACAAGAGAGAAATAATAATTATAAAAATAAAACAACAAACAATAACGCAAGAAGAATTGAATGCAGAGCATGGATACATAAAAATACAACTTCCCAGAATGTTCATTCACACTGTAAAATTAAAACACACAGTCCTAAGCATTTGAAACAGAAGAGTTTTGTTATGATCATAACATTGATAAAACTATTGAAATTTTGCCTATAAAAAAGAAATTGCATGCTAGCTCAATATATTTAATCTTTAATTTGTTTCAAGCTATTAACTTTTAAAACCTTTTCTTTCTGAAATAATTACTTTCTAAATTTTATTCACAGGGTAAGAATAGAGTTTTAATCTTTGTTTTTTAAAAAAAGGAATAAAGAAAAAGATATTTTTCCAGACTAGACGCTTACTAAATATATGGGTGCTATTTTTATAATTCTACATTAACTGCTGAGAAGGTAGTTTAGTTGGTAGAATGCTTACCTAGCATTCAAAAAGTCCTCAGTTTGGTCCCCAGCACCATAAAAAATGGTCTTTTTGACACACACCTGTGATCTTAGTACATGGGAGGGGAAGACAGGAGGATCCAAATTTCAAGGTGATCCTGAGCTACATAGCAAGTTCAAGGCCAGTGTGGGATATGTGAGAAAATGTAAAGATTGATAGATAAAAAGATAGATACATAGATAGATAGATAAATAGATAGGTACATAGATACATAGATATAGATTAGATAGACAGACCTAAATTGAACAGTTAAAACCCAAACATTACTCCATCATAGACTAAAATAAAAACTGCCAAACTTCTGTTTCTGTTTTCCAGAGCATATTGTGTTCTGAGGAAGGAGATGGACTAAGCTTAGTGCTTGTCCACTTTATTATGGCAAATCATGGCACGAAAAAAGTTCAACCTTGTCTCTTTGAAGTTCTGGCAACCATAAGAAACATTCATTTCTCATATTTTCACTCAAAAGTTATTTATTGAACCGTATTGTGATTTGAATAGGAACTGTGCCCATCCGCCCATGTGTTAAACACCTGTTTCTCAGGTAGTGGTACTACTTAGAGTGGCTCTAGAAACTCCTAGATGTAGGTTTTACCTAGAGTAGTAATGCATAGAGGCACGGCTTTTGAGGTTAAACCTAACCCAGGTCTGTTCTTGCTCTAAATGTTCTCTTCACTGTGAAAACCACCTCTTTGTTGTAGGCTTCCACCACCATGGTTCTCTCCTTCACCACAGGCACACAGAAAAGCCAAGGACTCTGAACTTATATGTCTGAAAACATGAGCTGAAGTAAATAATTCCTTCCTTGAAATGGCATTTCTTGGATATCTGTTGAGAAATTTTAATCCAGAACATGGCTGCTCTGGCAAGATATCACATCAAGACCTTCTACATTTGTGTAACCCAGCTGGAACACAGACAAGTTTGAAATGCGAAGAGACAGAGGCATGCAGATCTCCGAGTTCAAGGCCAGGTATAGTGCAAGTTTCAGGTAAAGAAAAGCTTTAGTTTTGGCGTTGTGGGACATATCTTTAATCCCAGCACGCAGGAGAGAGGGGTATGTGGATCTCTGTGTGCTAATCATTTCTGTTCAGTCAGTTTGGTCGAGTCAGTGAGTTGAGAAGCAGTGCAGTGAAGTTGAGTTTGTGGCCATTTAGTTTTTGGAATTTCATGGCAGTTTTACCGGGAGCATTCTACAGAGACAGATTGAAGAGAGAACAAACTAGACACAGATAAAGACACAACAAGCCAGAGAATGAGGATCCAGAAGATTAGAACGGACTGTTCATTTGAGTTCACTTGAGGCCAGGCAGAGCAATTCTGTCAGAAGCTGAGAGAGAAGCCAGATTGAATCAGTCAGCTTGGAGAGGCATTTGAGCCAGAAAAGCTGAGTTGAACCAGCCAGCCAGTGTTCAGAGAGAGCTGGAAAGGATGAGTTTATTCAGCAGTAAGTCTCAGAGGCTGGAAATATTCTAGGCTTACATTATATTGTATGGAAGCTAGAAGCTTCCAAGACTATGACTAGTGTACCAGAAGAGGCAGTAAACCTTGGAGACAACAATTAAACAGGCAAATAAAAGGATACTTTTACATCTATCAAGTCAAAATAAATGTAATTATTACAAATACTATGATTCTTCTAGACACTTGAGATTCATTGAAAAAGGGTCTTTGGCTCATTAGTAATCAAAACAATGGAAAGGCCCCTCCTCTCAAATAATGGAATTCTAGCAAATAATAATAATATCAAGTTTAATACATAATTGAATTGTATAGTTTCTTAGATGATGAAAAACAACTTGGAAAAAGACATAGCAGATTAAGAGAGATCCAGAAGTGAACCGGGGAGTGGATAACCAGCATGGTCCGCAAGCACTGCCTTGGGAAACTGATATGCAAACAAGGGTTTGAAGGAAGAGAAAGGGTGCGAGGAAATAGTATTCCAATCATTGTCTTAAATATGATAAGACTGAGATTTTGGAAGAACAAGGGGCCTTAAGTGGCAAGAGCAGGAGAGGGTCATTTGTATTCTCCCTAACCCTTGCCTCAGATTCTAATAAAGGAGTGCCATAGGCTGCAATGTGCAAGGAATGCGCAGTGTTAGGAGCTTGCCTCGAGCTTGCATTTTGACAGGTATGGTAATTTGCTTTAACTTTTAGTCACAGATCCAAAAGATAGCCAAGCATTCTAAAGATCACTATATAGCCATTGCAGTGGTGAGGTTTCAAATATGACTTCACACATGCTAGGTGAGCACTCCGTCCTTGAGCTCCAAGTTTTATGACACGGATGTTATATATTCCAACTTCCCATCATCCTATAGCCTTGAAACATGGTTCAGAATCATCTTGAAGACTATAGATATTTATTATGTAGACTATGTATGTTTAATCATAATACATAATGATTATAAGGACTAAAAATTATTGTTCATCAAGACATCAGAATAATATAGAAGACTAAACAGACACTCAAATGCTGGAGTCAGATATATATGCATCATAAAGGTAAGTGGTTAGTAGGGTAAAAAAAAAATGCAAGGTCACTAAAAATGTGCATACGAATTCCCTACACTTAAAAATGGCACAATAACCAAAGAGAAATGACAACAAAATTTTTTTTTGTGAAAGACAATCTGTCTTTTCTAATAATGGGTAGCACTCTGCTTATTTTTTTTAATTAAATTTGCCCATTACAGTCAAATTTAGGGAAATAATCTTGCCATGTTTTAATATTTTTAAACAAACCAGAAATCCTTTAGTCAACTGTCAGCTTGCAATGTTTCAAAAGAAAGCAGATCATTCCACAAAGCAAAGTGCTTTTCTGAACAACCCAACTATATGTGTTTATTGCATTGGAGCCCAGGACCACCACACTCTATGACAGTAAAAGCTCGGCATTTTTTCCATCTGGCAATGAGAACACAAGATGTTGTGTAAACTACCAGAAGAGCTCTATTTCATTGTAATTAAAATTTAGTGTTGCATTTAAGCAATAAGGCAACGCCAGGAGCTGTGATTATCATGAGATAATGACCTTGGGGTGTCAGAAGGCACACGAGGAACCAAATGCCTCCAATTCTCAGAGGGGCGAGATTATTTCTACATAACAACTTCCACCTCTTCTCACAAGTGCACCCCTGCCCCTGAAGCTGTCTGACGATGGAGAGAAGAAAGTGAGGCATTAAGCGTACCAATATGATTTCTGTAAGAAGAGGGCATTGGGGGCCTGGTATATGACAAAATTGGCATTGTGCATGCTGAAGCAGCAGTTTCAAATGAGTTGTGTTGTTTGTGCAATAATTATGCAATGGCTTTAGAATTCTCTGGACACACATAGACCTGTCAGTGATGTCACAGGCCTGTAAGTAATCTTTAGCAAAGGCACGGATCTAACCTTTTCCCCTTGTTTTGGTTTCATGATTTCCATTCCATAATAGCAATACGATATGACAGGTGGTACATTTCTTGAGGGTTTATTAGTCTTCTTGGGTGGTTGAAGCCATTCAGCCTTTGGCCTGAACCTCTCAAGACATCTAAGATGTATAATAATTTCCCCAAAATGCAAGGCTTGTCATGTCTTATTGCTTAATTACTTTGTACTTGCCGAGTAATTTTTCTCAAAGTGAATGCAGATAACAGTGCTTACTCTATAACTTTACACTAACAGAGACTACTTCTAAAGTGGGACGCGTGACAGTTCTGCTCTGATGAATGAGGGGTGCTCCATTATATTACTGTTATAAACCCTGACATGTGGGTCACTTGCAATTATGTAAAATATTTATATTCTTTAACAAATTGTTACAGGGGTAAGGAATAAAACTAAATATAGACCTAGTATAAAGCAGCGACATCCTCAAGAACAAGTCATGACAAAGAGATGGGAGCCCTAAGTACTAAAGTAATTCTTCACCATCAAAGAGGTAAAAGTGATAGCTTAATTGGTAAATAATATTTTATAAGGGAAATTAAATGAATAAGAATACTGAGGAAACTTTTCAAATAGACACATAAAAAAGATTTGTATATCTGAAGGTGGATGTATATTCAATGTCACATGCATAAACTGAACAAAAGTATACAGTATTAGGTTTTTTTCTGGGGTAAGGAAAATCAGTAACCTGAAAAATGGTCTACTTTTGGGGGGTTTCTTTCACGATTTTATCCTTGTATGAAACATGATCGCTTGGCTCCTCTTTCTGTTCACCTAGAATTCTTTTCAAAATCAAATAGTATCTTCCTTGAAGTGCAGCCTATCGACACAGTACATAATACTGAAAGTGCTTTACTCTCTCAAATAGATACATGCACACATACTTTCATGGGTTCATTGGCAACGTACAATTTAGGACTCCTTTCTCCCTCTCTCTCTCTCTCTCTCTCTCTCTCTCTCTCTCTCTCTCTCTCTGTGTGTGTGTGTGTGTGTGTGTGTGTGTGTCTCTGTGTCTCTCTCTCTCTCTCATTCTCTCTTGCTCTTTCACTCTGTCATTCTCTTTCTCTATCTCTACCTTATATATATATAAATATATATACACATATAAAGAGATATGTATAATATTTATAATATAATGTCCATATAGTCATAGATACCATATCAGTAAAGAATTGTACTCTGTATGTGGTCACCTAAATATATATATTTATGTATCAGGTTCTTTCTTAAGTAATATGCCAAGAGTAAGTAACATTAGAAGCATGTGGTAAATGAAATCATTAGAAATACAATTAGCTTTGTTTCAACTCCCCAGATGTTCTTCTTCAATGGTATTTCTGTAAGCAAGAGTGAAAAAATGTGGGGGGTTTTCTAAATCACATACTTGGGCTATTCACTCACATCTTAAAAAATTTTCAACAGTCTTTTCTGACACCTGCCTGGCAAAAAGAAAAACAATGCAAACAAACCAAGCAAAATTTTTGAACAAAAAATCTCAGGTAGCAAATTTGCCATTAGACAGCTGGTAGCCACTACACATATGCCAGTTGTTTCTGTTTCTCTACCCACCCACTGACCTACCTACCTGTCTGCCAAATATTCGCCCATTTGTTTATATTTCATAGCACCATATGAACAGAGAATTGTTTAGAATAGGATGCTCTATTCAAGAAAAAGGACCACCGTCCCACACTTCTTCCACTTTAGTCGGCAGTGCCCTGTGAACAGTCTCGCACACAGGTTTAGTAACTGATCAAACCCCTGTGAGATTACACTCTTACTTCATAATGATGGCTTATGTTTTGTGGCTGAACATGACTGTCCAGGTTCTGAAATAACTGTTTTCCATAATGTTCACTTCTTTCATGAAACTTTCATTTAATGGACATTTTTTGTTTCGTTTTGAGGTATCTTAAATTTATTTATTATTGCATTCCTGGTTTTCAAGTATTTTGGTTGGTGTTTGGTTTCTAATTTTTATAGCAGTGGCCCTTACTTCCCATCTCACATTTCAGATGGTGACTACAGTTGTCATTAGTCATGAGAATAGAAGTTATTCTGGGGAGTTAGTTGTTCAGGCTTCAACTCATTTGCAGGAGCTCTTCCTATGCTCGCACAATTGCCTGGGGTTTCATCCCAAAGTGTATACACGGAACATTATGGTGTACATCTATAATACCAGCATTCAGAGGCAGCACCCAACATCACCCTTGGCTACATAGCCAGTTCAAAGCCAGCCTGGGATACATAAGACCCTGTCTAAAACAAAAGAAACAAAAGAAACAAGTCATCCAAAGAGGTTTTCCAAGAATCCTTATGCTAGCTTCTTGTACATTCTGTTCTTTAGCACCTGTTGGGCCTCTTATAGGACCTTTTTGGTTGTTCAAATATACCTCATTTCTTTAATTAAACTACAAGATGTAAGGACTCATACTCCAAGGGAGTCTTTGCAATCTACAGTCAGTCATCATTTTGCATTTCCCGTAGTCCTGACTCTCTTGTTGAGTGTAGTAAATTCTAGCAGCCTAAGACTCAGGCATTTACATTTAGGGTATCTGGAAAATCGTCATAAAATTTGCTTTATGGATGCAGGTGCTCTTCCACATTTACCCTTATAACATCACCTAGTTCACTGTCCCTTGCTGACTGTGACATCGTCTTTGTAACATGTCTTGGGCTCTGGAATGTAAAGCTGATGAGGAATGCTCCAAGTAAAAACAATATCAGGATTACACAGAATCAACCTTTTTCCTACTTTAAATAACAGGATAGAAGAACTCAAGCAATTAAACACCACCAAAGCAAATAACCCAATTGAGAAATGGGGCTCAGAACTAAACAGAGAATTCTCAACAGAGGAATATTGAATGGCTGAGAAACACTTAAAGAAATGCTCAACATCTTTAGTCATCAGAGAAATACAAATCAAAACGACTCTGAGATTCCATCTTACACCCATCAGAATGGCTAAGATCAAAAATTCAAGTGACACCACATGCTGGTGAGGATGTGGAGAAAGAGGAACACTCCATCATTTCTGGTGAGAATGCAAACTTGTACAAGCACTTTGGAAATCTATCTGGTGCTTTCTCAGAAAACTGGGAATAGGGCTTCCTCAAGTCCCAGCTATTCCACTCCTTGAAATATACTCAGAGAATGTTCCAACACACAACAAGGACATATGCTCAACCATGTTCATAGCAGCCTTATTCATAATAGCCAGAACCTGGAAACAGCCTAAATGTTCCTCAGTTGACAAATGGATAAAGAGTCTTGGTACATTTACATTATGGAATACTACTCAGCTATTAAAAACAAGGAAATACTGAAATTTGTGGACAAATGGATAGAACTTGAAGTGATCATACTGAGTTAACTCAGAAGCAGAAAGACTCACATGATATATACTCACTTATAATTGGGCACTAGCCCAAAAGGCATGTCCTACGAAAGTCTTCACTTACCAGGAGACTGGGATAGATGTGAAGACATCCCACTGGGACTCTAGGTAAGACAAATATAGGAGAACAGGGAAATAGGAGGACCAAGAGAGTCTTAGAGACCTACAAGAAGAACATGGTGATGGGTGGATTGGGGCCCAGAGGAGTCTGCTCAATCTATTGCACTAACCGAGGACAATACAAGTAGTAAATATCCAACCCCTACTCTGATCTACCCAATGAACAGGACATTCTCCATAGTTATGTCAAGAGCGGGGCCTGACTCTGACATGAACTCTGCCACCCCATATTTGACCACCTCCCCTTGGTGGGGAGGCCTGATGGCACTCAAAAATAGAATAAGCAGGCTACCAAGATGAGACTTGATAGCCTATGACCATATAGTGGGGGATGAGGGCTCCCTTGGTCTTAGACCTTGGGGAGGGGAATAAGGTCAAAGCTGCAGAGAAGGAAGGAGGAACAGGAGGATACAAGTGATGGGATAACAATTGAGTTGTAATCTGAATAAATTAATTAAATAAAAAAATAAAAAGAAAAGAAAAAATAATAGGATAGGTCAATCATTTAGACTCTGTTAGCAACCACACTGTCATGTTCATGGTCCATAATATATCACTAATATATTTGTATAGTCACCAAAAGTATGGACTAAGAAATTAAAGGTTCTGCTGGGTTTTTTTTAAAGAGTGTCTGATTCTATCCTAAAAGTATATTTTCTGTTTGCATGTTCTCTTTTTCTCATTAACTTGTTGCATCAGTTTTAGCAGAAAGCCTCATTATGAAAAGTAAAAGAAATAAAAATCCACAAAAATATGTGAGAAAACCGTGAATAAATGCTCCAGTGGGAATATCGTGAAAATTAAAATGGCACAAATCATCATAAGACACAAGTAATTCAAAACACTTTTTTCTCTTTATTTATTCACTTTACATCCCAATTGCAGCCCCCTCCTTCCTCTCCTTCCAGTCCCATCCTTCCACCCTCTTGCTCCATTTCTCCCTCTCCTTTTTCTCAGAGAAGGGAGCCCAACACGGGAGCGCGCGCGCGCGCGCACACACACACACACACACACACACACACACACACACACACACACATACACACACCAGCACTTCATGTCACATCAGGACTAAGAGCATCCATTTTCACTGAAGCCAGAAAAAGCTGCCCAGCTAGGAGAAAGTGATCCAACAGCAGGTAAGAGAGTCCATGTCGGACAGCTCCTGCTCCAGTAACTAAGGGACTCCCATGAAGATTGAGCTGCCCATAAGCTCCATAAGTATCGCGGGCACAGGCCTGCCCATGCATGCACTTAGGTTGCTGGTTCAGTCTCTGTGAGCCCCCATGGGTGTAGGTGAGTTGCTCTGTTGGTCTTCTTGTGGAGTTCTTATCCCCTTTTGGTCCCTCTATCGTTCCCTAAACTAAATTGATGGAATAGAGCTCAACAAAAGCATTTTTACTGCTTCCAAATGCATTGACAGAGCCAGAATTGGAAAAAAAAATCAATGCACCTGTCTGTCAATCCAAGACACTGAAAACAACTATCTGGTAGGCTACTTCCTCCAAATCATGAATGCAGGTTTCTAACAAACAAAACAAAAGAAAAGAAAACAAAACAAAAAACTGTCAGCCTGAGCTTTCATCTCCTTTGATTCCTTTTTTTAACCTCACGAACTGTGAAAGAAAATAAGGAATCATTGAAAGGAACTAAAACCCAACAAACTTACACTGTATTTTGGCCTCTTCAAAATAGCAAAGTGGGAGTTATAACTGAATCAGCACCCCTCCTTCTGTGTGTCACCACTATTTTACTAGCACCTGGGTCAGCACACTGGACTCCATAGAAACTGCATCTTTTATGTCCTTGGCCTCCACCTCAGAGCAGTCAGTCTATAAACTGTGTCTCTGCTTGTATAAATGACTTCCTCATTTGCCTGGTTGAAGGGAATTAGCTCCCATCTGAGGCAGCCTAGTGACAAACCCAAAAGTTTCTTGATGAGAGCAGATCATATAGTTCCAGTAAATTAGCACACACCAAATACAGGATGTGCTGACTCTTCACTGTTCCAGCAGGCTCCGAGGTATTGTCAGCAGTAGAAAACGGCCTTCAAGCAGGCTGCTTCAACTAAGGCTCCCAGAGTTTAATTGAGCCTGTGACTAAGGTGTTGAGTCTTGGCTCCACTACTCACTCACTGGCCATGTCCTCTCTGAGCTCATGAATTTATTTATTAACTTTGGAAAAGTTTTCATGTACCTCTAAAAAGTCCAAAAAGCCTTCTACGTGGCACCGGTCTAAAATCCTGGTCCTGATTTTGCAGTAATTCACAGCTACAGGACAGCTAAGGCTGACTCACAAGGTTGCTGTACACCCCTGCCAGGATGCTCAAGATACTAATTTGGTGCAGCAAGTTTCATGAGAGAAAAGGAAGAGCATTGAAAATCATATGTGCAAATATTCTTTTTATTGTGAATTCACTAAAAGTTTGTGATATGTTTTCATAATTCCAACTCCTTCCATCTGATCTCATATCTGGCCTGCATAGATCAATCATCTATCTATCATCTATCTATTTATCATCTATCATGTATCTATCTATCATTGGCCTATCACCTACCTATCTATCAGAAAGAGGATAGACTACACAATTACTGAATATAGGAAAGAGATTTATTCGTACCTTTGTGTTTTTATAAGTTTTAAATTATCTCAAAGTTAAAAACTAAGTCTTTGAATTAAAAAGATAATAGATTTACCGCCTGTATTGTCCTTGGCTGGTGCCTTAGTTTGAGCGGGACCCCTGAGCCCAAATCTGCCTATCATAATGTTCTACTTGTAGGCTTCTAGGACCCTCTGGATCCTTCTACTTTGCCATTCTCCCATGATTCTCTCATCTAGAGTCCCACTAGAATGTCCTCCCCTCTGTCTCAGTTTCCTGGTAAGTGAAGGCTTTCATGGGACATGCCCCTTGAGCTAATATGCAGATATAAGTGAGTATATACCATTTGAGTCTTTCTGATTCTGGGTTAACTCACTCATTATGATCATTTCTAGTTCAATCCATTTATCCACAAATTTCGGGAATTCCTTGTTTTTAATAGCTGAATAGTATTCCATAGTGTATATGTACCACAGTTGGGGGAGGTAATCCCCCTCAGGAACAGTCATAGGGGAGGGGAATAAGGGGAAAATGGGAGGGAGGGAAGAATGGGAGGATACAAGGGATGGGATAACCATTGAGATGTAACAAGAATAAATTAATAAAGGAGAAAAAAAGAAAAAAATCTTAAAATAAAAAAAGATAATAGATATACATATATATGTATGTACACACACACACACACACACACACACACACACACACGTAGATTATTTCCATTCCAGGATGCCTGCTCACAATGGGAAAGGCCCTGGGTTGGACTCTCAACACCGGACAAAAGACTAAAATAAATAAATAAACAAATAAGTAAATAAATAAAAAGAGTAGAATAGCAAGCAGATACTACATATTAAAGATTAAAGTTTTCCTGAAAGGTGATGGTTGCTGAAACATCAGTAAAAGAGCTGTATTGGAAATTTGCATGCTACTGCACAGAGAGAGCTTCCATGTTGTGCCAGTTTGATATCCTGAGAGATTTTTAAGTTTCCTTCCCTTTCCCAAACAGGTCTGTACAGAGATGAGCATGCGCAGGTGCTTCTGTCTCCCACATGTCATGGTAGTGCTGATGTTTATATAAAAGACAATAATATTAATATTTCATGGTTGCTAGATGGGTTTCTAAGCTTTATAATCTTTCTTGTCACATCGCATCTTAAAAAGTCAAACCTCTAATCCTCTTTTGAGCTTGCCTCTACTGATAAAGGAAACAGGAAGTAACTGAGGATGCTGCGGAGTGGGAGAGAGCTGGCTGAGCGCGGGCACGGGCACGGCCCTGGTACCATCTCCGGTGCTCTTTCTAACAGTCCATAACTATACTGCATGGCCGTTACCTAAGAGTCTGATTTTTAATCAGAAAATTTATCTGGATCTGAAAGTCCCTGTGTCTCACCTGGAGTTTAGATAGGTATCTCAACAATGAGATATGATTTAAATGGTGGATGAACAGGAGAAGAATAACAGATGTCTTTGTAAACACAACACTGGAATTCATCACAATATTATAGGGTTTGGACCAGAGGCTTAATGTCTCTGCTGTTTTCCTCTCCCTTTTCCTGACCCTGGGAGGATACTAATGGAATAAAAGTAGAATTAGCAAGAATAATTTTCTCCAAAGAAGACAAATCCATCAGTGGGAGAGAAAAATATGCATGTCAACAGCCAAAAATTATATATTCCTGCCAATATTATGAGGAGTCTGTGTTGCTGAAGCCTCCCAGCGAAAACTGAGGTCCACAAAGAGCTTTCAGTGGAGCTTTGGAGTTAAAGATGTAGTGAAAATTGATGGCAGAGATTCTCCTGCGGGGGTGGGGGGGGCGGTTCAAATGGCGATAACTTTTATCACACTTTGCTTAGAAATGTGAATACAAACTCAGAACATCAGCTAACTGTGTCTCTGAAATTCTGTGAAGCCCAAATAGATATCAGTGAGGTTCTCTTCATCCTAAAGGCCACAGAAACACTCTGTCTTAGAGGCCAAAACCATGGCTGCTGCTGTGTAAATAAGTGAGCTTGCTAAACTGTCACTAATGGCTGTTGAATTTAACACTATGAAGCCTTGACTATTTCATCTCCAAAGAAACTATATAGCAAGGTGTAGAAAACAAGCATAGCTATAAGATGTCCCTCAATATGTTCACACCTTGTTTGCTGTGTGCATATGACACATGATTAATGTGCTAACCTGCAGCAGCACGTCCTCTGAAGAAGAGGGAGTCTGCAGCTTAGCAGAGCTTTCTCTTAGTGTTCATTGAATGCTTAACTCTGGGCAAGTGTCAAGGCGTCCCTTTTAGGCCAGACATTCAGTCTAGATCCCTGAGTTAAGGGAAAAATAGAGAGCAAACATGACTTCAGCAACAGAGAGAAAAGGGAGAGACGTCTTTTTTCATGTTGTTGTTGTTATTGTTGTTGTTGTTGTTGTTGTTGTTGTTGTTGTTGTTATTTTGAAGTGTTAGGATTTAAACCTATACCTTCACTCCTGCTGATTCTACCACTGTTACACCCAGGCCTTATCAATATTATTTTGAATAGCTGTTAAAGCAGGATGAGTTTGAACTATTTTTGCCACCTAAAATGTATATTTTGTCATGCTCTCTTGTTAAGGAAGGAAGGAAGGAAGAGAAAAAAGAAAAGAAAGGAAGGATTTGTCCCTGAACTTAAAAAGAAAAAGAAGAAAAAACCATGGAAGACATTTGTACTTCTCAGGAAGGAGCGAGAAAGAACTTGTCTAAGCAATCCCTAGGAATTACCGTCTAAGCTCTAAACTTCTCAATAGTCAGCAGCTGCAGAGCCCCAGCCTAGCCGCACAGGGGCAGGAGGGTAGAATGAGCACCTCTAAGCACAGCTGAGGTCCAGAAGCCGCTGCCTTAGCAGGCTTTCTCCTCACTCTGGCGCTATGATGCTGCAAGGCTTCCAGCATGGACAAGGATTTGCAGGTAGTTGCTTCAGCCTTTCAAAACCCACATCCCCAGAGCAACTGACTGGGTGTGTGTGGTGGAGGGGGGGGAGATGTCTTGCCTTTACAGATAAACCTAGTTCACTAAGTTCCACTGTGCCTAAATTTCAGAGTATTCCACACTGGACCCCTGTCATCCTAAAGGCTGCAGGAGGATTATGGGCCCTTTGGGGTTCTGCTGGAGAACCCCAAGAGCATTTCCTGACAGAAACCAAGGCAGATGCCAAGAAAACTCCATAAGCATTGAGATAATTTTCTCTCAGATTTAATGAATCATGACTCAATTTAATCATTGTAAATGAACCCAGGCAGTGGTGGCATATGCCTTTAATTCCAGCACACAGGCGGCAGATATAGGCATATCTCTGAGTTTGAGGCCAGCATGTTCTACAGAGCAAGTTCCAGGACATCCAGGGATACACAGAAAAATGTAGTCTCAAGAAACCAAAAGAGGAAAGAACAACAGATAGCAAATGAGCTATACAACCATAACATAGATGTTACATAGTGCCAGAGCTAGCCCCTGGCAATTTACCTAACATAACTGTTTTCATGGTACACCCTACTCTCTAGAACTTTTTACATCATGTATGGTTTCTCTCTCCCACTAAACATGAACCTCATAAGTTAGTGACTTGGCTATGTGCTCCACCACCATGGCGTCATGGTAATCACAACTTGACGGCATTCCTGGCCTACAATAGATACTCAGAAAGTGTCTTTGTGCCAAAAGAATACTGGAACAGGCTTTTCAGCATCACAAACAGAACACAGTCGCTCCAGAAGACGGGTAGATGCAGTCAGACTTTCATGCAAGTGCCCTGCAGGTGAAGGTCTCACCTCAGTACCAGGAGAGTCAAGCATGCAGATCCCAGAGTCTATAAAAGGAAGATTCATCTTTAAGTAAACTTCAAAGTCAGTTTCCCATAAAATTCATGATTGTTTGGTCATCCTAGAAGACCCAGTAACGAGGTTTCAGTGTACCTCAACACCCACAGCAGAGCTTGTGGAATTGTAGGTTAGGTGGAAACATTGGCCAGCCAATTGACAAAGATGGCTTCCAGAAGTTTGTTTCACGGTGCGCCGAGCCAAAGTGCTGAAATCGTTGTTAAGCAAATGTTCCTAGAAATTAGGTGGAGTATTTATAATTTGGCTTTTCATGGGACTTAAACAAATGGGAGCTTGTCTTCCACAACAAAATGGGGAAGTGGACGAGCAGGGCTGTGCAAAAGAACATTTTTTCAGCCTTTAGCTTTAGTGCTTATGAAAACATAAGTGTAGCCCTGTAGACCTTGGGGACTTTCACAGCAATGAGATCTGATGTTTAAGAAAAAGCCCTAAAAGAGTTTTCAGACCTACATGGCACACCTTTGTGGAACTACAGCATCTGACAAAAGGTAGGAGGCAAAAACAGCTTATACAGGCTACAAATAGGTTTGCGATCCTTGGTATATTTTAGAGTATCCTGAACAGTAATGTTCTCCTAGGAAGTGATTTACAGCCCTCCCTAAATCTGATCGCCAGAGCTGACTTAGGCTAATTTCTAGATTCTCCTGCATCTACTTACATCTCGTTCCTCATATATTTTCAGTGCTAAATGCAAAACATGTACACTATCAGTGGCTATATTTTTAGGTGGGGAATGCAATTCTTCCCCATAGTGGCAGTACAAAATCCTCTCCCTTATAAATATCTTCACTTCAATGAGAAAAGATGATGAAATTCTTTTTGAAGACTCTCAAAGGGCTTGCAGATTTTTAAAAATATTACCGCCACTTTGTTTGGAAGAAATACAGTTTGGTCGTAAAGCCATCATTTGTGAATGGATTTATGAACACGACACACATTTGCATGCTGTGCATGGAAACCTTGCACCAAGGACTGGTTCCAAACAAGGAAACTGTTGCTAGTAAGAGTTTTTTCAACTGTATTATCATTAACAAAATTCAAGACTCCCTAACCCAGAGAAAGCAAATGTAAGTCAAAACCAATTTTCTATGAATGAACAGTTTACCAGCTTCAAAATTCACTCTACTTTGTATGAACATTTTTCATTGAGTGAAGGAAATTTCTTTTTTATTTTATTTTATTTTTTATAGCAATGGGGCTTTGCCATCAATTTTTGGAAAGCAACCTATAGTCTTGACAATGTATTAGTTTTTTTAAAGGGAAATTCCTTTTTATATAGTATGTAAAGCACTTTTTCCTTTCTACTAAGAAAAGGCAAGCATCCTTCTTTTCCTCTGTGACACGCTAATACAGTCCATCTGCAATTACCTTAGAATATCTTATTATCCTGGAACCAGGGGGTCTAGGAGTATTTTAAGGTTTGTTTGTTTATTTGTTTGTTTGTTTGTTTGTTTGAGCCACCTCTCCACATGCAGGCCACTGAGGCAGGAGGATTATAAGTTCCAATCAGGCAGGGTCTGCATACAGACATCTTGTCTTAAAAACAAAACAAACACAGAGAATAACCTACCAAGTCTATTTGTTCCAAAGTCCTGACTAAGCCCAAGAAATAGTGCTAGTAAAAGAATTTATTTTTACAAAATAAATAAATTGGCTTAAAGAAGTTACATTAGATAAGCCTTCATTACAAAGGAAAGAAGCAATGGTGATGCATATACGTAGGATGCTTTATGCTTAAAGATGCAGAGTGATGGTTAGCTGGGACTTAGGGGACCTGACAAAGCTTTCTGAGAAATTGCCGTTTTGGTTGAGATGGAATGATCGTAGGACTGTGGGGATTGGCATGTGAGGAGTGTCTGAGGGATGTACAAGGCCTGCAAGGCAGTGATTGGAAATCTTGTCTCAAATCTGCAGTGAGCTCAGATCAAAATTTCATGAAAGCAAATGCTTTGGATTGATATTGGAGATGTGAAATGAAGCCCAAGGCTTAATGCACACTTCTCAATAACGATAGTAAAGGAACCCTGAGGGAATGTGGTGAGTGACTAAATTATTTTCAGTAAAATCATCTCCAAAGATGAGATCTATATTTTAAATACCCAGTGTTTCCACACAGAGGTAGTACAAGTTAAGTTTCTATATTTTGACTTTTTTTTTTTTTACTGAACTTCTTTCGAGAAAGAAGAATCCCCTTATAAAATAAAATGCAAAGCAGAATACATTTGGCCGATCACTCCACACACAGGTAAAGCACCATTATCACACCAGCAGCTGCTTTGGGTCCCAGTGTTTCATCCTGTCAATGAGAAAACCCTTGACGTGCTACTGAAGGCACAGTTATCTTGACAGGCATCTTCATGTAATATTCAAGATAGCTTTTACACAGCCTCGGTTATAATATTAGCCTGAGATCTAATGCTTACTCTTTATTTAAGGGATGGTGAACTTGATTTGATGTTCTCTTCGCGGTGAGCCAGTTCAGACTCAGAATCCTCCTGGGCAGACTTCACTACCTTTAACTGACCGTAAACTTGAGAAGTTCCTAGCCAAAAACCTATTCTTGCCAATTACTGCGCCATACTCCTAGCTTCATCCTGACTTATCTGAGGAGCTATTTTCATTAGCCTCCCCATATGTATTAGGTCTGACCTAGGAATGCTATAGCCACTGCACTGTTACTATCTAAAATAAGAAAAAAGAATCTCACTGAGTGTAGCTTGGTTTCAATAGAGGGGGAATCTGTGAGATTAACTATCTCAAAGCTCTTTTACAGACATTAGTAAAAGTGGGATTATAGTTCATCAGGTTGAAAGTCGTGTTTGCAAAGGAAAATAGGAGGGGGGAATGGAGGGAGAGAGGGAAGGAGGGAGGGAGGGAGAGAGGGAGGGAGGGATAAAGAGGGGGAGAAAGGAAAACTGAGTGAATACTTACAAACTTTCAAGTTTAGTCACATCATACTTTATCTATTATGATGCCATTTGATATGCAAGCCTAGATTCAAGAACCAAACAGCACCAGTAACTCAGGAACAATTTCAGATTCTAGGTTCTCATGAAGCTCTATAGTAGAGTCTTTTTTCTCTCTCTCACTCTCTTGAGCACTCTGAGCAACAAAAGGCCTCTCACAAACTACCAGTCAAGACTTTAGCAGAAGTAGATGGCTCACTGTGTCATGAGACGAGAATTTCGTTTACTGTTTAGACAGCACATATCCCATATAAAGGCCACATAGTTCATCCGCACTGGAGAACACTATAGAGAGCATGCTGGGGTCACACTATAGAGAGCATGCTGGTTTCACACTATATAAAAAGCATGCTGGTTTCACTCTTGATACTGCTTAGTATTTGCATTGTGGGTGCCTAGCCGCACATTCAGCTACCTATTTGTATACTACACAACTATCTCATCACATTTCATGAGGTCTCAAGTTAGCAAGTGAAAGAGGAAAAGAATTACTTTCAGTAGTATGGTCCCTTCATTTCTGTCAACTACTTAGTGATGTTTGTTTTAGGTGTCTTCAAACATTTTACATAGATGTCCAATCTTCATGGTTTCTTCCTTGTGCCATCTTTTCTCCCAGATGGCACCTAGGAAGAGGAAGAATCCGAGTTCTAAAGGTGACTCCCCTGAGCTGGAAGCACCAGGAATCACCAGCAGGTCTTGTCACTGCTCTCCAGCTGCAAGCATTTGTACAGCAGCTATTGGGCCCACTCTTGTCTCAGGTCACTTTTCTGGTGACTTGCTTAAGAGTTACCATACCCTATGAGCATATACAGGGGGAGGAAATTCCCCTCAGGAACTGTCATAGGGGAGGGGAATAAGGAGAAAATGGGAGGGAGGGAAGAATGGGAGGATACAAGAGATGGGATAACCATTGAGATGTAACAAGAACAAATTAATAAAATAATATATATCTTGGGAAAAAAAGAGTTACCATGGCTCTTTGTGATGCCTACTTTTAATCTCAACGTCATACAATCTAAAATAACCTAGGGATTGAGTCTAATTGTGAAAAATGCCTGGACTTGACTGACTTAGAGACATACTTAGAGGCATTTGGGTTAACCTGTGGGTTAACTGAAGTGGGCAGATCTACCCTCAATGTGAGTAGTGCCAGTTTCATGAGCTAGCGCTAGGCTGAATGAAAAGGACAGAGTGATGGAGCTGGAGCTCCTCTCAGCTGTGTATCTAACTAGCTGCTTCAAATTCCTGCCACCTTGATGCCCCTGACACAATGGCCCATTCACTGCAGTTACAAACCAAGTAAGTCCTTTCTCCCTTGAGTTGCTTATCAGGAATTATACAAGAGCATCGGGAAATTGAACTAAGATGACCTTGCTGACCAGGCCCCATAGCGTCAGTACAAGGTGCAGCTTAAGGAGTCCAAACTGCAGCCTTCCTCACCCAAGTACACTGAACTTTTATTGTAAGGAGTGCCCAGGAACACTAGGGCATACAGACGACTCTAAACAGCAGTCCAGAAAGAGATTGGGATGTACTTCCCCGCCGCCTCGCTGAGGCCATTCTCAGTGTCTCTACCCACAATCACCAAGGCTGGCCTTTTAGTTTCCTTTCTCATCACTAACACTGACTACTTTTTAAAATTTTTTATTAATTTATTCATATTACATCTCAATGGTTATCCCCTCCCTTGTATCCTCCCATTCCTCTTTCCCTCCCATTTTCCCCTTACTCCCCTACCATATGACTGTGACTGAGGGGGACCTCCTCCCCCTGTATATGCTCATAGGGTATCAAGTCTCTTCTTGGTAGCCTGCTATCCTTCCTCTGAGTGCCCCCAGGTCTCCCCATCCAGGGGATGGGGTCAAATATGAGGCACTAGAGTATGTGTGAAAGTCAGACCCCACTCTACTCAGCTATTAAAAACAAGGAATTCCCAAAATTTGTGGACAAATGGATTTAACTAGAAATGATCATAATGAGTGAGTTAACCCAGAAGCAGAAAGAGTCAAATGGTATATACTCACTTATATCTGCACAATAACACCAACTACTTAACAGAAGCAATTTAAGAGGAAAAGGGTGATTCCCGCTTACAGTTTCCGAGACATTTCAATCCGTCATAGCAGAGCAAGCATGTGACTGGAGTGGCTCCACTATTGTGCTAGCCGAGGACAGAGACAGCATGGGCTGTGAACACAGGTGGCTTTAACCTTTGAAGCTTTTTTCCCTAATGATTTATTTCTTCCTGATGAAACTCAGGTCTCCAAATTTTCACAACCTCCCAAAACTGAGCCACCAGCGGCAGGTCAAGAATTCAAATACATGAGTCATAGCATCCAGTCAGGCTAGCGTTCCTCCTCACCAAAGCCAAGATCTCTCCCTTAGTCAATGGCTATGCCACATCAAGGAGATGCAGCCTGGTGGGGCGAGGTGCTTTCGAGAAGGCTCCAAGACCAAAGCCATCCTCATAATGCTAGCGTGTTCTTTACTTCTTGCTCTCTTTCTCCTAGAAGCGTACCATGGAGAGGTCCAGAGTGGGAATGTAGTGTGTAATTCCTTAAAACAGTGACTGTAGGAAAAATGCAAAAAGCTTTAGCAATCCTGTTCTTCTAATCCTTTCCTTTTGGTTTCAGTAAATATTGAGGTTTGAAGGGAAAATATGTTATGTGCAACAAGGTTACTGATTTGTATTTTTAACTGACACATAACAACTGCACACATTTATAGAGCACAGCATGATTAGTCGGACACATGTGTATAATGAATAGTAATCAGATCAGTGCTAAAAATATTAGGATGCATTCCTGGCATCTAACTGCACTTCAGCACCCACCAACTATCATCTCTGAATTTGATAACCATTCATCTACCTGTATTTTGGGGGTTTTGGTCTTTTGTATTGTTTTGTTTGTTTTTTGTTTTGTTTTGTTTTGCTTTGTTTTTGAAACAGGGTTTCTCTGCGTAGCCTTGTCTGTTCTGGACTCGCTTTGTACACCAGGCTGTCTTCGAACTCACGGCAATCAGCCTGCCTCTGCCTCCCTAAGTGCTGGGGTTATAGGCATGTCCCATCACACCTGGCTACTGCCCTGAATTTTTGTACAGTCAACCATACTGATATTTTTAAATGGATTGGTAGACAAATACTTTAAACGCTTTAGTCTTAAAGTCTAATAAGAAAATATCAATAACCAGCATAATGAATTCCCTAGGCTCCTCGGTAATTTTTTTAAAAAGTCAAAAAGACATCCTAGAATGAAGCATAAGAGGACTGATACATTATGCTGCTCTAGTTTCTGGGCTCACTCCTTTCCTAAATCAAACCACGGTATTGTTCCTAGAGAGCCCGAAACCACACATACAGACCCATAGCCTAAAGAGTTAACATTGATCCAAATGCTCTCATCTTGGTAGAACCAGTGTTTACCCTCCTGGACAGTAAGCTTGGGAAACCAGAAAGTTCAGATGCTGAAAGTTATATAATTTGGGGGTGGGGGCATGATATAAAAACTGCAGCTCAGTGATGACAAGATGTTGCCTGAGACACTCTGCTTTGTGAGATTTCAGGAGAAATAAACCAATGATGTGACTCCAGGCCCAGTGGCTCAGGGCCCAAGCAATAAATGATGACCTAGATTTGGAGATGACATTGCCCACCACCCTGCTCCCTGGTCAATCCAACTTTGGCTCTTTGAGAGGACCAAGCAGCAGAGCTGATAAAAGTGTAAGCTTCTTAAAGAACCCTGGAAATGTGCCTCAGAGGAACTCATAATGAGGAAGCTCAGCCAGCCACAAGAGAAATGGAAAGGTAAAGGCCCTGTTGAGAACAAGTGGGCTCCTGATGCTGTTAATTTTGAGAAACATCACTACCATTGGCTGATAAAAGCCAGTGAATGGATATGGATTATAGCCCTATGATCAAACACATGTGTAAAATAAGTTATCATAAAAATATAATGAGATCCATATGTTTTAATTTTGCAGAAGACACAGATAATTTCTTCTTACCAAAATAGAGTAGCTATCTCAAAATATTAAAAAATTATAAGTAATAATTTTCAAATGTTGTGTATTGTTCTAAATGCTTACTTACAAGTGAGCATTTACCTGAATGTCTAACAAACTCTGTTTTTTATTTTAGTTTTTATTAACCAAATTTTCTTTATACTTATATCCTACATAATAAGTCAGCACTGTGAAAGAGGTGCCTATAACTATTGTCCTTTAGTTCAAGTTTTCCAGTACCTAACTTTTTAAACATCTCTTTGAGAATACACATTTTCCAAAGCCAGTGTTATGACATAAGTCCTCTTGCTTGTTAGTTTTTTCCTTGACTTTTTTAAATTTTTGAGATAATTTAATTACATTTCTCCCTTCCCTTTTCTCCCTCTAAACTATCCTGTATACTCCTCCTCTCTCTCCTTCAAATTCATGATCTCTTTTTTTTTTAACTAATTGTTATTGCAAGGACATATATATGTGTGTGCGTATGCAACATATGTACGTACAATCATACATACATACATATTTACTTTCATAACCAACTGGTTGTCCAATTTTAAATGGTCAGCCATGAAAGCATGCATACAGGTAGCATTATACAAACTAAACTATAAAATTCCATATAGATGTTAGTTATTACATCATCTTCAAGATAGACTTAATTGTTATTTGTCCAAATTATACAGTTAGAAAATGCTAATCAAATGTGTTTCTTAATTATTTTCTCTTCAAATCTGTCTTAACTGTAAGAACCAGGAACTTGGTAATAAGCCAGTCATATCACATTTCAGTGTATCTCTGATATGAAAGACTCGCTTTTCAACCCTCCATCATACCCTACCTCTTATGCACAGATACCCATCTCAAACAGTCCTGGGAAATGCAGTCTGCTTCAATTTGCCAAGGGACAGAAATTCCCAGTAAGGTTCAGTGATTGCTGCAGTTGGAATGCTCTGAAACCGAGGCCATGTTCCTGTCATGGCAAATTAGGTCAACATGGTGAGACATGGAACCATGCATGGGATGATGGAATGTAAAAGTACATTATTAACTGATGTCCTCTCCATTTTATTTTTTCTCAGTGACATCTAACAAATTGAATTTAAGCGTTCAGAAACACAAAAGGCTCTGTTAGAAGACTTGGAGAGACAAGAGGAAGAAGAAGTACCTCATAAACTGGAAGGCTACATAATGACCGATGTGAATATTATAAAGAATTCAGGGAATCGTTTTCTTTATATTTTCTTTTTGGTTCTTTGATTTTTATAAATTAAATTTGTTCTTTGAGAATTTCATACATGAATATAGTGCATTCTGACTACTTTGACCCCACCCACCCACCCATCGTTTTATCCCTCCTCCAAAACCTCAGTCCCTACAGTCATGTATTTTTGCTTTGGTCTGGGACCCACCCACTCTGTTATCTGTGTGAGCAGATCTGCTAGAGCCTGAGTGGCTCACCAGTGTATATGCCACTGAAAGATAAAGACTCTTCCTTTCAGTGAATCAAACAATAGCCAAAAGCTTGGCAGAGAGCCCTCCCCTTCTGTGACAAACAGAACAAGATGATTCAAGGCAAGTAACCACACCTGTGGTGAGTCCATGATGCCAAAGGCAGAGGCATACCAGAAAAACAGAAGTTTGCCACCTTCACCCTAGCTTCTGCCTCTTATTCTCTCCACCTCCTCTCCAAGGGCTTTCCAAGTCATAGAAGAGATTGTTATAATGTTTTGTCTAGGGCTGAGCAGTCCGCCATCATTTTCCCTCAGAACACTGAGAAGCCACAAGTCTACCCCACCATTGTTTACAGAAACAGATTTATCCCATTAAGGCAGAGAGTAGCGTTTGTACATGGGTACAAACATAAATATTTCAAAAGCAGTTTGATGCTATATCAATGTAACTAAACAACAGGACTCAGTTCTCCCCAGGGCCTAATGGCTTCTCTCTCCATGTGGTTTTGACCAGGTTTGCAATGTCAGGCACTGATTATCCTCCTGCAGTACAGACTTCAAAGCCAATCAAGAGTGGATAGCGACACCTGTAATAGTTGTGCAAGGATTATATAAATGAAATGACCTCATCTTGCCTCGCAAATTGATGCTGCAGTGAGTAAGTTTCCAGCTGGTTAGGGCCACTGGTAATTTTCTCCTCTGGGAGGTTTCACAGCACCTTGCAGCACTATGAAAACTGCCCAGCTCAAGTCAAGCTTGACTTCTGTCTTACAACCGAGGCATGAGGTCTCCAGCAACAGGGTCTTATCTAGTTCCGGTGGGTAATGACAGGAGTGGCAAAAGCCCATGTTGCTTGGGAGACCCCTGTTTCCTCCCTGACCAATAACTCGCACAAAGTTATCTCATACCTGGCACTGAAATTTTTGTTTAGAAAGCCACAGATTCTACGAACAGCATTATCTAGCCATGCAGGGTATCCCTGACCCCTTTTTAAATTATACAGTTTTAGTTATGCTGAAAGATAGTAGATTTCCCTATGGTGTTTTCACATGCCCTCCATTTAGGTTAGGATCACCCCTTCATCTGTCCGTTCCCTTTTCTATGTTAGTCCTTGAAAACTCCACTACTTTTTTCCCAAAATCCTTTTTTTTTTTAAATTTTGGAAGAGTTAATTTTATAAACCTGTGGGTGGTGAGAAACATGTATTTTAAAATGTACAAGCTTATAACTGTATACAGTGATATTATTTACAAATTAATAAAAGCATAAGCATATTAAACCTATCCTAAGCCATAGTGAATGCAAAAAAAAATTAACTGTTATTGATATTTTTATCAATGTTCATTTTTATTGTGGATTCCAAGACAATAGGCAAAATAAATAGAGATATAGTTTGGTGGCTGCACCTGGGCCGTAGATTCTTTAGTGAGAATCCTGACCCTACAGCTATTTGAGCTTGGGTAAGTTCCATTACTACTCTGTGTCATTATTGCCTTTAGGCAATGAAGGGAGTTTAATATTCCTACCTGTGGAATATCAATAGGAAATAAGCGAGCAACATGTGAAAAGTAATTTTAATGTGCTTGTAACAAAGTAGGCACTCGATAACAGTCAGTTGCTAGCATCATCTGAGGCATGCTGCTTTCCTTTCCCTGCTAGTCTAGTCTACGTGTCTTGAAGATAGGACTCAAATTCAGTATAACAGTTTTCACTAATAAAACCCAAATCATACCACAGAGTTGTATTAAAAAGAAATACAAATACAAGTTCAAAAGGCTTGAAAAGATTGTGAGTTTTATGATGGCTTTCTGCTGATATAGCAATATGCAGAGTGGGTAAGAACTAAAGCATGGGATGAAATGACACTGTAGTCACCATATATGTACACATATTTGTAAACATGAACTATATTCTTTCCCAAATCCCGTCTAATGTATTCACTTTAAAGTCCTTTCTGGGTACTGAATCACACAGATTCTTGGCCCAGGGACCTTAGCAAAAAGGTTGCTTAAGGATTTGGCATGAACCATGTCTTTGTCCTACGGGCATGTGTCATCTTCCTCAGATCACAATGCTTCTGTGCGTTTGGTACTGATGTTGCTATTGGGTTTTTTTTTTCATTTATTTGTTTGTTTGTTGTTTTGTATTGTTTGGGGTTGTTTTTATATGATTTACTCGGTGTGAAGTAGCTAGGGTACCTGAACTCACAGAAATGAAAGGTAGGTTAGATTTTGCTGGTACCATGAAGTTGGGAGAGATGAGAGGTTAGGAGCTAAGGATACAAAATTAATTTTTACTACAAAAATGGGGGGAGGTGGTGATGATGATGGAACAATTCTATGAGTGCACTAGTGACTCCTGAAATATATACTTCAAAGAGGTAAATTGCATGATATCACTAAATCTGTTACTAAAATTATAGAGAACATATCTAATAAAATGAACAGTCTTTATAGTTCTCTCATTAAATTTTATTTAAGATAGAGAATTTGGTAGTGTAGACTCAAGCATTGTTATATTCTGGCATGGGCATCTATGGGAGACAGTTGCTGTTTATTGATATTTCCTGTGGTCCAGTGATTCTCATTGAATCCTTCAATGGAAGAGTCATTAAACATTAGCCAACACCACAAAAACTAAGTATTTTTTCATAGTCCTCAAAGTAGAGGGAGTCTAATTATCCCTGAAAATAAAATATGATTTATTCTTACTCAATTCCAATGATCACGATCATTGTAAAAAACCACTGACACAATGCATGGCCAAGTAATGGAATACATGGTCCAAGTTTTTTAAAGTTATTGGTTTTTTTTTAAGTCAATTGGACACTGTTAAGTTCTTACCATTTTCAAAGATATCTCTTTTATAGCTCAGGAACTTGGATGTCCTTGAGATTTATGCAAGATGGAGATGTACCCAAAGATTCAGAAGTTAAATAAAACAATTCAGAAGTTGAAAAATGAGGAGAAATTGTTGTCAGTTTTATACATTGTATCATAAATTTGTTTGTACTTTACAACCTATTTTGTACTCCATATATTTTACCTAATACTTGATTTAATTCATTTATCCTAGTTCACATTCGATATACTGCTATAGAAGTAGTTGGAAGAGGGTAGAGGAATTTTAATCCAACAGCATGGCTGTTCTGATCACATCCAAAGACCTAGGTATGTGTGATCCTACTGAAATGCAGACACGCTCTTAGTACACACCTTTAATCCCAAACAATGAAGGTAAAGTTAGTTTGTAGAAGGAAGCACCCAAGTTTGAAATGGTGTATAATTGAGAGGCAGACAAAGTGACTAATCAGAGTAGGATTTGACAGAATAGGGCATAGCCAACTCTCAGGACAGCAAAGAGGAAAGAGAGGAGACTTAAGAGAACAGGCAGAGAGAGGTGAAGCAGTTTTACTGGGAGAGTTTTACAGAGTTAAGTTGAAGAGACAGCAAGCAAGACAAAGGTGAAGAGAGAATGAGCCAGAGAGTGAGAAGGAGCCAGAAGATTAGAACAGATTACCACAGTTAGTTTGAGGCCAAGCATGGCAAATCAGTCAGAAGTTGAGAAAAGCCAGTTTGAATCTTTCAGCTTGGAGAGGAGTATGAGGCAGAACAACTGAGTTAGACCAGCCAGCCAGAGTTCAGAAAGAGATAGAAAGTATAAGTCTTGGAGGCCGAAAACATGCTAAGCCTAGATAAGATTGTATGAAATGAAGGCTAGAAGTTTCCAGGCATACATTAGCAGAATGGAGAAGTAAGCCTGCGAGACAATTACCACAGGTGAATCAAAGTTACTCTTACTGAAGTCTTTCTTTTTGTAAAATTTAAGGTAAAGTTTGTAATATCTACATACTGCCCAAAGTTTATGAAATTCTCTGCATAAATTAGGAGTTGGAGAACCAATTCTTTCATGCTGATGGTGTCCAGTCACTTTGCCACTAGGGAACCAAAGGATGAACTCTGTAGAACAGCTGTGAATTCTGTCAGAGTATTCTGTCTATATCCTCCAAATTATAAACAAGAAGAACCTCAATTTCTCTCTCTTTCTCTCTCTCTCTCTCTCTCTCTCTCTCTCTCTCTCTCTCTCTCTCTCTCTCGTGTGTGTGTGTGTGTATGTGTGTGTGTGTGTGTGTGTGTGTGTGTGTGTGTGTGTGTGTTCTCCCTCTGTCCTCCCTCTCCTCCTTCCTATCTCTCTCTCCCATCATAAGAGTCCATCTGTGAACTGTAAGGGCTTTTCAGTTAAATGCAGTGGGTTATCAAGGTAACAATTTCATGCTTGCTCTGAAATATTGAAACATTTGAAATATAGGTGTTTGGCTGAAGGAAGGAGCTGGAATCAGTCCGAAACACTTTTGGCAAAAAGAATAGGAACCTGCTTCTTCAAATCTTGTATTGATGCCAAATGTTCTCTCTACTACCAACTTTTCATTAAAACAGTTCACCTTCCAAGTGTAAAAAATAATATTAATTAATTAAAAGTGGTGCAGCAAATGCTGTGTATTTTTTTTATGAAACTTTAGCAATGATTTCCATGCCAAATGGTCCCAACCTTCTCTACTTTATGCTTGGAAAACAAAGCTGTATTTTCAATAATCAGTTAAGTGAACAGATACTGAGCTACTTAGGGCTAAGCAGATTTTTAAGGACCATGGTTGATTTTGCTTGTGTGGGGTTATTTTTTTCTCCTGAGTAAAAGACGTTGTCTTTTCCTCTTCCTCTTTGTGTTTTGTTTCTTTTCTCTTCAGAAGCACCCACTATACAACCAAGCCTGTTTCTGTGTCTAAATAAGATTGGAATTTTCACAACTACAAGGTTTTCAAAACAAAAATATGTAGAACTCTTAAGTAAGTTCATTAGGAATCTCTCCAGTACAATTAAAACTCAGGGAGCAAAAGAGATCTGAAAACAAACATCTCAAGGAAACATATTCAAACATAAGTCAAGGTGATAAGAACCAGGGGACACATCAACAAAAGGGCCTGGGCAAAGAGGACAACAAGAAATCTGATTGAATTAATATCATTCTGTGAGCAGAAAAGTCTTTCAAAGCATCGATATGTGCTCAGGTAGAATTCTAAACAAGCAGGAATGAACATAATAAAAATAGCCCTATTTTCCTGAACTGCAGCAAGAGCATCTGTAAGACAGCTGTGCTCACCATTATGCCAGCACCTCAGCCCACGGGAACAGGGAATTCCTGCTTCCTGTGCCTACTCTCTGATGCTTCCAGGCCTTTGTTTGCCTGGTGCTGTGTTTCCTTTTCTCTACACTGTTTCATTAACATCATATCTCCAAATTACTGAATAAACTAGCAAGTTTAGTTTTTAAAAAAATATTTTTTTCTGCTTAATTTTTTATAGGACAGAGAGAGAGGGCAGGGGAGGCTCCTGAAGAACGTAATAGAAAATTCTGATGATGCAGGAGGGAATGAATAGCTGCCACCACTATGAAAGCCATGCCAGGAGGAACTTGCACATCATGCAGTTCACCCCAAACTAACCAGTGGCTCCATGATCCTAGGCTGCATTTCTTTTGACAACAAGCTACCTAGTTTTAGAAGTTACCCTGCTTCCCCTTAAGTCACAGGACATTTTCCTCTGCTCGGAAATATATTCTGCTCTCCTCCTTTACAACATAGATGAGAAGAAACTGCAAGTGACTCAAAAGTTTCACGGTCTGCCTTCCACCTGCTGCCTGACATGCCACAATGCCGCCTGAGAACAGAGACAGTGGCCTCAGTGCAAAACAAAGTCATCCGCTTAAACGTCTATATATTACCTTTTCACCATTTTAATAATCATGAGAACTAATTAAAATGGAACATCAACAAAAGTTTAGCAAGCTAATTTACATTCGGCATTCTAATAAGCATTTGTCAGAGTTGGGTTTTTTGTTGTTGTTGTTGTTGTTTTGTTTTATTTTGTTTTTGTCCCAGCTTTGGTTATTTTAGGAGTGTCACTGTGCATACATGGCAGTATTTGTTATCAGGAAAAAGGTGTGGCCTCTGCCTTGTGAAATATATAACCTATCTGGGAAAATGATGGTATTGAAAAGTTTTCAAGTTGCGCAACACAACCCAGCTGTAGTCATATAACTAGAGGGCCAGTTACATGAATGAAACATGAAGACATACGCTAATTCAGAGAAAAGGACTGGACTAGACTGAACCTGGAGGATTTATTAAACCAAGTGGGGATTTATTGATGGATATGATCCACACAGGAAGAAAGGCACATCCCAGACCAGCAAGAAGGGTTTAACTAAAAGCACAACATCAGAAAAGTTGAGTTACAGTAGCCTTCCTATATGCAAATGACAATCATGCAGAGGAAGAGATTAGGAAAACTACACCCATCACATTAGCCACAAGCAATATAAAATATTTAAGCATTACTCTAACTAAGCAAGTGAGGACTTGTTTGAAAATTTTTTCAAAACTCTGAAGAAAGAGATTGAAGAGGACATGAGAAGACGGAATGATCTTCCTTGCTCATGGAGTGGGAGAATTAACATAGTAAAAATGGCCATCTACCAAAAGCAATCTACAGATTCAATGCAATTCCTATCAAAATACGCACACAATCTTTTAAAGACATTAAAAGTTCAATTCTCAACTTCATATGGAATAACAACACACAAAAAACCAGAATAGCTAAAACAATCTTGAACAATAAAAGATCATCCTGGGGAATCTCCATACCTGATCTCAAGCTGTCCTATAAAGTGACAGTAATTAAAACAGCATGGTACTAGCACAGCAATAGGCTGGTTGATCAGTGGAATCGAACTGATGACCCAAATATGAATCCACACACATATGGTCACTTGAATTTTGACAAAGAAGCCAAATCTATTCAATGGAAAAAAGGATAGCATCTTCAACAAATGGTGCTGGTCTAACTGGGTGTCTATATGCAAAAAAAAAAATGCAACTGGACCCATTTTTGTCACCATGTACAAAATTCAACTCCACGTGGATCAAAGACCTCAACAGAAAACCAGAGACACTATATCAGTTAGAAGAAAAAGTGGGGAAGGGTCTGGAACACATCGGCACAGGAGACAACTTCCTGAACAGAACACAAACAGCCCAGGCCTTAAGGTCAACAATTAATAAAGGGGACCTCATGAGGCTGAGAAGCTTCTGTAAGGCAGGAGACACTGTCAACAGAACAAAGCAACAGCCTACAGACTGGGAAAAGATCTTCACCAACCTTACTTCGGACAAAGATCTAATATCTAAAATATATAGAGAACTCAATGGCTGAGAAAACTTAAAGAAATGCTCAACCTCCTTAGTCATCAGGGAAATGCAAATCAAAACAACTTTAAGATTCCATCTTACACCCATCAGATTGACTAAGATCAAAAATTCAAGCGACACCACATGCTGGTGAGGATGTGGAGAGAGAAGAACACTCCTTCATTGCTGGTGAGAATGCAAACTAGTACAGCCACTTTGGAAATCTATCTGGCGCTATATCAGAAAACTGGAAATAAGGCTTCCTCAAGACTCAGCTATTCCACTCCTTGGAATATACCCAGAAGATGCTCCAGCACACAACAAGAACATTTGCTCAACCATGTTCATAGCAGCCTTATTCATAATAGCCAGAACATGGAAACAGCCTAAGTGTCCCTCAGTAGAAGAATGGATAAAGAAACTGTAGTACATTTACACTGTGCAATACTACTCAGCTATTAAAAACAAGAAATTCCCGAAATTTGTGGACAAATGGATTGAACTGGAAATGATCATAATGAATGAGTTAACCCAGAAGCAGAAAGAGTCAAATAGTATATACTCACTTATATCTGCATACTAGCCCAAGGGGCTTGTCCCATGAAAGTTTTCACTTACCAGGAAAGTGGGTCAGAGGGGAGGACATCTTATTGAGACTCTAGGTGAGAGAAGCATGGGAGAATGGGGGAATAGAAGGATCTAGGTGGTCCTAGAAACCTACAAGAAGCAATTATGATGGGTGGATCTGCGCCCAGGGGTCCTGCTCAATCTATGACACCAGCCAAGGACAATACGTGCAGTAAACCTCGAACCCCTACCCAGGTCCAGCCAATGGACAGGACATTCTCCGCAATTGAGTGGAGTGGGGTCTGACTTTCACATGAACTCTGGTGCCCCATATTTGACCATGTCCCCTGGATGGGGAGGCCTTGTGGCACTCAGAGGAAGGATAGCAGGCTACCAAGAAGAGACGATACCCTATGAGCATATACAGGGGGAGGAGGTCCCCCTCAATCACAGTCATAGGTGAGGAGAGCAAGGGGAAAATGAGAGGGAGGGAGGAATGGGAGGCTATAAGGGATGGGTTAACAATTTAGATGTAATATGAACAAATTAATAAAATTTTTTTAAGTTGAATTAAGTCAGGGCTTCCAGAGATGCAGTGCCAGTGAGGTTAGGGCTGGGGAACAGAAAAGGTCCTACACTCTCAGAACAGGCCATGTGGCTTCCAGTGGGCTATGTAGTCACTGAAGCTTTCTGGTGGCAAATGACAGATTGAGAGATTGTTTTATGATCAGCCTGTCAGCCGTATGAATGATGTAGTGGCTGTAAGAGAAGTGGACGTCAGTGGCATAATTAAAATTAAAAGGTTTTTGTAATAGAAGACATGAGGAGATGGTAAAAAGTACCAAGAGAATGGAGAATGGGGAAAGAGGTGGCTTCAAGCGACATTTTGAAGAATTGGCAACTGTCGGCAACTGGTAAGATCTTGGAGACAAAGAGAAGCATGTAAGACAGAACACTTAAAACATCGATGTAAATAAAAGCTCCCAAGACAGCACCTTACATCCGTAGAACATGAAACAGTTCATTTGCAAAACAGGTTCATCTTGGAAACAAAAACCTAAGCCGCTCTTACAATAAATACCATTTCTTTGTAGGATGGCACCTGATGTTTGTAAACTACCAGCTACTTTCCTTAAGAGCTCTGATAGTCTGGGCTCCCTGCGGAGCCTTTAACAAGGTTGGCTGCAGCTTGTCATAGCTACACTGAAGCTCTCCTGAACATGTGGACATTGAACTGGGCAAAATACTAAGAGAGACATAGAAGGAGAAATTTGATGCTTAAGCAGGAAACAGCAATAGAGAGACAATACGGCTGAAGCCTTACTTTCTTCCTTGTCCTGTATCATACAAATCAGCCCCTGGTTCCCAGGGAGAATCAGAAGCGCTACTCACCTGTGGCTCAGTGACTTTCTCTGTATCCTCAAATGCCTCCTTTTCCTCTACATAGTTTGACCTGTGTGTTTCCTATGACAAAGACATCCCTGAAAGAAACTTTCATGGTATTATGTCAGAGTCCCACGAACTGAGCTACAACAGAAATGCAAAGCCTCGTTCAGGAATAGTTAACCCGAAAGCAGGATGACACTGAGCTTATTTGTACATCTTACGCATCACAGAAATAATGAGGAAACTACAGTAGGGGTCCAAAGTGTTGATTTAGTTTTGAGGAGGTAAAAATGGAGCCAATGGGCAGCTCAGGTTTCATGTGGGTTCCCCAGTAAGGGGAGGGGAGGGACTGTCTCTAACATAGAGTCTGTTGCCTGCTTTTTGATCACTTCCCCCACTGATAGGGCTGCCTCACCAAGCCACAAGGGAAGAGGACATGCTCAGGCCTGATGAGATTTCATGAACTGGTGTGGCTTAGTTGGGGAGAGGGGGCTCCCCTGTTCTGAGAAATAGGGGAGGGGAGAGGGAGGAAGAAGGAGGAAGGGTGAGGAAGGGGCCAGCAGAAGAGGAGGAAGGGGCCTACGATCCAGGTATAAAGTGAATAAATAAATTAATTTTTTTTTTTAAAGTGGAAAGTGATGAGAGATCCAAGATGGCAGTGAGCAGCATGGACCGTGTTTAGAAGCTCCACTAAACAATCAGGAAATTGTATGGAATTCTTAACCAGGAACACCAAGCTTCCCACTCCACTACAGAAGGAGTACTCCACAGTTCGAAAGGACCAAAATACAGAAAACCTGCATACCCCTGCAAACAGGAGGAGGGCTGATGTTCTCGGACCAGAGCGGCAGCAGTGGTGGTTGACGTTTGCAGCTGGGAATCCTCCGGCAGAGGGGATTGGCATGGTGACAAGTGGGAATTGCTGCGGGAGAGGGGATTCAGTGCAAGATTTGGGCCCTGTAACCCTAGCTGAATTCAGCACACAGTTTGGGCCTCGTGACCCAAGCTTAACTCAGGGCATGGTTTGGCTCCAGAATCTCTAGCTGAGCTTGGCTCGAGGTTTGGGTCCAGAGTCCCTAGCTGTGCTTGGTGCACAGTCCTGACCCTGAGACTCTGGCTGAACTCAGTGTGCAGTTTGGGCCTAGATTCCCTGGCTGAACTTAGGGGGGGGGGTCAATTTGAGTCCAGAGAACCTAGCTGAACTCGGTGGGAGGTTCAGGCCCTGATACTAGCTGAACTTGGCAAGCTCAGTGTGTGGTTTGGGCCCATGACCCTGGTTGAACTCAGCACTAACTGGACTAAGTGTGTGGATTATTTCCCAAGATGTGCTTGGGTCCAGAGATGCGAATTGGACTCAGTGTATGCAGTTTGGGGCCCATGACACTAAACAGGAATCTGTGAGCAGTCTGGTTCCCAAAATGCTACAAGGAACCACAGACCAGCAGAGCATCAGAGCTCTGGGACTACGGAAATCTCAGGGACACAAGGAGTAGAGTGGCCAACATACTCCCTCCACACGACCTGCTTCAGTTCCTGGAGAGCTCTCATGCCACAAGGGGACCCAAAAGGCTGTGGACACTTTGGCCTGACCCAGTGCACATTCTGAGACCCAGAAGAAATACAGGGGAGCTGGGGGTCACTGGCTGTGAGATACCCAAACTACGGGGCTGGCCTCCTGCCATCCACAGCAGTGAAGCATCAGAGTTTCCAGCCTAGGGAAATCATGAGAAAATAGGTGAATCTATCCCCAGACTCCCTCCACTCAACTCGGGAAGCTACCTGCCAAAAACAGAGACAGCAAGATGACTAAATGACAGCGTAAAACCTTATGCAAAAAAAATCAAAAATAATATAGTGTCTCCAGATCCCAACTATCCCAAAGAATACAACTCAGAGAACTCAAACACAATGGAAATACAAGAAAATGACCTCAAATCCTTAGTAATGAGGATGATAATGGAGGAAACAAATAAAATTCATAATCAAATGCAAGTAGACACAGCCAAACAGGTGGATAACATAAAAGAGGCCTATAGAAAGGTCCTGGAAAATTTTCAGGAAAATAAAAACAACCAGATGAAATAAATAAATAAAACGGTTCAAGCTCTGAAGGCCTCTAAAGAGGCAATGGAAGAAATTCAGGAATATACAAACAATCAGATGAAAGAAATCAATAAAACAGTTAAAGATCTAAAGATGAAAATGGATTCAATGATAAACACACAAACAGAAGAAAAATGGGAACGTGAGAGCTCAGAGAGGAAGACAAGCAGCACAGAGGTGAGCCTGTCTAACAGAATCCAAGAGATGGACGAATGAATTTCAGGTCTAGAAGATACAATCATAGATCTTGAAGCAACCATTAAAGAAAATGCTATATCTAGAAAAATCCTGACATAAATCATCCAAGAAATCAAGGACACCATGAAAAGAAGAAATCTGAGGATAATAGGCATTGAGGAAGAAGAAGATGCCAGACTCCAAGGCCCAGAAAATATTCTCAACAAAATCATAGAAGAAAACTTCCCTAATCTAAAGAAAGAGATGCCTATAAACATACAAGAGGCCTACAGAACACCAAATAGAATTGACCAGAAAAGAAAAGAAAAACTTCCCATCACATAATAATAAAACACGAAACATACAGAACAAAGAAAAAATATTAAAAGCTGCAAGGGAAAAGGGGCGAATAACATTTAATGGCAAACCTATCAGAATTACACCTGACTTCTCAGCAGAGACCATAAAAGTCAGAAGGGCCTGGACAGAGATCCTGCAAACCATAAGAGACCACAGATGCCATGCCAGACTACTTTACCCAGCAAAACTATCAATACCTATTGACGGAGAAAACAAAATATTCCATGACAAAAACAAATTCAAACAGTACCTATCCACAAGTCCAGCTTTACATAAGGTACTAGAAGGAAAACTCCACCACAAATGGACAAGCTACAACCAAAACTACACAGGAAATAGATTACAACACCATTGCAAAAACACAACCACACAAACACTCTACTGGAACCAAGATCAAAATTAAGACTCTTAACAGTCATTGGTCATTAATATCTCTCAACATCAATGGTCTCAATTCTCCAATAAAAAGATACAGACTAACTGAATGGATGTATAAACAAGATCCAACATTCTTCTGCATTCAAGAAACACATCTCACTCAAAAAGATAGACATTACCCCAGAGTAAAAGGATGGAAAACATATTCCAAGCAAATGGTCACAAGAAGCAAGCAGGCATAGCCATTTTAATATCTAACAAAATAGATTTTCAACCAAAATTAATCAAAAGAGATGAGGAAGGACACTTCATACTCATTAAAGGTAAAGTCAACCAAGATGACATCACAATTCTGAACATCTATGCTCCCAATACAAGGGCACCCACACTTGTAAAAGATCTATTAATGAAGCTTAAACCACACATTGATCCCCACACAATAATAGTGGGAGACTTCAACACTCCATTCTCACTGAAGAATAGGTCATTGAAACACAAACTAAGCCAAGCAATAACATCATTAATCAAGGCCATGAATTAAATGGACCTAACAGATATCTACACAACCTTTCACCCAAACAAAAAGTAATATAACTTCTTCTCTGCACCCCATGGAACCTTCTCCAAAATTGATCACATAGTAGATCACAAAGCAAGCTTCAACAGATACAAGAGGATTGAAATAGTACCATGGTCAGATCACCATGGTCTTATGCTGCACTTCAACAACAACAGAAATAACAAAAAGCCTATACATACATGGAAACTAAACAAGTCTCTACTTAATGACACCTGGGTCAGGGAAGAAATGAAGAAAGAAATTAAAGATTTTCTGAAATTCAATGAAAAGGAAAGAACAACATACTCAAATTTGTGGGATACATTGAAAGCAGTGCTAAGAGGAAAATTCGTAGCGCTAAGTGCCTTAAAAAAGAAATTGGAAACATCCGACATAAGCAACTTAATGACACAGCTGAAAGCCCTAGGAAAAAAAGAAGCAGAAATACCCAAGAGGAGTAGACATCTGGAAATAATCAAACTCAGGGCTGAAATTAATAAATTAGAAACTAAGAAAACAGTCCAAAGAATCAACAAAACCAAGAGCTGGTTCTTTAAGAAAACCAGCAAGATAGACAAACCATTAGCCAAACTAACTAAAAGGCAGAGAGACAGTATCCAAATCAACAAAATCAGAAATGAAAAGAGAGACATAACAACAGACACTGAAGAAATACAAGGAATCATAAGATCCTACTTCAAAGGCATATATGCCACAAAATTTGAGAATCTAAGGGAAATGGATGATTTTCTTGATCAATTCCACTTGCCAAAATTGAGTGAAGAACATATAAACAATCTAAATAGTCCCATTTCCCCTATAGAAATACAAGCAATCATTGATAGTCTCCCAACCAAAAAAGCCCAAGGCCAGATGGTTTCAGTGCGCAATTCTACCAGACCTCCAAGGATGTGCTAATACTGATACTCTTCAAGTTACTCCAAAAGACAGAAATTGAACATTACCAAATTCATCCTATGAGGCTATGGTCACATTGATACCTAAACCTCACAAAGACACAACAAAGAAAGAGAATTTCAGAGCAATTTCTCTTATGAACATTGATGCAAAAATACTCAATAAAATCCTCGCAAAACAAATAAAAGAACACATCAAAGATATCATTCACCATGACCAGGTAGGCTTCATTCCAGGAATGCAGGGATGGTTTAATATATGGAAATCCATCAATGTAATCCACCATATAAACAAACTGAAAATAAAAAACCACATGATCATCTCCTTAGAGGCAGAGAAAGCATTTGATAAAATCCCACACCCATTCATGTTTAAAGTTTTGGAGAGATCAGGGATGCAAGGCACATACCTCAACATAATAAAGGTTATATACAGCAAGCCAATAGCCAAAATCAGATTAAATGGTGAGATACTCAAGGAAATTCCTCTAAAATCGGGAACAAGGCAAGGCTGCCCACTCTCTCCATATCTCTTCAATAACAGTACTCAAAGTTCTGGCCAGAGCAATAAGACAACAAAAGGAGATCAAGGGTATCCAAATGGGAAAGGAGGAAGTCAAATTATCCCTATTTGCAGATGATATGATAGTCTACATAAGTGACCCTCAAAATTCCACCAGAGAACTCCTACAGCTGATAAACACCTTCAGCAAATTGGTTGGATACAAAATTAACTCAAAATGGTCTGTAGCCTTCCTATACACAAATGACAATCACTGAGAGGAAGAGATTAGGAAAACTGCACCCTTCACATTAGCCATAAGTAATATAAAATATTTAGGATTTACTCTAACCAAGCAAGTGAAGGACTTGCTTGAAAAAAATTTCAATACTCTGAAGAAAGAGATTGAAGAGGACATGAGAAGATGGAATGATCTTCCTTGCTCGCGGATTGGGAGAATTAACATAGTAAAAATGGCCATCCTACCAAAAGCAATCTACAGATTCAATACAATCCCTATCAAGATACCTACACAATTTTTTAAAGACATTGAAAGTTCAATTCTCAACTTCATATGGAATAACAAAAAAACCAGAATAGCTAAAAACAATCTTGAATAATAAAAGATCATTCTGGGGAATCTCCATACCTGATCTCAAGGTGTACTATAAAGCAACAGTAATTAAAACAGCATGGTACTGGCATAGCAATAACCTGGTGGATCAATTCTGGGTCCAATAGAAGTCCCAGAAATGAATCCACACACATATGGTCACTTGAGTTTTGACAAAGAAGCCAAATCTATTCAATGGAAAAAGGATAGCATCTTCAACAAATGGTGCTAGTCTAACTGGGTGTCTATGTGTAAAAAAAAATGCAATTGGACCCATATTTGTCACCATGCACAAAACTCAACTCCACGTGGATCAAAGACCTCAACAGAAAACCAGAGACACTATATCAGTTAGAAGAAAAAGTGAGGAAGAGCCTGGAACACATTGGCACAGGAGACAACTTCCTAAACAGAACACAAACAGCCCAGGCCTTAAGGTCAACAATTAATAAAGGGGACCTCATGAGGCTGAGAAGCTTCTGTAAGGCAGGAGACACTGTCAACAGAACAAAGCAACAGCCTACAGACTGGGAAAAGATCTTCACCAACCCTACTTCGGACAAAGATCTAATATCCAAAATATATAGAGAACTCAATGGCTGAGAAAACTTAAAGAAATGCTCAACCTCCTTAGTCATCAGGGAAATGCAAATCAAAACAACTTTAAGATTCCATCTTACACCCATCAGATTGACTAAGATCAAAAATTCAAGCGACACCACATGCTGGTGAGGATGTGGAGAGAGAAGAACACTCCTTCATTGCTGGTGGGAATGCAAACTAGTACAGCCACTTTGGAAATCTATCTGGTGCTATATCAGAAAACTGGAAATAAGGCTTCCTCAAGACTCAGCTATTCCACTCCTTGGAATATACCCAGAAGATGCTCCAGCACACAACAAGAACATTTGCTCAACCATGTTCATAGCAGCCTTATTCATAATAGCCAGAACATGGAAACAGCCTAAGTATCCCTCAGTAGAAGAATGGATAAAGAAACTGTGGTACATTTACACTGTGGAATACTACTCAGCTATTAAAAACAAGGAATTCCCGAAATTTGTGGACAAATGGATTACACTAGAAATGATCATAATGAATGAGTTAACCCAGAAGCAGAAAGAGTCAAATAGTATATACTCACTCATATCTGGACACTAGCCCAAGGGGCATGTCCCATGAAAATCTTCACTTACCAGGAAAGTGGGTCAGAGGGGAGGACATCCTATTGGGACTCTAGATGAGAGATGCATGGGAGAACGGGGAAATAGAAGGATCCAGAGGGTCCTAGAAACCTACAAGAAGGACATTATGATGGGTGGATCTGCGCCCAGGGGTCCTGCTCAATCTATGGCACCAGCCAAGGACAATACGTGCAGTAAACTTCGAACCCTTACCCTGATCTAGCCAATGGACAGGACATTCTCCACAATTGAGTGGAGAGTGGGGTCTGACTTTCACACGAACTCTGGTTCCCCATATTTGACCATATCCCCTGGATAGGGAAGCCTGGCGACACTCAGAGGATGAGTAACAGCCTACCAAGAAGAGACTTGATACCCTATGAGCATATACAGGGGGAGGAGATTCCCCCTCAGTCACAGTCATCGGGGAGGGGAGCAAGGGAAAAATGGGAGGGAGGGAGGAATGGGAGGCTATAAGGGATGGGATAATAATTGAGATGTAAGATGAATAAATTAATAAAAATATATTTTAAAAATAAATAAATAAAAAGCAGAAAGCAGTAAACAAACAAACAGAAAAACAAATCTCATGTTTAATAATGGTGGCAAAAGATGGGAAGAGGAAGTACCTGTGACAGAAATGGTCCAAGACTTTGCTAGGTTTTCAGTGATGGTAAGGAAAGAGGAAGCCAAACTGGGGCTGTATCCTCTGTCCCTTGTTTAAGTCCGGTATCAGGGAGGACCCTTCACTAGCAACATTCACAGTGTGTGTGTAAAGTTCAACTGGACAGAAGAAAAGTAATGAACCCTCAGATCCAAGAAATAAGACTGCAATCCTCGTATCCAGGCCCTATCACTAAGTTGAAAGTGCAAAACACCTGTAGGACAGTATCTAAGACCACTACTATGCTGGACTTGATATCCAGGACCAAGCTTGAAAAATCTATCTGATTTTCGGCAAGGCTCTAAGAACTCCACAGAACTCAACTAAAAATGGATGTGATCTTGATCTGTCACCTGCACTTCAGGGTAAATGTGCTCTCTTAAATACAAACTACATTGACTGTTAGCTCAGGGACAGAGCTGAAGTTTTGCAAACAACATTAATGAAGTTTTCCTATTTCGGATGTAAATAGAAGCTGTTTAATCCCTAAAATAATCAAAGAGTTAATCTTGCTTCATTCTTGCCTGAGTAGAGCCCACTGGCAAGCTGTAACCATGTTAATTTTCAAACTTTCAAGTCCCTTCTCAAACCACAAAAGCTAGCAAAGTAGAGGCAAACAAAGGGGGCTGTTTGGTAAGGACAGAAATGAACTACACCTTTTGAAGTGTTTCCAGGGAAATGCGTTGGGAACATTTAAGTCCCCAGTGACTTACAAAGGTTATTCATTCACAAGTGAGATAAATTCATAGCTGTCAAATTGTCGAGATTCTCTGTGTGATCACCAGGGCTTCAAATCATTTATTTTTTTTTTTTCTAACAAAAGTTCAATATTTTCACAGCTTCAAATTTGATCGTACTTTATAATTTGGAAATAAAGAATTGCTTCTCTTCCTCACCTGCTCACTGAAGCAATAACAGTCTATAAGTATATTAAATCAGGCTTTCTCTTTCATTGTAAATTTTTTTCTCTGAGTAAAGTCAAATGTGTCTAAATTGGATGTTTCTCCCAATGAACTAGCTGCATGTAATTAACAGTGTTTGGTTTCACCACACAGATTGGGGAAAACCACTGCCACTATAAATTTTATAGTGCTAAATAATTGGCTTTATTCTCCAGCGTAATTGGAGATGCACTTGTTCTAAAGTCCGCTGAATACATTTGAATTTTTTTTCTTATTCTTCTAAGAATGTTGTCTTCTCACTTATAAACTACCCTACTTATTTGAAACTCATGCGGTAACCATTCTGCAGTTGTATGTTCACCATAGGGGAAATGACAGGAGACTGTTTCCCAAGGCTGCTGAATGCATTTTGTTACGTGAATGTGGTATATGCATATGTGTGCTGGTTCACAGTTCCACACATGCACCTATGAAGGCCAGAGGAGGACCTCAAGTGTCACTCTCTAACCTTATTTCCCTGAGCTAAAGTTAGGGCTCAGCTGGTAGCCAGCAAGCCCCTTACATCCACTTGTCTGTACCCCCAGAGTACTAGGTTACAGAACATTCATTCATAACTGGCTTTTACGACAATGTCAGGGATTCTAACCCAGTCCCCTTAGATTTGCACAGCATATGACTTTAACCCCCAAGGTATCTCTCCAAACCCACTAAAGGCATTGTGAGCCAAGTCCTTCAAAGATTATTTCAGTTTTTCATTTTTAATTCAAATGTTTTACATTTTGTATTAGCATATATTCATATGCAAATTAACGGATGTCTCATGATATTTTCATTTATGTATATCCTGTACTCTGGTTATATCCTTATCTCTCCTTTCTTGTCTTCCTCTCCTGCCAGTTCCCTTCCTCATCCCAGATGGCCTCCCTTCTACTTCCACATCTTTCTCTTTTTTTTTAAAATCTACATATGAGAAGAAACATTTGATATGTATGAGTCCAACTTATTTTGCTTAACATGATGCTCTCCAGCTTCATCCATTTTCCTGTAAAGAACATAATTTCACATTTAAAAAAATGGACTTCAACTACTTGGTAAAACTTAAGCTAAGAGTTAGCAAAATAATGAGCCCCAGGAAAGATAACAAACACACAAGGAGCAATAAAACAGGTAGGAGCTACCACAGGGGACCCATGGCAAATACTGGGCCTTTAGCCTGTTAGCAGCTCATAAAACACCAGATCAGGAGCCTCCTGTGACTAAACCAAGCCAGAAGCACTAGGCTCTGAGATAACCACACAAATGCCAAAGACAATGGGCAACTGATTCTAGAAGAAAAGCCTTAGGAAACCTGCTAGCCTCACTGGGGTTTAGTTAGCTTGACTCTCCCTAGCTTGCTCAAACCTTGGTGGTGCACAGTGACTGTGACCTTTAGCCTCACATGCCATTTGATGGGATTTAGAATCACCTCAAAAACCAACCACACATGTCTGGAAGAACTATCTAGATTCTGTTCCCTGTGATAGAAAGATCAACTGTAAATGTGGGCAGTGTCATCCCACAGGCTGGCGTCCCTAACTAAATAAGAATACTAAATAAACTAATTGAAGCCAGCTGAGCACTAGCATTCAGGGCTCCCTGCTTTCTGACTGCAGGTTCCAATTACTAGCAGCGCCTTCAGTCTTCAGCACCCTGACTCCCGCTCATAGGACTTGAAATGTGAGCCCAAATAAATTTGCCTTCCCTTGAGTTCATTATTTAAAGTTGCTTTTGTCAATCTATTTTTTCATAGCAAACAACTAACACAACTATAATCTCAGCACTTGGGATGCTGAGGCATGAGGATGCACACTGAATCCAGCCAGGGCTACATAGTATGGACCTGTCCGACAATAAATAAATAAATTGTGTGTGTGTGTGTGTGTGTGTGTGTGTGTGTGTGTGTCCCTAGTTTTAGAGGTCACCCATCCTAATGATGCATTAGTCGCCCTCCAGCTATCTTGCATACAGCATCTGCAATGTGAACGTTCATCTTTTCTAGGACCTATAGATGCTTGATGTATGAGTAAGCATGGGATAAAGAGCTTGGCATCCCTGATTTACACATTGTCTTTCTCTTTTGCTATCATAACCTTTCATCACGCTCTACTCAACCCTGTGTGTAGACACGCTGCTCTTTTGGGAAGAGCATTTGTCCAGGGCTGTGATACAGCTGTGGTGGACGCCCATGCTTTGTGTTTCTTCTACCCGGTCCTTGTGCTTTTTACCAACTTCAGCTCCCTCAGCCCCTCAGCCTTTGCATAAAGCCCAGGCCAAATCACAAACCCAGGGTGGTCACACAAGCTGATGATGCCAACAACAGGAGGGACTCCTCATTCCTGAGTTCGGCCCTGAAAGTCCCTCAGCTAATGTCAGACTATTACTCAAGATGATGGTACCAGCTATAACTAGCAGTTCCTTATCCTACAAAGTACAAAGGCAGAATGTTCCCACATAAGTAGAAAAGCATCTTTTGATACTATGCCAGTGGCTAATGAACAACTGCTAAACTTGTATTTACCCCCACCCCCAAAAATAAATCCAATGAAGCTTATAATTCCTTCTATGGGGTTGAACCATCCAATCACCCCTTTGATCACAGCCCCCCTCAACTCTCAAACCAAGACTCCCCCCCCCCACCCATGAAAACTTTTCCCACCTTGTTCCAAATAAATGACTTATCTTGTTTTTTATTATTATTATTTTTGGATTTCAACAGTGTCCAATAGCAATAATATTTGACATAGAAATGGAAAGGATGAAGTAAAGAGCCTGGATCTTGGCCCTGTTAACCTTGAAACTGTTTTGGCTGGAAACAAGAAGGCAGTTCTAGGCAGAAGTGGCTAGCCTGACTTTTCCCGATAAAAAGACAACAAAGTCATCAGGTGTATGGACCAACCGAGTGTCATGGAGCCACATGCTTCTGTATACATCACATCTGAAGAAGACAGCAGACTAGTGCTAGATTCCTGTTTGTCATGCTTCTGCAAGTTCACCTCTTTCTGACTCCAGAGAGAAGAGAAAGCATGACCACTAACGCATTGTTATCCATAACCTACCAAGCTGACCTCAGAGTTAGAGGGGATCCTTGTCTTCCTGGAACCCATAGCATCCTTGGGTAGATCTGTGTAAACAGTGAAGTTAGAGCATATGTGAAGGCATAGATGATTACCAGAATCTGAAACTGGAACCTGCAGGACCAGGAACCTGGGCTAAGTGGAGTGGAAAGTGAGGAGCTGTAGGTGCCTAGCTTGTGAGGGTGGAGCTGACAAATTCTGAACAGAGAAGTTCGGTTTAGGCAGGGTATTCATGTAGCAAACAGAAGGTAAGATTGAAATGAGAGTGGAATTAAAGACTTGGGGGGTTATGCAGAGCCCCTAAAAGCCTTTCTCAGAAAGGCATTGTATGTGAAGTTACTAAAACTGCTATGCCGGTATTGATCCGTAGATGGAGAAGAAAGAGATTATAGCAAAAGAGACACATTAGAAGACTGTAACAGACATAAGTGATGGAGAGCAGTGGTGCACTCTGCCTATGAGAGGGGACGATGCATAGCTAGTGTGATAAGAATTTACACAAAGGGCTACAAAGCGCACTAAGCAAAAGAGGAGGGTTGGGGTCGACAAGAGATGGAGGCAAGGTCAAGACTAGGACCACTTGATGAACAATGGTAGACAGTGAATGGAGGAGGAATGCCTTCCTTGAAGAATGATGAAACTCTGAGGAAGATAAATCATTTTGCTCCAGATAAATGCAATGAGAGATTCAGTTATAAATTCAGGTCATATTCAATTCTGTCATATATATGCATATATATGATTTGGTTCCATAAAACAATTTATGCATGTTGTTAAAAAAAATAAAATACGATGTTTTCATAATTTTTTTTCTTAACACTGGCCAACTTTAGCTCAGGTCTCACACTTCACTAATATATATGTTTTAAAATTGTTTATAAATCTTGATATTTTAATGATCTAAGGAAAATACCATTTAAGTGATTCTATTGTGAAAAGCCCTGTACACTGATTTATTTGTGATATGACATCATATATTTTCGGGAGCTAAAGCTTTACAATCAGGGAGTGAATGTCTCTACACTCCTGTAAGATTTTGCTAAAGATGCCGAACAAACCTGAGTGCAGAAGAAAAACAGAAAAAACGGGGAGCAGCTGGAGTCTGGGGAGGCCCACAGGTTAGGGTATGTGGAAACAGCACATATACCTAAATGCAAGACCTACACAGCTGATTCTAATTCGTTATTTGAAAATAACGAATAATTTTGATTCATTTTAACTTTAATAGATTGAGAGTTCTGGATTTAATTTTAAAGTATATTTATGGGATTATGGTTGAAGCGCTTGTCTCCCAAACATGATTTGTAGAGTTTGTATTCACAGAAGCCACATAAATGCATGTTGGGTATGGTGACCCACCTGCAACTCCAACTCCAGGAGGCTGAGGCAGGGGATAGCCAGAACAGGGTGGCTAACTAGACTAATATTCTGGAGGCTCCAGGAATGGCTGAAAAACTCTGCCTAGATTAATAAGGTAGAGGAGAGGTCATGGGTGACTCCCAACATCAGGTTCAGCCTCCAAGTCAACACACACAGTGCCCACACTCATACAAACATGCACGCATACACATGGCCATCACATACACCACACGTACATAAGAAAACTGGGGGAATAGATTTTTAAAATCTGCAGTCATAAAAAAATGATAAAGTGATGCACAGGATTAGGGGTACATGCCAGACTGGGCACAAGGTAAGAAGCAGCCACCTTGAAGAGGAAAACAGCCAGCAGCCAATAGCATCTCTAAAGGAACAGGAACAGTGTCACAAACACAGAACTCATCTTTTAGAGAGGGAACCGTAGAAAAGAATAAACCTTAGGAAGAACTGGTGATCATTAGAATAAAAGTTCAAAAACAATCTCTCTTCCTCCAGCCTACTTGCATTTCTAGTATCTCAATGGGCTGAAGACATACCTGTGAAGTTTGCATTATAAAGACCAGCTAAAACACCAGGCCGGGGCAGTCAAGCTTCTTAAGTCGGAATCTCAAATTAGCTACAAACATGCAACACTTTAATTTCCATAAGCCCTAGTCCTCCTCCGAAAAATGAGCACGGAGGGTATTACTCCATAGTTTTATTTTTAAATTTTTTTTATTAATTTATTCATATTACATCTCAATTGTTATCCCATTCCTTGTATCCTCCCGTTCCTCCCTCCCTCCCTCCCTCCTGCTTTCACCCTATTCCCCTCCCCTAAAAGTAATACACAGAGCATGTAGCACAGACTTACATCACAGGAACAAAAATTGGCAAGTATAAGCTACTGTCATTATTACTGTTTATTATTATAAAAGGGGATACATTCAGTGTAAGAGTACAGCTCAACTGGTAGCGTGCTTCCTTAGCATACATGAATGCCTGGGCTCAGTACCCAATACTATATCAATGTGGAGTGGTAAATCACACCTGTGTTCTCAGTGCCGGGGAGGTAACAGCAGGAGGATAACAAGTTCAAGATCATCTTCAACTGTACAGCAAGCTTGACGTCAGCCTGGGATACATGAGACCTTGCCTCAAAACAAAAACAAAAACAAGCAAACAAACGGGGGAAAAAGTTTGCACAAAAAGGCATTTAGCTATACATTCTAAACAATAGTGTTCGGTGTGTTCAAACCGAAGAACAGTTGACTTAGTAAAAAGATCTCTGCACACTTGCATTCATCAAGATATTGTTTACAGAAGCCAAGTTATGGAATCAGTCTAGTGTCCATTACACACACACAAACACACACCACACACACACACACACACACACACACACACACACACACACACACACGGGGGCGTGGAATATTCAGATATAAAAAATGGTTTCACAGCATTTGCAAGAAGATGGATGGAGCTGGAGATGATCATGTTAACTGTAGAGATGTATTCTCACACACAAGTACCCTGTTTCCTCCCATATGTGGAGTCTGGAGTGGAGTAACAGGAATACGTGTGGGAATGAAAGGGGACCACTTGAGGGATGTGTGCCAGGAAAGGGAGGGTAGGAAAGAGATGAGAAAAGGTAGTGGGGGAGTGAAAATAATTCAAGTACATTATAGACATGTAAGGAAATGCCATTTTATTTCCAGGATATTGACCTTGGAGTAATTATTTCTTCCCCCAAATCGCAGGTTCCAGTATAGGACACTCAGAGGAGATTTCTAGATGTGAGGAGAGACTGGGGATAGGAAATCAGAGGCAGGATTCTTTTCTTTTTAAAGGGGAAAGCTGAGTAAAATTTAGGTCAGGAAATTGAATAAACAAACATAATTTTAAAAGAAAGGTTATTTTGTGGCAAATGAAACTGGATAAAATTTAAAATAGTTATGTGATATGAAAGGCAAGGGCCTCTTCTTCTCAGAGAAAATACTTCAGAAGAAGAAGCAGGCCTTGGGCCGGTAGATCCCAGTGCTTGCCCCCGAGTCCCAGAGGGGATGTTGGAACTGTGAGCATTTATTCCAGGGCTTTCAACCACAAAGCGAACTGCGATTTCAGTCAAAGTCTTAAACAAAATACAGACATCTCTTTATGTGATTCTTTATTATGTAGCCTGAGGGAGTGATTTTAAATTGGTTCTGTGAAGGAATTATTTCCAAACAGCAGATGGCTGGAGCAAGTCTTTCTAAGTAAATGGTATTCTTTTCAGACAGATGTATTCTAAGCCTACTGTGTGCCAGTATCTATACTACGCCGTGAGCATGCGGAAACGAAAATTACAAATGTTGTTCTCGAAACCCTAGTAGTGTAGTGGAAAATTTCAGTTATGATGGCACACTCATTTGGTTGATGATGTTTTCTGATTTTGTTGTTTTAGGTTTGTGTGTGTGTGTGTGTGTGTGTGTGTGTGTGTGTGTGTGTGTGTGTGTGTGTGTGTGTTTGTCCGGGTTTTTGTTGTTGTTGTTGTTGTTTTGTTTTGTTTTTGTGGCTTTTTGTTGTTTGTTTGCTTGCTTCCTGACTGGCTGGCTGGCTTTGAATACAGTGATGGTTAAAAAAAAAAAAGTATACCAGCTAAATGTGCAAGAGGACCTCAGTGATCTGGAGCCCTGAAACTCTAGAAGACTTTTCAAGTAGGCAAACACAGCACAGGTCTTGCAAATTGAAGGGCAAGTGTATGCAGGTGGGAAAGGCTGAGCGTCAGCACACTCAGATACTAATTATAAGTATCAGTGGTCTTGGATTTTTGATAAGACAGGAGGGACAGTGGATAGTGAGAGAAAGGACACAAAATGTAATGGTCCAAGGAGCTAGCGTACCCTAAGAGGAATATACAGGCATACACAGATGATGGAACACGTGACAACATAGTCCTGTAAATAAGAGTCCTAAGAGCCCCAGTTTACCAGAGTCCTAGTTTACCATTTGGTAAATGGTCTATTTGTTAGTGTTTCTGGGCTTTGTCTACATATCAATATCATTTCTCTTGTATCATCTTATAAAATTTACAGAGGTTTGTGAACTGCCAATTGGCTGGTTTTCATTTTTACTTTATGGGAGGCTGTTACGGAGTGGGCATTTTACATCTGCTGCTGGGGTACAAAAAAAAAGAAGCTTGACCATAGAACAGGCCTTTGACAGGAAACCACAGAAAGGAAGTGAGCCCAGAGCATGCATCGGAGATAACGTCTTCTGAGAAATTGAAATTGGACCTTATGGGATTAAGAAGAACTCCCGGGAAAAGAGATTATGAAGCTGAGAACACACACTAGGGAGAAGGTGGAACAGCAGAAGTGGACAAGGCTGGAATCTGAAAGAAGAAAAAAGTAGAGAGAAAGGGAGGATTCAAAAAAATTAGAGGTCAGGCATCCCAGCCGTAGGACCCTCAGTCTTCACCAGGACCCTGATGGAGACAACTTGGATGTAAGGAGAATATTTAGCAAATCAAATATTCACAAATCCAGAAAATTAACCTTGAAATAATTATTTCTTTCCCAAATAAGCAGATTGCAGTGTAGGAAACTCAGAAAAGATTTCTAGGTGTGAGGATGAGAAGGAGCTAGAAAATCAAAGTCAGTATTCATTTCTTTTTAAAGGGAAAAGCTATTTAGCTTTTGTATATCAGGAAAAAAAAAATAAACAAACGTATTTTAAAAAGAAAGGATATTTTTGTGGCAAGGTGGTCCCATGACTATTGCTATACAAGAAAAGTTTCCTAAGCCCTGTGGTTTAAGTGTTGACATTTATTTTGCTCACATGCCTTCAGTTTGTCAAGGATTTGTCAGGAACTGCTTACGTTTTCTCTAAGGGTTGGATGGAAGGCTTTAGAGCTTAGGGCTGAAGTGAGCTGAGGGAACTCTCCCTTGATGAGCCTGGTAGCAGAAGCCAAGTCTTGATTGATGGTCACAGTACTGGTCCCTATGGTCCTCTCTATGTGAACCCTGCATGAGCTAACATGGGCTTCCCCAGCACGGTTGGTAAGTTGAATGACAATCATCTCAAAAGAAAGACCAGGTGAAAGACAGATACAGTTCAGTAACTGAGCCCTAACAGTCACACAATTTCACTTCTGCTATATTTACAGGACCATCCAGAAGGATGAACACAGACCCATTCCTTTAAGGCAGAACATTATTATCACATGGTAAGACAAAAACAATCATTGGGATACACACACACACACACACACACACACACACACACACACACACACACACTTGCAAAAGATGAAAATTGAGCATTCCTAAAAGAAGATAGAAACCTAAAACTTTTGGAGCCCTGTCATGATATCACAAGTAGAAAACTTCCAACCTGATTTCATAGGCTGAGTTACAGTTAAACTACACACTAAATAAATAAATAATGATGTTTAAGCTACATAAAAAGATACATATGAAAAGAGAATAGATCTTGAGTTTGGACTTGAATTTTACATCAGAGATACCTTCAAATACTTAAGAAAAAAAGTATGCTCTAAAATACTTCTGGTCCTAAGCTTTTCAGGTAAGGGATCCAGAACATGTATATATGACCATCCCTGAAAAGCTCTGTTGTCTACCTGAGCTCATGGAGATGACATTAAAAATTAGCTCCAAAGCAAGGATGAAATAACAACCTTGCACAGGCAATGAGATGATCTCTTTGTTAGTAAGGGGCCAGGCCAGGAATACAACTGATTTGTGAGGTAATTTGAAAAGAACAGAGAGAACAAGAAAGCTATGCAAGCAGGTTTGGGTTTTTATTTTCCCATCTAAATCTAAGATGGTATCTTGGCCAGCAATTGCCCTCCTTCATCATAAAGCCAAGTACAGGGAGTTATAATTTGTTGGGGTTTGATGAAAGTTTTATTCACACATTAAAATCCTTGACCCCAAAGTCTTCTTTTTATACTGCGGCCATCAGTAGATACAGAAGAGACAGCACTGGTATTTTGAAGATGTAGTTTGAACATATGTGCATGCCTCTTCTGGAAGAAGCAAAAGAAAAAGTAGGAGATGGAGTTAAAGAGGCAGATGTTACAACAAAATGTCATATCCACTTCAGTCGCTCTTGTCTCACCCACCACCAGCAGTCACTAGCTGCCGAACTCCCTGAGGTGTAAAGACCTCACTACATCTCTCCAAGGATGAAGAATAGTCATCCACAAATAATACTATATTTAATGATACTTACCACTTACTGCTAAGGTGCTGTCAGAACTTACAAACTGCTCACAAGTAGTAATTCTGATCTAGTTCTCTGCCTTTGATGTCTACTGATCTCTTCTTCAAAAGTATAAGGAATGTTTTTACATCCAATCACTTCTGGAACACTTCTTTTATTATAGAGATACCAGAGTTTGGAACCTATTTATTTCTTTACCCCTGTGTACAAATGTTGAAAATTCTAGCTAGATCATGGAGAAATACCATTTCCACATCCAATAAGCTCAAGAAAAGAGCAGCCTTGTTTACCTTGTCCAGTCCTGTGTGTTGATATGGGTCAAGTGTGGAGCTTTAAGAAAGCTCAAAAAAGTACAGAGGTTGAGAGGCTGAACCTCCAGAAGCCACACAGATGTGCTGGCAGACCTGCATGTAAGTGGGGAATCGTGAAGGGTAACTCATAGAGCACTGAGAGGGAAATCCAAGGCTTAGTGCGGTATTTGGCTGCTAGAACACCTAGGAAAATTCTACATCTGGCTTTATTCAATTCTAAGATGGAAGCCTACGATACACAAAGGAGTAGAAAATCATTGCCTCATGTACAAATCTTAAATTACTTTACCAACTCATATGCCTTCTTTTATATCAAATAAAGTATCTCTTCTGATAACAATGATTAATCCTCTGGGATAAGTTCTGGACCCCTCACTGTCTAATCTGAATAGATTTGTTCTCTGATACATCCCCCCCCCCATTTCCTGTATCTTCAACATCTTCATCCAAATCAAATCATTGTGCAAAAGCAACAATTCTAGTGTGGTCACATTGTTAAAAAACAAACAAACAATCCTCTTTTATCCTCTAACTTCCTTGTATGGCAGTCCTAAAGAAGAAAGTTGGCCTTTTAGTTCCCAAATTGCATATTCATGGCGTACAGCATGAAGTTATATTCTCACCTTCACCTTCCAAAAGTTCCATTTATTCAACCAAAGTGAAATTGGGCCCTGATGTCCAAAATCAGCCTAGTTCTTCATGGAAGGCCAGGAGATTTGCAAAGATAAAAGAGAGTAAAAGGGAAGGAAGAAAGGAAGGGAGAGATGGAGGGATAGAAGAACAAATGAATGGGAAGAAAGGGAGGACAAACCAAGTTTTATCTGAGTAGCTAATTCAAAAATTAATGAGACCTAATAATGGTCTTTCAGTAAGGAATCTGAGACACAGATTTATACAGAAAAGCTAGGTTCATTTACCTCCACTAGACACATGAAATGAAAAAAATAATAAAGGTTTCGCTAATTTTTTGGAGTCAAACTAAGAATGGTATTCAGCATGAAAAGTGCCATTGTGCTGTTAACTGTGCAGCTTAAGTTCATGGAGTAATGTAGAAATGATTGAAGCAGATTTTCATCTTTATGTGCCCTTAATCATGAGGAGCTCAAGTGCTTCTGAAAGAGGAAGAATTTGGAATATCAAGACTTCTTTTATTTCAAGGCATTCAGGTGCTGAAGTCATAGAAACGTAAAGGTATCTGTTGAGCTGCTACCTCCGATGAAGGACTTTTTGGAATTAATAAGGCCTGAGAGCCCCAACTTGTCAGACCCCCAGCGGCTCTGAAGAGTGTACATCTTTGTGAATATGACAAGACGTCTGAACACCCTGAACCCAAGACTGCAGGGGAACAAGAAGCATTGCTTATCTCCTTAGAGTGTGAGTGTGCAGGCTCCGTGTGGACATGTGGACTGTGCAGATGGCAACTGGGGTGCTGCTCACTTCCCATCTCTGAGCATTCAGAGCTCAATATATTCAAGCTGTCTTTAAAGAATTACAGAATCAACTGTTAGAAAAACAATGATGTTAGAGGGGATTTAAACAACTCAAGTACAAATCCTACAAATGTCTATAGCCGAACTTAAAGGAAAACACTGGCTTATGGTACAATGGATCGTGCCCACCAAGAAGATGAGTATCTTTCAAGTTTAATTTAAGTCTGTCATATCTGAATCCATTTGGTCACAGTCCTTGAAACATTTTTCTGTGTCTGGCCCTGATAGTATGTTTCTTATTGGAGTAAATTATCACGCCTGGACCACATCCTCTTGTCCAGGACAGGTATAATAATCTAGTATTGGTTACTAATGGCACAGAGTAAAAAACTCCTTCAGGCTGCAACTTTCAGTCGAGCAAGAGCAACCTAACTTGGGAAACCGTACTTCACTCACTCCTAGGCAGCTAACAGCCAGTACCTGTCTGAGCAGGATGAGGAGGGCTTGGGCTTGCTTCAAGGAGAAACTTAGTAGTACATTTCATACCCCACAGAGCTCTCTCTGGAAGGGGTGAGTACTGGATCTACTTGAGCCTTCGTTCTGATATAAGTGCCTTCTACTGTCCTGCCCTGTTTATCTTAATCTTTTTCTCTTAAGAGCTTAAGTGCTATCCACCTGAATCTCTGCCTTAGGCCTTGCTTCTAGGAAACAGGAGCTACTACAGTTCATGTTAACAGTGGTTTTTCAAAGCAAGTGCTAAGGTTAAAGTTTTTGAATTGAATTATTCTCCAACAAGTTGAATGAGGGTCCTGTTATGGACCACCTGAATGTGGTGAGAGATGTTAAAACACTAAAAAAATGTTATAAAGGTCAATCACCGTGATAAGTGGGACACCTTGGATAAACGTTTTAACATCTTAGCATGTGTAAAACAGCCTGTTATACCTCATAAGCAGAATAAAAGACAAATCTTGTTGTCATCTCAACACATTCAGAAATGTTTTGACTGAAAGGGGGCAGTTTGCAACAAGTTAGGAATAGAAAAAAAAAAGAACTTCGACATGAAAAATAAATGGCTTATGTGACAAGTGCATAATTAACACCATACTCAACATGAAATGTTGAAAATATTTCCATTTAGGTCAGGAATCAATAAGGAGGCCTAAACTCACTGCTTCTACTACACACAGTACTGGAAATCACAGTTTTCTGTAGCCATTTCCTACCACTGAATTGTTCCTGAGCTATGGGGACAGGAACTTAAAATAGGCTTTCACATCACACCCACAGTCAAAAGCAGAAAGAAATGAATTCACACATGCCCACTTGTGTTCTTTCTTGTGCTCAGTTACATTTCTTTGCTTTTGGGTCATTCAGGAGCCTGTTTAGGGAATGATTCTGCCACCAGTGGACTGAGTCTTTTCACATGAATGAACTTAATTAAGAAAATACCCGCAGACATGCCCAGAGGCTAGCTCAATGTAGATAATCACTCAATGAGACTCTCGCCCTATGTTACTCAAGGTCATGGCAACTTGACAATTAGAGCCAACCATGACCATAATCTGTTGTAGAAAAAAATTAAATTTCTGCACCTTCTCTACCCTGGCTAGTTCCTAAATACAGAGACAGAGAGCGTTTGGAAGTATAAAAGCTTTAATACATAGTAACTGCACAGATATCAACCTTCTAAGCTATTTTGATATTTCTCAACTACACACCCTACGCTACCTGCTATAATAGTTCACTTCTGTTCCATCAGTCTATCCTCATGTGCTCATGATCCTTAATGGCCCATGGTGACTTCCTTCTCTCTGGCTTTCTCTCTTCCTGCTATATCTTCTTCCTCCCTTACATTCTACCTCTCTGGCCTTGTAGTCTCTCTCAGACTACAAGCCTGGGAACCTTCGCTCCACCTACGTCTCTTTGGCCCAGTCCAGGTAGTAATTTTATTAACCAATGAACTTTAAATTAGGTGGAACAATGTTTACACAACAAATGTGTATATGAGAATGTGTTCATCTGGGAGGCAACAAGATATTGGGGTCTAGAAATCACCATTAGATGGCATAGCAACAGACCAACCCCCAATAATAATCCATTCTTAAAATAGGTAGGAATACTTCAGAATGTATTAATAAAGGAAGTAAATGATACATATATTCTTAAAACTGTAAAATATTGATGAAATAAATTGAAAAAGACACAAATAAATAAATACACTCCATGTTTATGATTTGGAAGAGTTACTAGTAAAAACTGTCCATTATACCCCCCAAATCATCTGTAGTTTCTGTATAATCTCTGTTTACAAAAAAACTCCAATGTCATTTTTCATAGAAACTAGAAAAGAAAAATTTTAAAGTCATGTGACACCATGAATAATCATGTAATAAATCTCTCATCTTAAACAAACAACAATAACAAAAACAAAACCCAAAGTCAGGGGCATGTTAATACATGACATCAAAACCTACTATCAGCCTGTTATTATCACACTGTAATAGAAACACATGGCCAGGACAGAGAGCCCCAAAATAAAAGCCCAAGCATTTAAGATCAACTGAATCCCAATGAAAACATGAAAGGCATTCACAGGGGAAAAGGCTTTAATAAAATGCTTCTAGGGAAACTAGATATCCACATTCTAAAAAGTAAATTTGACCCTCATATCATACCAGATATAAAACTCAATTCAATATCAAAATTAAACCTAAGACTTGAAACTATAGGACTACTAAAAGAAAACAGCAGAAAAAACCTTTTCCATGCCAGTGTAAGTAAGATAGCAAATCACAGAGAGAACAGCAAAGGCAAACAAATAGGGTATATCGAATTACCAAGCTTTGCATGGCAAGAAAGTGACCAAGAGACAGCTGATCGCAGCTTGATGGCAACCACAATTACTTTAAATAACAAACTAAAGAAAAGTAATGACACTTCTCTAGAATAGGAGAACATAAATATGAGTGTGAAAATGTGCAAACTACTCATATGCAAAAAGACTAATATCCAGAATACATAAAGAACCCACTATCAAGAAAAACAAATCTAATTAAAAAATGGCAAAGAACTTTAGATATTTCTTTTTAAAAAAGAAAAAAATCTAGTGATTAGCTAGTGAATTTTCATCACTTCTTATCATATAAGAAATATAAACTAAGATCACATTAGCACATCACACTTTAAACTGGCTAGAATCAGAAATACAAAAGATAACAAGAATTTGCCAGGATGTAGAAAACAAGGATGTACATTGTGTATAGGAAAGTAAATTGCTTTAGCCATTATGGAAGACAGTATGGATAGCCAAAATAAGTTACAGACTTCTATATGACCCAGAAGTTATGGCTATACATTGAGTATATGTCTAAAGGAAATAACATTGGTACATAAAAGAGATAGCTGTCCTCTGAGGTTCACTGCCATGTTATTTATTATAGTGAAAATATGGAATCTGTATTAGTGTTTATTAGTGGATGGGTAGATAAATAAAGTGTTGTATTCTGGAATATCAAGAATCCTTTAACAAAAAAGAAATCTTACTATTTGGAACAATAAGATGAACCTGAAAGATATGAAATGAGATAATCCAGGCACAGAAAGAATCCCATATACTGTGTGATTTCTCTTGCATGTGTAATGTAAAATAGCCACAGAAATGGAGAGTGGGTTAGGCGTTACCAGTGATGGGTGGCCAGGTAGTTTGTAGTAGTGTTGTTCAGAGGATACACAATTTTACTTAGACACAAGGGATATGGTTAGGAAATGTATTATACAACATGGTGACTATAGTTGATTACAATGGACAGTTGGACCCTGATCTAACTTTTTCATTTTTTCTTCTTTTATAATACTATAAATATGATAAACGTAGTTCTTACCTAAAAATTCTTACCTAAAAATATTAGGTAAGAACTGTATATGCAATATACTTGAAAAATACTAAGAGAGCAGATTTTAAATGTTTTCATGTCAAATAAATGTGTGTGGAATAATACATTTGTGAATTAGTTTGGTTGAGCAATCCATTACACATATATATTTTAAAACATCACATTGTATACCATAATTATGATTTTTATTATTCAATTAAAAGTACATAGTTGGATAAAAGAGAAAATGAATACTTTAAGTAAATCAACCTATTATGTTCTCAGAATGGGTTTGTGGGAGGGAAGCAAATGCAGAAGATAAATATTTTCCTCCTTTGCTTTTCTTCCTGCCTTGGGTGCAATTGTGCAACAGTAACAACTCCTGCTTGTGCCCATGCCATGCCTCTGAGATGACCAGCTGAAGGAAAATACTTGGACTTGACAAAGTAAGAGGCTATGCGATAGCTTCAGATTTGATGATGCTACTGAACTATTTGTACAGTTCCTTGTATCTTTGCCTCCAGAATTCTTTACTTGTAATATACATGTTCTCAGAGTACCCTATTTTGATTTCTGTTGTAATAAAATACTGGCCAAAAACAATTGGGGAAGAAAAGGGTTTATTTCATCTTCTAGTTTGCATTCCATAATTGAGGGAAGTCAGGGCAGAAATTCAAGCAGTAAATGAAGCAGAAATCGTGAAGTAACATTGCTTATTAGATTTCTCCCAGGATCATCTTCAGTTACCTTTCTTATGCACCCCAGGCTCACTTGCCTAGGGATGATACCACCCATGTTAGGCTTGGCTATCTTATGTCAATGAGCAAGCAAGAAAAGGTCCCACAGATCTGTCCACAAGCCAATCTGATGGAAGGCATTCTTCATATGAGATTCCGACTTCCCAGACATGTCAGGTTGACCAAACCAAGTTTAGTCATCACCCAGGACCAAAGTCAAATGGTTTGTAAGTCATAATTTGACGAGATCATTCCAGTCTCATTAAAGACAAAAAGTGGGGGAAACTCAAGCAGCTTTGGGCTTAGACCTCTCTCTGCCCAGGCCCATTGCTTCCCAGCCTGGCCAGTCTGAGACACAGAGAGCAAACAGGCTGAGCTCCACATCCACAAAGCCAAAAGAAAGGAAACACACACAGAGAAAGATTCTACCACCACCACCATCAAAAAACAAACAAACAAACAAACAAAATGAACTAACAACTACTGGTCATTAATATCTCTCTACATCAATGGCCTCAATAAATACACCTCAGTAATACAGATAGACATTACCTCGGAGTAAGGAGCTGGAAACAAGTATTCCAAGCAAACAGAGCCAAGAGGCAAGCTGGAATAGCCGTTCTAGTATCTAATAAAATAGACTTTCAATGAAAACTAATTAAAAAGATGGAGAAGGACACTTCATACTTATCAAAGGAAAAATACATCAAGAGGATATTTTAATCATGAACATCTATGCCCCAAACACAGGAGAACCCATATTCATAAAAGAAACATTACTAAAGCTTAAATAACATATCAAATCCCACACATTAATAGTGGGAGACCTCTATATCCCATTCTTACCAATAGAGAGACCATCAAGACAAAAATGAAATGGAGAAATAATGAAACCAATAAATGTCATGAATCAAATGGACCTAACAGATATCTACAGAACATTACACCCAAACACAAAGGAATATACTTTTTTCTCAGCACATCATGGAACCATCTCCAAAGTTGATCCTATACTGGTCACAAAGCAAATCTTAACAGATACAAGAAGATCAAAATAACCCCTTGCATCTTATCAGAATACCACGGATTAAAACGGGAACTGAACAAGAATAGAAACAATAGAAAGATTACAAGTTCATGGAAACTGGACAATTCCCTACTCCATGACCTCTGAGTAAGGGATGAAATAAAAAGAGAAATTAAAGGCTTCATAGAATTCAACAAAAATGGAAGCAATATGTACCAAAACTTATGGAACACAATTGAAGCAGTGCTAAGAGGAAAGTCCATAACACTAAGCACCTTCATAAAGAAATTGAAGACATCCCATACTACTATTTTAAAAGCACACCTGAAAGATCTAGAACAAAAAGAAGCAGACACACCCAAGATAAGTAGACCACTGGAAATCATCAAGCTCAGGTTGAATTCAATAAATTAGAAACAAAGAGAATAATTTAAAGAACCAATGAGACCAAGAGCTGGTTCTTTGAGAAAATCAACAAGGTAGACAAACCCTTAGTCAAAATAATTATAAGGCAGAGGGAGAGTACTTAAATCAACAACATCAGAAATGAAAAAGGAGACATAAAGACAGACACAAAAAAACCCACAAAGAATCATTAGTTCTTACTTCAAAAACCTATATGCCACAATTTTTGAAAATATAATTGAAATGGAAAATTTTCTTGATAGCTACAAATTACTAAAATTGAATCAATATCAGGTAAACATATTAAATAGCCATATATCTGCTAAGGAAGTAGAAGGAGTCATCAAAGTCTCCCAACCAAAAAAAGCCCAGGGCTGGATGTATTCATCACAGAATTCTACCAGACCATCAAAGAAGACCTAATACCAATTCTCTTCAAATTATTCTACAAAATAGAAACAGAAGGAACATTACCAAACTCATTCTATGATGCCACAGTCACTTTGGTACCTTATGCACACAAAGACTCAACAGAGAAAGAGAATTTCAGACCTATTTCCCTTATAAACATTGATGCAAAAGAACTCAATAAGATACTCACAAACTGAATCCAAGAACACATGAAAACTATCATTCACTGTGACCAAGTAGGCTTCATCCCAGGCATGCAGGGGTGATTCAATATTCAAAAGTCCATCAATGTGATTCATCATATAAACAAACTGAAAGAAAAAATGCATGATCCCCTCTTTAGATAATAAAAAAGCATTTGATTAAATCCAATACCCTTTCATGTTAAAGTCTTAGAGAAATCAGGGATACAAGGCGCATACCTAAACATAGTAAAGGCAATATACAACAAGCCTATAACCAACATCAAACTAAATGGAAAAAACACTTAAACCAATTCTACTGAAATCAAGGACATGACAAAGCTGTCCACTTTCTCCATATCTCTTCAATATAGTAATTAAAGTCTTAGGTAGAGCAATAAAACAACTAAAGGAGATCAAAAAGATAGAAATTCCAAAGGAAGAAGTCAAATGATATATTATATATAAGTGACCACAAATTTTCTACCAAGGAACTCCTATAGCTGATAAACAACTTCACCAAAGTATCTGGATACAAAATCAATTTTAAAAAATCAGTAGCCATCCTTTATACAAAAGACAAACAGGCTGACAAAGAAATTAGGGGAAAAATACCATTCATTCACAATAGCCACAAAACCATTAAGTATTTTGGTGTGACTCTAACCAAGTAAATGAAAGACTTGTTTGAAAAAAAAAAACTTCAAGTCTCTGAAGAAAGAAACTGAAGAAGATATCAGAAGATGGAAAGATCTCCCATGCTCATGGATTGGAAGGATTAACATAATAAAAATAGCCATCTTACCAAAAGCAATTCCCATCAAAATACCAACACAATTCTTTACAGACCTTGAAAGAACAATTCTTAACTTCATTTGGAAAAAAACCCAAATAGCTAAGACAATACTGTACAATAAAAGACCTTCCATAGGTATATTCATCCCTGATCTCAAGCTGTATGATAGAGCAAAAGTAATAAAAATGTCACGGTATTGGCATAGAAACAGATCAATGGAATTGACTCAAAGACCCATATATAAAGCCACATACCTATAGACACTTGATTTTTGACAAAGAAGCCATATCCATACAATTGAAAAAGTTATTATCTTCAACAAATGGTGCTGGGCTAACTGGATGTCTACTTGTAGAAAAATTCAAATAGACCCTTATTTATTGCTCTGCACAAAACTAAAGTCCAAGTAGATTAAAGATCTCAACATAAAACCAGATACACTTAATCTGTTAGAAGAAAAATTGGGGAAGAGCCTTGAGCTCATTGGCACGGGAGACAACTTCCTGAACAGAACACCAACAGCTCAGCAATTAATAAATGGGACCTCATGAAACTGAAAAGCTTCTGTAAGGCAAACAGCACTGTCAACAGAACAAAAAGACAGTTTACAGACTGGGAAAAGATCTTCAACAACCCTACATCTGTCTGAGGGCTAATATTCAAAATATATAAAGAAATCAAGAAATTAAACACCACCAAGCCAAATAACCCAATTAAAAACTGATGTAGAAATTATCATCCTGAGATAACGCAGACCCAGAAAGACATGCATTGATATACTCACTTACAAGTGGACATTAGCCCAACATAGATGTCCTCTGAGAGCCTTCACTCAGAGGGAGATTGGGATATATGCTGGGACTCGCTGCTGGACTCCAGGTGAGAGAAGGCCATAACAACTGGTGGATCTGGATGAAGGGGACTGGGGGGATAGGGATGGCACAAACTGCTGTACCAACCAAGGACAATGCACTCAGCAAACCTAGACCCCCTGTTCAGATCTAGCCAATGGACAGACCATTCTCCATAGTTGTGGGGAGAGCAGGGACTGTCTCTGACATGAACTCTGGTGCCCCCTATTTGACCACTTCACCTTGGTGGGGAGGCACTAGGGAACACATTGGAAGGGAAGCAGACTATCAGGATGAGACCTGATAGGTTGAGGTCATATGGTGGAGGAGAAGGTCCCCTTCAGTCAGAGGTCTAGGGGAAAGAAATAGGGTGAAAGAGGGATGAAGAGGGAAATGGGAAGATACAAGTGAGGGGATAGCAATCTGACTATAATCTAAATAAATTATTTTAAAAAATAACTGGGGTACAGAACTAAACAGAATTCTCAACAAAGGAATATCAAATGGCCTAGAAACACAGAAGTGTTCAATGTCCCTAGTCATCAGGGAAATGCAAATCAAAATGACTCTGAGATTCCATCTTATACCTACCAGAACTGTTAACATCAAAAACTCAAGTGACTGCACATGCTGACAAGGATGTGGAGAAAGGGGAACACTCCTCCAACTTGTACAACCACTTTCGAAATCAATCTGGCAGGAAATTAGGAATAATTCTACCTTAAAACTCAGCTATACCACTCCTGGGCATATACACTAAAGATGCTCCACCATACAACAAGGACATTTGCTCAACTATGTTCATAGCAGCCTTATTCATATTAACCATAATTGGGAAGCAATGTAGATGTCCCTCAACCAATGAATGGATAAAGAAACCCTGGTACATTTACACAATGGAATACTACTCAGCTATTAAAAACAAGCAAGTCTTGGAATTTGTGCACAAATGGATGGAAGTAGAAGCAATCATCCCGAGTGAGGTAACTGGACCCAGAAAGACACCTATGGTATAGACTCACTTGTAAGTGGATATTAGCCACATAATACAGGATAACTACACCACAATATACAGAGCTAAAGAAACTAAATAACAAGGAGGACCCTAGGGAGATGCTTAATTAATATTCAGAAGGGCAAATAGAATAGACACCAGAAGCAGCTGAAGAGAGGGAACAGGATGGGAGCCTACCATAGAGGTCCTCTGAAAGACTCCACCCAACAGGGGATCCAAGCAGATGCTGAGACACATACCCAGACTCTAGGGGGTCTTATGGAAGAGTGAGGAAATAGAGGGACCTGGAGGGGTCAAGAGCTCCACAGGAGACCAGTGGAGCCAACAAATCCAGCAGAGGAGGTGGTGCTGCAGAGACTGACGCACCAGCCAAGCACCATGCATGGAGTGGACCTAGACCCTCTGCTCAGATGTAGTAGGTAGGCAGCACCATCTCCCTGTGGGTCCCATAATATGGGGAGTGGGGACTACTTCTGATATGGACTCTGGTCCCAATATATTGATCACTTCCACCTGGTGGGGCAGCTTTGCCAGGCCACAGAGGGAGAATGTACAGGCAGTTCATATGAGGCATGATAGGCTGAGGACAGATGTTAAAAGAGGAGGGCCCCCTCTTTCTGAGGACTAGAGCAGGGAGGAATGGGGTAGGAGGGAGGGAGGGTGGGACTGAGAGGCGACAAGGGAGGGGGCTACAATCAGGAGGTAAAGTGAACAAATTAAAAATAAAAATAAATAAAACAAAAAGCAGCGTGTCATTTAAAAACATAGTCATGTTACAGTTACTTTAGAAATTATACATGTGCATTTTAGAAAACATGCATGTAGTAAACACATAAATGCATCCCAAATGGATATATGCCCACTGTGCTGGCACAGTTCCTCTGGAGGGAGAGTAGGTGAGATCGTAGTACAAAAGAAGGGCTTCTTCTCTACCCAGAATGTGGTATTTATATTATTTTTTAAGAAGTCCTGAAGCAAGCTGGGCAGGGGTGGCACACGCTTTTAATCTCAGCACTCAGGAGGCAGAGGCAGGTGGATCCCTTTGAATTCGAGGCCAGGGTGGTCTACAGAGCAAGTCCAGGACAGCCAGGGCTACACAGAGAAACCCTGTCTTGAAAAACAAAAAAAAAAAAAAAAGTCCTGAAGCAAATATATCATGTGTTAAAATCTCACTAAGTTTGAGGTGACTCACATTCTTCATATTGCTAAATTTAACATTAGCCCAGGCAAGAGATGGTAAGATGTTTTCCCAAGTTCAAAAAATTGTTAAGATTCTCCTGCCCAAAATGTGTACCCAGTCAGCCATTTCCTGTGCCATTTCTTCTCTTCCTTTGTGACTGGAGTGGGGCATCTAGACAAATATAAGCCAGAAATAGAATCATATTGTGATCTCATTGGCAGCCTTGCCCTAGTCACATCCATGAGGGAGTTTTTGAGCTGCCTGTAATCCTTCCCTTTATCAAGAGAAGTGCTACAAGCCACAAATGTTCCTTCTCTCTGGACCACCATTCCCCTAAAAGGCGTCTAAATGCTTGATTTAACTATGCAAAAACACTACTAATTATATTCATTTGTGTGACTGACTTACCATTTGAATCTAATTGCCATGCAGCAAAATAACTGTTAAAGCATATCATTAAACTACTTGAATAATTAGAGAGAAATTTCCTTGTGCTCTTAGTTTGAGCCTAAGCTTTAGGGCAGGGACCTCACCCCCCACCTTTCATATGTTCTTAAATTAGCTGGAAGAATAGAGTATAGAGGGGCTGGCAGGCCAGCCATCTTCTCTGCAATCTGGGTCTGCTAACCAGCAGAGGCTTCAAGGAACAGTCGATTACTCACTGTCTTAGTTTGGTTTGCTATAACAAATTACCTTAGACTATGTGGCTCATACAACAAGCATCCATTTCTCACAGTATTGAAGGCTGAAAGTCCAAAAGCTGGTGCCAGCATGGTTGGTGCTTTCACGGTCTGATCCATGGCCTTCTTCCAGGTTACTAACTGCCAACTTCTCTTTGTATATTCACAAGGCAGAAAAAAAAGAGCGCGCCACTTTGCTGCCTTCTTCATTGAAGGGCACTAGTCCCATTCATTAGGGCTGTGCCACAATGAACTAAGTGGCCGGCTCACAGAGACCCCATCTCTAAATATTATCATCCTGGGATTAAACTTAAATGTAGATGTTTTAGGGAGACCCAGACCTTTGGGGCATAGTGTTCAACAGACTCTCTTCCCAGAAAATATTTCTCCTCGGCTTTATGCAACTGTTTGCTTCGGGGACTTACTTACAGAACACCATCCATGTCTAGCACATTAGATCCAATTTTCTTACCCATCTCTCCCAAGTCATTTATTCCCATTGCAGTCTCCCCTGAAAGTTCGCTTATCTCCCTATATTCCTCCCATTCCACTCCTGGATCCCGCTCAGCACCTGCCTCTTGACCTTAGAAGCCACACTCACCGATAAACTCACTCTTTACATTTCATCTTGCTCCACACTTCTGCTCTCTCTCGGGAACTTGACTCCTTCCGGTCTCAGCGTCTGCCAGGTGCTTCTCTCCTCACATTTACCAGCTCAAGGACTATAGGAGGAAGGAACCATGCCCTGTTAGTAAGAACACTTCTAAAACCTTTTCTTTCTTTCTTTCTTTCTTTCTTTCTTTCTTTCTTTCTTTCTTTCGTTCATTCGTTCTTTCTTTCCTTCCTTCTTTCTTTCCCTTTTTCTTTCTTTTTCTTTTTTTTCAATTCTAATGTTTTAAAGTCAGATGTCTGTGTCAAGTTCTTCAAACTACATCAGTCACAATTGCCTCCCCCTGTGGTTACCACACCACTTTTGTTTCCTGTGCTCTCTGTAGCCTCTAAAGCCTATTCTTCCTCTCTTCTCTGCCATTCATTCTTTTTTTTTTTAGTACTAGTTAATTTTATTCTTATTATCCAATAATTTTAAATTAGCTATTGACATTTTATCAAAATACCTTGTGTAATTATTTCCCACAGTTTTTATAAGTAAAAAGAAAAATCAAACATCAGCTGTAACTATGTAAATCATACATACTTGATATGCATATAATGCTAAAATATTTTGATATAATACATAGTCTGCGATAAAATTACATGATATTGTCATTGCCTGACTCATGCTATTTCCCTATTATTTATATATATATATATATATATATATATATATATATATATATATATATATTACATTCTTAGTGTTTTAGCTATTTGTTTTTTTACAGCCTTGAATAAAACATCTTTCCTATCTTGGTGTATCTAAAATTCTGAATGTACATCAATCTCATTCACATATTGTCATTATCAACTTAAAACATCTATCTAGACCTAAAAACATCTTAATGCCTAACAACTGGGCTTAATTATAAAATTAAACTATTTGGTCTCCAACTCCATCAAAGACTTGAGAAGGAATAAACTTGATTACCTGAGTTTGCTGGGAGTGCAGGTTAGTAGCTTTCCAAATGAGAAGATGGCAGAGACAATTTGCTACCTGAATAGTCACCCAAAACTCTTTATAGTGTTGGAGAATCTTCCTCAGTCTTCTGACCCAATATATCTTACAGATATATTTATGAGGCAGGAACTATTGAGGACTTGCTTACCCTGTCTTGGCAGAGTTTGGCCGCCAACTCTGCCTGCATACACGCTTGCCCTTTTTTAGGCAGAGTTCTGTCTGTGGTAGAAAAGAGGACATTTTGCCCAGTGGCTTTTTTGCTACATTTGAAGCCATCTCCGTAAGGAGGTTCTTGGATGCTCATCATACTCTTTGAGGTAGGCTGAGTGTTGCCAGGAATTAACCAGTCTCATTGTTAGTGAATCTTTAAAATAATTTTTAAAACATTTTAAAATTCTGTATTCTGCATGTCTCTGAGGTTTTTGAAGGCCTTATCTAACTATCCTACCTTATCTTTCTATAGAATCATATCTATATGCCGCACATAAAATGTATATTCTTGTGATAAAAGTAGACTAGAAATTGACATGACCATGATTTGATCAACTAACAATTAACTTGTATGATTTATTTATCCTAAACAATCTACAATAGCACTTTCAAAGTATTGGAAGTAAACCTTGTATTATAATTGAGTTATATGGGTACAATACCTCATACTAGAGTAGAAATATATATATATATATATATATATATATATATATATGTATATAATGTATGTGAAGAATACTCTTACATTTGAATTCTACACCACTGTATCTAGAATTAAACATATTTTTGCGTCTATATACAGAATTCTATACCAGTGAATTAAAAATAACCTTGCAAGTGACAACTGAGGCATTAAGTTGAGGGATAGATTCACTACTTTTTCTTACAGTTAACAAATCCTTTTCACAAATTACCCTCAAACTTAATGACATTTTGAAACTTAGAGAGATGGCCATAAGAAAGATGAGTGCAGTTCCATCTATAGAGCTCCAGAATCCAGAGAGGGTAATGGAGCAGAAATACACACACACACATGCACACACCTACATACACAACACACACACACATGCAGAGAGAGAGAGAAAGAGAGGGAGAGAGGGAGAGGGAGAGAAAGAGGGGGAGAGGGGGAGGGGAGGGGGAGGGGGAGGGAGGGAGAGAGAGAGAGAGAGAGAGAGAGAGAGAGAGAGAGAGAGAGAGAGATCTTCAGTATACTATCATGAAGGAAACTAAAGAGCACTGCAAAATCACATGAGAGAAGTCAGCACCAATTCAGCTAGAACAAGGAAGGCTTCTATGAGGCAGAGCCTGATAGACCGGCACCCAGGAATGAGCCCAATGGAAGGTAGCACAGAAGAGACTAGCGCTCACTGCATCCCTGTTTTCCCTAAACCATAAGACTGCTTTACAACGATCTGCATTTACTACATCTTGTATCCATAGCTAGATTTTTATTAGTTTATAAAAACTTCATTATTTAAAAAAAAAACCACTCTGAAATAAGAATTCACACACCAAAACTAACCAGACCCAGAAGCTATTACATCTTAACAAACTGCCACACAGTTACAATAACCATTCAAAACAGAAGCTGTTAGATATTTGAATATGCCCTTTGGAGATGCCTACCTTCCCTTTTCTTTTTCTAAATATACCCAATAGTTCTCAAACATACATTCAAGTCATCACTGTCATTTACTCTGGTACCTGCCTCTGGCTTCTAGGCCAGCTGAAATACAAGAGTGGAACATTGTAGGTAAAGAGTAGTCAAATATCAGAAAACCCACAATTTAAATGAGTATTGCTGGTAAACTTGTGAGCTACTTGACCATCATTGTTACCACTTCTAACTATAGTATCTTTATTTAGACTTTTACTGTATCCCTGCAGTCTCTGTGTGGGTATATTGCTCATGGAGAGTTCCAAGGCAAAAAATTAAAAATTAAAAAGTCACCAAAAATAGTCATCTAAACCTTACTTCATAACCAAAAACAATATTTTCATTTTTAACATAATGCCATTTATTTCTTTATATATATGCTGAATTCTATATTATATATATACTATATTCATGTACTATATATTTATATAATATAAATATATTCATAATTTATATTTTACATATCATATATATATACATATGAACAAGCTACTTCTCTAGTATAGAAGGCTGCCTCAAACATTGGTCATTTTCCTTGATATGTCCAGTCTGGACTGTCTCACCTCACACCGCAATGTGGCTGCTGTACAGAACAAGCAGATAACACAAGGTACTAAAATGTGTGTGAGGCATGTGGGTGCAGTATTGACCTTGAATCACAATCAGGCAAAGTTCATCGGGCAGATAAGGCCACATTCAGTTCAGAGATGTGAACACTGAGTCCCATAGCTGGGAAGTAATGATAGCAAACGACAGGGAGGTAGGAGCGTCAGGTGAGTGCTCACTTTCCATTCTCATTCTAGGGACCCTTTAGGTCACTTCTCCTAAACCTTTCAGGGGGCAGAAAAGGGACAACCAAAGAGAGGCAGAACATCTTGTCAAGCAAATTCTCTGTGTTTCCTTCATAGGATAGTCAGCTAGGTAACGGGACAGACCAGAGCCTATAGTGACGCACACTAGTCTTCCGCAGCTGTGCCTTCTGATGGGGGTTCCCTGCACTGACTGCCTTCTACCTTCTAATTCACCCCCCCCCCCGAGGCTTTTTAACTCTTGAGGGAGTGGACATAAAAGAGGAGCTTAGAGATTGTGCTGAGCCAGGGCTGACTCCAAACAAGGAAGATACCTGGAGGAAATCCAGAGGTGGCTTGTGGGGAAGAGGACATTGTAGATGTCAGTCAAACACTCGTACTCCCTGCTAGGATTTTGTTAGGATTTCATACACTCTTACTTCCCTGCTCCTCCAGAGTCCCGGCGTGTAAAATATAGTTCTTCTACATGTCTCCCTTTTAAAATATCACAGATTCTTTTTACATAGACAGCTTAACAAAGTAACACCGTTGAAAGCACTGGTAAGGGAAAGGATTACATACAGCCTTCCTAATCATTACAGATTGTGTGTTTTTGTGTTGCTTTCCTACTGCTGGTTTTGAATGTCCAAAGCTCTGGGGTCTGCTTCAGCTCTGAGGGAGAGAGAAAGGGACAACATCATAACTAAGAAGATGGGTGCTGGCACCCTCCTAGGGTTTCCTCCTAAGGGTGATTTCTCTACAAGGTGGAGATGCAGAAGCGAAAGATGAGGGGAAGAAAATATGGCGGCCTGCAGTGCTGTTTTGTATCTGTTTCCTTGAGGGAAAAGAGAGGAGTAAGTTTTGTCTTAACTTTTCAGTTTTACAAATACTATGGAGAAATTGTGATTTTTAAAAAAAAGTCAATAGAGTGGCCAAAGAGTGAATAAGAAACAAACTTGGGCAGCTCTCCAAACTGTAGAAAGTACCTGTAAATTTGCCACTTGCCTTCACCCCCTCGTGCCACCTTTCTCCCCTCCCCACCCTAGGATGAAATGATCTGGGACAAACTAATTGAGAAAACTAGTAGCGCATGCCTTCGGGAGGTTTTATTAATGGAACCAGACACCCTGCTCTAACAGAATGTACGACTGCTCTTTTACATTGATCTAATTAGAGCATTTACATACTGAATGCCTCCTGGACAATTCCCTACCAATGACACTTACTGTGTGCACCAGGCAATTGAACAAAGAAGTCATCAGGTCTCCTTTTTCTCTAAGAAAAATAACATTGTCAAGGTTATTAACAGTCAATAAGCTGTCATGGTCTCAGCAAGGATTTGGGTTCCCCTGTACTTACACAAGAGGGCAAACAGGAAGTTCCTCATACCCGGATAAGGAGTGAGCCCTAAGGAGTCCTTTGAGCTTAAACAGAATGGGATTATGAAAGGGTCATCATGCTGTGCAGCTCATCTCTGAGTCAAAAATGCAAAAATGTCACATAATTCTAGGAGATATAATGGTTCTTACTTTCATGAATTTGTGGGATTTTTACGATGACATAAGGTATTTCTAGCTCTTTTCTCACCCCAGTTCTATAAAATTAATAATGGGTTTCAAGAAGTAAGATAAGGGCAAAGTCACACAATGGAACAGAGACAAGAGACTGGAGGCCAGGGTGCAGCCTGCTTGCTCAGTCTCTGGTTTATATGTGTGTGTGTCAAATGAGGTGTTTCTCATGCGCGACATCTCACCGTTTCCTGACAGATGCCTTCTGGCCATCTGACTGAGCCCATGCCCACCTTCACAAACCTTTCAGAAAACCGTTGCCTAAAGTTTCCATGAGGTGGAGCATGGAACCTCTGTAAAAGCTAGTATCTCGTGGATGTGTAGAACATATGAGTGATGGCTCATAAAACAGCCATCTGAAGGGGATTCAAAAAACATGGGTATTTACAGAACTTTCACCATAAAGAGAACAGAAAACTGAAAACTGCTACTTAGCTACTATTCTAAAGGAAACTGTTCTATGTCCTAGTTTTAGACAAGATTTCATGATTCTATAAGTTTCAGAAATAAGATAGTATGGTTAAAAAAAAAACAGACACCTACATTTATTAGCTTCTGTGCTTAAAAGGGAAAATGATTCAATGTGTCTTTGCCCTTTCTCTCCATTCAAGCCCATTCATTCTTCTTTACTCCTCATCTCTCCTCACCAAAGACAAGGAATCCACTGCCATACAACAGAATTGGGATTCTCCAAATATGACTGAAGTGCAACTTCTTATTTCTAAATGAAACAGCAGCATGTTCTGCTGGGCAAACAAAGTAGCTCATGATTCAAACAGGATCACAAGCAAGATATTTCTCTAGCCAAAGGGCAGTCATATGCAAAATGTATTAAGTACTAGAACCGCACTAAAGAGATGGAAGACCTGATCCAAGCAAGCTTGTTTATATTGTTGGCCAGCAGATGAATGAACAGTCTTACTGACAGTGATGAGCTTTTTATGGCTCCTGGGTGCTCGTGATGTTAGAGAAACAGGTCATTCAAACACAAGCCAGGCATTTACAGAGAAGTTGTGCATCCCAGATGCTCTCATTTTTATTCTGAAAATTTCCACCGGTGCCTCAATAATTACACTGTTGCTTATACTCTGCAAGTCAGACATATGTGTTCCTTTATGAGACCTCTAAGCCTTGTCCAAGGCTGTCAGTTGGCCTCCCGCCTAACAATGCTGCTGTCAATGTCCCATCTCATTGGTGTCTCCAGCTTTGTTCATGTTCAAAGATGTACAGGTCCTCCTGCTTTCAACCCACGGAGAACCAGCAGCCATCAAGGAGATTAAATTTGGGGTTCTTGGTTGCCTAAACAAATCCCACTCAATAACAGCACCAGGTTCCAATCTCCTTGATGGCTTCCCACTATTCAGATCTAGCCAGTGGACAGAATATTTTCCACAATTGTGTGGAGAGCAGGGACTGACTCTGACACGAACTCCAGTGCTCCATATTTGACCACTTCTCTTGGTGGGGAGGCCTGGTGGCACTCAGAGAAAGGGTAAGCAGGCTACCAAGATGAGACTTGATAGGCTGTGACCATATCGGGGAAGAGGTTCCCTTCTGTCAGAGACCTAGGGGAGGGGAATAGGGTAAAAGAGGGAGGGAGGGAGAGAGGAACAGGAGGATACAATGAGGGAATAACAATTAAGATGTAATCTGAATAACTCAAAGAAAAAAATCTGTGGTGCTAAGATTAAAGAGATTCACTGGGCATAAATTGGCTTTCCAGAATCTTCTACATTATACCTGTCTCTTCACATAGCAGACTATTGTACAATTATTGAACATAACTAATCATTGCACTCAGGCCTCTGGCAGATTCTGTCTTGGGCTGCACGTTGCCTGGTGGTCCACTTCAAGGGCCTGACCTTTACCCAAGTCCTCAATCTTGTTGCTGCAGATCCTGCTAGGTCTCTACCGTATTCTTTATTCCCCGCCCACCTCCGTTGCCTCTCTCAATCTTTGCCATGTCAAGCTCCAAGGCTGCCCACTGGAACATTGTGCACGTTAGCAATAGAAGTTGGGAAGTGCAAAGCAGGTCCTCTAGCTATCTGCGTGCTCTACTCCACTGCCATGGGTGATTCATGGGTTGCCGCTTATCCTCTGAGGACATGCTGTTCAGTATCCCAGCAGAGTCAAAGACAAGAACAAAGAAAGAGCAGAACCAAAGCGTCTCTATCTTCTGTTTTCATCTCCACCCAGTGAATTTATCTCCCTTCTCCACTTGGATGTCTGATGAGCCAAAATGAAAATAGTGAAATACTAGTCTGATAACTTTCCCCTCACTGCCCACTAATCATCTCCCTACAGCCCCCAAGACATGCATAGGTAAATTCCGGGTTCTGTTTTTTTCTGCCTGAGTGAGTAGAATATCCCTTTATGCCTTGGCTTCCTATTCTAAAAAGATTTCACCTTTTCCCTCTTCACTGGGTCCAATGCTAGTAGAGAGAAATTGGGTTTTTGTTAAGCACACTTAAATTCGGAAATTTTGTGCTTCTGGCCCAGACTTAGGAGGTATCTCAGATGCAGAAAAGAAAGAGCGAGAATCCGCTCATAGCCCAGTACTGCACAGCAGAGAAATGCACCTGACTAGTTGTCTCATGACCTTGCAATACTATTGTCCTTGGGCTTCTTGAAAAAGACCCAATAGCACTTTCGGTCTTCTCTCCTCATTACCCATACCCATCTGCTATAAGCAATTCCTGGCCATCAGGTGCTGCGTGGCCTGACACAATATCCTATCCTGTTTTCATAACCTGCTTATTTTAGAAGTTGTTTTCATAGTTCTAAGGACAACGTGAACACATTTCTTTTTTTATAGTTCCCTCTGGTCTTTTGAAGTTTAATTTGTTTGTTGTCCTGCGTTTGAGTTTGATAGTCCAAGACCTTCATAAATGTTGGGAGAAAAGGAAGGCCATACAAATTCATGTTCGTGGTGACTAATAATAATGAATAATAATGCCTTTTTGAGAAGGATATGATGTCTTGAGCATTTGGTGAACTTTCAAAAAAATAAAATAAAATATATACATAACTGAGAGAAGTAAAGAAAACTCCGAACACTAAGTAAACTAAAAATATTGAACGTGTCAGGTGGTGGTGGTACATGCCTTTAATCTCAGCACTTGGGAAGCAGAGACAAACAAATCTCTGTGAGTTCAAGGCCAGCCTGGTCTACAAGGTGAGTTCTAAGATGACCAGGGCTACACAGAGAAACCCTGTCTTGACAAAAAGAAAAAAGAAAAAAAGAAAGAAAGAAAAGAATGCTTGACTTAAATAAGTTTCCCTTTTTCTTGTATCAATTGAATAATTCACCCAAACAAAGGCATAGTGTAACACATTTTTATTTTATAAGTAAAAATTACTGAACTCCTTTTCAGTGTTCCACTTCAGAGTTTTGTGGCTAGAAAAAAACTATCCTTATCTTGAGAGAGGAATATGCACCCTTCCTCTTTCTGTGCACAAAAGAAAAAGTGGGTTTCTTTCTGTATGATTGCCCTGCATTATCTCCTGTAGAATCTCCACCATGTGACAAATATTAGATTTTTTCTAACAAGAGACTCACTCTGTGGGTAACATTGCTGGCTAATGTAATAGATAATAGAGTTAAACAAACTGTTTCTGGTTTGTTCCTTCCATTGTTAATCCAACTATAGACAATCACCAGTGCCTTATATACTCAGTATAGATGCTTACAAGCAGATTTCCTTGTGGCCCAAAGAAATGCATACTTTCCATTTGTCAAATCACATGTACAAGAAATACACAGCAAAACTTATGGATTACAAAGCTCTAGTATATATTTAACACACTTATTTTTCTGCCTCAAAAGTTGTAATATTTGAATTGCTACATAAGCAAATCTCAGACAATAAATACTAAAATAATGCCAAGAATTCACTCATAGCATGATTCAAAACAACGTCACTAAGGATTTCCTAATTAAACCTTACCTTCATGGTAAGTTTTGTGTAATACCAGTCCAAATTCCATCCAACCATAAAACAAAAATCATTTTGAACTAATCTGAGAGGAAATTAGACGAGCTATAATGTCTGGACCAAATCAGCTAAGTTTAAAATGTAATGGAATAAGTAAATGTATATATTATAAGTATAAATGAACCAGATCACAGGATAGTCAAAAGGTGACAGCTGCTTTAATTCGTAGGAGTTTAGGCTTCCAGCCCCTCTGGAAATTATAAAATGAGGAATAACAAAAAAAAACTACCCCCCATTATTATCCAAGCACAAGTGGTGTAAGATCATTTATCTTGATGTATGTCACCTTAGAGCACATATTATCCCTATCTCTCAAAGTGTTTTTTCCCCCTTATTTCATCTCTGACATTCATTGTAAATTTAATGATCCACATACGATTTGCTGGTGTCTCAGTCTGGTGTTTTGAATCATGAAACTAGAGCTAAATTTATGGTGCTGCAGTACCACTTAGTGAGTCATTAAGCAGCACAGTGATTTTAATGATTTGGATCATACTGGACCTCGTCACTATATAATGAGGTTCCATTTAGTGTAAATTTTATGTAAAAATTCAATTTGCAAACCAACAACATGAAACTACAACATTTTTTCTAACTTGACATTGTATTTATTTATCTCATATTTTCTGCTGGGTTCCACTGTTAAGTTCATTAACAGAATAATACCTTTCTATTTTTCTAGCATAATAATTAAGTGACACTAAAAAGCAAAGTAACCAAGAAAGACCTATACCACCTCAAACTCAGTCATTGTACAGTTTATAAAACACAAAGATTTCAGAAACTACTACAAACTGGTGTGCACTTTAACAAGCGAGATGGCTTTATGACTACTTGTTATCCAGACCGATTACAAATGTGGAAAGGAAACAATTGCACTGCATCTCTCCTGTCTTTGTCATTTGACAAAAATTGTGTAGCCTTCAATAAGTAGGCTTTCTCTTGTGGAAAGATAAAATTTAACATTCTAAATGATATTAAATTAAAATGCCAACTATAGTTCAGTTATGCCAAATCAGTTTCCTCAAAAATAACACTTTGGCCTCAAAGCACTGACCATATTAACAATATGGCATTAAGCCCTACCACTGAAGTTAGCTTTATAAGCCACTAAGTTAATTGGATGACTCGTGGTAATTTTATTAATTCACAGCAAAGGAAACTGAGGCTTCAAGAAGTTATATCTATCAATGCAGGATATAAGTATATAGCTGTATATATACATATATAGCTACAACTATTATACGGATGTTGAGAACAAAATAACACACTCCTGGACTCCGTTCTTCCTTGAAGTTCCTTTTTAATTCAAGGGAAGCCTGGTGTGGTGTGTGTACTTGTGAATGTGTGGTGTGTGTACTTGTGAATGTGTGGTGTGTGTACTTGTGAATGTGTGGTGTGTGTACTTGTGAATGTGTGGTGTGTGTACTTGTGAATGTGTGGGGTGTGTACTTGTGAATGTGTGGGGTGTGTACTTGTGAATGTGTGGGGTGTGTACTTGTGAATGTGTGGTGTGTGTACTTGTGAATGTGTGGGGTGTGTACTTGTGAATGTGTGGGGTGTGTACTTGTGAATGTGTGGGGTGTGTACTTGTGAATGTGTGGTGTGTGTACTTGTGAATGTGTGGGGTGTGTACTTGTGAATGTGTGAAGCAGTTTTCTGATTCCGTGTTTGTTGGTTTTTTTTCTCTATGTCTTGAAGATGATTTTTTTTTCTGTATTACCTTATGGCTTAAAAATTGGTATCTAACAGGATTGGCAATACGTTTAAATGGCACAACAAAAATGAACTGGTTCAGGGGAAGCAAAAAGAATTTTGAAGAGTTCTTCCTCCACCTAAGCAAATGTAATTCAAATGGCTAAACCACAGGAAAATGTAGAGGTTTGCCTTGCTTAGTATAAGTAAAGCTTTCAAAAAATTACATAAAGACTGGAGAGAAACCAAACACCTGGTTTTTAAATGTTTCCAAATAGAAATGATATTGTGTTTGTAAAGTCACGAAAAAGTGTGGCATCCTTCCCCCTAAAACTTTTAAGACATTTTTAGTTCAGTAAGGAGGGAAACTGAAGGTTCAGATCACATCTCTAAACATCAAGAAGTGTAGTGTGCCTTACTCAAGTATGTGTGAAGGTTAGGGAACCAAAAGAGAGGTTCTTAACTAACTCTTCTCCAGGGTCTCCAAGTGCCTTGTGAATCCTGGTGGAGCTGATGAGTTGAATTAATGTTTCAGAATCTCTGTGGTCATTTCCACCTTGTCTGGCCTTCTGCTGTGGCTATGGCTGAGAACAAAACAGAAGCAAAACCCCCCTAGCCCAGTCTCCTGCTAACCTGTGTTCCCGCTTTCTTCCTATCACTAAACCAAATGCCCGTGCTTTACTTGGGTGGTACCTAGATTTTCAGAATTAATAATGAGATTGAAAGTGAAAAAAAAAAGATTCATATCATTCCTCTGTATAACATTTGCAGTCACTCCCTTTATGGCAAGAGATAAAACTATGCTAGCTGTCTAGACACTTTTTTCAGTTGGCCAAGGTATAAACTCCCTTATAATGGTATGCTTCCAACGTGCTTTTCCCAGGAACCCAGCTGGAGCACTCTCAGAACACAGAGATGAATGTGGCTGAATATGGAAGAGGGGAGCTGATGATGAGTTTAACCAAATGAGGTTCAGACAGGGGCAGCCAAGCAATGCTCCAAAGAAAAATACTGTCTATAATGCAAAACATTAGGCTTCTGGAAACCATGCGTGCACAAGTCCCATTGCCCCCAAAGGCACTGGAGATACTGCTGTGGTACGACACCTGGTTGGTTCTGGTTCAGCCTTAGGGCCATGTTTGAGATAAACCTTTAAAATTTTTATCATTCCCCCAATTCCCTAGGCCACATTTTCTTCTCTTCTCATTAGGGTACCCAGGGATCTTCAGCAACAAAATGGTGAAGAGTGCTTCTGGTCAAGTGGCCAAATATTCAATTTATTGTCTTAGCCTTGTTGTTGTCTGACCTGGAATGTGAGTGATGACCAAAAGCTCAAAGGATATGATGTACCCCTACTTGATCCTAAGGCCTTATCTTCCATATCCCAGATGCTATCCCTACCAACCTCCTGTCTCCAAGCCCCTTCTGGTCTCCTCTGACTTATACTACCCTCAGAGGAGTTTGTCTTACAAGAATCTAAAGCCAGAACTGACTGTGGTTGTACACACCTGTTATAGCAGTGTGCCACAGATAGAAGCATGAGAGTCCTGACTTTGAGTCCACCCTGAACTGCATAGATATATCCTTCATACATACATGTAGCCTGGCATGCATACCACAACTTTAAATATAATGACAAAAAAAAATAACTAGACTTGGTGGACAAGGTCATTTGGATGCAAGAAATGCACTTACATTCAAGAAAAAAATCTGATTTCTGCTCTATAAGACAATGACCCTAAGGCAAGGGAACAAAGATGTTCTGACCACTTTCTTGAATGACTGAGGGAAACGATTGAAATTTTAATTTAATTTCTCCTACCAAACAGATCAATGGCGACAGCATTAACTGAGCTTTTACTGTGTCCTTGTCTCTATGCATCACTGATCCAAAACAGCTAAACCCTGAGATACTCACATCAGATTATGCACAGCAGGGGCTGATAGACTGACTCGAGGAGCAGCCTATGGGGTGAAATAATCTCTGTAGTATAAATACTCTTTATACTAAATGATCAGTATAAAGTACAGTTAGTTAGGACTTGTTAGCAGTCTGCTTGTTTGTTTGGATGGTTGGTTGGTTGGTTTTGAAGGTTTTGTTTCTGTTTTTGTTTGTTTTGTTTGTTTATCACAGAGGAGCCAGGGATTTGTTCTTATTATATAACCCCGAGCTGGTCTGACACTCACTATGCAGCCCAGGTTTGCATTTAATCTTACAGCTATTCAAATACTGAAGTTCCAGGAATGAACTTTTACCCTCTGTTTGCATTCTAAATCTTAGATCACCAGATGGTATCTGCAGACCATGAAGTGGGAAGTGAATTAAGAATATACATATATTTGTGTGTGTGTATATATATATATATATATATATATATATATATATAATGCTATAGATGGGTGATCATCACAGAGGGAAAAGTATGAGGGGAGAGTGTGTGTAGCAGAAATCTCAGACTCTAAGGTAAATCATGACTTTGGTTTGTTAAGGCCTTGCCTACTGCGCTCATGGAGCTGTCGAAACCTGCAAACAATAAATTTAGCCTGTTTTTGTAAAGAGATGAAATCATGCTGTGACTGGTCCCTGATTTTGAAAATCCACCTAAAATTAAACACATGTCATAGAACAGGTGCTGCATGTGGAGATACGTCCACAGACGACTTCTGACAGAAAGCAAAATGTAGTGAAATGTACCCCTTCCACACACATAAAAATGTCAGTCAGTTGAAAACTCTCAAAATACCAATTCAATGCTATTTTAGTGACTCCATCAGTAGTTGGTTTCAAATAGTTTTTAGCTTGTAGTCATATCCCACTGGGTTAATCTTTAATGTTTTAGAAAGATGAGGATCAAGGGAAGGGAAGTGGTATTTAAACATTTAATGCTATTTAAACATCACTAATTAGGCTGCTAAGTTAAGAATCCATTAGAGTGCAGTATGGGCCTCATCACTATTCGTTCATCTTTTCTTGATTTTTGAAGTCATATTTTTGTTTGGTTGGCTTGGCTTGGCTTGGGTTTGGGTTTTTGTTTGATTTGTTTGTTTGCTCACTTAAACAAGTTCCCACTATGTAGCCCAGACTAAATTTATGACCTTGTCTCACCTTCCAGAGTGTTGAGATGGTAGGCATGTGCCACTACATCTGGCAGAAAGCCACCTTTTTTCCCTTTAATTGAGAAATAACAACCTAGCATATGTATGGGATAGAATGTGGTGGCTCAGTGCGTCTGTACATGATGTAATGTTGCATCAGCTTGGGTAGCATAACCATCATCACATGTATTTATCTTGTGGTGAAATAAACCATAGTCCGAACACCATATAGCCTCATTCATAAGTGACATCTAAGAAAGTGGAACACAGACAAGTAGGAACCAGAAACGTGGTTATCAGAGACCGGAAACAGAGAGGGGGAGGATAGAGAGAGGTTGGCCAATGGGGACAAAGTGGACAAGCAGATATGGGAGCAAAGCCTCACCTTCTGAGGCACAGAGGGCTGACTGTGCTGAGAGCAACCTGCTGTATGTTCCAAAACCAGAAGACAGCTTTGCAGTTTCCTCACCACAGAGAAAAAAAATTTGATTTTAGGGAATATTCACCTTCCTCTCCCATGACATATCTCACACCCAAAGTTCCTAGTTTTCGAGCTGGAGCAATGAGTCTGTAGTGGAGAGCACTGGCTGCTCCTGAGGAGGAACCAGGTTTGAGTCCTAGAACCTACATTGCTGCTCACAACTGTATATAACTCCAGTTCCGGTGGATCCAACACCGTCTTCTGGCCTTCATAGACACAGGACATCCACACGATACATAAACATACATGCAGGCAAAATGTTTATACACATAAAATAATTTATTTTTGAATTATAACTACATTTAAGCTCAGGGTAGCTGGCCATATAACTGTATAACAGCCAAGTGTTCATCTTTGAAAAGGTTATGCTCATGGGTCTGGTGTTTCATAGAGCATCAATTGTATTGGTCCTTAAACTGGGAGAGGTTGCATTCTGATTATCCTGGCTGTAGGACAAGGCCTCAACTGACTCCAGTCCTCAGCATGCAGAAAATTGCAGGGGCCAGGTCTCTTAAGCCAAACAGAGGAACTTCAGCAAGAATACATACCCAATGAGGCCAACCTATCTGATGAAATTAGCATTTTCCAACAAAGACTCTATACAATGATCATAGGCAAAACGGTTCAGCGTAAGGTGTTCCAGGGTACATTCCCAGCACAGGATACTTTCAGGTGCATAGGCTTCTTCCTGCATGAAACTTGACTTTTTAAAAAATACTCAAACTTTCCAAGTAAATAAGATAGCAGCTATAAAATTAAAAAAAAAAGCTGTAAAAAAAAAGACAGAGAAAGAAAGAAAGAAAGAAAGAAAGAAAAGGAAGGAAAGAAAAAATGTGTTTGGTATCAAACCTGAACAGTAAGGAATAACTTAGATTTGTCATCTATAGTGACTCTCCACAGCCTTAAGTACTGTGCCAAGTAAAAGAGCCCCAAGTCAAGCCTTGACCTAACAGCTCTCCCTGTGGATGGAAATGAACCCAGAAGTCCCAGGGGCTGCAACTTAGGCCATGTTTCTCCTTGTCGACACATTGCTTTCCCAGGATAAAAAATAGGGGCCCAAAATGTAGGGATTCCACAGAGAACCTCCGTCCTCTGACATCCACTGTGTCCCTAGGTAATAGTGCCCTGAGCCCATCAGAATGAGCCCCATGTGCCCTTTGGCCGTATTTATGTTCATTGGTCCTATGAAGCCCAGACTCTTCCCTAGTCTCTCACCTGCTGACTATTAATTTCCATAAAATTTGCAGGCAGAGAAGCTGCTGGGCTTCTACTCCTAGCACCTTATACACTCTTTCTCCCTTTATGTGTTATTTTCCTTTAGTGCATTGATTATCAGCTGAAAAGCTGTATATCTTTCTCACTGACTGTTTTTCTTCATAAAAAATGCGTCGTTGATGAAGACTGGATTTCAAAGTAGCAAACAGCAAATAGCAGGTAAACAATGATTTAAAAAAAAATAAGGAGAAAATGAAATATAAATAAATTATATGTATTTGATCCAAATCCAGTTATCTTTGTTTTATATCTCAATGTGCCAGGTGCCTGCGCATTTGCTGTCTGTACAGCACGATGAATGTGGAGGCAAGGGACACTCGGGGCCTTTCTTCTGCGAATCCTTGACCCTTGATATCGGTTTAGTTACTTTGAAAAACTAAGCAGGTAGATAAGCACATAAGTGGAGGGGATAGACAGAGAGAGAAAGAAAAAATTTTTTGAAAATGAACCACACAAAGAAAATACCAGTTTTGAATATCTCATTTATGTGGCACCATCCCATCTACATAAGGCAAAGTATAGACATGGTACTCCCTTTCATTGCTTATGATATAATTTATGTGTAAGCCTGTATGTTTATAATACTACAGGCCATATTTAGTGAGAATTGCATATTTTGTTATACTCCAATCAAATTCCCTTATCAGGCAAGTGAAAATAATCTGAGTGGAAAATCACCAGAGAGGAAAACATTACATCAAAAGGCATTGGAAGTCAGAAGAGAGAACAAGGTTATTAGCCAGCTTTTAGGCAATTTATAATAACCTATCTCTGGAGGGGTAAAAAAATGGTCCCATTTCTCATTGTTGGCAATTCTTCTCAATGACCAATATGTCTACCAACATTTTCGTCTTCAAAATACAGTCAAAGTTGTAACAGAAAATCACAGATGCAATCAAATTCATCCTAATGGTTGAAATGCGCCATATGCGCTCGGCTACCTAAGCACAATAGGGTGCAGCTTTAATGACTTTCTTATTGTGCCCCTGTTGTAATTAGGTATTAAAGGACATATGGTATGCTGCCGTTTTAACAGTGAATTTCCTTGTTTTTTATTGTTTTCTATCAGAAGCTTAACAGTCTTTCAGAGTAGTATTAGTAGTGAGAATTGAACCACATGTTGATTTCATTTTTTTTTTTTTAAGCCTTGGAATCTCATCTTGATTAGCCTTATTAGTGTAGTGCCAAAGAAAGCATCCAAATCGTATCTATTTTCAGTGAGCATGGAGTAAAACACATTCGAGTTGGTGAGAAATAAGTGAAAAATTCCGTTAGAAGTTTAGAAGTCCTGTTAGAATGTTCTAAATAGAGACACCAAACACGAGCTCGTGTGTCCAGAAAGTCACCAAGCTAGGATGGCTTCAAGATTTTTCAACCTCTTTCCTTCTTTTGAAAATAAACAACTCCTTTATAAGAGATTCCTTTATAATGTTCAAAGACACAATAAATCCCAAACAAACATTCACAATTTAAAGCCCATTTGGAAACAAAACACAGCTGAATAAGATCTTACGCTAGGAATCAAGTCATGGCATTTCACTGAATTTGTTTGAACTCAATGTAAGCAGTTTTCAAAAATAAGAAGACTGGCTTATTCAGCTTTGCTAATTCCAGGAAAATCTGGATTCAGGGAGAAGTCTCTGTTTGTCACCAAAGGAGAAAATTGAGAGAGGTGAGGTAGAAATCTCTACTTTTTCAAGTCATTCCCAAACCCACTTAAATGTAATTAAATCTTACCCCTGTTTTTACTTTTTATGTGATAATAAAGCACAGAGCAGCTTTAGACTCAAAGAACGCTTAGTTTCCAGAAGTGCTACCGGCTTTTAGGAAGGAAATATTCACTGTGTAGTCCGTCATTCTACTCGGCTTTACTAGATTTCTGCATTCATTTCAGGTCAAGGAGGGGGAAAGACCTTACTGTGAAAGTTTATATTCTTCTGTCATAAGCATGGCTACACATCTCTGTCCCAGTCAGCACTAGGGCACATTACATGGTAGCCAGCCAGGCTTCCAAATGAGCCATGGAGATTAATAAAATACAGTCTCCAGTTCATGTTGGCACCTCCCTGTCAAGCTAGCTAATGAGTCCTGTGTTACTGTAAGAGGCAACTGTCACATTATCTCTGGACTAATAAATGGATTCAAAGACAAATAACAACACACAAGTAAAACCTAGTCTGATAGGAGCTTCTCGCTTCCTGCAGACTGCTGCAGCCCCGAGACGCACTCCATCTGTTGGCACTGTAGCCTTGTCACTTTCACAGGAAGTATTCAGTGAGGAAAAGTTTATATAAAAGAAATCCAGCATTACTTTTCTATATTCAAGGCTTAACAAGAATATAAAGCTAAGAACAAGTTTACTTCATAGGTGACCATGCTATCTACAAAATTTACACACACACACAAAAATTATGCTTAACCTAAGTCTCACAAAAATGTAGCACGCAATCTTGTTTGGGAAAAGTGCTTGGCTCAGATTTGGGGAATTTTACATTTTCAACATGAATCAGTATTTTGTAGTATACTTCATCTGGTAGTCAATCACTGAGAGCAGAGGAAGTTAGAGAGGTGAAAAAAGAGGGGGGGAAAAGCAAAGAATATGTAAGCTCAGGAATCCATCAAGACAAATGCATGTTACTACTCTTTGTTTACAGTAATGCATGAGGCCTTAGTTCACCTCTTTATAGATGCCCCACAAAAGGTTGATCATTCATCAGTCAATTGTTTTCAGCACTTTGACTATCTGGAAGTCACTACATTAACCGACACCCTCTAAAACAAGGAGCTGCTCTGTCCCAGGCTGAGAGCCACTGTAGTCTATGGTGAACATACATATTGATAAGGCACTTTTACAGGCAGTTCATTTAGGGAAACCATGGTGAGTCCTTGGGCCAAGGCCTTCCTCAACCATGTGCCTTTGGCCGCGTTTGTAGTATCATGTTTATATTCCTCCTGTGGAATAAGCCTCAACTCTTGCTACAAAGCAGTTGGTCGTACCCTAAAACAGCCATGCCCCTACTACCACAGAGGGCATGTCTTGCCCGGCTGACTGGTATTGTAGCACACACAGCCTGTAGCTGGGTGAGACCACTGATGAGTTGTCACCCCAGGCAGAATGAACCACTCTTGGTGACTATGTAAACATTAGTAAGGAGGGAGTTTCCAACTCAGCTCCATCCAGGTTTCTCTGTGGTGTGTAACCAAAGTGTCTGGTTGTCTGGCCTTTTACCATCTAGTTCTTGTGAAAAACCAAGAGCAGTGACAATGGCCAGCATCCTTTGGGAGGGGTGTGTGGCTGAGACCTCTCTGGCCAAAAATTTACAGGAAGATATCCTGCACCTGGTACTGGAGCTCTTGTTTAAAAGCTTCTGACTTCCTGGAGCAGCATTATCTACCCATGAAGTTTGCCTCCATGCCAAGCTCATTTTTTAAATTATATATTTTTAGTTTATAAATTTGATTTTTTTATGGCTTTTTCATGCACACTTAGTTTTTTTTTCCTCAGTCTTCAACCACACCCATACCATTGGCCCTACCCATCCGTTTCATTGCCATGTATCCATTTCCAGAGCTGGTATCCCTTCCCCACTTTCATGTCCTCTGTGTTTTACTATCTCTCAACCTTTAGTGGCCCCCACCTTGCTGCCTTCTGGTCCTCATCCCTGCTACGTTTCCTTTACGGTTTCCTGGCTTCTATAGATTCTCTTTCAAATATAAATACATATTTTGATACACTAATAGGGGATTTGCTGAGCACTTTTGAAGTCTATGCCACCTCTGGAAGTAATGAACTCTTTGGTTTACTTCCTTCCATCTTAAGAAGCATATTTAGAACATATAGGAAGAGATTTCTCCCATGCAATATGCAGGATGCACCTATAATATTGTAATGAGGGCCAAGCTCTATGTACCAGAAACCTTACATGCATTTTTATTTGATCTTCACAGAATCATAAAGGAAAATACTATTGTCCCAATGTTACAGAGATAAAAAACTGAGGCCTCGGAAATGCAATAACTCTGATCTTACCCTGAGAAGCTACAGTCAGGATTCAACCCCAGACTAATCACAGTTCATAGAAGAGTAATATTCTGCAACAGATATGAAACCTCTACAAGGGCAGGTCTCTTTAAGGGGGGGAAGGAGGTTTCCAATAGCAAAACTCAAGATCTGTTCCTGATACTCTCCTTGTTTTAAGACAGCTGGCTCTGCACTCTCCAGAGAATTAAAGTTTAGCCAGCCCCATATTTAAGGTGTTAGAGAAAGACAGTTGAGCAGCAGACACAAAAGCTCACCAGCCTGCTGATGAGGGCAGAGATGAAGTCCCGGAGGAATCCTCTGGGGAGGACACTTGTGTCTTCCACCTGCTTAAGGGATGCAGTTGGTGCATGTTCCAGCCCAAAAAAGGAAGCTTGCTCACATCCCTGACATTTGTATGGTTCAGGATTCCAAGTGGTGGGGCCCCAGCCTGGATGAACTGAAGAGGATGCTGCCAGTCGGACCTTGCAGGCTCTTGCAGCCTGTCAGAAAAGCACAGGGGCTGCTTTGTTGGGTCTCTTTGTGTAGAGATGCTTTTCGTGTGGCATACCAGATTTCACAGTCTGGAACCTTTTAAAACTAAAGAAGAGAAGGAAGGAGAGAGAGAGAGAGAGAGAGAGAGAGAGAGAGAGAGAGAGAGAGAGAGAGAGAGAGAGAGAGAGCCTGTCCAGGAATAACAAATGACAATTTTATATCTTCAAAATATGTAGATTTGAGATTTGTTTGGGGGAAAAAATGCAGGGGCTCTACTGAGCATCTGTAACGATGATATATCTACACATTATATGGCCAGCTATCTTTAGTTTGTTTTTATATCCCGTGGAGTGTGACATCTGTGCAGAAATTATGAACTGACTCATATACATGCAGTGCTTATTCAGAGTTTGAAAAATGGGCCTATTCTTCTACAGTACAATTATTTATAGAGAAATTAGAAGGAAACTTTAAAATCTAGGAATCTTTTTCTGAATTTATATGTGCTTTGCACTAGTCAATTCAATCAAGCAGAAACTATCTGTAACAAGGGTGAAGGTTTTTCTAAGTAGGTTAATTATATTTATTTTCATGGCCACCAGCCCCTCATTTGCTTTTTATAAATTACTCAGGGCAAGGGGCTAATCTCTGTGATCACTCTCAGTCTAGATATAACAGCTCAACCTTTCATTTGAAGTGGAATCTTTTCTATTACAACCCTTTTATGAACCACCTGTGCAATGAAGGCTATATCCACATGGAGATATAGGTATATGCATATAAAATTTATAACTACTCCCTAATCACTCAGACGTGTAGACTAAGCATCACTTATGATTACCACACAGATACTATTATACAAAGAAGTACATTTATATGGAAAGCTAAAGAAAGCTTTTATTATAAGAATAAATGTTCACTGATCCTTAACTCTAACTATCCTATTAATGCAATAATAAGGAGGTTCATTCATCTCTGCCAGTCCATACTTAAGCCCTCTAAAGTGTGTCTATAGGCAACTAAGAGAAATTAGATGGTTCTCTCTCCTCCTTTGCTATCCTAGCATGAAATTCTTTCCCTATCTCCCATCTGTGTTTTTCTTTTACCTATAAATAAATTTCCAATCAGAACACCAGTGTTGTGGTGGGAAGTTAATCCTTATTTGTAGGAGCAAAGATCTTGCACCCAGCTTATTTGTTCAGTCCCATTTGACATGAACCACGGACACATGAGAAATGGCTCCCATCTTATGGCCAGTTCATCTTTAAAAGTTCAGTTCAGGGTAAGGAGAGAGATGGAAAAGAGAAAGTGATGGAGAGACAAGAAGAAAAGGCAGATTTTCCTTGAGCACCATTAAGGGCCAAGCACCTTGCTTTAATGTACTGAGAGGGATTAAGAAAAAGCTTCCTCATTTCTTGGACTTGGGACTTGACTTTGCACCATGGAAACAAAATTGTATGCTGGTTATCTGTGACAGCAGAGGCAGTTTTCCCTCAGCTTTTACCATGGTATCTTCTGGCCTTGGAATTGGATGTATCCATCTCAGAGCCAGGGATGGTGCCCTCTTAAAGACTGTAGATACCTCCCCTCAGAGAAGCCAAAACCAAGGCACCGAGTTGTCCGATACCCACACAGAGAGTCTGCAAATTAAATATGTGGCTTGTGTGATAAACTCAAAGAGCTACTTCACAGAACTTTCATCCCGAAACTGTGGCCCTAACACATCATTTCACTGAGGAGTCAATGACTCACTTTTAACAGATGGACTGAGGAGAGATAGATGCTCAGTCAGCAGTCAGTGCTCTGATATGCCAGTAATCGGCCATTTTCAGTTAGAGAGAGATGACCCTGCCCTTTGGATTATGGGACATGGGTCTGAAAGATGAACTAGGAAGCAAATCTAGGGGAAGACCGGTCTCTGGAAGAGAAAAATGCTGCAGAGAAACAAGTATGTGGGAATATGAAAACAATAGGTTGGATGGAACCATAATCAGTCTAAATTAGCTGTCCCTTATTGGCTGAGGTTGTAAATAGAGACTCATGTAAAAGCATTAAAAAGAAGCAAAACTATATCAAGTTGTATTTAATAAATTCTCTTAGATGCTCATATTTTTAAGAAGCATGCTAATTATACAAACCCAGCCCCTCCCTTCAAAAGCAAGGGGGGAATCATCTGCTTCTTGCTCCAATAAGCACTTGGCTTACAAAAAATAGCTCATGAACAATCAGAAAAACTGATTGTGAGAGGAATATGAATATGATTTTTGAATGTTGAATAATCCTTAGAAGAAAATGCTCAAGAGGTTGCCAATTATTAGTTGTGAACATTATGATTGATTTTTTCTTTTCTCATGTAAATACTTGCTTTTTTAATGTAAGAAAAAAATGAGATCACTAAAAAAAAAAAATAAGAAAAAAAGCAAACCATGGAGACGAATCCCCTTTAATATTTTGCAAGACTGACATCATCACTGTTAATAAAGCATTTATTGGGGGCCCACTGAGCACAGTGACATTCCAGCTTCCCACCAAGCTCTCCGCTGGACGCCAGCCTCTCCGCGCATAGTTAAACGGCTGTGATGAAGCCCTCTCAGTTTATTGTTAATTAACTTTCCATCTAGATTGCCTCCACATAAGACTTAAAATCCAGATTGTGTGCACTTTGAACATAAAGTCTTTGAACATTCCTCACTAATTGTTTAAATGATGTGTGGATTTTGTCTTTAGCAGTTGGTTTCACTTTAACCTTTGGACAAATTGAAAAGTTTTTTTTTTTCAATAAAACTCCATTCTTCTTTGTAGTCTTAATTCTGTACCACAGGGACTGTTTATAAGCAGTTCACAGGAAGGAAAGAAAGACCTGATGACCCAATATTCCCAGTTTTCCCCAATGGTTAGACAAAAAAAAAAGTCCAAAAAAAAATCAGAGGGAAAATAATAAAGGAAAGGAAAACAGGATTATGATTGGTTACATATAAATGGGAGCAATTCCCTGGAGTCCTTAGGGGAATAATGAGAGGAGAGTTAGTTACTGCTAAAATTGATTTGAGGTGTAAGCTGCTTTCATTTCCTGCCCCCCCCAAAATCCTTTGTATATTTATTTAGTAATTGGTCATGAAATAGTGCTTTAGACAGGCATTTTAGAAAGCATATCTCCTGTTTAATAAATCTGAGACTTATTAATACACAAATGCCAGCCCAGAGATGCTTTCTTCTTCATGTCATGGCTTGGCTATTAATGATACTCAAAGGAGTGAAAATTACCATTTCGGAAGTGTCCAACGCAGTAAACTGGTAAACAAGCCTGCAGTTAGGGCTATGGATGATGTGAATCAACAAGGGTGAAAAGATTTGGTTACTCTGTGTATTAGTGTTAATAGGAATAGATTATAGAGGAATATTTGTGATGTGACCTTCTGTGCACTAATTGAAATAGTATTCAGAGTCAGCATTGGCGTAATCAAGTTAAACACGGAATCATAAATCATCATGAAAAGGGCTGTCACAACTTCACCATTAATGCCCTGGACTGCTGGGCAGCCCCAAGAAAATATCTGCTATGCCGATCTTTAGGTTAATAGGAACAGAAATGGCATTTAAAGACTATTTGGATCAAATCTGCTCTGAGGTTGAAAGTGTTCCTCTGTTAATTTACTGGTAATTTGAAGTGATGTAGTTAGGGTTAGAGGGAGCACAGCTGAGCCCCTTATAGCAAAACAAAGGGCTGTGGGAGTTTCTTCTAATATTTATTTAATTGCTTTAGGGTACAGTGCTAATCAGTTCTAATATACATGTGTAGTTTCCTTTGTTTCTCAAATGGAGAAGCGTTGGCAAGGTGATCTAGCGCACACTCTGACTGCAATCCCGCGCATGTGTGCAGCAAGGGTCTCGTAAGCAGCTTATATTTGACAGAAATCGGTTTTACTGTGTACATGGAAATATTTCTGACAAGTTAAACTATAATGTGTCCTGGAGAAAGAATAAGAATTTACTAGCAATACTTGTCTCAGGAACGTTTTCTATTGATTGGATAGAATCAAACTAACAGGCTTAAGAAAACTCACAGCGGAATTTGCTGTGAAATGATATATACTATTGCCAATAAAGTGCCACGTCTCCACACAGGGAAAGGTGGTGCTAATTTAATCAGTTGCTCATCAGTTCGTGTAGACAATAAGATATACGGTGCTGAGACAAAAAGCGCTTGTTTATTATAATTTGTTTCAAATGCTATAAATTAATAGAAATTCCAGCAGGAGACTGATAATAGCATCTTTCCAAGAGTGCCATATATTACTACTATAAGTCTGAAAACACCTCAGGAGTGCCCCACTCACAGTATTGTATTCGGAACTCTTACAAGTTAGGTGAGACAGGCCTCCATCAGTGGCAATACTGGCTGGGGATCTTGACCAACGTAATTGCTCACCTGGAGGAAAGAGCCTGTAAATAAAGCAGGATGTTGTTGAGGAACTGGTGAGTTCCAGATGACCCTTCCGTTTATCCGCAGCACACAAGTGGATCTTGTAGAGCACGTCAGTTGAGTGCTGTCATCTGAATTTTTAGACTCTACCTCTCAGGAGAGAGTTAGCGACTTCTATACACCCTTGGCGTATTCACTTTTTTTAAAATCTTGGTGCTACAAGTTGCAAAGTACAGGCAGGCAGCCTGTCTCAGTCCACACTCACTTCCTAAGTGTGATGGTTGAACATCTTGGGCAGACCCCTGGGTCCAGTCCCCACAGCCAGCCTGGTTTCTGCTATCCGAATAAAAGTAGAGGACTTGGGTATCCTTCATGGGATGCACTGGAAATATTCACATTAAATCCTTCTGTGAAAAGTTTACTATCTTTTGGATGCTACCTGCTTTTTTCATACAGTGGAAAAAATCTTTAACAGCCCTCAAGAATAGAACTTGCAGCTTGTAGCCACAGTACTAATCAATTGTTGCCAACCAAAGGAGTATGGCCAGGTGTGCCTATGTACAATCAATGTGTCAAAGTCATAGAGAACCAAGATTCTGCCTAACAAAACACAGGGACCAAGCAACAGAGGGCATATTTTATGACAGTTACTAAGAAATACTGGGGCAAAGTTTCAACCACTACCTAGTAATAAAACATTAGCAATGGGATCCTCAGCTAATGATGCTTTCACAGTGAATTAAATCCTTTGAATAGGAGACTGGATCTTCATCAAGGGTAGCTGCAGGAAGGGGGACCTAGTGTGAGAAATGTCACATCCCATGTTGTGCCCCTTTACCACCATGTTTACAAATGTGAATTAGACACAGTTGCTAACGTTGTAAACTCACAGTGGAGCCAAGGCCCATTCGTCTTTTCAGAGTTCCTCCATGACTCATGGCAGAAACAGGAAAAGAAGTGGAATCACCAGACCTTCTAGTCCCAGGGCCAGTTCTTCTTGAGTAGCCAAGGAAACGGAGGGAAGCTGCTCTGTCACCCTCATCCTCAACCCTGCTGTGACTCAGAACAGGCAGACGGAAGACCAGCATCAGTTCCCATGTTATTCAGGGACTCTGTAGATCTACGGAAGAGCATCAGTTCTGGCTGCGGTCAGCTATGACTATTATCCTTTCACAAGAGAATTTCATCCCCTATCAGGTATGGAGAGCCAAGAAGCCGTGAGTGAGTATGTAAAGAGAGAATGAAGTTCTGAGTAGGAGTGTTGACATGGAACTGCCATGTCAAGTTCCACAGGTGCGGTCCTGTGAACCAACATCCAGATGATGCTTAGAGAGATGGAAAAATGCTTCCTCTAGTCCAAGGACTAAGTCAGGTTGGCAGTTCTGAAAATAGAAGTGTTTGTGAACAATTGATCAGTCGGTGTTTGCAAAAACTACCAACTGCTGCGGCTTCCTCCTCCCAGATGTTTATTTACAGCTTCAGCCAGCTCCGCCTACAGAGACCTCTTACTGGGACTAGCTAACTGCTAGTCAGGATAAATCCTCAGAAGTTCCCTCAGAGGAACTGAATGCCACCCCATCAGAGTTTGTGCAAGTCACCTGATCCAGCTTTGCTGTGTGTGTTTCTCTGCCCATCCTTTATTCATTCCCAACCCATGGGGTAGCAGTGTCCCGGAGATCCGAAAGTGGCAGCAAAGGCAAATCTTACCAGCAACTTACGACTCATTGCTTCTTAGGATTCAGGATGGGCAAGATTTACCACGTGACACCAGTTAACATGGGAAACCGCCAAGCACATGCTAAGGCCTCTTGCCATACTTTTTGTCTTCTGGAAACTGCAGATTATTTTTTCTTGGTTTGAGATTTTCTTTTCTATTAATATTTACAATGATCTAGTTATTTTTGTGGTACATGGTAAATGAGATATAAATATTTGCTAAATTTAAAAAAATGATCCAGTATCCATTTTGTTTGTGCTTAAAATATTAGGATCTTGAGTTCTTGATAGTGGTAGGTTTTCAGAACTTATAATAGGAAAGCTAGTATAATCGACATCTAAGTGGAGATGCTGAACCTCACTGTAACTAGTCCACATCTGACACTAATTTTAAAACCTTTTCTCCCCAATGCCCGCTCACTACCTTGACTTTATAGGCCAACCTGCCATCCGTGAGCAAAGCTGCATGTCTCCTCCACTTGAAGAGCCCCATGAGCATAATATAGTCAGTGGGAGTGTAGGATAGAAAAAATATATATACACTGATCTGCACAGAGCCTGAAAATCAAGGCAAAGAGAGAAAATAAATCAATGAGGGCCATTCAGCCTTTGCATGCATAATTTATCAGTGGAAACAAGTATCTAAAATGCTTTCCCAGGGAATGTAGTATAAGTAGCTTTATTTTCATTAAGATCTAAGTCATATCTACATCCCAGACAATTCTGAAACATTATTTGAACTATGTGTGCTCGGTATTTAGGATGTATATCAACTTGTTGATTTAAGAATGTATTTCCTGGAAAGCAGTTAAATCCTCTTCCAAATAACTGAGATTGAATCAAAGCAGCAGTACCTAAAATAGTGAAGAGAATGAAGATTTACCAAGCTTCTCCAAACTTTTCATCAATGAGATCAACATTCTCACATACATTATTTCGCTCACCCTTTCTAACCCTCACCCTCCTGTGAGATTGTGGCTCTATCTGTTTATATGTAAAAGCGGTACTGTCCAAATGGATTGAACGGCTTGCCTATGGGTACACAAGATAAAAAACCAACAGACTCAAGATGTGGCCCCAACTTGCTGCGACCTGACGCCAAATTTGTTTTCCTGCCTGCACACTGGGAATCTAATTATGTCAGCAATAACACCTCAAAAAACATAGCTGTGAGTATATATAAAGGAGAAAGAAAAGAGGGATGGAGAGAGGCAGCGGGGCACAAAATTGAGCTAATTAATGATATGTGCCTTCTTTGCTAAGCCAGTACTGCTCGCCAGCCCCTTGAGAAGCTGTTGCCTCACAGTTCTGTCCTTTGGTCTAAAGGCCTTCACTTCGAGGAGTATATGAGATTGTGGGCGAAAGGAGTTGGGCTGGAGAGCTTTGACTCCCGATTTGGATTTTCTGCTACAATCATACAGTTCAAAGGAATCGCACGCATGTAGACAACTTACATGACGTTACATGATGGAGACAATGATCAGGACCAGGAAACGGTAGAGTAGATAAATAAAGGGTGCCGAGTAAGTGTTCTGAGGGCACATTTCAGGACGCTTTGCCCTTTGTCTGAATAGCCACCGCAGAGGGATGCTTCCTACAGATGAGCAGAGGGCGGGATGGGAGTGTACTTCACATTCCTCATCTGAAGCTTGCCTTCTCCAGGCAGAGGGGTCTCATTGGCCCGCAAAGAGGCGACACAGCTGAGTCTAAATGACCCATGTCACAGTGCAAGGTCAGCTGGGGCTTACAGACCGTAGCTGTAAAGACTTGAAGGTGTCCTCCAGCAGACAAAAATGCCATTCTGAGGCTGGGAAGTGGTCAATGGGCAAGAGAGGTTACTGTGTAAGTGCGAGGGCCTGTACTCAAATCCCACGCACCCATTTAAAACGCCATCTGTGGCCTGGGCAACACCTGGAACCCCAGCGGTGCGGAGGCAGAGACAAGGGGACCCACTGGGGCTTGTCGGCTGTCAGGATAACCTCGAATTCCATGAGGGACCCTCCTCAAGGGAATAAAGTAGAGAATGACAGAGTACACATGCCGGTGCACACATGTGTGTATACACCACGCATAGATCACACAGAAAAAAAATAAATGAATTATGAAAAGGCACCATTTTCTGCTTTATCTTGTGATCTTTGAAGACCTAGCTAATACTACATCATATGAACATCATATGAACATCAGCCAAAAATGCACTGCGATGAATTCCATTGCATTTGTATTAAAAACACAAATAATGGGGCTGGAGAGATGGCTCAGAGGTTAGGAGCGCTGGCTGCTCTTCCAGAGGTCCTGATTTCAGTTCCCAGCAACTGCACGGTGCCTCATAACCATCTGTAATGAGATCTGGTGCCCTCTTCGGGTCTGCAGGCAGAACACTGTGTACATAATAAATAAATCTTTTTTTTAAAAACATGCACAAATTATATTTAAGCTTTTACATATTTAAAATAGGCAAGTTTTATCACATGGCTAAAACTTTTAGCACTGGAACTTGGAAATTTACTTACTAACGCATGAAATAACTGTGTTTAAGTTCATGTCAATTTTGCAATGTTTTTCCTGGTCTATTTCTCTACTCACATTGTGAATTCACAATGTCTGAACATAAAAGAGCCTAATGTGTTTATGGCTAATGTTGAGTTTTGACAAAGTGTTTGAATTCATATTTGAGACGCTGTCCTATACTAAATCCTAAATGATTTTCAAATTGAACACTCAATTCCAAAACTCCAGGTAAGTTATTGTAATTGGGAGGGATAAAAACATTTAAAATAAAAATTAATGAAATTCTATCCCATATATTATTGTGCCTGGCAATGAAGGAAGGGCTTGAAAGGGAAAGAGATAAATCAAATTTAACATTATAACTCTTTTAATAATAAAAATGTATAGATTCAAAACCCCTTCAGTGACCCTGTCTTACACAGTATAATTCCACAGAACTTCTAAGTCACTCAATGATAAGAGGCTGATCCAAAGGCTTCCACTGCATTAATCAAATACCAGGTCTAATTAAAAGAGCCATGCACAAAGCTTTTTCAAAATGTTGCTCAGGTATTGCAATAATTTCTGATCACCCAAGCCTGGAAGACAAATAATTAGAGCTGCCAGAGCATTCTGATGAGTGATGTCAGCATCTCCAAGTGACCTTCCCTCCACTAATTAATTTTCATCTTAAGAAAAGAGACCCTGTTGTTGCACATTATTAATTGAGTTCACTAAAAGATGCGCCTGATTAATTTTTGTTGATAATACTTGTCATTCTAGGCAGCGGCTGTAATCATTCTATTGGGTTTTATTTTTTTAAGTTGATCTAAGTCCTTTGCAATGTGACTGATATATCTGATACAAAATACCACGCATAAGGGCAAATCTTGCAATGTACCTGGCTATTTTTCACGGCAGTTGTTTGCTGAGGTAAAATGAAATGTCAGAGCAGAGGTTTCTGGACAGTAGGAAGCGGCAAAGGTGTCATTTCATTTTGCCCTTGTAGTTTAGTGAAACCACCTATTCCCGGGCTCCCCAAATAGAACACTGTACCCATTTTTAACTTCTTTAATTATATGATGGAGAACCCTATCACCAAAAAAAAAAAAAATCTGCATTAATCCTACAAGAATTCTTCGGTTGCAACAAAAGACTTGGATACAACTTCTTTGTTCTTAGAGTGGGAGAGATGGTGTGCTGAGTATGTTCAAAGTCTGACCCTGGGCGAGAGGCAGAGACTGGGCCTGGAACTTGGAATGCTGCCCTGTTCATTCATAGAGCATTAGGATATGAAAAAAAATAGAGCTGTATTAAAGTATTTATTTCATTAACCTAAAATTAAACAGGAAACTCAGGGACACACCTAATGAATGAAAGCCGTGCTTGTAAGGGAACATTCACATGTCATCAAATTTCTGGGTCCTAATTAAAGCCACGGCTTGTTTTTAGTAGAACCTTCTAAATGTGGAAATAATTTCTTGGGAAAATGTTGTGTTTCAGACTGAGATATTTCATTTGCATCGAGAAAAATGAACACACGAGTCTTCTTATATTTTAATGGGGTCTTGTTAGCCAAATTTTGATGAAGTAGTTCAAGTGAACAAAAAATAAATATAATTCCTTGAATTCCTGGTGCTAATAACAGTGGAAAAAAATTTGGGACGTTTTGCTGAAGATGAAATCTTTTCAGAGTGTACTAAGTTTTTAGTTTAATGGAGAAGGTTAGATTTTGTTTGCATTACTGTTTGCTTAGATGTTTCACAGGATCTATAAGAATAGCACAGAAAACAAGGAAAACTGACAAAATTGTGCCACCTGAATCTGTTTTGTGGCAGCTTCCTATCTGCTGAGAACCTTTTTCCTTCTTCATTTCCTATTCAGTGCATGAAAGATGGCTCTGAATCATTCAGGGTATAAAATCAGATGAACTTGCCTTCTCTTGATGTCAAATTCTTACCACTCTGCCAAGGATCTTCAGGTGGGGAGGTGTGAAAGTGGTCCTCTAGTGGTAGAGGTCAAGTTCACAGCTATCTACCAACGTGGATACTAACTGTCCACATTGGGGTGTGGTCACTCTCTGTACCCCCTCAGAAGACTGAATGTGATGTCTATCCTGGGGGAAGCCAATTTCAAAACTCTGAAGTTTGGAAACAAAAGTAATAATTATATGAATTTGAGAAATGTATTCATCGTGTATATTTTAATAGTCCCAGTACATCTAAACACCAAGTCTACTGTCCCATGAGATGCTGTGAAATGATTTGTCACTGGATTTTCAAAGAGAAAACAAATGAGATATATCATTTATCTAACCCTTCACTCATTAAAAAGAAAAAAAACCGATTGCCTGAATGACTTGTTTAATTGAACAACAAAAAGCAATCCTTTCTCATGTAAACTAAATGTAGAAAAACAACCAACAATGAACACTAGCTTGTGTTTAGTTTAAACATTTTTTTAGAGTGGTGAGCAGCATGTATTCCTCAAATTGAGAGCACACAGTTGTGTGAGCATGGTCTGTATGTGTGATTGTGTGAGCACTTAGCTGCACTGATACAATTTTTAACATTAGAATGTTAAGGGACCCATTTACTCTGCTAAATAATCAAAAGAGTATTGACTTTTCATCTAGGGAGTTTATAAATAAAACAAAGAGGAGGGTAAAAGAGAGGAAACAAAGAGGAAGATGTGAGGAAGGGAGGAGAAGAAGATAATTTGGCATGATTTCTTCTCATTTCTCTGTTTTTCACCCTCATTACACTTCCAAAGAAAACGTTACCCGTACAACTTGTGACCAAAGCGTAATTTCACTCATTTAAGCAACTGATATTGAATATTAAAGAGAAGAAAATGAATTTTGCCATAATAATCACATAGATCCACTTTAGCTTCTAAAAATCTTATTGTTTAAGATAATAGAATCTTATTGTTTAGTGACTAATATCAAAATCCTGTAATATGTTTCCAAAACAATCTGGGTGACACATTCCAGGATATATTTTTTACCAAAGGGGAAAAAATGTCTTTACCTTTTTAATTTGAAGAGAGCATAATGATCTAGAGAGAGCATCGTTTTGGGCCTTAGGGATAGAAAGATGACTAGGGCTCAGGATGTCTTCCTGAGGACAGTGAAGAGGAGGAGATGGAGTGGGGTGTCAGGTACCGCTCGGAATTCAGGTCATTAGGGCTGAAAGCACGCCCAGACTCTGGAAGGCTGAGTGATGTGATTTAAATTGATATGGAGAGATCATCTCTGGCTAATATATCTGACATTAATCTTCTAATCAGATTTTAGCTAGAATCTGTCAGCATAACATTCAGAAATAATCATCAATATTTCACTTTGATGCGAAATCTTTTTACTTTTCTTCTAGCTTTTTCCTGTTTTAGTAGGATTATGTTTTGGTCATTATACTTAACCAAATTAGAAACCGGAAAAGATAAATTATCCAAATTTGGATTCTGGTTTTTAGCTATGTCACTGTTCTTCATGACCAGTGGCATCATGCATTTTCCATAAAGAACATTTAAGTAGAGTAAGTAACGTGAATGTTTGGCTTTAGGGTGTGTGTCTAACTCTGCTACCTAACTTCAGCTTTTATCACAATTTCTGTGGGTTAACTATTCTCAGCCCAATATTTTCCCAAAGAGCAACTGAATTAAAATGTGTAGCCTCAGTGTGTTTAGATGTGGTACCTACAGATGTCCAGGCACATTCTTATCTAACTACGATGTAAAGGACTTTGCACCAACAGGACTTGGGACTATGTATAAGATCAAGGGTTAGATTGATTTTAAGAGGGAGTATGGGCCTAGAGGGAGACAGTTTGTGAGATTTGGAGTCAAACAGTCTTTGCTTGGAACCTTTTCATTAGACTATTATTTAAAGTCACTGAAACTCAAATAAATACAAACTTGTATTGCTTTGAGGAGAAATAAAATAACGAATGTGAAAGCATCCAACCTGAAGCCAGAGATACTACAGGCACTTGGTAAATAGCATTTCCCACTCAGTCTGACTTCATTTTCCTGCTTCCTTCATGGATAAATTCTGCTGTTCTAGAATCTCAACTTCCCCAACTTTGATGCTCACAAAACAAACATGAAGAATGATGCGTTCTCTGGAAACGGAGCTGATCCAATGAAACTGGCTTACTGGTCAACCTAGGAAGTATGGCTACCCACACTGGTTATCTATAGTGTCATGGCCTTAAAAATCTCAGAAGTGCTGAGCCAAGACCAACTCCTGACTCAAGGTCAAGCTGGTTAGGGAGTTTGAAATTATGTACCTTGAAATAGCCCATATTCAACAAGAGCTGTACAGAGAGAGAAGCTCTGAGGTGGAAATGGAACAGAGAAAGGACAGCCATTGGCAGTAAAATGGAAACTTCACAATTTGACTGATCTTCAACCTGATTTGGTAAAAGAGTTTTAAAGTTTAAAAGCTGGCAAGCATCATGATCTATGGCAGTTTAACTTCTTAAATGGAGTTTCACAGACCTTACTAATTTTTGACAAATTTCACATCGTTTAATTTTTTAAGAGTTGTGCTTGACCCAAGGTTTTTGAAATACCTTTATTTCTGACCTCAAGGGAACCTTCTGCCTACCCTCTTTTAAAGATAATTTTGACAGAAAGTTAGCTTTGGCTAGTAGCCACCTCACAATAAGTTTTGACCTTGAATGAGCTCCAATTTCCAACAGTATTTGAATAAGTGACTTTTAGGTGAAAATAGGGGGTCAGGAGATGAAGTAGAAAAGTTATCACGATTGATTTTTATTATTTCTCTCTCATTAATTGCCCACGCACTACCCCTTCCCCTCCAATTTAATATCTTCTGAAATTTTCCTTCATTTGTGGGTCATTAACAGCAGTTTTAATGTAGGTCATGTCTGAGGTAAAGTGATAGAAAGAGCTTTATGCTTGGACTAAGAAAGCCAGAGTCCCATCTGGTTTGGCCACCCTTTGCTGTATAAGGTCCTTTACCTTAGAGAAGACAGTAATTACCAATTCTCCAACCCCTTAGAGTCTTTGTATAGTTTAAATAAGCTCTTCCCTATAAATGCATAGAGAACACTATAAGGAATGGCACATATAAATCATCACACTAATTAAATTATACACTTGATTTATGGTCTTGAACTTCTGAGGATCAAATATTGTTTTCACAAGTGACTCCTGAAAAAAAATTTTCACTTTAGAGATATATTGAAATGAAAATATTTATATTCATGGAATGTAAGCTATAAAATGCAAGGTTGTGGTTTCTAAAATTATATTCTATGAAACTGACTCTGTTTTACTCTTTGTCTTCTATAAGTTTCTGCCATGTCTATTCTTGATGACATAGAGTTGATTTTCAACAGCTGCCAAAATGATCCTTTTAAACAAGCCAGATCGTTTTCCACTTCTGCTCAAAATTATCTTGTGCTTCTTCCTGACAAAGTAATGCCTAAAGTTTTTACAATGGCCAGAGAGACTTAATATGTGTGGGTCACCTGTCATCTCTCTGACCCCATCTTTGATTAAACTCCCCAGATCCACATATCCTCCTTAGGACATTTGTGCTGTCTCTTTTCTCTGCCTGCAACACTTCTCCCAGATATGGCTGTCATTTATGACATCCTAATGTTTGTTAAAATGTCATCCTCCTCCTGACTATACCTTCCCTGATGAGCTCACTTAAAAGAGCATTCTTCCTCCAAGCACAGTTCTGATATTTTTTTTCTTTGTTGTATAATAGATACCTACTGCCTTTTACCATCCTATAATCTACAAATTGATTATGCTCATTAATCCACTCTATCTACAATAATGTAATTTCCACAAGAGAAAAAAAAATCTTGCTTTGTTCGCTGATATACCCCAAAACCTGTCTTCTGATATCAGTATGCATACACTAGCATGCATGCATCCACACTCACATAGACAGTAACAACATCAATAAGAAATAAGTGCTAGAGTGGCAATCTGCACACATCTTTGTTAATAGGTGTGCAGAATCACCTGTCTCTATATTAATCATAAGCCTTTAAGACTGTGTATCCAGTAAAGGGTGAGAAATATGGCTATAACAGAAGGATAAAAATGTGCCTCCCAGAAGGCATGACAAAAGGCTTAGCACTGCCTCCCCATTTGGGCCCTGAACTCTGCACCTGCAGGCAGAGCTGTTACTTGCATGGCCTCATCCTTCGAGAAATCCCCTTATCTCCTCTCTGAAGATATCCTATCACCTAGAGCCAGCACTAACCTGCTGCTAAACTTGTTGAAAAATAAAAAATGGAGGAAGAGAAGGGGAATAAAAAGAAAGAATATGAAACAATCTAACTATTCTAGGCACAGAACCCATGACCTTGGAATCCCTTTGTACATTTTTTAACCAATGATGTTAACAACATTTTCTTTGTCCTGAGTCTACAGAACATGACAACATTAATCTCTTAGTAAATTTGCATAAAATTTGCAAATATAATTTCATGATCTGTAAAACCAAAATCAAAGTATAATGTAGCAATTTCATTGACTTAATCTACTAGAATTCTATCAAGAAAGTAATTAGATTTTCTTATCATTATTTATTCTTTTAAAAATACTTATAGCTCATCTTCTTATTCTAAAAAGATTGATTAGTAAATTTCCCCTTAATATTTATTTCAATGTATAAGTTGAGATTAAACTAATTATACCTCGTATCTAAAATTACCTGAATCTTACCTCTTTAAATCCATGAGATATTACATTTAAGTTATCTTTAGCTATCTAAAATTTCATGCTGGTTGTTAAACTCCATTTAGTGACTGGTTAAAATTCTGCTGCTTGGCATCTGATACCTATGGGTGAGTTCATGATTCTGCCTGCATTATACTATACTTTTATTAACAGTCTACTTATAATAGTATTATAAGCACATTAGTGACAACTTTAGTCTTTCAGTCACTCTTTCTATTATTAGTCATCTCTTCTAGTTTGCAGTTGTGTACTCAAGTTCTAGTTCTGTCCCTAAATTTCCAATATGAAAATATGATGCTCAGTCTGGACAGATGGAATGAATTCATGAAAATGAAACACACCAGACATGGTCTTTTCAATAAAGCCATAATTTCTTTGTATGTACGCATGTTTTATGGGTGTATGGTATATGTGTGTCTGTGTGTTTGCATCAGGGAAGGCAAGTCCATGTGTGTGGAGGCCACAGGTATCAGGTATTGTCCTCAATTACCTTCTACATCATGTTTGTTTAGTTGGTTGGTTGGCATTGTTTGCTTGGGTAAGTTTTGTTGAGTTTGCATTTGTTTTTAAGGTAGGGTCTTTCTAAACTCACTGCTCACTGACTGGGATACAATGGCTGGCCAGGAAGCCCCAGGAATCCTCTTGTTTCCACTTTCCCAAAGCCACAATTATATGATTGTTCTCATTTGTGGGTGGCTGGGTGCCCAAACCCAAGTCCCCTACACTTCTACAGCAAGCAGTTTTGACTAAGCCGTCCTTCTTAGGCCAATGTCCTAATTGTAAAATTACAACTGTACCTTCCACCATGCCAATTGCAGCACTGGACCTCTGCAAGAACACTGCAGATGACCATGGATCTCTCTGTACAGCCACTGCACTGCAGTAGTAGACTTGTACATTTTGCTTAAATACATTAGCTGGTTTTTCTTTCTTTCTTTTCAATTTTTCTTCTTCTCTTGTTTTGACCTGGGCAGTATGACTGTCCAAGAGTCACTAAGCACATTTTCCAAGGACCTCAAGATTTCTGCTTTGGGTCTACAGTCTCATGATTCCATTTGTCCTCAGTAACCATGACTCCTCCCCAACATAACACAAACTCTCTGGTTTGGGGAGACATGAACTATGCGAGGTGAGGCTGAACCTTTCCCACTGCATGGCAACTGTGTGTCCCATTATGAAGACACTGCAAGATTAAACCCTGTCTGAGTAAACAGGACCATGGAGCATCCTGTAAGACAACACGCATCTCCTGGTACCTCTTTTCTCCTTTTTTTCCTGGGTATAATTTTGTTTGTCTTCTGACACTTAAGGGCAAGAGTCTATAACATCATTCCATAAATGTGTTTTCTAAAATTTCTTCTTCCCCCTCATTAGTCTTTTAAATGTTTTATTGTTTGCTTCCTTATGGGAATATGTTTCTCTAGAAATGTTATATAGATATTACCCAGGTGTGCTAACTCCAGGGTTTTGGCTATTGGCCAACTTGAACAATTAGTTAAAATTCCCTTAGTTTTACCCAGATGTTACAGTCTCCATTTCCTGACCTAAAAGGTGCTTTTGGATTATGGGGACTTTTAAGTACTTGTCTCGTTCCCTTTGAGAGGTAGCTGTACCCCCATCCTAAGTTTTAATACAGGATCTTATTTTGTATGTACATATAATTAGAGAGGTTTATACAGCATTTGGAATAGATCTGGAATACTTTAAATATGAAAAAGCAAGCATTAATGAGGTAAGACTTACACATTAGGTGGCTATCAACCTTAAATATCCTTTTGCCACAGTTTTTAGTTGAGATATTAATTGCTAGAGAGATTAGGCTAAATTTGATACATATATATTCGCTTTTTTAAAATATGCTTTTAACCATTTTCCATGCTTTCTAGGGGCCAGTCAATGTTTGACTGTCTCCAATATATTTTTATTAACATGTAGCTATGTATTTTTATACTTCAAGAATTCTCAAAAAAACACCCCCAAGGTCAAATTATTTTTAGCCCTAACAAACATTAGTCATCCATGATTGCAACTATTTAATCTTTTTCTCATAGCCTTTCATTTCCTGTTTTGTATTAATTCCTCAAACACCTTCAGGGAGAGAAAGAAAAGTGACTGTCCCCGCCCATCACAGATGACTGAACACAACCAAAAAAGCTGCCAAGGTAGCTTGAGACAGCTGATGGTCAAAAGGCAAGGCCTCTCAGCTCTGTTCAGCTGGGAATGAGGATGATAGGTTTCTAAGAGGAAAAGCATAGAATGGAAGAAACACTGTTAGCATCCAAAGCACAGGGCAAGAGAAAATCTCTTAGGTGCACTTGTACACAGACATCTTAAAGCAAATGATAGCCCTGAGCTGCGCCTGACCTCCCCTTTTCTTTACCTGTAGCAACTATTGAAACCAGATTCACAAGTCTTTTAGATACAGCGTTTGGGCATTTAGATAAAAGTAGGCTCAATATTTTTTTATTATTAATTTTAACAGTGTAGCAAAGATGGTGTATCATTTTGACATAAAGAGTTCAGAGTTACGATGTAAGCGCTCTTCCATTAATCTTTAAAATATATTTGCCGGGTGAGCAGCCAACATAATCCTGGCTAAACAGATAAGAAAATAGAGGGCTAGTGATAAGGTGACTTGTTTAAAGATATACATATATAAGAAAAGGTTGGAAGCAGCTTCTCACTCCTGCTCCAAGTGTTAGGCATCTCCATAGGCTCATATTGCCAGTTGCACATTACCTGGTAATGGAGCATCATTCTGCTGGGGATGTACTTTAGCAGTAGAGTGCTTGCTTGGTATGTGGGACACCCTAGGTTCTGTCCCTAGTAGCACCAAAGAAAAAAGAGAAACTAAAGAAGTGACTGAATAAATAAGTGTGCATGGTTCCTTTAAATTGCCTTGTTCCCAAAGTGTGAGGTAATCACTCAGTGGTGAAGTGTTCACCTTGTGTACAGTAGGCCCTAGGTTCAATGCTCAGCCCTGAAATAAATGCAAATGTTTTAAAAATAAATTTCAAAATAAGTAGGAGTCATTCTGGTCATTTCCGGAGAATATAGAAAAGAATTCCACACATGAACATTCTAGAGGGCTCAGGAGAATTTCACAAGCAGGAAGAAAATCAACTGTTTTCTGCCGTGTCAGTATTTATTTTGAGCCATGTCCTCGATTGCATAGCATCAGCTTTTAATTATTTACAGAATAATTATGCATTTGTGGTTTATCAAGTCCTCTTTCTTCTCTTTTGCTTCCTGCCTTTGGGGCATTTCACTGTTCATTAATATTTGCATCAGAGGCCAGACCTTCTGCTTAACTGGTGAGCCTGGTTTAAAAAAAAAAAGCTGAGCTACAATATAGAAAAGTATAGAATACATGAACTGTAGTGGTCATCTTGAGGCCACTCCAATCAGAATAGTTTAAGTCAATAACAAATGACAATGTGGCTCCTTGGCAGGGAGACACCACTCCCTTTAGCTTTTCACCCCACTGACATATTTTCTTCTAATTTGATACTTGCTGTTTATGACCACAGATTGCTGGAATTTGGCAAAAGATACAGACATCTGTCTGACGGGGTTTGAAAACGCTGGTGTTTTTAAGCCCTTTCCTTTCCTACCCCTAGAATCCTCAATAAATACATCTTGCATCTATTAAGAGATAAATGAAAGGTATGTTCTCCCCAAGTTATTTGTGGGTTGGTACATAAAATACAGCAATCAGCGTCCTGGTCCACGTCCCCCACCCCTCAAGGATGCTCAGCTCTTAGGAGTCTGTCTGGCAGTGTCGGATTAGTGTGAGGCGAGATTGCTTCATGAATCAGGCAGACGCTCCTCACAGGTGGCAGTTAGTCTGATCTTCCTCGTCAGTCAAGGAGGATATATATCTTTTGTGATTATCACTCTCAGGGATATCCTTGAAGGAAAATGAGACTGCCTCACCAAAACACAACTAAGAGAGACAAACAGAAAAGAAAAAAGAAGAAGAAGAAGAAGAAGAAGACGCACTGACAAGCAAAGGGGGCCAGAAGAGAAAATGATTCCGAGTCTACAGAAATCAAAAGGCATATGTATGTGGACTCCCTCTGCTTCTGCCACTGCTCAGATCCCCATTCCAGGGCTGTGCTGACCACATCAAAACCATACTGCTGCATAAGCAAGGGAATAAACAAAGCAGAGACCCATTAGCTCCGTTTCCATTAGACACGCAGAGAGTTAAAAAAAAAAAGAGAGAGAGAGAGAGAGAGAGAGGGAGAGAGAGAGAGAGGAAGAAGAAAGAAAGAAAAATCAATAACAGGCAAACAAAACCAAAGTGATAGGAAAGAAATGTTAATTTTAGAGCTTTAAAATGAGGTATAGCAAATAATGGCATGCGATAAAAACTATTTTTAAAACTTTCAGAATCATTTACATGGGAAAAGAAACTCTTGCAGGAGCATATACAGCATATTAAACTTTAGTGCATTTTTAATGACTCATCTTAAACAAATTATGCATGAGATAGATTACACATCCTTCACCCACTTAACAAAAAGGCATACGCACGAACAAAAAAAAAAAAAAGAAAAACAAAACCAGGTGGCTTTTAAGGAGAAATTAAGTGTATGCTCAGCGACTGATTGAGAGAGATGCCAAGCAGTGTGAAGGACCTCGAAGGAAGAAGGTAGATTGATGGGCATTTCTGCGCAGACTGGAGGAGCAGCACTACAGGCAATATGAGTCTCCCGCCTTGAGACCCCACCCTGCAAATGTATTCAGCAGTCAGGCTATGGAGGGGAGGAGCGAGGACTGACATTTGCAGGAACAGGTCTTTCATGCTAGTGCAAGATCCACCACTCACTAGCGGCACAATGTGAAAGTATTTTTTAAACTCAATGTCTTTCTCATTTGTGAGGTGGAGCTAAAAAGGATAAGGCTTTCTGACCTTCCTATTTTGTGGTGAGGTGTCGGTCTTGGCATATTCAGAAGACCCAGATGCTTGAGCTGCGCAAGCCTGTTCCGTAACCATTGGTTTAGCTCTTGGGGTGTGTCTAAATCACCCAGAAGAGTCTGTTAGAACTGAGACAGGCTGGCGTATGGCTCACTATTGGAGCACTGACCAGGTATAAGCAAAGTCCTGGTTATGGCCTCCAGCACAGAACAGGAGCGGCCAAGCTAGAGACTCCAAGTCCCCTCAATATGTGAGAAGCTGCGTTTCCAACAAGTCCCCAGGTCATCTCATTGCTACTTTCAGGGCACATGTTCAGAACGTCTAGCCAAGGCATGGCGTTTTAGCACAGTCTGCAGACAAGAAGGTCAGGATGCCTAGGATCGAGTCATCCAGACCCTCTGACTTTGTTGCCCCATTCTGCCAAACAAGAACCAGCACTTAACAGGATTTCTTGCTGATCTGTGTGCACACTAAGGTCTGAGCCTTGCTGGTCTTTCTGGCCTGGGAGCTCTCTGAAGGCTGAGGAACAAAAGAACTTTCTGAAAATCCGCTCTATGGTATTTGTAAGAAAAACTCTAATCTGGACAGCAAAACTCCACATCTCGTTTGTAAAATTAACAAAATACACTCACTGGAAACAGCTACCCTTGTTGGACAAGGAACTGACACTCACTATGTTAGATGCCAGATTGCCAGGTGCTCATGGGGGGGGGGGAGCACTGGGGTCAGATTCAAGTGTTACGCATAATACCATCCTCCTTTTTAAAATAATTGTATAGTCACCCTCTTAATTTCCTGTTCTTTTTCTTATGCCTCAGAAACCGTCCTTCTATTTCCTATCTGCAGATTCGTTTCGTATATAATGAGGGATCTGGTGATATGAATTTAATCAGCAGGAAAGGTATACGAAAACACTGAGTTTGTTTCCATCAGGGAATTCCCAAAGGCTAAAGAGTCGCCAGGGTGAGTGTCAATGGTCTAATATCAGCCTAGCATCACAACAATCTCTTCATTCAAACAAGGCTCCCATTGCTTGGCATACAAATCAGAGCCCCGGCTTCACATTTGTGAGATTTATATGACCATTTAGAGAAATTCCTCTTGTAGCTCCTCTGATAACCATCAGCAGCAATACAAAGCTGAATGCCTCACATCTGATCTCATCTGCACTATGTGGTGGTTTAGTGTTTTAGGATGAACTAACAGACTATTAAATTTATTAAAAAAAAAAAAAAACCAAAAAAACAAAGACAAATACGCAACATAAAACAATTCAGGCTCCAAAAGCTTTATATTAGCTTTTGGGAAAGAATGGCTACAAGAAGAAAGAAGCCGTGAAGATTAAATCTCTTAAGATTCAATTTGTCTGTCCTGCCATATAAGGGCTAACCTTGCTGGAGACTTAGAATTATGGCTTTATTTCGGTCGACAACTAAGTAAGGCAACAGATATCATTTCAATGATAAGTTTTACAGTAAAATCAATAAGAAAATATTTCATAGCTACCCCTAAGTGATATTAATAATGTTCGTATCATGGCAACAACCTACGGATCATATTAACAACATAAACATGTAAACACCTGGGTTTTTCCTGTTTTATTTTCGGGCTTATAGCTTCACTCACAGAGATGAAGAAATGGTGGGAAACATCAGTAACCATCAGAACCTGAGATGTTTGGTCCTGAATTAGTTCTCAGTCTCCTAATCTCTGAGGTTTTGTTACTGGCATTATAAAAAGACATCTCTAACAAATAAATCCCAATGCTAAGCACTGTCTACCTGGTGGGAAGCAAGCCCTCTTCTTCCAATAGCTCGGTCTTTATAACCAGATATTTCTGCCTAGACATTTCCTTTCCTTGATGTTAGCTTGTTATTGTATATTAAATTTCTCCTAGCTTCCTAGGAACTCATGGCAAGAGATATGGGTTGCGTATTTTCAAGAGCAGAATTTCTTAGCCAATCACATTGCATCATCCATTACCCTAGTTATGGAAAGGGGATCTGGTTGTTTCAGTTGAGGCATGTGGTTAATATTAATTGGTTTATGTAGACAGGCACACAAACACACATTGGGACATAAACATAGATATATAATGGACGCAAGCATCTGTTCTGTGCAAATAAAAACAGATAAAACCCTGCATCCCAGCCCTAAGAGGAAGCATGAACATCGCAGATACCACTTGTGATTTTGCATGGAATTTTAGTGACTACAGAGAAACACGTTTTGAATATGTTCAACTACATTTGCTCTAAAAAAAATGATTTTAGTAAAAAACAGAAAAGCAAGGAAGAAGCTAGCATCAAAACAATATATTCTGAGACAATGAAAAATGTAACCTCTCTGAAGATTTATGAAGCATTTCAGAGTGTGCCTGTGGAACACATCAACCAGGAACACTGGCCTTGACCAAACAAGAAGAGTGTCCAGACACAAGGTGAACACTAAATTGACTCAGCATGACACCTGAGGACCTAAACTAAATAAGAAAGTACTACAAGCAGGTCTTTCTCAGGCACCGAAAGTTTGCTCGCATCAATTCCACAGCTCAAGGTCATGTTCTGTTTTCTGAGCAGTTGGTATAAAGTGCCTCACAGTATGGACAACCACCTGTTAAAAGCCAAATGGCCATGTCTAACATACATTTCCCGAAATACGTATTGATGCTTCCTGTCTGCTAGAAGGTAGGGCCACCCCTAACTGTCTCCAAATGAGTTCTAGCTTTTCTTCTTCTTTCCAAGAGTGATGGTTTAGCTTCAGGTTTTCTAGCTTAAGAGTAAATCCAAAAAGGGCAAAGTGGGGAGAGAGGAGTATGCGTATGGTCCTGCAAACTGACCGTGATAGAAGTCCAATGTGACAAATCTCTGTAGGCTTTAAGTGAATTTTGTTATGGAAAATACACATAAGCCATGCTTAATGAGGATGGAGGTTACTGAATTCTAAGAAATGGGTTAGTATTTATAAATACTATGTGGTACCCGAAAAAAAATTGCATTTAAGGGTTTAAGCCCTCATTTCTTCGCGGCTTACATTTTGATCAGAGCATTACTCCAAAGCAGAAAATAAGAGCAATACAGTATGTTGTCTTACAGATAACCACACATTTTATAGGGCAATTCATACCTGTGGAAGTATCTGTCCATTCGCTTTGTTTAGCAGGATTCTAATTCATGGTTGCCAAGGAGAAGCATCATACTGCAGCAGAAGATCCACCCTACAAGACAGAAATTCTGGGTTTTAGTGTTGATCTGGGAACTATGATGTCTTTAGCAATAAATAAGACATTATGTTGATGCATCCTAACTTACAATGCCTTTGTGAAATTCAGTGACATGACACCCAGGGTAAAGGTTTTGAATGAAAGTGTTCTCAATTTGTATGATTAGAAGCTACAAAAGGCTTTGGCTTAATCAAAACAATCTTAACTGAAAACAAAGCAAAGACTTCAAAATGCAAAGCTACAGTAACCAAAACAGTGTGACATTTGTATAATAATAGAAACCAGATCACTGAAACAGAATACAGAGCCCAGGAATAAATACTCATACTTATGGTCAATTAATTTCAAAAATGTTAAAAATATACAATAGAAATAGGACAGTCTCTTTAATAAGTATGGCTGGGGAAATGGATATTAATCCAGGTTTATGAAAGTGTAGAATTTTCTCTTTTTTATAAAGATTTGTTATTTATACAGCATTCTGCCTGCACGTTTGCCTGCACGCCAGAAGAGGGCACTAGAACTCACTATAGGTGGTTGCTGGGAATTGAACTCAGGACCTTTGGAAGAACAAACAGTGCTTTTAACCTCTGAGCCATCTCCCCTGTCTCAGAATTCCCTTAAAAATAAGAATGAAATGTAACCCTCATCCTTTCAAGAGAAAGAAAACATAGATGTGAGACTGTAAACTAAAAATTCAAAGTTCTGTGGCACTGTTCTGGAATATACATTTTAGGTACCATCCTAAGAGTATAGGCAACCCAAGAAAATATGGACATAAGAGAATAAATACAATTTAGAAAATGCCAAGAAAATAGCTAGCATAGTAAAGAGACCACTTACAAAATAATGAAAATACTTACAAACTGCATATCTGAAAAGGGAATAATATTTAAAATATATTTTTAAAATATGGTTAGCTCAATGACGGAAATCATACAGTCTTATTTTTAAAACATATAGAAAAGAATCTGGAGAGCTGTACATTAAAGGATGATATGCAAATGGTCATGGAATATGTGAAAAAAATGTTTATCAGCATTGGTCATCAGAGAAACAACACGAGATATGACTATAAACTTGTTAGGTTAGGGATAATCAAACATAACAAATTATAGTAATAAAATATGACAAGTCAAAGCAAAATGGATGCTCTACCATGCTGCTGGTGGGAATGTAAAATTAGTGTTGCCAATATGGAGTACAATATAAAGATTCCTCAAAAAAAAAAAAAAAAGACCTTAAACCCCTACCCAGATCTAGCCAATGGACAGAACATTCTCCACAGTTGAGTGGAGAGTGGGGTATGACTTTCACACGAACTCTGGTGCCTCATATTTGACCATGTCCCCTGGAGGGGGAGACCTGGTGGCACTCAGAGGAAGGACAGCAGGTTACCAAGAAGAGTCTTGATACCCATAGATAGGGGGAGGAAATCCCCCTCAGGAACAGTCATAGGGGAGGGGAGTAAGAGGAAAATGGGAGGGAGGGAAGAATGGGAGGATACAAGGGATGGGATAACCATTGAGATGTAACAAGAATAAATTAATAAAAAATAAATTTAAAAAGTCCAATATAACCTAGCAATCGCAGTGCTAAGTGAAGGAAATAAAATCATCATGTTCAAAAGTTCTCTGCTTCCCAAGACCGCCTCTGCAGTGCTCGGCAGCCCAGGATTGGAATCTACCTGTGTTTACACCATCATGAGCGAAGAGAGAAAAAGTCCAGTTCATAGACACAGTGACCTGCTGCCCAGCCTTGGGAGAGAATGTGTACCATTATGGATGAGCCTTGAGGGCATGTTAAGTAAAATCAACCAGGCACAGGACGAATGCGATGCAATCTTGTTTGTAGCTGGAATCTAAAATAGTTGGACGCAGACAGAGAGTGTAGAATGATGGAGGGGACGTTATTGGGCAACGAAGCAAAATTTTGGCTGGGAAGAAGCAGTTCTTCGAGATGTATCATTTACCATAGTTAGTGGCTGTACCTAATGACAATGCATTGTACTGTCTTTGGTTAATTGGTTTTTTGGTTTGTTTTTCTCAAGACAGGGTTTCTCTGTGTACCCCTGCCTGTCCTGGAACTCTCTCTATAGACCAGGCTGGCCTTGAACTCAAGAGATCCTCTGCCTCTGCCTCTGCCTCCTGAGTGCTGGGACTAAAGGTATGTGTCACTACCACCCAGTTGATTGTATTGTTTTTATACATTCACTCAGTCATTCATTCATTCAGTGTGTGTGTGTGTGTGTGTGTGTGTGTGTGTGTGTGTGTGTGTGTGTAGCACAAGCACATGTGCTGTGGCTTGCATGTGGAGGTCAGAGAACATCTTTCTGGAGTCAATTCTCTCCTTCCACCATGTGAGCTCAGAGGATTGAACCCAACTCATCACGTTTGGTGCCTTTGTCCATGGGGGTCATTTTCCCAGCCCTGATGTGTTGCATTCTTAAGATTGCCACGAGAATAGATTTTAAGTGGTCTTACCCCAAAATATAAGAAAATGGATGAGATTATGCATGAATTTATTAATTACACGTTGCCATTCTGCCAATTGTAAATGTAGTGTGTACACTTTAAAATAACGTCGTGTATAAGACAGATATACATAAATTTTGTCGATTTTATTCGTACAATTTTATTTGAAAGCCAGGAGTTAAAGGGATACCTCATAGACAGAATCTGTCCAGGTAAACTCTGCTAGCAGCCCAGGAAACCCAGCCATCCCAATGTCACTGTTAATAAGGCCAAGGAGTAGACCTTCCAGAAGCTCGTCACATAGCCTCCCTTCCAGCAGATGGCGTGTGAATTGTGTGCTCAGACTCTACTTTGCTCAGCACCAGGTCCCTGCAGCCAGTAGTTACCTCTCATCAAGCGACTGTGATTGACTTTAAATGAATGAGATAGCTGAGAACTATGTTGGGAAGTTGGAGTTGGGGGAAGTTTGACAGATATACTAGTCAGAGATCACCCAGAGAAACAAACACGTACGTTCTAAGAGATTTATTGTAGGGCCTTAGCTCTGTTGGCTCGTGTGAGCTGCTTAAACGCTGAACACATGCTGCTAGTAATGTGTTTGGTGCTAAAAAAAAAAAAAAAAAAAAAAAAACAGAAAGCATCACAGCACAGGTAGTTAGGAATAAAAACCATTAAGAGGAAGCCATGGACAAAACTGAACTGCAACCATGAGTGGTGATCAACAAAGTTGAGCCTGGACCTGCACCCATGTCTTTTTTACCCCCAGGATGCTAACTACCAAAGATGAGGGTGTCCTGTAGGTAAAGCTCATGCACGCCAGTGGCTAAAGGCACACCTACCCAGGGAGAGTAAGGAGCTGAAGGAGGGGACCACTGGGGCCAGAAACTGCCCCCCACTGACCAGGTGAGACAACACAGGTGTGACAGTGCATGTGAGCTACAATAGCATTTGCAGCCTCGCACTCATCCCCCCCAGCTCACTTGCTTCCCCATGCAAAATGCCTCCAGTGGTTCAGACTACAAAAGAGAATTCTGGGAAAGAAGTATTAAGATCCTGTTAGCTCCCTGGCACTTTGTATTCTCCTTGGAACCTCACAGTTTGTAGTCTTGCTGTTGTAAGAATTTCCGTAATCGGCATATTCTTGAATCTTAGAACGCGCCCACCACTGGGCCTGTGGTCCATGGCCTTTTCCTGTATTTCCATACCTACAAGGTAGCTGCAGCTTTTACACACGGCTTCAGCTTGGATTAAGTTTTTCTCCCAGCAGTCCCGAGGACAGTTCTAAGCATTCTCAAACAGCTTCCACCAGTTTCCCCATTGTCAACAGTGAGGGAAATAGTTGACAAGAGTCATTCTTTCATACAGAGTTTATAGTGGAACTTAGTCCATGAAGGAAGGTGGTAAGAACCCTAAGAGGCTACCCCTGTAAAATGAGAAGAGCTGCAGAAAGCCGATGAGTCCCTAAAAGCTTGGCTTGCGTCACCCACCTCAAATGTTCCCAAATGCCCTCAACAAACAGGCACCTCCTTGTGTCAGGGAGGCCCAGCCACGTCTATGAGGCAGATCTCTGCCCATTTAAGGGATGAGAAACATGACACTATTACATTATTATATCGCGTACAGGACACTTGCTGCTTACCCGAGGCCTTCCCAAGAGCCAGCTGTCGTTCCTGAACATCAGAGTCGAAGCTGGGTGCATTTCGCAATTCCTGCCTGCTTAAAAGGCCAGCTGCTCAGACATCTATTTCTGGTGGCGATGCCTCTCTCAGGCATCTCCTCGGGCATCTCCTCGGGCTAGAAGCTCTTCCAGAAGTCACATTTCATTTCATCACAGATAATTTGTTTAAGTGTGAATCTGAGCTGGAAGATGGAAAAATCAGCTGTGCTGTATCGGAGGAGAAATCCATGAAACTGTGGGTTTGAGGTTCGTTAACTTTTCTGAGAAACTTTTACGTGTCTAGGTGTATGTGGCCGGTTACTCGAACAGATAATGAAGCTGGAAGAGGGTGATGACGATGCTTTTCAAATACGGAAGCACTAGGAAAACTAACTAAAATAAGTGTCGTATGTTTTTGTTTTGTTTGTTTGTTTGTTTGTTTTGGGGGGAGTTGTTGTTGTTTTTGTTTGTTGGCTTGGTTTGGTTTTTCGATATAGGATCTCTCTGTAGCTTTGGTTGTGCCGGACTCGCTTTGTAGACCAGGCTGGCCTCGAACTCACAGCAAGCCGCCTGCCTCTGCCTCCCAATTGCTGGGAGTAAAGGCGTGCGCCACCACCGCCCAGCATGTTTATGTCTTTCGCTAGTGATTATGAGCATGAAGTACTTCACATTAGAATCTGCCGGTCGTCCTTCAATCCACCCAGACCTTAGGCAAACTGAGGAGAGAAAGTGGTCAGACCACTACAGACTTGCACACCGGAACAACACATTCTAGGACCCAGGAACTAGGAACTTTTTGACATAAATTCAATTTCTCTTAGGCTCTTTGTCTCTGTTTCTGCCTATAGCAACACCAACAAAAAAGGCTAATGCATCCGTCTTGGAGGCTTACTACTTCCCAGAGCTGGTAGTGTAAGTCCTAGGAGCAGGGACCTTCAGCCCCCAGCCATTGCCTTAAAAGAGTTTCCAAAATTTTCTAAAGGACAAATGAGGTAGATTTTTGGCTCAAGAGACCAAGAACCAAAAGAAGAAGAAGAAGAAGAAGAAGAAGAAGAAGAAGAAGAAGAAGAAGAAGAAGAAGAAGAAGAAGAAGAAGAAGAAGAAGAAGAAATATTTGCATTTTTAATTTTTAAAAGATGGAAATTGTACAGAAGCGTGTTGTGGCCATAAAGTAAATAAAACACAGCTTATCTGCCAAAATGTACTTTCATGTCATTCTCTAGTATAAAGCATTGTTTGTGTGCAGTAATGTATTTTTAGGAGGGCAAAAAAAAAAATCACCTTTTCCATCTCTCTTCCTATTTCGAATTAGTTTTTCCAAGGTCATTAAAATGAAAGAATGGTGGTTGACTTTCTTATCAACAGCTTGTTCCAACAGATACAATACATGGGTAGGAGATCAAAAAGAGCATGAGAGGCATTTCTGCCAACATTGTAGAAATATTGAACATCTGCTATATCTGGGATCCTGGGAGTTGTAATTATAATTTTTGAAATCTGTACACAAGAGTTATAAATATTAGAACTGTAGCCTGTGAAAGCCATGAAATATTTAACTTGTTTGGCAGGCTTAAGCAAAACTCATAAACTTAATTTAAGCAAGCCAAACACTATAGTTTTTTTTTTTTTTACCAATTTTATATCTTTCATGTCATTAGTTAGATAAATTAAAGCAAACTATAAAACAGCCTAGAGATCGCCCACAGGAAGTCCTGTACACATAACAAAGAGCTGCATTTGGAGAATTTACACATTTTGCTGTCTGCCTGTCACTTTTGCTGTTGTCCATTCGTCAAAGGCTCTGCTCTTGGGTTTGGAGATGGGAGAGGGGACAGCTAGTATGAAATGGCTTTTTTGGTAAATAAAAAAGGCAGCATCAGACACCTTGAAAAGCTTCCAAGAACTATAGGAAGGCAAAAATTACTGGTGGTTTCTACAAGTGTCAAGTGTCAGTTCATATGTCAAAACCCCACATGCGGGTCTGAGTAAAGGACCTTTCAAACTCAGAAGCAAAGACCTGGAAAATAGCCCTGGACTGACTGCAGCTGACGGCAAGCTCGGACACTGAGGAAGCAATGAGAAGTCAGTTTTCCATCTTGGTAACTATGTTAGTCTCAGTTAATCTCACAGACCTGTTCTTAGGAAGGAAACTAGGCTGGAATGCATCCAGCAGCATACAAACCTTACAAACGTCTTTTCTATTTTCCACCCTACAGTGATAGTCCTGCTGGCTGCTCCATGCCCTTCAGTGAGTTTACAGCACTACACAGTTAGCACTAAAATGTCTCCATCTAGGGCTCAGCAGTGGTCCCCGTACTGAGGACTCGAGTTTGATCCTCCAGAAATCACATTAAAAACTAAATAAGTAAACTAAATAAGTAGGTGCACAGTGGCATGCACCTACAATCTAGTACCGAGGACCTAAAGACAGGAGGATCCCCAGGGCTTGCTGACCAGTGAGTCTAACAAAATTGGGGAGCTCCAGGTTCAATAAGAGAGACTGTCTCAAAAACAAAGTGGAGAAGAGCTGGAGATGGCTTGACGGTGAGGAGTGCATACAGCTCTTGTGGGGAACCAGAGTATGGCTCCCAGTGCTCACAGAGCATACTTGCTAACTACCTTTAATTCCAGCTGGTAGGCATCTGATGCTCTGGACATGGGCACCTGCACTCATGTGGGGACACACACACACACACACACACACACACACACACACACACACTCACACTTAAAAGTACAAAATAAAGGGGGGAGATTATGAAAAAACATCCAGTGTCAACCTCTGGCTTCCACATGCACACATAACACACACACACACACACACACACACACACACACACACACTCACACACACACACTCACTCACACACACCTCCACTTATATCTCCAACAGAGATTCCCACCGAAAACAAGTGTTGATAAGGGCATCATCTCTTTTACAGCCCTCTGTTTTGAAGGCACCAACCGCAAAGCAACCCTGCTGATACACGGACATCAGTGTGCTGTCATGTGTGGCTTTTTTTTTTTTTTTTTTTTTTTTGCAAATTAAAATAACCACAACTAAGTGGTGTGGTATGCTCATGAGCGCAAAGTTGCCCGTCCCAGGCCTGAGGTCTCCAGAAGCTTGGACCCCAGTCACACGGGAGGCAGCAGATTCTCTGAACTGAGAGATTCCACTCTGAAGGGAAACTGAAGGGAGAATGAACAGAGGCCTTCCTTCCCTTGAGTGATGCTTCCCTTCCCTTACGTGCCTCTATCCTTAGGCTCTGCAGCTTCGCTAACTCTATTAAAACTCCCTACTCCTCTTTCCCAGCTTGTCTACCTCTCTTAACCCCTACAAAGGACTGACACTGGCTGTCAGTTCTGGGGCTTGCCACAGTCATAGCAGCCTTTGTTAATAAGTTACGAATCTACAGGAATCCCCTCTTTGCTGTCTCTACCCTCCGCACATGAGAGCAATCAAATGGATCAGCTGGAAACCCCTAGCTGTGAATTCATAAAAGAGCAAGTGAATAGGACAGTTCAAAGGAGATATTTCACTGAAATATCCTGCTGGTCCCGTTTTATTCTGCATTTAAGAAAATAATACCCATGCCCAAACAGCCTCTTCCTCCCTTAAGCAGAGGGTTGATATCACACAGAACGTCCACACAGGGGAACCAATTGAAGGCAGAACTAAAAGCCACAGTTCAACCCAATCAGCCATGTCATATGTCTGGGGCGAGTCCAACAGGGCTTAGAATGTGAGCTGAAAGAGCCAGTGGGAGTCGTCAGAGGCCCACACAGGCAGGAACTGCTGTCTCGGGTATCCCTCGGATGGGAAGTGAGCCTGAAGAGGATTCACGGGTAAGCATCTTCTATGGGAGCCTCTGGGTGGGGCTTTTCCTGGTTCTTCACGCACCTCCCCATCCAGCTTCAGGAGGCAGGCTGTTTTCATATGTGTGCTCCATTTCGAAACAGAAACTGAGTCATTTCTTTAAAATTAAAGGGCTGGTAAGTAGAAGATGTAAGAATGAACACAAAGCTGCGTCACACGGCTGGGTGAAGCTGAGTCTACACTGAGAACTGGATTGCCGGACGCGCGTTAACCCAGCACTCTATGATTTAGTGATTCCCCGTGTTCCTGAGCTAATTCAGAGACAATCTGCCTGCAAGTTCTAGTGGTAGTTCTGGGCAGAGGCAGGGTGAGCCTGAGTCCCTTCTCCTGTTTCTTCTTTGTCGCTTCTCCCAAGCTGAGTCAGCCGGGTGGGTGCTTGGTCTCTGTTCTCGTGCCTGAGTCAGGAGTAGTGTTGGGAAACAAGGCAGGAGACGTCAGGGGCCTCATCTCTTCTCTCTCACCGCATGAGGAGTAAAATCAAAAGGGACGAACTCAAAACTCAAAGACTTTCACAACACGAAAATGAAAGGTCACTGTGTCGTGATGTGACATTATTTTTCTTCTTACAAAGAATAACAAGCTGGAGATTCCAGAGGCTTTGCAGGAGTCTTCAGCATAGTTCCCAAAGTGTAGTTGACAACACTGTTTCCTCTATGTGGTCCTGAGGATTGTTGCCCTCAGGAGAACATCGCCTCTGAGGACACTAGACTGACAAGTTCAAGGTCTCCAGCATCAGAGCCATTGGCAAGTTCCAACAGAAATTGTAGCAGGAACATGTAGGGACCCCTATACCACAGAGGCCATGGTCTTATGGGTACTAATACTAGCCCGCCCCCTTCTTACCTGCCTACACGCAGGCAGTACAGCTGTGGGGGGCTCTGCAGAGCATTTGAATGGCAGGAAATTGTTACCCTTTTGGAAATTTCTAGTGACAGGAGGCCACTGTACTAGAACCCCTAATCACGCCAGTCTGGTGGGTACCACGTTTTCGTCCAAGATTGTGTGGTTTACACGTCCCTTTATTCAAAGCTACAGTAATCTGCTCACAAGGGACAGAAATCCTGGTCAATCAATCCTTAAAGCCTGTTGACATTTGTCCACTTGGCAGATCATAAAGGCTCCTTGAAAGGCACAGGAGTAAATGTGTAAACTGCTTCCCACATTATGTGGCGTAAACGCCAAGAGGAGACATTCCCAGGATGAGATCACTGAATCGTGACGGCCTTCCGCGTGCAACTTCATTTTGGTCTCGGCTTCTATGTGAGGTAGTTGCCAAGATCAACGAAAACAAAGACCAAGGCATATGAATTGAGCTCAAAAGCTAGCTTTTAACTTCTCGGCCATCAGAAAGGCTGGAGACTCTTTGTGAGATATAGTTTTTGCATAAACAATCCTTGCTAACAAGGGCTTTCCCCCAAATATCAGTTAAATTTTAACTAGTTCTCTGTAAACGGTATATAAGTGCCAGTGTGGCCTTGGAGTGTTGAAAGGGGGAAACTACACAGGGAAATGGCCGGCGGCAATCAGGCTGCAAGAGGCAGAGAGTTCCAGATAGCTGGCCTCACGCGCCCAACAGAAGTCCTGAAAGGGGATGTAATAGAATAATCACATATGAAGCAATTATAACTGCTCAACACCATGCAGATAAGTCTCCACCTGAAGCTATTCTGCCTGAGAGAGGTTTTTCTTGGTCTCTCAAGTCAGGTATGACATTTAAAACTCTACCTCTCACAAAACCTCTGTAGATTCAGTTTTAAGTAATCTGATAACTGTATCCAAACAGTCCACAGAGACCTTGCCCTAATTTCCTGGCATGTCTCTACCACTTTGAACCTTATGGCATATACTCAGCAGAGGTGATCATTGCAACTCAAAGAGGAAATGGAGGCACCAGCGATGTCTTCCACATTGTGCCATCTGCATGCCAGGTCCCTTGGTAAGCACAAATTATGTGTCAGCTCTGTTCTCTACCAAGTTCATAGTTAAGACACAACCATGTCTTGGAGAAGCCCCACTGCCTACAGCAAAATCGAAAAGAGTCAACAAGCAGGTGCCATAGATCATGATGAGGGTCACGTGAGCTCAGAATAAAGCTTCCGTCTCATCAAGAATCATTCCGGAGGACCAACAACTGAGTAAAGCAGTAGAGAGAAAGGTGAGACAAGCAGTAGAGTCCAGGGTCTGCATAGAACATGCCAAAGGAACATACGTTTACCCACATCCTGTGCAGAAGATGTGCATATAACCCAGGCGGTGGTGGTGCACGCTTGTAATCCCAGCACTCAGGAGGCAGAGGCAGGTGGGTCTCTGTGAGTTTCAGGCCAGTGTGGTCTACAAAGTGAGTCCAGGACAGCCAAGATAACATTGAGAAACCCTGTCTAAAGAGACTTGATACCCTATGTGCGTATACAGGGGGAAGAGGTCCCCCTCATACATAGTCATAGGAGAGGGGAGTAAGGGGGAATGGGAGGGAGGGAGGAATGGGGGGACACAAGGGATGGGATAACCATTGAGATGTAATATGAATAAATTAATAAAATAAAATAAAACAACAACAAAATGTGCATATAGTGTTGTCTATAAGAAAGGTATTTTGAATTTATGTGTTTCCCTTTAAGCTCTACTTGAATAAGATTTACTCATATACTCATATATTCAGAGGTTTAATCACTAAAATGCAAAGATTTAAAAAAAAAAAAAAAGACTATTCTTGTCACCTTGGAACTCAGAATCCAGTGCAGGCATAGATAGTCTCATTATTGTTTGTTTGTTTGTTTGTTTGTTTAACTTACATGTTACCAGAAGTAACATTATGAAATAATAACCAGGGAACACTGGTTATTTGGGTCAAAGGTTGAAAGGTTTTTTTTTCCCTGTGTTGAGTCATCTTTCTTGGACAGAAACTCAAAATAGAACTTTTCTGCCTTGCTGTTTTATCTCCTGTTTAGCAGAAATAGCAATTGTTGTCCTGGGCGCTAACTGAAAATCAAAACACATTTTGATCCACGGTTAGCACAGTGGTTATTTCAGTGGCTATTCCTTGTGTTTACCTCTGAGAGCATCCACGCAGAGCAAAACACATAGAGACCTGAACTAGTCTCAGGGAGACGAAAGGTGCAGAATACCAGCATAGCAACATATGGGGCATGAGAGGCCCAGGGTGAAAATAATGGAATAAAAACAGTCTCTGAGAGCTAAATGTTAGAAAGAAGAAAGAAAGAGAGGACTAAAAGAATAAAAGACTTTTGATAAAATAAAAACGGTTTCTGACCAAAGATATGGCTCTGTGAGAGACCATACTCCAGAAGACCTAAGTTCAAGCCCCCAAGGACCCACATGGTAGAAGAAAACCAGCTCCAGCACGTTGTCCTCTGACCTCCACACATGTCTATATCATCCTTGTGCTCACACACAAACACGCTTGCACAGGTACACAAACAAATAAATAAATGAATTAAAAGGAAGAAAACATGAACAAAGGAAAGCTATCTAGATTGCACTGTAGCTCCCATGGCCCTGATTCAAACAACGTGCTTCCTCAGATCTCATGGAGGGTTCCTACTCGTGGCCCTACTGATGCTTTGAACGGTGCGACTCTTTGTTTTAGGGTGTCTAAAGGTATCCTTGGTTTCTCTTCACCAGATGCCACAAACACCAGTTAAACAGACAAAAGAATCTCCAAATGTTGTCTAATGTCCCATGGCAGGGCAGGGGTGGCAGGAAAATTGCAAGGCACTAATTCAGACTACCATGAATAAAAAGTCAGAACAAAGTCATAAGAACATAAGGAGACAATGAAAGTCATCTTGATTAGAAAACAATTATTAAAGTCCCTCCATTGTGGATACACCTTTTTCACCTCAGTCATCTTTAGAGTCTATTATACACAAAAACTCATGCACACGGGTGCGCACGCATACACACACACACACACACACAGTAAATCTTATCTTCTTTATATTCTGTGAATACTTGAAAATTTTGTGTGCTCTGTAATATAAGAATTAAATGGATTTCCAAATCAGCTTCCTGGGGTTTCAGAATAATTTCATGTTACCACATCAATGCTGGAAAAAATATATATCTCATCAAGGCCCATTCCCGAGCACCTCATTTTGATAGGAAAGTACTCTGTGATGATTACCTAATAGACAGCATTTGTTGAAACGCTTTTAATAGACCTTTTTTATCACATGCAAAAGAATTTCAATGCTAGTTCAGTCTCCTGTTTCATTCTGTCATGAATCAATTTGTAGAGACATTTAGAAGTCAATAATCCACTGCAGCTTTGATGACAGGTGATTAATTTCTACATTTTAGAGACATAATAAGATTTAGCAATAAAAAGGCCTTGAAGTAACCTACCAAAGAGCTTTAATCTCAGCCTTGGGACTGTTGCTAAATATGAATGCTTGTACACAAATGTGACTGATTTAAGCTACTAGGTTTTATTGCAGACTCCTTGTGTTTTCATATTAATCTTGCTTTACAATCAGGCTATCTATACAATCAATTTATGTTGGATTTTTTTTCCAACACAATACTTTAAGGGAGGAAAGGGCTTACACAGTATTTACACACAAAGGGTTCATTCTAGAAAAGAAACCATTTTACGTGTGAACTGCAGAGGGGATGACTGATTTTATTATGGTAACAAGGAAGGAGAGAGAAGAAGGGAAGTAGTCTTCAAAAGATTAGAGCAACAGCAGATTCGTAGAGTAGATGGCTGAGTGTGAACAATAACTAGTGTTTCCCTCCCAATAACCAGCTGCCTCCTCTTCCTAAAGTGCTGCTCACCTCTCTCTTGTTTTTACAGTTGCCAGAGATAGGTCGGGAAAATGGCTTAGTCGGTAACGCACTTGTCTTGCAAATGTGAGAACCAAAGATTAATTCTCTTCACTCACACAAAAATGAAAATTCAGGCATTGTGGCCTCTGCTTGCAATCCTAAGGCTGGACAGGGCAGGCAGGAAGACATTAGGAGGCTGCTGGGCAGCCATCTGTGCAGAAAGAAAGAAAGAAAGAAAGAAAGAAAGAAAGAAAGAAAGAAAGAAAGAAAGAAAGAGGAAGAAAAGAAGAGAAGCCGGGAGATGGTGGCACATGTCTTTAATCCCAGCACTCAAGATGCAGAGGCAGGTGGATCTCTGTGAGTTCATGGCCAGCCTAGTCTACAGAGTGAGTTCCAAGATAGCGAGGCCAACACAGAGAAACCCTGTCTCAAAAGGAGGAGGAGAAGGAGGAGGAGGAGGAGGAGGAGGAGGAGGAGGAGGAGGAGGAAGAAGAAGAAGAAGAAGAAGAAGAAGAAGAAGAAGAAGAAGAAGAAGAAGAAGAAGAAGAAGAAGAAAGAAAGAAAGAAAGAAAGAAAGAGACAGACAGAGGAGAAGAGGGGAGGGACAGGGCAGGGAGAGGAGAGGAGAGGAGAGGAGAGGAGAGGAGAGGAGAAAAGGTGACATCATTCAAGTTTTTCTCCTGAGTGTCACCTAGGTACACATGTGTACACAGAGAGGCAGGGGGAGATGATAGATAAGTGAAATCGCCATACCCCACATCTAGTTCCTAATCCTTGACAATTTCTATTAAGAGCTCTTAAAAAGAACAAAGCTGTCTCATCTAGTTATGAAACCATAAGACACACTAATGAACAGTAGGGCAAGATATGCACATTTGTGCAATAGTGGCTTGAATGTCATAGGGGTAACTTTCTGCCTTGATTTAAGGCCCCATTCACAGAAGGACAGGCCTGCTGGGTACTGTAGATCTGGTCAAGAATCTATGGGGCACTCATAGGCTCCAGGGGTGAATCTACTACTATTACACTAAAAAATAAACAGTCTTTTAATTTGTATTTCTCTACCTACAGATCGGTGCAGCTCTCAGACCTGATCACAGACATTTTGTGTGTGTGTGTGTGTGTGTGTGTGTGTGTGTGTGTGTATGTGTGTGTGTGTGGTGTGCACGTTCACGAGCGCACGCGCGTGCGAGCGAGCAGTAAATAATACAGAAACTTACAACAGGTCAATGTATATAAAATAAGTGTCTGTGGAAGGCTCAGCTAAAACTGGGAAATTCATATTGCATCTCCTCCCCTGAAGATTCAGGAGCCTGAAGAGGGTGGAAAGACTTTCAGAGCCAAAGGTGGGAGGACAGAGCTAAAACAATGTCTTCTGGATTTGACTGGAACATTGTCCTTGTGAACTCACAGCATCTGTGGTTGCCTGCAGATCAAATCGATTGGCACTCCAGCCTATATGGAAGAGAAGAGGAGAGGAGAGGAGAGGAGAGGAGAGGAAAGAGAGAGAGAGAGAGAGAGAGAGAGAGAGAGAGAGAATGACAGAATGAAAGAAAGAAAGAACGAACAGATGACAATATGATCTGAAAAAGAAAGGCCTTTTTAAATTTAAAACTGCCACTGGCTTAATGGGAAAGACTCAAATGTGAAAATGTTTATAAAAATAAATATGTGGATTCAGATAAGTTGTATAGCTGACATCAGTCATTCTGTCAGCTCGTGATGGGCTCTTACAAAACACTGAGATGTTCTGAGGTGGAACTTCCAGTCTCTGAACTGTGCAGCTGCTTGTTACATCTTGGTAACTGGAGGTTTCTCTTTTATCTGACATGTTTTTTTTTTTTTTCTGTAAGGGAGGATAATTCCTGAAAGTCTTTATGAAACAAGCTTTTCTAGGAGGAGGATGAAAAGGGGGAAGGCTACTTGACACATGCACAAAAAAGAAAAAAAGAAAAAAGAAAGCCAGCATGCTTCTGGGTTAGATCCAAAAAACAAGACACACGCAAAAATAGAATATTGCCCAGAAGACCACCCAATAGGCCCCAAACCCGGCGCCCTCCCTCCCACTGCTGCGCTCTGTCCCTTCCCAGCCACTGCGATCAAGATTCTGTTTTCCTCATCATTCCCCAAGCTTGCAAGATTAGACATAAGTTACTGCCTCTCATTTTGTACTTTTGTTTTTTTTATCCCAATCTGGCTCATTTCCCATGAAAGTGTTCCTTAAAGCCTCTTTTCCTTTTTTTGACTTAGTGCACTGAACCCTCCTAAGGAGGTGGCTTAGCCAATCACAAGTGGGTTTCTGCCTTCAGTCTCATCCAACATTCTCTCACAGGCACTAGACATTCCCTGCAGGCCATCTCTCTCACTGCCTTGCCTTCTTTGTGGCATCCATTGAAGGAGAGAGAGAGAGAGAGAGAGAGAGAGAGAGAGAGAAGAAGAAGAAGGGAGGGAGGGAGAGAGGGAGAGAGGGAGAGAGAGAAAGGGAGGGAGAGAGAGAGGGAGAGGGAGAGAGAGAGGGAGAGAGGGAGAGAGAGAGAGAGAGAGAGAGAGAGAGAGAGAGAGAGAGATCTATGCTTGGGCTGGGCATTAAACCTAAGGACACAATGCCTTAATCTTCTATCTCCCAGACGGAGCCACATAGGTGGCTGGCAGAAGTTTGAGTAAGAACTCACACAGGACAGTGAATACATAGCCCGAGCTTTTATTGATGCCTCCTGACAAAACTGCAGGGCTGACATCTGCAGGAATCTGACCACACGCATAGAAAGTGCATCCAGCGGAGAAAGCAATGGAGTAAGCAGAGTCAGTTTTAGATGAGTGGCTAAGAATTCTCTCTCTGTCTCTGTCTCTCTCTATCTGTCTCTCTGTCTCCGTGTCTCTGTCTCTGTCTCTCTCTCTCTCTCTCTCTCTCTCTCTCTCTCTCTCTCTCTCTCTCTCTCTCTCTCTCTCTCTGTCCCTCTCACTTTCTTCCCTTCTCTTCCTCTCCTCCCTCTCCTCTTCCTCCTCTCTCTTTTTGTTCTTCCTTCTCTCTCTTGTTTGGTTTCCCCCCTCTCCTCTCTCTCTCTCTTTTCTCTCTCTCTCTCCGTGTCATTTTATTCCCTTCTATCTCCTACAAATTCCTTGAAAAATCTCTCTTTGCTGCTTTCCCACTTAACCTCTGCCTTGGTGCTCTCTTGACAATGCTTCTCCATGACAGAATGTGTCCTCCTAGAAGCCAAGTCCAAGGGTACCTTCTGACATGACCTTGCATAGAAATCACCGAGTCTGCCTCTTTTCTTGCCTGCCTTTGTCCTCGCGGCTTTTCTGTGCCCTTTCTGCAACTTTGGGCTCTTAAAGAATCTGTACTAAGCAAGGTAGTTCTGTGGGTCTTGAGCCTAGAGTGGAGGTTGAAGTCACTGCGGTAAATATCCACCTTATCTGCTTTAACCAACTGACAGATTGCTGTTTTAAGAAAGAAAGAAAGAAAGAAAGAAAGAAAGAAAGAAAGAAAGAAAGAAAGAAAGAAAGAGCATTATAAATAATATGGTTTGTTAATATAGGAAAAAGCATTCTAAAAATTCATCAAGTAAACAGGAAAAAGACTCTCTAATGCCACATATAATCCTTACTCTGATAACGTGCACACACACACACACACACACACACACACACACACACACACACACACACATCCCAACTGAAGCCCCCTCCCTTTTCCTTTCCTGGCCCCAACCTCCCGCCCTCCTCCTCCTCCTTTTCCTTCTTCCCCTTCTTCTCATAAAAGGAAGCCCTCCCCACCCCACCCCCCACATATAAACCCACCCCAGCACATCAAGTTGCACAGGACTAAGCACATCCTCCTTCACTGAGACCAGGCAAGACATCCCCGCTAGGGGGAAGTAATCCAAAAATCAGGCAACAGAGTCCATGTCAGAAACAACTCCCATTCTGCTTGCTAGGGGACCCACATGAAGACCAAGCTGCCCATTGGTTACCTATATGTAGGGGGCCTAGGTCCAGACCATGCGTGCTCTTTGGTTGGTGCATCTGTAGGCCCCCATGGATCATACATTTCCTGAACCTCAGTGGAAGTGTCAAATTTCAAAAAGTACATATCAAGTCCTGAATATGCTATGTTTAACCTGGTATGAAAAGAAGTGAAATAAAGTTTTAGTTATCAACTCAGCACTTCAATTAATAATAACAACAGTTGAATAGAATTACTCTAACACTGCACTACGTTGAAAGTTTTGTGAATGTGATTTTATATTCCCAAAAGCAAAGATAAACAGTATACACTGTGTGTATGAAAGATGAAACCACAGATACAGTGAGACGGCTGCAGGTGGAGGGGCTTCATAAAATCATCTTTTATTGTTCCAGCCTCCACGGGCCTCGTGTACATTGAAAGGAAGACGCTAAGGCAGATGGAAGAGATCTCTACGTGGAACCGGAGTTGCCCACAAGTCTCAGTCAAATCATACAATGCTTCTGCAGAATGTTTCTAACGCTGCTCTCACAGGTGACAACCCTATGAATTAGAAAAACAAAGAGGCCAGGCTAGCAAGACTAGGCATCTGCTGAAAGAAGCCACACTTTGAACTTGGATGCAGATGAAGCCCAGGCCATCTCTTTCTGTGGGATTTTCTTTACACACTGAAGTGATTCAGGCTTCCTTGGCTGTTCACCAAGCTAGGATTGCCGAGACAGGGAGGCAAACAAAAGATGATAAGGAGAGGGTGCATATGATTGTAATATGTATAAAAGTGTCATAATTAGCCCATTATTATGTGTAATCAATATATACTGATAAAACATTCTACAAATTAAAAATAAAGGTGTGTCAGGAGTGTAAAAGGGCATCCACAATTCTCTTGTGAGTTAACTTTGGCCTGTCACTATCCATTCAAATCTCCTATATAAATAGGAGACCCTGCAGTCTCTCTGCACACTAGGAATACCAGTGTTCTGCAGTAGATTATGGGGTATTGAGTATGGGCTATTGGGTGTGGGAACATAGTAATGTTGTCATATGTGTTTGGTTTTTGTAAAGGTTACTCAGAAACACCTTCTCCAGTCTCCAACCTACAAATACCAGAAAACAGACACCTGGCAGTTGCATTAATTAAGAGGGCATTGCCAAGTTCAAGCAGTTCCCTACTAATGTTCCACTCAAATACTGCACAGAGCTGAAATCAGAGCCATCGGAATATGCTGAAAAGAGCATACCCATGCTCCCCAGAGCTGGGATTCCCAGAGCTGGGCTCCCCAGAGCTGAGCTCCCCAGAGCTGAGCTCTCCAGAGCTGGCCTCCCCAGAGCTGGGCTCCCCAGAGCTGGGCTCCCCAGAGCTGGGCTCCCCAGAGCTGAGCTCTCCAGAGCTGGCCTCCCCAGAGCTGGGCTCCCCAGAGCTGGGCTCCCCAGAGCTGGGCTCCCCAGAGCTGGGCTCCCCAGAGCTGGGCTCTCCAGAGCTGGGCTCCCTAGAGCTGGGCTCCCCAGAACTGGGCTCCCCAGAGCTGGGCTCTCTAGAGCTGGGCTCCCAGAGCTGGGCTCCCCAGAGCTGGGCTCCCCAGAGCTGGGCTCTCCAGAGCTGGGCTCTCCAGAGCTGAGCTCCCCAGAGCTGCCTCTGCCACTTCACAATTGTCTGGAACTGGAAAGAACTTCTACCTCTGTGGGCCACCATATTCTCAGCAATGAAATAAAGATAAGAGCTGGAGGCTGCCAGGAAGATCAAAGAAAATTATTCACATAGAGCACTTATAAAATAGTAGGCATTTAATAAATGTTATTTTCCATCCCTGTGGACAGAAATATTCTTTATAGAAAATAGTTATGCCACTGACACACACATAGTAGAACACAGTCGTGGATTAAATTTGAACAAAATCTGGCAAACATAATTTTTGGCTATTGCTATGATAGATGAAAAGATCAAACTACATAAAAATTGAGTTATAAATTACCAAAACTTATAAATATAAGAAGTCTTAAGCTGGAATAAAATGCTATTTCAACTGTTTGCCTTTGTTCTTCAATTATTTATTTTCACCGATGTATCATATAGATGCAAGAAAAACTGCTTAAAACCTTATCTAATCCTCTTATCCACACTTTAGTCATTTTTCTTAACTTTTTTTTTCTCTCATCTTAGGAACCAAAACATATATCAAAGATGGAAACATCATGAAAACTAAAAGATAATTGTTTACTGTGCTTCCTCCAGGGAGCTACCACAGCACAGCCACATCTCTAACAAAACAGTGAGTACCTGTGTTTTCACCAATGTCAAATCATCATAAAATACTGGAGAGAAGGAGGGAATCAAATCTCGCAGTCCTCAAAATCTGATATGAATCCTATAACCAACCTGGTGCAAGATGGCCCACTTTTACAAGAGGACAAGCGCGCTGAAAGGGAATGAATCAAAGCAAAGGATTGGATAATTGAGAGGATGACAACGCATCAGATCACGGGTGGCAGAGTTGAGGTATGAACAGGAGTTGCCTGCCCAATGACACACAAGAAGAGTTATGACATTTATGCATTTTCATTTCTACAGGTGGGAACCTCAAATCATTTTGTGGGCTAGCTTCTGAGTACCTCTAATCCAAGCCTGCCAAGGATCTCTTGACATACTCCTGTATCGTCAGAGATACACCCAGCATATTTTCTACCATATTTCTTTGGCTCTTCTAACAAGACACATGTTAAGTCTAAATAACCTGTAAATTCAAACCTTATTTTCTATGGTTAAGATATATATCCTTACAGGTTCTGTGAAACTACGCATCAATAGTCCGGAGGTAAATTATTTGACCACCTACCCAGTTCCAGGATTGGGCAAAACTGTTCTCCTGTGACTTTCCATCTATCCTAACAGTCATGCTTGGCTGTATGTGGTATTATCTTTTTGCTTGGTGAGAAATTAAGAGAGATACAAAGTGACTTGTACAAGGAGCGGGGGGTGTCTGTTTTTTAAGTCATTATTTTCCTCCTTAAAGTAGGAAGTTTCTGCATCTTCAACACTGCGGACTGCATGGGTATAATAGACCTGCCTTTCTCAGGACTGGAGGACCATACAGCATGTGCTTTCCTACCCTTCTCAACCTGAATAAGACCTCCTCGTTGCCAGGCAGGGGTGGGGCACACCTTTAATCCCAGCACTTGGGAGGCAGAGGCAGGTGGATCTTTGTGAATTTGAGGCCAGCCTGGTCTACAAAGTGAGTCCAGGACAGTCAAGACTACACAGAGAAACCCTGTCTCAAAAAAAACCAAAACAAAACAAAAATCTCATTGAAGAAGTTCTAAGTCAAATCTGTCAGCTTTGGATCATTTCCACCTCGTAGTTTTAGACAATACTTTTGTCCTTATAAAAGACACCATAATACTTCATTGTCTTCCAGCTTCATCTTTTGCTATATTTCAAGTTCTCCAATGTCTTACTCTTAAGCAACTGAAATAACAACACATAACTAAAAGGCTAAGAGTAAGGCAGTATCCTTAATGAAAGACAATGAACTCCCAGTATAGATTCTGATCTCGGCTTGTTGAATTCTGTTTTAATTTTAAATTATCCGCTTAACCTGTCAGACAATGCTTTGTAGGAATGAGACACAGTAACCATTGTCTTTCAGAACTACTGTGTCATGAATTTAAAATTTCTCACAAAGGATTCATAAGCCCAGACCCAAATGCAGTTTAGAAAAGCTACAGAAAAGGTGCTACCTTTTTTCCCTAAGGACTTTTCGATCTTAAACTGCTTCAAGACAAGGGTCTTGAACTCATCGGGCTGTAAAGTCGGAAGCAAATGTCTCAAAACATCTGTACTATAACCCAAGAAGACATCAAAGAAAAACAAGACACTGAGACTGAGGGGGACCTCCTCCCCCTGTATATGCTCATAGGGTATCAAGTCTCTGCTTGGTAGCCTGCTATCCTTCCTCTGAGTGCCACCAGGTCTCCTCATCCAGGGGACGTGGTCAAATATGAGGCACCAGAGTATGTGAGAAAGTCATACCCCACTCTCCACTCAACTGTGGAGAATGTTCTGTCCATTGGCTAGATCTGGGTAGGGGTTTAAAGTTTATGGCCTGTATTGTCCTTGGCTAGAGCCATAGTTTGAGAGGGACTCCTGGGCCCAAATCTGCCTATCATAAAGTTATAGGAGAGAGGAGTAAGGGGAAAATGAGAGGGAGGGAGGAATTGGAGGATACAAGGGATGGGATAACCATTGAGATGTAATAAGAATAAATTAATAAAATAAAATTTAAAAATTTTTTTAAAAAAAGAAAAACAAGACACAAGGAGCCCCTCAGTGTGATCCTGCTGTGCCTTATTTCTTAAAGACAACATGGGTCAAACTTTCGGTGAGATTCAATGTAGGTCCGCTGTGGAAGGAACACCAAATGCTCAAGCAAGAGAGACAACCTAATAACCCTCCCACCGTGCTCACCCAAGGCATGGCACTGTAGCACGGCTTTGTATAGCTTTGACCAAATACCTTGAGGAAGAACCTAAAGCGAGGAGCAGGGAGTGGCGGAGGGTTGGGGGAGGACGGGGACCGACCTAATTAGTTCACTGCTCCCAAAGGCTGAGTCCATGGTGGCTTGGCCCTCCTGTGCTTGCAGACCTTCACAGTGATGGTAGGGGCCTCTTCACCCCATATTCATAGCAGACAGGAAGTGGAGATTAAAGTGGAGAGAGTGGTCCAGCTATAACATCCAGAGAAACATCTTTATCTCTTTCCTCCAACTAGGTCTTTATTTCCTAAAGTTTTCAGTACTTCTTTAAAAAGCACTACCAGTTAGCACTGAAGCCGGATAAGAACATGTCATATTGAAACCACAACCTACACATTGCTCTTTGGGGGCCTTTTTGCCTCACCTGAAAAATAATATAGACTCTACACCAAAGACATCTAGGGAACTTATCCCATGGCTTGACTTTAGGGTAACCCCAATTAAACAAACCTTCTTTACCTTAGAACAAATGTATCTACTATGGAGATCCTCTCAACTCATGTCATTCTGAAAACCAATGGAAGGTTCCTGGAGGTGGAGCAATTTCTCCTTAGTCTGGAGAATGAAGTTGGTGACATTTCCATTAGAAAACTATTGGCTTCGCTAGAATACATTTCAAGACTTTATTTAACAACCTTAGAGTGCAGCTAGTGTATGAAGATCAAACTTAAAGAGAAGAAAAAAATGTACTGTAATAACAAGGTGACAAGCAGATGATTTGCTCCATTCTTCTACCAGGTACCAATGTCACTAGACAGGCTCATTGGACCCTGTGAAGCAAGCCAGGCGTGATCATCACAGGAAGGCACTCAAAAGTCACCCTTCTCTACAGTTTCCTCAGAAACTGGAACAACGCCTGACACAGGGCAGGCTCTTGGCAGCTACTGAAAAATGACTAAACGAGTGAGCAGCGAGGGATAGGGTGTTTCAACTTCCTTGCTTCGCGTGGAAGATGCTTAGACTCTAAAGGGCTCCTCTTAGGGCCTTAGTGAACAGGCACTAAAACTCAGAATTTCTAGATGCTTCACTGAGTCACACCGCCACCTCACTCATATTGCTTGCTTGCGTGTTTGCTTCCTTGCTTGTTTGCTTGGTTTTTAAAGTTTAGAACCTTTAAACCTGCCTTGACTTGCCTCAAAAGGCTATACACATACCTTTTCTGTGTGGGTCCCATTATAGAAGTCACCCTACATGTTTATTAAAACTCAAATTCCCAGGGCTTCTACCTGAAGATCCTACTTCTGGGTCTGCCACAGGGCTAGTACAGAGGTAGAATGTCCCGTTCATGTCACAAGTTCTCCCTGCTCAAAGCAGAGAGAAAGGTGAGGGGACTCCGGGCTGCTCAGCTGGGTGCAAGAAGAGAAGAGGCTTTGTTTATCTCATGTATGGCAAAGGACACTGAAGGGAGTAGTCAGGAAGGTGATTCTGAGGGCAGAAAACACCTGGAAGAGACAGCGCTTGCCTTTGATTTATTAATTAGATTTGGAGAAAGTCAGCTGCCTAAGAGGTCCTGCAGCCGCGGAAGCTTTGCTCCACTCTCTTATGAGACAGGAACAGATGACCCAAAGGACACTAATAGAAGGTTTTTCTTCTCTTAGAAAGTACCTCAATCAGGACTTAGCTACTTCTTAGGTCCATATTATATGCATAGGCTTGTCCTTGCCACAGAGGATCAGGAAAGGTCAAAAGACAAATAACTGCCTGCTGAGTGAGTGAGAGGAGTTTCCTATCTGACCACGAGCACTGCTTAAGAGGACTGATAAGAATCTGTACTGCCTAGAATCTGTATTATCTGCAAAAACATCAGGCTCCACTGCTATTTAATTTGGTCGCTGAAGGGAAAAGGATTCTAGCGGTAAAGAAATGGTAAATAAAAATGAGTTAAAATCCTCAAGTCCTTTAACATATAATACGCCATTGGTGTTCCCATAATTGGGATTGCATTAGCTTAGTGGGTGTATTTAGTACCCAGTATTTAGTCAACCCAGTTGTGATGTAAAGGTATTTGTAGCAGCTTATTGCCAGTGTTCTTCCTCCTCATCCGCTTGCACACTTAACTCCCCCAACACCGGTTTGTAAGTACCCTAGCCCGCTGTGGCTGCAAAGTAAATACAGTGCTGCATATAATTTGGAAAGACTTCAGTCTAAAATAAATGTAAAGTCTTGACCCTTGAAAAGATAATGTCATCAGGAAATTTACTTACCCAAAGAGTTATTTCCTGACAGTGATGAACAATGGAAACTGGGCTATTTATAGTACGGATTTAGCTCCATATATACAGGTGATGAAATCCAGCTCGGTTATGTGAGAACAAGTATTTCTATGAGGAAGGAACATTTTTTTTAAAAAGGGCTACAGTCATATGTCTAACATCTCAAACTTTTACAAGTTTAGGTGTGCTTTATAAGTCATATCCATTGGGAGTCTGATAAACACTAAGAGGAAAAGATCAAACTCACTGTTGAGAAACAGTTATGGTATTTGGCATTTTTGTTCAGTGAAAAAGGCATCAAATATATCCTCTGAGTATCCTAGACTTGAAAAAGAGAAAATTAAGAGGGCTAAATGTTAAGCCCAATGTTCAGAAAGTTCAGATAAAATACAGACATGATCACAAAGGCTTAAATTCTCAAGGGGAGACTCGACTAAGCTAGGAGAAGCCAAAAGAGCAATACGTATTTCACTGTCCAACAACCATAATTCATCCTAGAAAGCAAAGAAAAAACTTACATTAATGAAACCAATTTTTTATTTAATTAATTTATTCAGATTACAACTCAATTGTTATCCCATCACTTGTATCCTCCCATTCCTCCTTCCCTCCCGCTTTTACCCTATTCCCCTCCCCTAGGTCTTTGACCGAGGGGGACCTCCTCCCCCACTATATGGTCATAGGCTATCAAGTCTTTTCTTGGTAGCCTGCTTATTCTCTCTTTGAGTGAATGAAAACAATTTAATTAAAAATTTCAATGAGTTTCTTTGAGCAATGATTCCAATTTTCATTTTTCAAAGGTGAAAGAGACCTGCTCACAAAGGTGCGTGACCCTCATCTGTAGCACAGCCTGTGTCACACAGGAGTGTGGCTACTCTGAAACTGGTACCCACATCACTGGAGCGCATGTAGCACTGTGTGGTGGGTCACTGGCATCCTGGATCGGGAAGGGCTTCAGTGTTTTCCTGATCTAATGTGACAGTTGCACAAGAAATTGTACCTCAGATATTTATCCTTGCTCACAGAGTGACTATGGTGACCATACTGGAGTAGAATCCAACAGTGGAAATCTTAACCTGCTGAGTGGCTCACTACTTCATCCTGTCCCACAAACAGATGCTCATTAGTGATCAGACTAATAAGACTTTATGACACTTTGCAATTGATGCACACCTTCTGATAAAAAAAAAAAAGACTACAGTTTATTTTATCCAATCTTCCCAGCCTGATAGTTTAAGGCAAAGATTCTTTCTGTAAAGATGAAGAAACACAAGATTATTTAAAGAGCTTGTCCAAATTCAGACAATAAATATTAAGTTGAACTCAAATTGTAGCACACTGGATCTTTTTACTAATCCATCAATTGTAATAGAAATAAATTACACACACACACACACACAAAATGCTATTTTTAGGAATAATGCTAAATTCAGAGGTCCATTAAAATATGATCCAAAAATCCCACAAAATATACAAGGTTTTATATCATATTTAAATCAGAATTTTTAAAAAAACTGCTTACCTAATATATTTGCCCTGACATCATAGATTACTTTTAATAGTGTCCTTGCCCTGAAATATTTGACCTATATTCATAGAAAATGAAACAGGGCTATAAGGATTGATTTTTAGATCTCTTTATTCAAAGTAAAAGATGAGCCACAATCAAATGTCTGTGTGTCTAACATTTATGCTTGCAGTGACAGTCTAGAAAGTATCAACCATGGGGTATATATTAGCATTATGGAAGATCAGCAGGTATTGGGTGAAAAGGCCATCATCAATAAGACAGTCCTGTCCCACAGTAAACAGCTTGAGAGAAACACTGTTGTAGAAGATATGCCCAGCTCTCATTAAGATAGCAGTTCCTTTAAAGAAATATCCCTTATTTTTTTTTCCTAAGACATAAGAAAGTATTCCTCAAGATCAAATTCCAGAGTACCTTCTTCTTTTTTCACAAAGCGAACTTATTTTGCCACGTGATGGAAGTAATCTATATAAAAACCAGCATCCCTGGCATTCTGTTCCAGGCACCATGCACCTTGGCCAAGGAAAAAGTCTTAAAACAGATGAATAACTCCAATTCTAGAACTAGCTATGTGTTTTTTATGTTCAACTTCATTAAGCTTTATTTTCCTCATCTGTTAAACGGAAATAGTAATGGTTGGGTATAATTGTTGTTAAAGTTATATTAATATTTATAAGTCAAAAAACTTCGGGAATAAAGTAACTACTGGATAAATATTGTTCAGTGAAGCAACTTATATGATTTTAGATAAATTGTCCAACTTTCTGGATCCAGACCACATTCTTTATCCTGTGAAGTAAATGCATGACCTATAAACTCAGAGAATTTTAAATATTAATGAGTCAATTCAAAACTATGGAATACCTTTTGTTTTCTGAATAGACTGACAAATTTAACATCTTCGGGCTTCCAGTCACTAGAAAAGAAACTGTGTAATGTAAGGAGAAGAGAAGAGTAAAAATAAGAATAGAGTGGCAAATAATTAAATTTGAGACAGGATTATGGGATCATGAAGCTTGACTTTGGGAGGCAAACTAATTTTGGTCATATTTGTCTTCTTCTTAATGTGTGTCCACTGGCAAATTCCTTTGTGTCTGTGAACCTCTACACTACAGTCTTTATTGTGGTATAACAGAAATGTATCATCCACAGGTAGTAATTATGTTATGTACATAAAGCATAAGGCTTGGTACAGGGTAGGGAACATAATAGTTAATATTCTGGTGATAATATAATACAATTTTATACCTAACTCTTCTATCCAATACCAATACCATCCTGCGTGCAAATGTCAATCATCTTGAGGGCAAGTGTCATATTAGGTGAGAGGTAGTTTTGAGGCATAGCTCAACTGAATTCCTTATTTCAGTTATCAAATTTACCATACATGAGTTGTACAAATGTAGTGTGAAAGACAATTAATGCACCATTGCAATGTTTTGTTTTAGTTGTTAAAATATGTTATTGAAGAACTGAAGAAATGACTCAATGACTAAAAGTTCTTAGGGCTCTCCAGTCAGCCTGAGTTCAAATCCCAACTCCCATTTCAAGCAGCTCACAATCAACTATAATTCCAGCTCCAGAAGATCACATGTTCTCTTCTGGCCTGAGTGGGCACCCACGTATAAATAGCATACACACATACACGTAAATAAAAATGAATAAACACGTACTTTATTTATTTAAAATCCAACAGATAAAATGAATAGAACTGAATAGCATAACATTAATTGAAAAAAATCAAACTCAAAAAATCAAATATCACATTTTCTCTCATGTTGAATCTATATTAAATCTTTAAATATATATGTATATTCATATATGGCTTCGTATTAATTAATCAACCAAAATTTACTTCCTTAACATTTTTTATTTAAAAAAAAAAAACAATATTGATGGCTCTCCTTTTCTGAGGAAGAAGGGAAGAAGGCTCAGACTGGGAGGTGAAGAGGGATGGGGCTAAGACCAGGATGTAAAGTGAATTTTTAAAAATGCCTTTGAAAATATATATAACATATTGTGGTCTTCTGTTTTATATCAGTAAATAAGAACAAATGGAATTTTCAGTACTATAGTGATGTAGCAATACATATTCACTAATTTTACTTAACCTTTCATTAATGAACAATTAAGGCATTATCTTATAGATTGTTATAACCTTCTCCCATAATTAAAAAGTATGTAAAATATTTTAATAAATGATCCTAGCTGTAGCAGTAATTTGAACACTTAATGTTATACATAACTTATATTTAAATATCTTTCCTAAAAGTATATAAGTAAATGAATAAGTAAACCTATAAAAAGAAAACTGTAGAACTCAAACTGAACAACAAAATGAAACCATGATCAAAATTAAAACATGAAGATCCAATGTGTTTAAAAGTTATCCCTATATCAATAAAAAAATTTAGTGTATTACTAAAATACCAAACTATATTAATGCTGTAGTATGTGAATAAAGGTATGTAAGAAGATTAAGAAGACTATTGCGTATGAAGGAAAGCCAAAATTGCATTCTAAGATATCCGCTGAATTATGTAATTATCATACTCAAAACAGTGTGGTACAAGCACAGGGAAATGTCATGAGATCACTGAAACAGAATATACATTCCAGGAAGTCCCAAACTACTATGTCTCATGATTAGGACACATCTCAAATCAAGTTTTAACTATTCAATAAAAGGCACGAGAATTGTCATTATTTTAAAAAACTAAGGTAAGAGCCTAGCTTCAGTCTTAGTAATAAAGTGCATATGTTTTTCATGTAAAATTTAACCGCTCTGTTATTTTCAAAGAAATATGATATATAATCTTTAAAGTCAAACCACAAACATGTTGTTTCTAATTTAGAGGTGTGCAAGTGGGGCTTGGGAGAAGAGGAGGGGGCTGCAATCAGAATGTAAATTGAATAAATAAATACATTTTTAATTTTTAAAAATTTATTTTTATTTGAAAGAAAACTCTATTTAATACCGTTGCCTAAAAGGAGGTTTTGTTTTGGGGTGTTTTGGGGGCTTTCATTTTATTTTTTTGGTGTGTGTGTGTGTGTGTGTGTGTGTGTGTGTGTGTGTGTGTGTGTGCGGGCGCGTGTGCACATATGTGTGTTTTAATAGCTGAGTGAGATGACACATACACACACACCTGAACCCCAGCATTAGGGATGCTGAGGCAGGAGGATAAAATCTGAGGCCAGCCTGGAATATACAGTGGGACCTGGACTTCAAAATAACTTAAGCGTTGTTTTAATGTTTTTAACTAGACCCTCAGACCTCTTAGTGTATAATGGGTTGTTAAACTTACACAGCTTGAGCCTAAAAACTTCTCTAGATACACTGTGCCCCCCCCCCTTACGAGCAGAAAGATAGCACGCCATTAACTTAAACAGATAAATATCTATTCTTTATATTTGAGGGTTAGATAAATTAATATCTGTAAATCATTTTAAAGAGCATCTTATTAACATGGTAAGAAGAGAAAAGTGAGTTGTTAATATCCTTATGAGTAATTATTACTTGATCCAAATGAAGAAAAAGAGTACCACCGAGGCTAGAGAACATTATGAATGCCCTATTAAATAAATAATAAATAAATATGTACATGACGTCAACACTGAAATGAGGAAATACGATGGCTCTGAGATGTGGTGCCAGAGGAGATTTAATGGTGTCTTGATAAAAACGCCTCGCTTCTGTGTGGAAGCATGATGGGAGATGGGGGGTTGTTGGAGGGTCCCACTTACTAACAACAGGGTTACATACGTATGTAAAGGGTTATCCCTTCATGCTGTGGCATAGCGATAGTCAGGAAAGGAGAGGACAAGGAAGAGAAAGAGGCTTTCAATACCCAGTAGGTGGTGAGAAGGGGACTTGGTGGCCCAGGGCAGGTAATGGCACTCTAGGGAAACTCCAGGATGTAGCAGACCACAAGCCATACTCTTGACGTAGCTATAAAGGATGAAAGTCATTACCTATTGGGTGGGGCTAAGGACAGGAAACTAACATCAGAACACATTGCATTTCTTTTCAGGGATATTGTGTGTCCGTCAAAATCGGTTGTCATTCAAAATAGAGCTTCAGTCAATTTCACCAAATTAGCAAACCCTGTGCTCTTTTTAAACTAAAAATTCCTGTATGAAGTGGCAAATACAGAACCAAATTCTGGTACCCTGAATGGACAAACTCCAAAGCAAAGACATATTTCCAAAAGGTCTCTTGACACATTTAGTGCAAACTGCCTATGCTAATATTGGATCAGCATCTCTTTATTTAAAACATTGTCAAATTCTTCGGGACTTAAGCAGAGTGGCCTGGGTTTTTGGTTATACAGCATTCACTGCAAACTAGTCTGTGCCACAGAAAGAGGAAGTTTCCAGCCACAGTATTTAATTAGTACCTAATTAGGAACGTCAAGTCGACAAGCGACGCAGGTTCTGGCCCCCGTGTTTATACCTGGATATGAGTAAACACTTGTAGCGAGTCTTGGCTGTGTGACAGCTCTCAGCTGTCATTGGCACTATGGAGCACATAGAGGTGCTGAGGCTGTTTGGCAAGTGTACTCTCGTACGCTGCATTCAGTGCAGTTGAAGTCCAACCACGGTGCGTAAACCACCGAAGAGAAATTGCGGGAGGGAAAGTACAGCCAGTACGAAGGTGGGTGCGCTCCTAGCCTCCTTCGTTGTTCCACTCGCCTGCGAGGTGAAGAAGCCCTTTCCACGCACAGACGAGGGACCAACTGTCCCATGAGAATCTTTAAGAGTAATGGTCACCCAGGTAGGGTCAGTTTTACTGCCAAAAATCAAATACTCGTTTGATGCAAGAAAAATCCTTGATGAACTGTAATTAATAGATTGATTTGCCCCTGGGGAGCGATTTGCCTTCTGCCTAGACATCAAGGAAAGAATATCACAAAGATACGTGGAAATATAGCTCAGATTGTCCAGGTTCTATTAAATTTATTTTAACTGCTACATAAAAATATTTTTTTAAAAAAATGTATTTGTGGTGCTTCAGTACTGGGTAATGTACAATATTTAGATCAGGTTAAACTTACATTTATCACTTCTTTAGAGTGGAAATACTCAAACTCTTTTTTATAAATATGTAATTGCTATTTTTAAATACATAGTAATATGTTGTTTTGTATTGTTTTGTTTTTGAAAAGGGAAGCCAGGTGGCTGAGTGACTTGTGCTTTCTCATTCAGTGGCCAAGTGTGTGACCTTGGACTAGCCACTAGTCCTTTCTGGAGCCAGTTACTTCACCTATAAATGAAGGGCTTAGCCCAGCTGCTTCGCTGAGCTCTGAAATGCCGTGTGGTGCTGTGTGTTTATATTGCATATTCCTTCTGCGGAACTCAGAGTCTCTCAAGAGACGCTCATTAGTATGCTTAGTATTGCTGGGAGGCAGGCAGGTGGCAAGGTTTATTATCCCCATTTTTTAAAAAAGGAGACAATGAGACACTTTGCTGACACAGCACCCTTGACCAAGTAAGGACTAGAAGTTAGGTGCCCTCTTACTAATCAAGAACTCTGTTAAACCACTTCGCTACTAAACTAAGTGGAAAGTCTCTGATGAATAAAATATCCTGGGCTCTTCAGGAGGCGGGCATACAGTTTGATCATCTTGCAAAGATCTAATATGTTAAAACAATGATTTCCAAATTACAGCCTATATAATATTCCAGGTGGTTTTCTCTTTGTTCTCTTTGACTTACCTCTATGCATATTTTCTCCTTTCTGATATACATACTAAAATGTGATTCTAAAGTGCATTGGTAAAGACCATGTGGCAAAGTAAGACAATTATAAGTTGCTAATCATTACATTTACAGTGGAATGCTTTCAGAGACAATGCATATAATCAATATTAATACAGAGAAGTTATAACTAAAGCTCCAAACACACTTAGTAGTGAAATGAGATGGTCACTTCAAACATAATACACATGGTTTTTAGTATAATGTGTATTAAGGATCACAATATATGTGAGATTTTTTTTTTACCATACCTACTACCTAGCCAGGTGGTTTAACCTACCACAGTATGATGAATTCTGGCAGAAGATGCTAAAGGTGGGTCAGCAGATAAAGACACTTGTCACCATGCATGATGCTTTGAGTTCAATCTCAGGAACAAACGTGGTGAAAAACACTTCCAAAAGCTTTCTTTTGGCCTTCTTATGCATGTCGGAGCATGTGCACACATGCACACATGAGAGACATAAAAGAGAGGGGGAGAAAGGAGATAGAGAAGGAGAGAGAGAGAGAGAGAGAGAGAGAGAGAGAGAGAGAGAGAGACTTCTTAAGTCAGAGCCAAAGAATCTTATTATCGTCAGTGTTGGTAATAGCAATGACCAGAATATGGTTATTTTTCTCTATTTCTCAAGCCCCCTTTCTCACAAGGTGACCCAAAGGAGGACCAACTTCATGCTAGGGCAGTAGCTATGTATCTCTGTAGCAGAACCCTGATCTAGTATTTACAAAGCTCTGGATTCTTTGTGTCCAGCACCATGAAGAAGATCAGAGGGACGGGAAGCTCTGCATATGTGGACCGGTACATTAGAGAGATACTGAGCTCCAGGGTCCTGAATCATTTATTCTAATGCACAATAAACATTCTGCCCATTTCTCTAGAGGAATATACTATGTCTGATCCTAATGCAGTTTCCTACAGCCCCATCCCTAAAAAGATAGTTCAGAACTAAAGCTGTCAATGTCTTCCTAAAGAGAGACAAACATGTTAAGAGATCCATGGAGAAAATATCCCAACAGTATATTCTAATTTTATTTGACTATCTGATGGCTAATATTTTAAGTATTTATAAGGACTTGTATTAGAGCTTTGTTGTTGCTGCTGCTATTCCTGTTGTCGCTATAACAAAACACCTGAGGCACTGACGCACTGAGGCACAGCCAGGCTTGCTAGTGCACATGTCTAATCCCAACACTCAGGTGGCTGATGCAGGAAGATTTCTGTGAGCTCACGTCCAGCCCAGTTGACATAGAAAGTTCTAGGACAGACTGTGCCACACACTGAGATTGTGTCTCACAACAATTATAACCATGGAACACTTGAGACAGGCTAGCTTTATACCAACAGATTTGCTCAGCCCCTGGTTTCCGATACTGATCATCCAAGATCAGCACCCTCACGTTTCCACCTCTGGTACAGGAACCATGGCACCATGGCAAGAGTGTGTAAGACCAAATCACCCAACAGGAAGGCGGAAGGAGAGACTTGTGGCTTGGGCTCAGCTTTGAGCACAATTTTTGTCTCATCTCCTGGGAGGTCAAGGCTTCTACAGAGCTACCTTCATCACACAGCCCCCAACTTCTCAGTAGCCTCTGCCTCTTCAGCTTTCTCTTTCCTCCAAACTAAGCCTCTCTAGGAAGCAAGCTCCCAACACTTGAACCTCTGAGGTACATATCACTGCCAGCCAGAGTAGTGCTAAAAGTCAAGGGCACAATGCCAATTCAGAGTAGGGCAGCTGCACTTCCAAGATGTCTTCTTATTTTTCCTTGCCTCTGAGAGTACGATAAATTCCAAGCAGAGAGACAAGTGGTTTGGCTCACACTCCTCCCTGGCTGGCTTGAACTCCCTCTTTTTATTACAGTGGAAGCCTCAGCTATGCTGTGGAACCCTGGGTGCCCCAGAGTTAGGGATATGGCAGGCAGCAAAGTCCTGGAAGAGTTCTTTACCAGCTATAGGATCTCCCATCTTGGTATTAAAGTTTCCTGTCTCAGCTTTCTCATCTATAAAATAGGATCAAGAATAACTACATTATAAGTTTTGGAGAAGGTTAAAAATATTCATACATAGAAAGTGTGTAAAATAGTGCGCAGCACATAGACAAACCATTAAAGATTTTGCTAATGGACAATTTTCCTACTATGAAAAGTCCATTCATCAGCAAACATCTTAGTAGATGTCTTAGCAAATCGGCCCACTTAACAGTGCTATTTCTGAAAGACAAATGATGCAAAGCAACTCAGATAATGAATGGCATGCTTTTTCAGAAGGTAGAAAGGTCTCGCATTTGTTCCTATCAATAGGGAGAAAGAAAAAAGGAGATTTAATCTAGTTCGCTCACTGATAAAGAAAAACTGCCCCAGCACCATGTGAAGTCTTAGGTATTCCTCACTGCTTATTGTGATCCTCCCTTCCTGGCTTATGGCTTAATGTGAATTACTAACTCTGTTTCTAAAAGACTTTGAGACCATGATGGGTGAACATGATCTAGAAACAAGATTTTAAACATTTTTAAATACCTAAAAAACAAAAAATACCAAATACTTAATGCTTAAATACCAAAAAATAAAAATAAAATATCAAATACCAATACTTCAATACCAATAATAATAATAATAACAACAAATGCACCTTACATGCAGCTGTTACTGACATTCTCAGCTCAATTCATTCTGCTGAATCATCAAAGAAGATTATTTTGAATTCATTATGTAACTTTTTTTTTTTTTTTTAGAAAAATTCACCTTAGCTCTCTCCCCTAACGCCTACCAGCAGGAAGGTTTTCCACATTCTTAGTGGGCAAAGGTGGCATATTTATAGGTCGTTGACTTATGTCAACTTATCCTAATGTTTCGCAAAAGAAAATGAAAAGATTCACAGAATGAAAATCATCTGTTTTCTAAAAGATTTTCTTTATTTTTACTTTTTAAAAAAATGTTTTTTAAGTAAAATGGAACTATATCACTTTCACTCTCTGTTTCTTTCCTCCAAGCCCCAGTGACTCTCTCAAACCTCTCCCATAATCACTGAGTCTCAAGGTAATAGCTCCTTTTTCTCTGATTATTTTGTTATATATGTATTGTGTATGTGTGTGAATATGTACACACACACACACACACGCACATATATATATGTGTGTATATATATATATATTTGTGTGTGAGTAAGCCACAGTGCAAATTGGGAGGTTGATTGGCAAGGTGCAGTGGCCTCTAATCCCACCGCTTGGAAGTTCAAGGTCATCTGTGGTAACATAAAGAGTTCAGGGTCAGCCTGGCCTATGTAAGACCCTGTCTCAAACTATACACAAGACAGTAGGGCAGCTTTGATAAGAGACCGCTCCAGAAAGAGCAGCAGCACCCTGTCCTTCCTAAAGAAGCTCTCTTTTCCATGCCAGATGGACAAATGACTCTGAGTCCTAGTTCCTGTCCAGTCAACTACAATCTTTCTCCTGACTCCCCCATCTCCCGTGTGTCTCATCTGGTCGCTCATCTCTCTCAAGAACACACAATCACCCCAATGTTTTCACTCCCTCTGTTTGTAATTCCTTACAATTTAAATTTTAATGGTGTCTTCCCTTCAACTAAAGTAAATGCTAATATGTACAATATGTAACAACCCCATCCCACCACACACACACACTGAATTTTATCAAACAACATCTTTATGATAAAACAACATTTTATGAGCAACATCTTTATTGTAAATGCCTACTAACTTTGGGTCCACATGAGGTTCCTATATCCATCCATTTGCAAGAAAGAATGTGAACTGTCCTTGCAGTAGCTCAAATGCCCACCTCCAATTAATGATGCAATCATATTTTTATTTTTGCAATGAGAAATATCAGTGGTGCCATCTCTGCAGTTGGAAGAAAGCAGAAAGATCTCAGTTTGTCTTGCACTTTAATGTGGGTGAGCCACGATGTACTTGTTAAAATTCTTGGATTGCTAATAAAAGTCATAATCTACCAAATGGTGGTAATTTGGATGAAACAAGCATATCAATCATTGAGGAATGGGCTCATGGCTCTTTATCTGGGCAGAATCATTAAGTAGAATTTATGATATATAATGTATACTATTAAGCAGCTTCCATTAAACTTGCCTGCCAAACTCATTCTATATAGCAGGAGCCTTCTAACAGCAAGATGTATGCAAGAGCGCCACCTATAGTAAAACTTCCGCATTTACCTTAAAATGCTAAAACTCCAGAAAATTACTAGATTTTTGAACCTGCAAGATTAAGGAAAATAAAAATATCCAATAAATGAGATGTATGGTTTAGATCATGTCTACCTTATGTATGACACTTACATAAATAAAAACAAATTTTTGTAAGACAGCATTTTATTTGGTTAAGGAAAAATGCTCTCATTGTACAGATAATTCAATTCATGGATGTGACACTTGTTATTTAAATGATATCTCACAAAAAAACAGGACATTTCCTGCTATTCTCCCAGCACTTTCCAGTTTTCTTCTTGATTATTTTAGTTTTAACAATCTGATTCTCTGGGACCTGAAAATAAGAATTATTTAAAGCACAAATGAGCAAATATCGTCATGATGTTTTGTTTGGGTTGGGGTTGGGTGGTGGTATTGGTTTTTTTTGTTTTGTTTTGTTTTGTTTTGTTTTTTCAAGAAACAAATCATTCAATTCATTTCAGTATAAATTTAAGACACACAGAGAAGACATTCTGTGAAATGTCCTTTAGGACTTGGTTCCACAGGAATTTAGTCTTAAATACTTGTCACTTTGACCTAAAAGCTAATTATGAGGGAGTTGAGCCAAAAACTGAGATTAATAAAAAGAAATTTCATCGGTTTTACAGAGATGGTTGCCAGAAACACAGCATACAAATCATGAGCCTATGCAAAGATGAGAAGCCGAATCTAAATTATTATTCAGCTGGGTCCTTAAATCAATGGAGAGCAGAAAATGATTACAGTGGATCTTTAATTTTCAACTGGGAAAAGTCAACATGGTAGCAAGTTCAACGTTGTTTTATGGCAGGTCGTCAGACGAGCCCTTGGCTTTTTCATTTCCAAAAGAGATGGCTGGTGTGCTGGGAGTGTGCTATGAGTAAAGTCAGTCTTTTCTTCAGGTCAGAGAAACATGTTCTGGCCTGTGCCACTCACGGGGTTGCACAGGAAGACTCTGCCCTCAAGTACTCCACGTTCTGTCACCCTCGGATCGTTCTGCTTTTGTGGCCTGTTTGTTGCAGTGTGGCTGGGTGCAAGCAGATTCAGTGCCTTCAAGTAAATGCTAAAGCTACACTCCTCACTGATGCCCTCTGTTCGCACAGCACCAGGACAGCAGCAGCCCGCCTTCCCGCCAGGCACCGCGCGCGAGCGTGGATGCTTCATCTCTGTCCTGGGAGGCCCACTTCTCAGGATGAGAGGATAATTCACTCGCTATAGCCCATTCAATCTTCAGCCTCTCGGCTGACGCTGCCAACAGAAGTGCCAATTAATGCCAGTTACAATGGTGACTTTTCGGATATGGGCACCTTCCCATATAGGCCATCAAACAGCCATCATATATTAATGACTGGCAGTCATTACCAATATTGGCGAAGTTTGAACTAGTGACCTAGAGAGAACTGCTCTTTATCCCACTTCCAACTCCCTGAACCGTCCAGTTCCCCTCCCCCTTTCTTGGCCAATGTTCTTAATTATAGTTTTGTACCTGAATAATGAATGCGCTACATTTTGACAGTAACAATTGCTGGAAGTGTGACAGCGGAGGAGCCTCTCCTGCCTGCCATTTAGCAGTCCTGTCACAGCCTTCAGGCCACGAAGGTCCAGCTCAGGTCCGTCATGGGCGCTATTATTTCCTTCCTCATTTAATCAAGAGCATTTCTTTATTTGTCTTTATGACTCCTAAGAAATAAGGAGAGCATTTTTATGCAGATAACGTGTCACAAATTTCTGTGTAGAGGCTGCCACTAGACCCTATCAGCCGCTCATTATTTCCCGTCTCCCTACGAGATGGAAACTCCCCCATACAATTAAGTGTGCTGTGAATTGATCTGGAAGGATAAGTTTTGGTTTCAAAGGAGTAAAGTCAATGAAACACAGTAAATATTCTCCGTGAGGAGAAAGAGTCACGATCTTTTATAAAAAGGCGCACTCTACACTGCCTTTCCTGGCTACCCTTTCTCTCCTTTTCAGGGATGTAAACTTCAGGGACCAGTTGCTGTCTGCTGTCTGACAGGGGTACTAGCGCGTTTTTCTGAGATCTGCCACTCTCAGAAAAGATGGTAGCTTTGTATTGCAATCTATATTACTTCAAGATTTGGGAAGGGAGAGGAAAAGAATTTACCAAACACCCAACTTTGCCTTCCAATAGCCAAAGGGGAGAAAAAAATTAAAAGACCCAAGATTCCTTTTGAAGAATTTAATTCTAGGTGCTGGAGAGCTGGTTCTTACAAATGTCCCAAGATTTGTTTCAGCACACACAAGGTGGTTCACAACCTTCCAGAACTTCAGTTCCAGGAGATCTGAGACCTTCCGACCTCTCAGAGCACCAGGATATATGTGGTGCACATATGTACAAAGATGCGCTTGTGTGCATGCATGTGCATGCATGTGCGTGCGTGCGTGCATGCGTGCGTGCGTGCGTGCGTGCGTGCGTGCGTGTGTGTGTGTGTGTGTGTGTGTGTGTGTGTTACATATATAGGTATATGGTCAAATCTAAAATATAATTTTTAAATAATTTAAGTCTAGGACACTGATTTAGAGATGAAGTAAACTGCCCTGGTCTCCTAGAAGGGTAGTGGCAAGCTTAAAATTAAAACTTAAAACATGGTGGTGATGGTGGTTAAGACTCCTCAAGTTCTCAGTCTGAGAAAACTATCCCCTCGCATATTGTGCACGCGCATCTCCTGCAAGGGATAGCAGGGAAAGGGACTGTGACAAGCACTGTCTTACAGATAGGGACAGGCCAGGGGAACCGGGCTGAAGACATACTCAGGATAAGACGGGGAATCACAATTGAAATGGGGTACCAGCCACCTCCAATGACCATGACGATTCTGCATGTCGCAAATCTTGTGGTTCCTCAGCGGTTCTCTAAATTAGTTCACACTCCCTGGGGACAGTTCAAAGTGCTATACAAAAATCTTCTGGAGTCCATGAATCTCAGAGACGGGCAAGTCAGTCCACATTACCATAGAGGAAGTCAGGACAGGTCACATCAAATACTAAGTAAAGGGGAGCAGAAAATGCAGCTGTTCCAGTGTTGCTCAGTAATACCAGCGTCACACAGAAAACCAGCTGGCATGTCAAAAGAAATTCAGACTGTTAACACTGTAACCCCAGCACCTGAAAGGATGAAATGAGGCAGGAGGGCTGGAAGTTCAAGGCCCACCTGGTCTACATGCTGAGACTCTATCTCAAATGAGGGTGTAGGAGCAAGCCATGGCATGGTTTTTCCATGACTGTGAGTTGCTAGGTGGGTCATCTCAGAATACCCAGGCAGACCACAATGGCTTAACCAATACAGCCAGTGGCCACTCACTTTCCATGCACTGTGTCTTCTTCCATCCTCAGAGCGGGTATTAGTAGCTCTTTGGTGGATGCATAAACTGAGGCCCCACCAAGTTTAGTAAAGTTGTCCAAATGTACCAAGCTGAAGCTAGAATCTGAGGCCAGGACTGCTCAGTTCCAAAAGCTGTTTACACTAACTACCCTGCTTTACAACAAGCCCTTGCTCACACAGCTTTCTGTACCAGTTCCCTTGGAGAACTTACTTCTAAATAGACCTAACAGACTGAAGAATCTATATGTGGCTCAAGAAAATGGCAGGAGGCAGGGGAAACTACTTTTAGCTATGGGCCTTGGGAGAAAGCCTCACACGTAGTCTAAGGTGAGCCTATCATGATGGCTTAGGTTAAAAAGACAACGATTGCTTTATAGCATCAAGAGATCAAGAACTAAAGATCAATGTATACAGGAAATAGATAGCACAGATCTAGAAAAACAAACAAGTGCAATCTTTCTTTATCCTTGCGCTGTGTCTCAAACTAGCCTCTGCGTCAAAATAGCTTGCCTACAATGCAGAAGAAGACACTCCCTCAAAGACTCCTGTTTGCTTTGGTTTGCCTTGCTTTTTGGTTTTATTACAGTGTGTTTGTGTGTGGTATGCACGTGTGTACGTGAGTGTTTGTGTATGTGTAGAAACACGTGTGTATAGGTGCCCATGTGTAGCTCTGGAGGCCTGAGGATGCTGGCAGGAATTTCCCTGATTATTATTTACTTTACTCATTGAGGCAGGATCTCTCAACCAAACCCAGAGCTAGTCTCCATAGCCAACTTGCTCTGGGATCTCCCATCTTTGCCTTGGAGCCACCATATCACCCAGCATTTATGTGAGTCCTGGGCATCTGATTTCTGGTCCTCCGACATGTGCCAAAAGCACTTCAACTACAGAGCCATCTCCCCGAGTCCTACTTCCCTGCCTTTAAAACCTGGTGTTGGGCTTTTCTTCTATCATACTGGACTGGTTAGATGAGGCATTCCCTCCCCATTCCCACACCCCATCCTCCCACCCCCTCCACCCTCCCACCCTTGCGCACCCCACCCCCACATCCCCCAACCCCCAGCATGAGGGGCCCAGCACTGGAGAATTCCCCCAAGTTCTCTATAAACTCATAAGAAATGTTACAAATGAGGTTGGAGACAAACATTTTCTTACAAAGGAAACTCTAAGCCTGAGAACAACAGACTCCACTCTGGATCAAACACACACATGGGAGACTAGGAATCTCAAGGCAGCAGTAAGAAATCACTCAGGAACCCCAGGGAAACAACAGAATGTGGGTTGAATATAAAGTCATGAAAGAATATCAAAAAAAAAATAATAATAAAATGTCTGTGGCCTCAGGAAACCTGACTGGAAACAAATGCACACACTCCGAGGGCTGTTCTCCTCTGCACTACCGAACCCTGGGCATTATTTGTGGTACAGCTGAAATCCACCAGCTCGGATCCAGGACAGATTGACAAAGGATGCAACTTCAAGAAAGAGTTAAGCTCCCCCTCAAAACGATAAAAATATAAATGTTCTGTTCCAGGAGCCAGACAGGAAAATAAATACACAATACAGGGAACAAACATAAGGATGGTATTTCTAAAATAAATAAATAAATACGAAGACAGAAATAGTAAGAATTGACAATACTAAATAAGTACCGACAAAATTAAAATTAGAGTAAAAGTTAAGGCTTGCAGATCGAGCGGTGTGTAGATGTCCCTACTGTAGGGAAATTAGCAAGTCCCCAGTCTCTTAAGAGACTGGAGATCTTTCCACTCTTGTCGGAAAGCTTTTTCTTCCTTCACTGCCACTTCTTTCTTTCTGTCCTTGACCGCATTTCTCTTTGCTCTGACTACATTTGGAATGCTACTTATTTCAACTTTAAAACAGTTTGTACGCAAGATGTTGTTTTGTGTAAAGAAGGGAAAAGATTGACAAATCTAAACCAAACAGGGGAGAATTATAAATATTTTGCTTCACTATTGCAGCTTTCTCCATATGCCTGGAATAAAACATCTCCAATCGAGCTCGCTTCTCCACAAAGCTTTCCAACCAACCGAACACGCCTTTATTTGTATGCAACGTGTGTAAATGTAGTTATGTAGTTAGCTTTTTAAAAGAAACAATTGAAATATGCTGTTCATGGAAGGGGTTTGAATTTTCTTTTCTTTTCTTTTTTTTTTTTTTTTTTTTTCCTCCAAATGAAATCTGAAACCACACTAGCTATTGACAGACTGATGGCTGGGTTGCTTGCCAAAAGCTGGTTAGGAAGTCAGTTTGAAGGCCACTAATTTCATTCTGTTTTATTTCAACAGGACCTTGAAACAAAGAACACAGACTTTAAATAGATGGTGAGGAAGGATGGATTATGAACTATTTTACTATCCATGCTGTACACTTAAACACACAGAGAGAGAGAGAGACAGACAGACAGACAGACAGACAGACAGAGACAGAGAGAGACACAGAGAGAGAGAGAGAGAGAGAGAGAGAGAGAGAGAGAGAGAGAGAGAGAGAGAGAGAGACTTTATTGTACCAGAAATTATTTTATAAAAGAAAAATGGCGAGACAAGGGGGGAAACTGCATCAGTGACTAATTTTCATTGTTGCCACATCTCTTGCATTTGCCTTTCTATTTGCCCCAAAATTACAATTTGAAGTGAATCAGTGGCTGGTTTTTGGTTTAAGAGGATGTGGATGTGGGAGGTGAGGAAGTCTTTGGGATAGTTCTGTACTTCGTTTTTCTTACTTCGGTGGTCTTTTCTCCGACACTGTCTTTTGGGTTGCAGGCATCAACCCAATCACGCTGAGGCAGTCCGCCCCTACCTACAACAACCACTTGTAACATACTCTTTGATAAAACCGTCTGGATTGGTGAGGGGAAAGAGAAGCAGCTGATACGTTTTTTGAAATTGGGTTTATTAGAGTAAATGGATGACTGAACTCAGAGTTGATCAGAGGTATGTGCTAGGCTTAAAACCTAAATACCTGCGGAGAGACACCACCCAGCGGGACAGGTGCTGGACCGTGCACCTAGTCAGACTCTGGGCAGCACAGCGCTGAGAGTGGGGAAATGGAAGGACCCAGAGGGGTGAGGAGCTCCATGAGGAAACCGTCAAGGCCAGCGGATCGGGACCCACGGGTTCCCCCACAAACTGATCCACCAACTAAGGACAATGCATGCAGAAAACTTAGAACCCCTGTTCAGATGTAGCAGATGGATAGTACATTTTCCACATGGAGGTGGGGAGAGGGTAGTGTAAACTGCCTCTGACATGAGCTCTGGGGCCCGCGATTTGATGGCTTTCCCTTGGCGGGACCGCCTTGCTGGCACATGGAGGAAGGGGATGCAGGCTATCCTAGTGAGACCTGATAGGCTGTTGTCAGATGGTGGGAGAGGAGGGTCCCCCCCCCCCGTTGGAAGACTAAGAAAGGGGAATAGGCAAAAGAGGGAGAGAGGGTCGGTACAGAAGAATATGAGCAAGGGGTGACAATCAGTATGTAATAATGAATAAATTATAAATAAATAAGAACTAAAATGCAAAAAAAATAAATAAATCTAAATACAACTTGTCTTAAATCTGAAAAACTTGCGTTTTGGAACTAATAGTTTATTTCAAAATATGCATTATGTTACACAGAGTGGGGCTAAATATAGTAAACAACATAAAAGGAAACTGATTGCAATACTTAATTTGCCAAAAAAATATAATCAAAAGAAATCGTAAAATGTCTCTTAAATAGGTAAAAATTGGAAAAGTAAATCAAAAAATGAGGCATAAATATTAGCTGCAGCTCCCAGACTCCCATTGGTTTCAAGGTGCCATACGTTCCTTGAGTCCTTGAGTCACCACCAGCATGGGCAGTGCCAGGAGTCACCTATAGAATAAGATCAGATTGGCTAAGTGGAGATTTAAATCTACCCCAGGGTGGAAAACAGACTGCATATACTTCCTCTTTGCCCGCAGAAAGTCTTCATTAAAGGACTCTTTCGAAAAGCACCAATTAGTAGAAGTGTTGCCTGAGTCTACAGACTTCCAAAATGCATATACCCTCATCTCCAGTGCAATGTTATTTGGAGGCAAGGTTTGGCGGGAGTTAACTAGGTCAATAACATTAAGGTCTGTATGCTGGGATTTTTTTGCCCTAGTCTCCCTCCCCTTCCCCCTCCCCCCTCCCCCCTCCCCCTCCCCCTCCCTGTCCTCTCCCCCTCCCCCTCTCCCTCCCGCTCTCCTTCTCCCTCTCCCTCCCCCTCAATCCTTCCCTCCCTCCTCTCAACTCCACTCCCACGAGAAGACAACTGTACCATGGTTGTACTCTCATTTCCATTCCAGCTTCAAGAAACATGGGAAATAAAGGTAAGTTGCTTAAGCCACTGCAGCCCTAATATGTTTGGTACAGTAGCCCAAAGTAAGTTATCTGGTTAGACTTACTAGTGTCAGCTAAGTTTTCATTTAACTATAGTATCTTCCCCTACCAGCACTTTTCTTTTTACAATTATAGTTTATTCCTATTGTTATGCCCTCGCTCTTATCTTCCCATTTCCACCCTCCCTCCCTCTTCTGCCCTATCATCCTCCCCTAGACCTCTAGTGAGAGGGGGGGGGGCTCCTCTCCCACTGTCTGGCCACAGCCTATCAGGTCTCATCCAGAGAGCCTGCATCCCCTCCCTCTGTGTGCCCTCATGGTTTCCCCACCAAGGGGAGGTGATCAAAGCAGGGGCACCAGAGTTCATGTCAGAGGCAGTCCCCGCTCTCCCTACAAACATGGAGAATGAGCTATCCATTAGCTATATCTGAGCAGGGGGGTCTGGGTTCTCTGCGTGCACTGTCCTTGGTTGGTGCAACAGTTTGTTCAGGTCCCCCTGGGTCCAGATCCACTGGCTTTAATGGTCTCCTTGTGGGGCTCCTGAACCCTCAGGGTCCTTCCGTAGCCCCGTTCTTCCACATCATTCCCAGTGTTCCACCCAGAGTCAAGCAGTGCATCCCAGCATCTGTCCCAATCCTCTACTGGGTGGAGTCTCTCAGAAAACATCTATGTTGGGCTAACATCCACTTACAAGTGAGTATAAACCATGCGTGTCTTTCTGGGTCTGGGTTACCTCACTCAGGATGATCGTTTCTACTTCCATCCATCTGCCTACCAACACATTTCATTTTTAATATATTTTATTGATTTATTCATATTACATCTCAACTGTTATCCCATCCCTTGTATCCTCCCATTCCTCTCTCCCTCCCATTTTCCCCTTACTCTCCTCCCCTATGACTGTGACTGAGGGGGACTTCTTCCCCCTGTATATGCTCATAGGGTATCAAGTCTCTTCTTGGTAGCCTGCTGTCCTTCCTCTGAATGCCACCAGGCCTCCCCATCCAGGGGACATCTATCAACACATTTCAGACAAGTAGTTGGAACCTCTCTCTTCACAGTATCTGGTTCTAGGAGCATCTAGTGTTTGAGTGGTCTGTAGGCTAAAACTTTATAATCTTCCTTTCTCCTTACTAGGCTCGAAGTCGCAACCTTACAAGGTAGGTGAACAAGGTAGAACAACAGTGGTCCCCACCCTCTTCTCTAAACTCAGTACCTAAGGGAATGCTTGAAACTGTGGGTGTTATTAAATCTATGTATACTCTGTTTATCTGCTAAATAACCAGCCAGCAGATAAACATGCAGTATGGATACATTGGAGAAAAAGACGACTCCTGGCTTGGATGGGAATGGGACCGTGGGAGATTTCACCGTGCCGTTCAGAATGATGGGCAATTTAGAACTCGTGAATTATTTATTTCTCAGATTTTCTATTTGATAATTTTGAACACCAGGTAGCTGCAAGGAGGGAAAACAAAACCAGGGATCAGTAAAGACTGTTGTGCTGTCTCCTCTGATGCAACTCTCCCATCCCACTGTGCAATTGCTATACTTGAAGCGTTCCTAGCATAACCTTTCCCGTGTTCAAAGGTTGGATACATCTCTATGGTTCTTGCTTTTTTTTTTTCTAATCCCAGTGAAGTCTTACACTTTTCTGACTCCCCCTCTGTTCTCTCGTTTTACAAAGCTAGATTCCATCCTAGCTTAGCTCAACAAGATCTGCTTATGCAAATCCCACCGTCTACTCTTCTGACTCTCCCCAGAAGGCCACTAAACTCTGTTTCTATTCAGAAGGACACAAGAGTAAGTATCCCATGAGCAGCTTTTCTGGTCTGAAATGCTAGAGGGCAGACAGGCACACAAGATATACTTCATAGATCTGAGATAAGGCCTCTTCTTATTCCCTTCCAGAGCGCATGTTTTTACATAGGAACTTTAGTCAATTATGACCCAAAATATTCTTGCTTACCAAAAATATACATGTGGTGGGGGACAGAATTTCTCAAAAATTTTAAAAGAACGCAATGTCAGACAATCCCTACCCTCTCGGGAAATGTCCACAGGAGCAGTCACCACGCCAGGGACTAAATCTATAATCAGTGCTGCTAATCTCTTAAACTCTTTGTTCATTGAACATTAACATCACAAAAGAATATTACATTGAAACTGCAGCTTCATGATTTTAACATATGAGACATTAGCTTACATATCTCGCTTTTCAGAAATTCTGATTAAATGTTTTAATTTAAAAGGAAAATAATATTTAATGTAATATCTAGCCTAAAGTGTCCCTGAAGCTTCAATTGCAAACAATCATAATAAAGAATGTTCTTGTTTAATCTACAAAATAAGTACATTTGATTTTAATTACTTGGATAATGACCAAGCAAGTGCATCAGGCACATCCCTTCCAAGAGATAATGAAAGGCACAGAGGGGCAAACAATATTCCTGCGAACAGACCATCACATTCTGACTCTGAGGATGACTCCACTAATGAAAATCTGTCTCTGCAAATGGCTCATCTTCTGAAGACTGTTCTGAAGATGTTGGAAATCAGAATGATGCATGTGAAAATGAAATTAATCAATATGAAGATGGGGAACAGCAGTCTATCACAGAAGGGCTGTTTGATAATAATGAGATTGAGGAAACAGTCAGTGGTAGAGAAACAAATGAAAGCTCAGGAAACATCGATGATAATAATGAGTGAGTAACTAAGTCTTGAATTTCAAGAGGAAGATTTAGTCAACAAAGACAAATTATCATGCATATAAATGACAAAGTCACAAAGCTACAGTTTCTTTTAAGTACCCACCCACCAAGTTTCTGATGATACAAAACACTAACTTCTTAAACAGAAAGAAAGGCATAGCGGCCACAGATTTCACAACAACAGCGAAACTGTTAAGAGTGTCCAGTTTTGCCGAAGCAGCAGAACACTGGAAGGTGACAGTAGGAGATAGAACTAGAAAGTTCACTGTGTTTCCAAAAGACATGTGCAAATGTCAGTGTAAATTCTCCTCTTTAACTACACTTGCTTCCTTTTGACCACATTTTTCCCAAGCCCACAGTCCTACCTAGATCCACTAGTCTGCCTTAAGAATATGAGGATTCTCTGTGTCCTAGGTAGCTGTAAGTCAAATCTTTAGAGTGTTGTGTTGTTTTGATTTGGTTTTGTATCGATTCTGTGGTGCTTATCAACTTCAGTTCTCTTGTGAGTACTACTAATGGAAGCATAGCATCCATGGCGAATCTCAGCTGCCATTCCATCATAAATGCTATTATTTATAGACCATTGGTGAATTCTGACAGCCACATAAAAATATCCAGAGACGTTGTGTCTCTTTGGGCTACTGAAGGCAGATGCCTTTGGCTGTTTTGAATGGTGCCTAGAAGATTCCTTGCTGCTATGCAAATACTCTGCTCTCTATGTTAAAAATACTCCCCTTTCTCACTACAGAACTTCTTACTCTAAGGGCAAGGCAAGGCTGTTGAGCAGAGTTAAGTTATCACTTAAGTCAGAAATGCCCTCTAAAGATTAGGAACCCTGGCCAATAGCTCCTGTTTCCTCAGCATCTCTGCTAATGAACAGACTTGAGGGTTTTTGGGGGTTTTTTGTTTTGTTTTTGTTGTTGTTGTTGTTGTTGTTATTGTTGTTGTTGTTTTTTGCTTTGTTTTGCTTTTGGTTTTCTGCAGATTCAACACATCACATTTGAATGCTGTTTCTCCTTTTCCTAAAATTTGCCAATAATGTTTCCTCAGGCTAGACCACACTCACTTCAAATTCTACCCTGTAGTAAGCCCCAAGCTTTTAAAAAAGTTGAAGAGAAATGCATTGACTATCTACAAAAGAATAGTGACAACCATTATCACATGCAAATATTACTTTAATTCGATTATTTTAATTCAATTGTTAAGAATACATCAAAGGGGTCTTTTAAAATGAGAACTGAAACATTATAATTAGATTTTGCATTTAAATCATGTGTTAGGTTTCCTAGTCTCTTTTTTTTTCCCTATGAAACTGTAAGAGCAGGTAGCAGTAGTGGTGTGTCAGAAATAAAGGGTATCAATGGCTCGGTCGGTAAGCGTGCTTGCTGGTTAAGCCTGTGGACCTGGGGTCCAGCCTGGAATCCATGAGAAGAAAATGACTGTGGTAGCACAGGTCCATATCTCAGCACTCCTATTGCAAGGCAGGAGGCCAAGCTTCCGGAGCAGCTCAGCAGCAGCTAAGAGTACACACTATCCTTGCAGAGGAGCGGAGTTTGGTTCCCAAGATGCATGGTGGGCACCTCACAAACATCTGGGCCTTTAGACCCAAGTGGATCCAATGTTTCTGGCGTCTGACAACATCTGCACTCACTCCATAGTCCCACACAGGCACACAGACACAAAGTTTTTAAAAGTTTTAGAAAATGGAGCAGGGGGGAAGAATCAGGAGAATTGGCCTTCGATTCATGGACCAACTAGCCAAAAGTACATAGCACAGCATCAACAAGAGAGACCTTGACTCAAACACAAAGTAGAAAAGAGAGAACTCACTCAAAAACTGTTGTCATCGACCTCCACATATGCATCATAGCACATGTGCACCTGCACATATATACATACACACGTACATACATGCATGCATGCATACATACATACATGCACATTCACGAGAATTCCAAAAACTTCACAAAGGAAATTTGATCAAAGAAAAAAGTAAATAAAATAGTACATAATAATATAATATTTGGAGACTATTTTTAAAAATAATCTATGTGGTAAGTGTTAAAATATGTAAAGATAAATCAGAGTCAGATATTTTTAAAATCTTCCATGCTGTTCTAAAGAGTTTCAAATTGATACTACATCTATTTGTTGTTGCAACACTTGAGAAAGGATACTCTCCTTTTTCATTTTGTTTGACTTGATATTGTTTGGTGTTTGCCTCAATTGCTCAATATTCTATAATATAACAGTTAAAAGAAAAATAAAATTGAAAGGACTTATCAAATGTCTACCATTTGCCAAGCGTTAAGTGAGCAAATATGAACAAAATGAAATCTCTACCTTCTAGAAATAAACAGTGTAAAGAAAATGTGGCAGGTAGGTCTCCGGGAAACAAAATGAAAATGAAAGTGACGTCACCATGAGTCCACAGGGAAGAACTACCTACGGGCATTGTGTTGGGCAGCCTCTGTTTCCTCGGATGTGATACCTCCATAGCGCTAAACCTCCTTCTAACCACACCTCTCACGTCTCTCATTGCAAGCCATTTGATTCAGAAAGAAAAGGACCAAGACTGTTGTCCCTCAAGCAATCCCAGCCTTTTTTAGTAATTTATACTAGTGTCTTTGCCTGGAATTTCTCTCAACTTCCACTATCTAACGCCCAAACTCACTAGACCATTTCCTTCATGACGTATGCCCCCTGCTTCTTCACAGACACACACACACACACACACACACACACACACACACACACACACACACACGCCACTTAAAACCATACAAAGTAATCATTTTCAAGATCACAACGATCTACGTTGTATTGCCAGTCTCACTATATGCCGAGCAGTGTGGAGTGCTTTTTGTCTACTTTTGAATTCCTTGAGCACTTTGGGGGAATTTAAAATCTAGATGTTATTATGGCTCAACATGTTTTCACCTGTGTCACTTTCAAAGGCAGAAATAAAATGTCATTGCCTGAGCTTGAGGTCTGATCTGCGGCAGGCTTTCAACAATTCTTTTCAATTATTGAATGCATGCCTTGTCATTTCTTTTTGTCTTCATCATACATTATATGTAAAATTGTTCTGCAGGAGGAAAAAAATCTGTTTCGAAATTCCTATAATCTTTTGTCTTTACTATTATCCTAAATTGTCTGGCATGCAAACTTCTTCTTTACCAGGCTGCAAGATCAATTTAAAACCTCATTTTGTTCCCCCAGCCTCCAAACAGGCACAGGAAGCCAGGAAAAAAAGATGCCTTCCTTGTGAAGACATTTTGGGATTTTTTTTTAAACCTGTTCTACATACCTATTGAAAATGAGTATTTAAGTGTCATAATGCAAGACACTCATGAGAACCACTAACCAATCCGCAGACATGAGTGAAATTGTGAGGGAGCCCAGAGAAACAGTCAAACAGCTTTAGGCTTCACGGGACACTAATTAATCATTTTGGCTAGAAAGCCCCTCTCCCCATGGAGCATAATGGCTTCCAAGGAAGGTTTGGATGAAACAAGTCACCAGATGGATTCAGTACCTACATTAAGACTCTGCCACCCACACCCTTATGGATTCATTTATCTCTCCATAAAATATTTGATAGTGTGTTGAGATAGTAGAGACTGTACTAACAATGGACTAAAGAATACAGCGTGTGACAATTCACCTCCAATTTTTCATAACTCACTGTGAATTAAAATGGAGGCTCATAATTAAAATTATGTCACCAAGTAAGTATCGAGCAATGTGGAGCAAATCAAACTTAATGTTTTTAATGTTATTCTTTTTGACTAATGCAGACAGGCACCAGGACAGGCATGCCTCATTAATCCTGCAAAAAGCCCAGGGCCCAGTTTGCGTTGCTTTGCTCACGCTTTTGAGAAAGAAAATATCTGCTGAACCCCCAAGCCACACAGAAACCAGTGTTTAAGCTTCACATGTTCTGTAGTCATTTTTTTTTAATTAAATGGTAAATTCCAGAATAAGCTTGGGCATCTTTGGAGCACCCACAAACAGGCAAGCATTATCCCATTGCAAGGATGAGGAAAACAGACACCAGACAAGTGAGACGGCAAGAGCAGTATATAAATCTATCTCATCTATATCCAAAAGCCCAGGCTCCCTCCAGGGTCCTACTCCACCTTACAAAAACACACATTAACAGCATGCTCCTATATAAGAAATATTCTCAGCATAGAAAGGAGGATTTTTAAATAAAAAGATTTTCAATATTTGATAATAAAAAGGATTTTTTAAAACAATCATTTGGTAAGAACAGACAATGACTTTAAAACACATTCAGGCATGAAATATTAGTTTTGTTTTCAACTTTAAAATTAATAATGATCATATTTACTTGCAAAGCTTTATAGCAAAGGTTAAAATAAATGTTGATAAATTAAGACTATTAACACAGACTAGTAATAGCAATTTACTGGCATTGCCACCTTACACTTTAATGAAATGAAAATTTGAATTGATTGTATAAGGAAAGGATCTCTTGTTTATTCTAATCTTAATATTATGGTTGATAATTTCTCCAGCAGTCCTGATGAAAACATACCTGGTCTAACGACGCCACAGGAAACTAATGATTGTAATGAATCTACTGTCGTTGAAGTGCAAAGGCACAGGCTCATAAATCTTTTTAAAATTACTAAAAGCAAACAAGTGATCAGGATTAACAAATTATTAGTTTATCATTGTTTATATGTGCTCTGCTTTATTTTTATTATGTTTCCTAGAAGAAATGATCAAGATACCTTTTAAATATTTACATCCAAATTAATCCTCACTCTCTCTACTCCGCAGTAGCCCTGGAAGCCTGAATTGCAATGCCCTTTGTTTAACTGTCATCTCCAAATGTCTATTTAAGCTTTTGTTTCCTACTCACCAAACATATAATAGCCAACTGATAAAAGATATTAGTATTGTCCTTTTAATAACATGCTTTGCCAACTTTTAGTGTTTTACAACTTTGTAACTGGTTAATCAAGTGGGAAATGTGCATTCAAATGGAAAATTTTTTAAATGTGTGTTGCAAAATATGTCTAAAAATCAAAATTACATGGATTTCTTATTTTACTACTTAGTTTTTACTCTCTAAGTAAAGTGACACATTCAATAAATTACTCAAGAAGCCCTACCATCCTGTCACCTGTGAAGAAAGTGAAACTAAGCAAAATAAAGGGAACACACTTTACTCCAAGATAATTGCAGTCATTTAGATAACTGCCTCTATTGTAAACCTTCCTTTTTCATTAATTTATAGTAGAAACACAGCCAAGTTTCATGAGCGGAAACTAAATCCAAGCATGATGGTTTGGGACAACTAAGAGAAAAAGGTCATCAGACTACTTCCCAATGGCAATCTGAACATTTTTATGATTTGGTTATATTTTATATAATTACTGTGTTTTATGGAACTGAATGTGTCTGAGACCTTAACAGCCATCAGGTTTCCTTTCATTACAGGATAAAAAGTATGGAGATGCACACTCTTCTCTTGTCAGCTCCACTTTGATTACGGTAACTGAATCTGTGTTAAATAGTGTTAAATAGTGTTACACAGTCTCTGATGGCAGGGACATATATGCCTCCCAGCATAATATCGCCTTCTAAAATATGACTTCTACTGCTGAATGCTCTTAGACTTGAAACTCAACCACATCAGTCTTAGATGTGCGGTCAATCGTACCCGTGGTTACATGCGTAGCGTCGCCTGAGTCACTAAACATCCTTGTGCCTCAGTTTCTGTTTCATCCCGTAGGGACAGTAAGAGGAGCTTCACAGGTGACTATGCAGGCAAGGGACATAGGTAAGAACTTAGGTGACACGTTGAGTTACATTCTTGTTCCTAAAGGTACATACATACATGCCTACACCGAGGATTCCAAACTACGATAAGAACCTGTGTGTCCATTTACCTAATCTTGGTGACCCATGTAACTGAGTCCATTAAAATTCTGCTTAATTGGATACCTCACAAGAGTCTAAATTAGTGTCTTTTACAGAATGACACAGAGATGTAGTGTTAGTTAAGAATTTGAGCCAAAACCCTCAATATTCTCATTCTAACCCACAGTTGGAGCCTGACCTGATTGTCCTTTTTGTTTTCAAATTTGCTATTTGGCTGTTTTTCCAAGATCAACACAATCTTCACTTCCTGGATATAAGAGTCTTTACACCGTGTCTCACTGATTCTCAATCTCAGAGCTATCGATGCCTGAGATGCTATTTAGATATTACAAGCGAGCTGAAATTCCATATGCCCAGCTCATCATATTGTTATTAAGCTGAGTAAATATTATGTCTTTCTATATATTTGCTATTTTTTTTCAGATGTCTATGAAATGTGCTAAACTCATTGTAATCTCTCTGTGTACAAAGAGTTGGTCATCAAATTCTATGAATTGAAACATAATATCTCCTAATTCCTTTTCAGCTTTCCATTTTCACTGAGACCATTCTGGACCATGGCCTCATATCCATGGCTTAAACTATTCCAACCCAACTTCTAACTGGAGTTTCAGAACCACCTGTGGCTCAGTTCTAGATGACTCCATTATTGTCACTTGGCGTGAGTTCTAGATTTCACTGTCACTCCTCTCAAAAGTGGGCTGTGGTAAAGAACATTAAAAAGAAATCCCTGGGAAAATGTAAGTTGATTGGAGAAGTACTTTATGAAATATTCATGTTTTAGTGTGGTGGTGGAGTACGCCTCACTCTCAGCACTCAGGAGGCGGAGGGAAGTGGATTCCTGAGTTCACAGCCAGAGTTTCAGGATAGCCAGGGCTATACAGAAATCCCTATTTCAAAAAACCAGAGGGGAGTAAATAAATATTCATGTTTTATGAAATGCGAACTACATTTAGAAAAAATTTGACTTTAGCCAGATCTGATTTATTTATTCAACAAAAATACACCAATGTTTATTAACTTTGTATAAAATGCTAAACGCTATTGACAAAAAATATCAATGACACATAGTCCTGATCATAAAGGACAGAAAGATATGAGTGCAATAGAAGCCCTTCATAGTGTTTGCCCATCTCAGGTTTTCTCTCCTGAGAGCCACACCCATTCATGAGGTGACCTGAAATGACAGATGGAATCTGGTGATTCAACTCCCCTAGACTAAATACATGAACAGGGACACACACCTGAAACAAGATTGACCAACCAGACATACTTTTTTTTTAAGAATGTAAAACTAGCATTCAAAAACAGCTTCTGTGGTGCCTAGGAACACATCCTGTCTGAGTTGTCCCAATAGAAATAAGAAAACCAAAAATCTTACTTGCTGAATAAGCACAATGAATCTGCACACACATGTGTATATGTACACACACACACACACACACACACACACCATACACACAAATTTCTGATCTCTTGTCATTACTTAATTCAAGTCCATCTATGTACATGGGTATGTTTCTAATCCTCCTTTCCCTTCCTTCAGTAGACTTACGACAGATAATTTTCTTAACAATGTCTACCATGGTTTCTGACACTTCCAACCAGGATGATGCTTAAAACTACAATATATTCATATAATTAATGTCAGTAGAATGCCAAGACTGCTGCACTAAAGGCTTGTAGGAACAAGCTTTGGGAGGTAGAGGTGGCTGTGTAGACTGCAGTCAACAGTGCACCACACTTGAGAAGCCATTGGTCTCTGTACCCTGCAGATGGAATAACTTGGTGCCCGACGACCTAGTCTCTGTGTCTTAGTCACTTTTCTGTTGCTGTGATAAACACCACGATCAAGGCAACTTATGTAAGAAGGAGTTTAACTGGACTTGTGTTCCAGAGGGTTGAGGTGTATGATGCTGGAGTGTCAAAGGCTGGCAGGAGACACTGGGGCTGATCCTATGAGCTCACATCTCCATCCAAGGAAAGGAGACAGAGAGGATTCTGGGAGTCACATACCTATTTTGAAACTTTAAACCCTGACCCTGGTACACACCTCTACTAACAAATTCACACCTCTTAATCCTACCCAAACAGTTGCACCAACTGGGGACCAAGTATTCAAACACATGAGTCTGATGGGGACCATTCTTATTCAAATCATCACACCTGAGCTCCCACATCCATGTAGGAACCAACTCTATGCAAAAGAGATTAATTGCAAGGTCCTGATGTAATGTGCCATATCACAATAGTTTTAACACCAAATGGACTCCTAAGTTTTGTGGGTTTTTTTTTTTTTTTTTTTTTTTTTTAGTTTTTTGTTTTGTTTTACCTGTTTTGTTTTTGTTTGGTTGTTTGGTTGGTTTGTTTATTTTGTTTTTGTTTTTGTTTGGACTCCTAAGTTTTCTAAGCTAAGCCATTTAGGTCACCAGTTCAGTGTTTCATCTGCTCGTCCAAAATCATATAGTCTTTAACATCTTTTGAGCAAAAATATTCTGATTCTAAATACCATGATTTTCCTACCATTCTGGAGGTGGTAGGAAGCTCCTATGGGGAGGTCAAGTGGCTCTAGGGATAATGATTGCCTGCATGCTCAAATCTAAACTCTAGCATAACATTCACATCTCTCCACAGGCTTGTTTCAGACATACCTACCACATCACACTGTGAGACCATCAAAGCCCACCACTCACAGGCATGTTTCCCATAGTGCAGTTCTCTGATGAGACAGTCTTCAGCCTTCTCACCTCCACTAAGCAATCTCCATCTTCCCATGGGAAGGTTTCATTCTTGCTCTGCTCTTCTTTGCACATATGTCATCCTTCTGAAGTAGGTAGCATTAGTTCTTACCCAGCATCTCCATAAAAATCCCATCCACCCAGAAAACAAGTAAGAAAGAGGCAGGTTTGTTAAGAAGAAAGTATAGGCAATCAAGTGTAACTGAAGAGAGAGCCAGCAGCAACATAAGCCGGTACCCAGATCCATTGTGGAAGGAATTGTGTCTCCGTCAGTCTAGCCGTGCTTGGTTGTCTATTAATGTGAAAATGTTTAAGTAACCTAAGTATAAATTAATATGACATGTATTTCCCCCATGCCGCAAGACAGAGCAAGCCACAAAAGAAGGAAAGAAAGGAGAGGACATGTCAGAGAAGGGGACATCCAGACAGACACTTGGCAGGACTTGAGATTCTTACATTTAATAGACTAGAAATGCAGCCACAGACACCACTATCATTGATATCACCAGGATTCCATTTCATTCTCTCAACGAATTTGCTGCAGCTAAAGGTGGAAATGTTATTTCAATTGATTTTTAATCTGTGACAAAGTACATTTCCTTTTGCCATCTACCGATGGCACTGAGGAGGTGCTGCCTTATCGTATTATTAGATGAGGAAGTCCGATGTAGCCATTTTGTAAAGTGATTTGATACTGCAGTACAAGTCAATTCAGGTTTTGGTCAGTTAGTGCAAGACGCTAAATACCCGTCACTGAGTTCCACAGTCATAGTCACAGCCACAGTGTGAAAAGGGCTCAAGGCTTCTAAGTTCAAAGACAAAAGCCAGACCAGCACTAAGGTTAGGCGTTACTAACTGAAAGTCCAACATCACATTGTTGAATCTGCACTTGGCTTCTCTATCTGCAAGATTAACATAAGGCCGCCCACTCCTTAGAAAGCAGAAAACAAATACCTACTTCAGTGGTTTAAAAATGAGAAATTGTCTTATTTTATAATAAGAAAAATCAATATGATAAAATGTCATGCTGAGAACTACCTAATAAACAAATATGTGCGGTTATATTTGGTTTCCTGAAAAGTGGCGTCTCAAAATAACTACAGAAGAACGCATACTTCAGAGACACGTGAGAGGTTTGTTCTCGTTTTACCGCTTATTTTGGAATCATGCTACAGTTTCTGGTTTTAACAGTTGCAATTAGCAACCTTTTCCTGATGACTGTAAAAATCTGGTCTCGTTGCAGCAACAAAAACAATAACAACATCAGGAAGCCAGACATGTGTTTTCCTTGCCTGGTGTCATTTAATTCACACACTTAGTTCTGCAGATAAGAGGCTTCAGGCAGGACCCCTGGGCCCAGATCTGCCCATCGTAATGTTCTTCTTGTAGGTTTCCAGGACCCTCTGGATCCTTCTATTTCCCCATTCTACCACACTTCTCTCACTTAGAGTCCCAGTAGGATGTCCTCCCCTCTGTCGCACTTTCCTGGTAAGTGAAGATTTTCATGGGACATATCCCTTGGGCTAGTGTCCAGATATAAGTGAGGATATACCATTTGACTCTTTCTGCTTCAGCTCAAACTATGGCACCAGCCAAGGACAATATATGCAGTAAACTTCGAACCCCTACCCAGATCTAGCCAATGGACAGGACATTCTCCACAGTTGAGTGGAGAGTGGGGTCTGACTTTCACACAAACTCTGGTGCCCCATATTTGACCACATCCCCTGGATGGAGAGGCCTGGCAGCACTCAGAGGAAGGATAGTAGGCTACCAAGAAGAGACTTGATACCCTGTGAGCATATACAAGGGGAGGAGGTCCTCTCAGTCATAGTCATAAGGGAAGGGAGTAAGGGGAAAATGGGAGGGAGGGAGGAATGGCAGGATACAAGAGATGGGATAACAATTGAGATGTAATATGAATAAATTAATAAAATATATTTTTTAAAAAGAGGCTTCATGCAGCAACTGATGGGAGCAGATGCAGAGACTTGCAGGCAAATGGTAGGCAGAACTCAGCGAACCCCACAGAAGAGGAGCAAGGATTGTAGGCACAGAGGAGTCAAGAACACAGTCCACAGAATCAAATAAGCAGGGCTCACATGGACTCACAGAGACTGAAGCAAAATCACGCAGCCTGCTTGGGTCTGTGCTAGGTCCTCTGCAATATATGTTACAGTTATGGAGCTCGGTCTTCTTGTGGGACTCCTAACAGTGAGAGTGGAGGCATTTCTGACTCTTTTGCCAGCTCTTGGGTTCTCTTTATATTGAGTTGCCTGATCCAGGCTTATATGAAGGCGTATGCCTAGTCTTATTGTAATTTGTTATGCCATGTCCAGCTGATATTCCTGGGAGGCCTGCTCTTTTCTAAAAGGAAATGAAGAAGTGGATCTGAAAGGAAAGGGGAGGGGGAGGGGAGAGGGAGGGGAAGGGAACCGCCTTTGAGATATATTGTATGAAAGAATAAACAGGAGGAGGAGGAGGAGAATCAGGATGTTTAGTTAGTTTTAGAAGTCTTCTAGTAAAGATGTAGAGGCATTTTCTCTCATTTGTGAAAGAAGCTGTATGTATATTTTTATCACTATCTAATCAATAAAATGAAGTTCTCTTAAGAGAGAGAGAGAGAGAGAGAGAGAGAGAGAGAGGAAAAATGGGGAGCTGAACAATTTAACTATGTAATCTGATCACTGTCACGCAGGCCACAGGACCACAGACAGGACTCAGGAGCACATCTGATGGCATGCTCCACTTTGACCTAGTGTTTCTGACACTAGTGGGCTTTGCTCTAGAGTTGTTAGTGAACACATACCTCAACTCAACTTCGCAGAGCAAAAAGTATAGAGGGGAGCACACAGCACCGGGTCAGCCGTCATTACACACCATGTTCCAGTGTGTGCAGGTCCTCAGCTGAGCAGACTCACAGGAAGAACACATCCCTAGCAACCAGGGACCTGTTCGGCTATTATTTGTAGGAAATCTCTTCCAGACCTTTGCATTATAAATGGGAACCAAGTGCTGGCTATGGGCAAACATGACACAAAAAAACCAAGATTACAGAAACAATTATCCAACAGAATTCCATGTGAAACACAATTTGAAGGGGGAAATAGGCAATTACAAATCTTTCCATACATGATTATACCTTTATCTTTAATTCTGTTGCTTGTTGTAATTGAGTAGCTATATTGTAACAATATTTAAATTATGGCGCATTCTGTAAATAATTCCTTTTTTTATTAAGTCTCTCTAATCTTTTTGTTTCTGCCAGCACACTCGGTGTCAGTTAACAACTATACTCCTTAAATAATTCTAAAATATTGAACTGTATGCTAAATAAGTAAAATATTTTAAGATAAGGCTCTGAGGAAATAGTACTTCATATTGTAACTCAATATGGCCCTAAGGTAATTATTCAGATATCAATATGCAAAATAGCTATAAGTACTAGTACTCTATATTTCTTTTTATTTTGCTTCTTTGTAGCAAGCAATAAATTTAAAGGTGGAGAAGGAAAAAAGTGAAAGTAAAATTTTGCAGTTGATTTTCTTAACAAGATTGTTTGCCTGGGGAAGAGAGAAATTTCACTTGGTCCTTTCCTAATTATTCATGTAAATTAAATTCCACAAGTGAAGAAAATTCATAAAAGTCATACTTACTCATCTGAGAGGGAAATATGGCATATGAATGGGGCCCATAACCTCAGAAGGTGAAATGTAGAAAATATCACAAGCAACTCCCACATTAAGTTAAGTGAACCAAAAAAAAGGGAGATTCTTGGTGTGAAAGAGACTTCAAGGACACCCTCCCTAATCGCCTCTTAATGGTCTCCAGGCTGTGACATGGGAAACAAATCAAGAATTCAGGGAACATGGAATTATTAATCTCTTATATTTGATACCAAGTGTAAGCACCACTGGACATGTTTTAAATGTTAAAAAAAAAAACCTTTTAAATGTAATGTTTAAAAAGAAACGACTGGCTACTTGAATTTAATTTCCTTAGACATCGGTAATGTCACACGCTGAAAAGGCATGATCTCATTCTATTTCTGAAGTCTACATTGTCTTTTCCTAAGCCTAACATTTTTTAAGATGAAATTAACAACAAAGTACCAAAGGCTGAGATACTGGCAGATGTTCAATGTTCAAAGTGACTTCAAATCACACAGAATACATGTACGAAGTGCTGCCTTGTGCATATCACTGTACTAAATAACATAATGATAGTTTTAATCAGATATAAACAATTTGATCAATTCTTTCAGAAAAAAAACTTAACCCACTACCTGGGAAATATGTCTACCAATCAGGAGACCATCTCTACTTGCATCTCTTTGGGATAAAGCTTAAAACTATTTTAAAAAAATAATAAACCAGACATAGTGACTAGTTGAATGTGGAGGATGAATATGGATAAAACAAAAGATGAATAAGACAGTGGCAAAAACTGGGAGCGAGCCTGGAAAGCTGCAAGATTTCTTTATAATGAGCTCAAAGAAAGATGCAGCTAGTCAAGGATGGGATGAGTATAGGTCACTAAAGGCATCTGACCTGAAGTTGAATGCACTAAAAGATTTTCAAACACATAATAACAGGCAAAGAGTGGTACTGGATGCTAAGCCAGAACCATTGAATCTAGTAGAAGGAAGGCATCCATGGGCTTTAAGAACAGACCGTTCCATTCAAGCAGATACAAGATGGAAAAGTGTTTAGTGTCAGCTATCATCAAGCAAATAAAATTAAAATTTAAGAGGTACCATTTGGTATCCACTGGGATACTTATTAGGAATGTATATTTGTATCCGTTTTGAAGGTCAGAATCGTGGGTATCAGTAAGGAAGTGGAGAATTGGAGCATTTGTGATTCTCCAGAAGAATGTAAAATGAAGCAACTGCCATGAAAGAAAGATGGAGGATGGGAAAATGGAAAGATGGAGGGAGGGGGGAACGGGAGGACACAAGTGAGAAGATAGCAATCGGGATTTAATCTGAAAAAATTATTTAAATAAAATAAAATTATTTTTAAAAAAGAAAGGAGGAGAGTATTTTCTACAAGTGACAGTTAAAGAGTAAAGCTACATTATAGGAGAAGGGGTGGAAAAGAACAAAGCATGTGATTACTATGTGACCCATAATTTTACTACTAAACATACACATCCAAAGACATTGAAGAAAAGGTTTAAAGGATGCTTGTGCACCAAAGTTGAGAGTATTCACAGTAGCCAAGAGGCAGAATCAATACAAATGTCCATGAACAGGTAAACAGATGAACAAAATGTGATACATATTTGCAGCTTTAAAAAATAATGTAATTCTGACCTATGCTACAATGTGGGTGAACTCTGAACATGGCATCTAAACTGAAATAACCCTGAGATAAAAGGATAAATGCTGTATAATTCTGAGTGCCAGTTCACAGAACGCAGAGGCTGAAGGTGGGAACGGGGGAGAGTGACTGTCTAGTCGCGCAGCGTTCCTGTTTGAAACGATGGGCTCTCTGGAACCAGACAGTGGCATGGCTGCACAACGCTGTGAATGTACTTTCTGTCAAAGGGCTGGAGACAGGGAGAGCCGGGTAGTAAAGAGTACTTCCTGTCAAATGGTCTGGAGAGAGGGAGAGCGGGACGGTAAAGCTGAGAGAGAGCACAGAGTTCTGGGATCATAAGGAGGATAAGCATGAAAAACGAGTTCACACATGACCCTCACTTGAGAAACTGGAATATCCGCCCAGTGGCAAAAGAACAAACATTGTGCGCAATTCAAGCAAATTATAAATAAGCGTTGCAAACAGGAAGTGAGCATGTCAGCAGAGCGTGCCCCCTGGATAGAGTAGTAATGTGTGATCTACGCATGTAAGACCTCAATCTAGGGGCTAGAAAGAGCGCTCATCAGTGAAGACCACCAATGCTCTGGCAAAGAACTCAAGTTCAACTCCCTAAACCCTCAAGGTAGCTGTAACTCCAGCTATGGAAGAGAATCCCATGGCCTCTTCTGACCTCCAGACACAAATAGGTGTATCCTAGCAAATCCTTCTGTCAACAAGAATTCAAGAGTGTATGGCTCTCTACTCCTCACCTACTTACTATGGTCCTAATGTGTGCCATCACATTCAGATCTTTGCACTACAATGTGACAGTACTGAGAGGTGAAACTCACAGGAGGTGAGAACACTATAAAACCGGATGCCTCAGGAATCAATTTAGAGATGTGAACTACTAGAGTATTTCGGGTGAATAAACAGTAATCGTGCATTTCAAAAGCTGATAGAGTTTTTAATGTTTCCAAGATACACTGATAAAGTTTGAAGTGAGAGCCATGTCAATTATCTTGACCCAATAACTAAAATTACATATTTTATATAAGCATTGAAAAGCTTCACTGTACCCCCACAAATACGCAGTTTTATTGTCTCAGTTAAAATTGTGTCTGTGTTTATGTTTGTGTGTCTGTGTGTATTTTTGTGTATGTTTGTGTGTATCTGTGTCTGCATGTGTGTATGTGTTTGTGAGTGTGTGTCTGTGGATATGTGTGTATGTGTCTATGTGTGTTCCTCTGTGTGTGTGTGTGCAGGTGTGTGTGTCTGTGTGTGTCTATGTATATATGTGTGTGTGTGTGTGTTCCACTGTTTGTGTGCATGTGTGTGTGTGTGTGTGCGCGCGCGCGCGCGTGCGTGCGTGCGTGCGTGCGTGTGTGTGTGTGTGTGTGTATGGGGCAAGAAGGCACTCTGTGAAGCAAGTAGAGCCCTTGCCAGACACTGAGCCTGTCGGTGCCTTGATCTTACTTTGACCTCTAAGTGTGAGTAATAAACCCCTGTAGTTTATAAATTACCCAGCCCAGGCTTATTATAACATCCCAAATAGATTAAGTCACTGGCCTTATCCAAATAATATAACCCAGCTCCAAAGCTAAGGCTTTTATTTCATAACCATAACAAGAACTCAAAATGTATAATCAACTTAAAGAAGCAGCACAGATTCAAATTTCTTCTATATTAGGGATGGCAGCCTACTCTCCCCACCCCCAGGTCCCCAAAATAAGGAAGAGTCTACTTTTTAGTTTTATCCAAGGCTGGTGAAATGATTCAGTAATATTTGAGGAACCTAAAAGGTAAATTTCTATAAAATTGACTAAATGCTTTCTACATCGTAACTCCTTTGGTCCCTGCCAATATTGAAGCCTTGATATTGGCTTCACTAAGAAGCTTAGGATTTCAAACTACCAAATCCAGTCCAAAAATAAATATCAAATGGGTACAAAAATATTTCCTTTGAAAAGGCATAAGCAAACCCATGGATCAGAAAGGAATCATAATTTGGGCTCTGTGGTTCCAGCGTGACAATACTTTTTTTTTTAAAGATTTATTTATTTATTATTATATATACAGTGTTCTGCCTGCATATACGCCTGCAGGCCAGAAGAGGGCATCAGATCACATTACAGATTGTTGTGAGCCACCATGTGGTTGCTGGAAATTGAACTCAGGACCTTTGGAAGAGCAGGCAGTGCTCTTAACCACTGAGCCATCTCTCCAGCCCCCCCCCTCTTTTTTTTAATTTAACTTATTTCGTTAAATTTACTTTTAGTGGGAAAATGTGACACAATCGTGCTTTCCCCTCTCTTTGCTTCCATCTCCCATTTGTACCTTTCCTTGAGATTTTAGTAGTAACCATTACCCCTTAAAATCTGTAGATTCATTTGGGGAAATTATTGCTGAATAATTATTCCTTATTCAGGGATCTATCATTGCTTAAGCATCTACTATGTGCAAGTGTGGTACTTGATGTTTGGTAATGGGAGCTAAGGGGAACAAGAGACAGGAAACAGAAGAGAAAGGAGGGCTAGTCTTGCTTCACCTCAAGGAACACCCAACCAAGCAGAAGAGACAAGTACATATGACTAGCGAGGCCAGCTGACTGGGAGACTGTGGACATCGCAGGATAAAATGACTAGCATCTATAAATTAAGCCATGAGTACCAGAGATCAGTGGCTTAAAGGATATGAAAGTATATGTCCCTGCATTCCAGAAGCCCGTAACTCTGCAGTAAAAATTTATACACAAATAATATAAATGTATCAAGGCACTAGTTACAAATGTTGTGAGGGTGACACGAGATAAATCCCTAAGATTGCCCTCGCACCTAGCGAGAAGGAACAGTACCGCCACGTGTGGAGACAGCCCCACGTGTGGAGACAGCCCCACGTGTGGAGACAGCCCCACGCACCAGGCACCTGGTTTACATCTACATACATATTGTTTTCTAATCTATAAGGTGAGAAATGTGACAGACTCTAATATGAGCAGTGCTGTCTCCACCTTTCAGCTTTCTGGTCTCCTCCTTGTGAGTTAGGTAGCACCTGCGGCGTTCTTCCTGTCCGCAGACGAAAGAGAAGGGAGAAGCGTTCCCTTGATCATGCTACAAAGGATTGAAATGTTTGTCTAGACAGGATAGATTTTCTACCTGGCTGGTTTTAAAGAAGCAAGTCCACATGCTATGGAATTTAGAACAGCCTTCCTCTTCCAATATGCAGGAAACAGAGGCTTTTACTCCAGTGGGGCATAAGGCTTTGAATTCCACTAAGAATCTTATAAACTGGAAAGTGAATCTCCACCCAGTCAAGCTCGGAGCCGAAACTGCAGACTCGGCTTTCAGAATAGAAGCAAAGATTCAGTCAAGCCTGCTTTCACTCTGGATCTGTAGACACTGCATGAGTAAAGTTGGCTGTTGTTTTACACCATAGTTGATGATAACGTTATTTGCACAACAGAAAACTGGTACAGATTCTAATCCCCTTACCAAATGGAAAAATTGTTTGGATACACCTACCCATATAAGACATACATACATTCACAGATACACATATGCACACACACACACACACACACACACACACACACACACACATACACACACTCGCAGAAGGGTGTTGAGTCTTTCTCTATAGCTCTTCACCTTATTGCTCTGAGACAAAGTCCCCCCTTGAACCAGAATCTCATCATACTGATTAGGCTGGCTGATCATAGAGCTTGCAGGATCTGCCTGGTGTTGCCTCTCTCTACCAGTTCTGGGTCACGAGGTTCACAGGCATGCCCAGCTTTTTAGAAGAATGCTAAGGATTTGAACTGGGTTACTTATGATTACACCACAGGGGGAAGAAAGGGGAATTGAAGCTTTGAGAAGATAACAGTGAAGCAGAAATCAAACCAATCTATGCTGAAACAAATTCTAAACTGTACTCAGAGAAAACTCTGCGAATGGCAATGTGCTAAGCTACTAAGTAAGCAAGATAGAGGAAAGCTGTTTCTTTTTTTTTTTTTTTTCTTTTTCTTTTTTTTTTTTTTTTTTGGTTTTGGTTTTGGTTTTTCACAATAGGGTTTTTCTATGTAACTTGGCAGTCCTAGACTCACTTTGTAGACCAGGCTGGCTTTGAAATCACATGTACTGAACGAAGTGAAGGCTAGAGAGAAGGATGTGTGCACCATGTTTGACAATGAAAGTCCCAATTTGACAGGAAGAAGATACATCTTGTAACAACAGTCTTCCCAGTTTTCTCCATCCAACAGGGATGATGCAAAGGATATTACTGTCGCTGATTATTGTCTTCATCTACTGAATTTTAAACATACAACTAACCGAAACATATTTCCTTGGAATGCGTCTTACAGGTCTCATCTGTTTTTATATGAGTGCCAGATTGTTTTCTAGCTACTCTTGATGGACCTGTAATGTTTGATAGTGATTGTCAACCTCACTGAATTGAGAAATTGCCTAGGAGATTAGACTCTTGGGTGTATTTGTGATGGTGTCACCAAACTAGGGTTCTGCCCTAAGGAATGACTTAATGCATTATAGATTCAGATTTTGAAAAGGACCAGCAAGATGACTCAACAAGTTAAAGTACTTGCCACCCAGCCTGACAACATGAATTCAATCCCCAAGACTCATATGGCAGGTGAAAAAAACTGACTCCCACCAATTGTCCTTTTACACACACACACACACACACACACACACACACACACACACACACGACTTACATACAATGTAAATAGAAATATATTAAAATTTTGGCTATGCTATTTGGAGGCAGTGGAAGTGTTGGAGGTCCACCTGATTGGAGCAAATAAGCCACTAGGGGGATGCTCTGAGGATGCTATATCTTACCCTGACCTGTTCCTATGAGTGTTCATTCTCTTGCTCTCTACATCTGAGCACGATGGTCCTCAATCTGCCAAGAACAACCAGTGACCACAACCTGGATTCTAAACCATGAGCCAAAATGGGCCCTCTCTCCCTTAAGTTGTGTCTATCAGATACTTTTCCTCAGTGAGAACAGTTGAGCAATATAGCCCCATCTTGAGTTGTAAGCAAAATAAGAAAAGAAACAACAAATATTTCAAAGACAATGTAAGCATGGTTGTAAACAGGCTAGATATAAGAAAAGTTCAAAGAGGAATAAAACAAAAATCACTGAAAGCATCAAGACTCAGGATGTAGAAGAAAGTCCAGAGAAACATAATGATTCTGAGGTTCCAGCAGGAAATTCATATAGAATTTTATAGCTAGTAAATATGATCTAAAGGCTGCCTGCCAGAAAAGAGGCCAGAGATGCAAGAGAAAACAGTCTTTAAGTGGATGTATTCACCAAGCATGAGACTTTGAATAACACAAATCCATATGTGTGTGCTAGATACATATGGAGAGAAATAACTGGGCACAAGAAGAGAGAGAACATCATAAGGTCATGGGCACATAATGGATGATAATGGTTGTCTTCTTTCTATTCCAAATTACCAGCCTAGATGGCTTGGCTAAGGAATGCTCCCTAGGAACTACTATTGGTCTAGAGGATATACATTTCCTCTGTACAGTTCAGTCATATTGAAGTGAATAATTTCTAAGTAAATAAGTGGTTGCTAGTAATATCTAAAGTAACAATTGCCATTGCCAGCCATCTTTCAATGATTAGTGAAGCCAGCATGAAAAAAAAAAAAAGCCAACTGGAACCAAACAGAAAATAAACGTTCCTAAGAAAGCAAAGTCATGTGCCCTGTTTAGAATCCAGCTTCCTCTGGGTTCCTTATTTCGCATAAAATTATTTTGGCTTAAAATCATTTCCTGAACAACTATGTTTTTTGACATACCAAGTTAAAATTTTAAGTTTTTCAATAACCCAAATATTATGGGCAAGTTTGAGGAAAGAAAATTCTTTCACTATTAGGAAGGTGGCATTCTAGTCCATCACTGACTAGTCCTTCTGTGCAGTCCTGGAGAGAGAACTACATCCACCTGCCCTATCTTGTGTGGCTTGCCTATGCCTAGTGTGACAGGACCATACAACTGCCGCAAGTGGGAGTGGACTATCAAAAGTGATTCCAAAGTGATAATGCCCTATCTAAGCAGACACTTTGAGACATTACAAGTCGCCAGAGGTTTCTTTATTCTTTCCACCCATGAGATTCTTCATCACAGCTGCCTCCACGTGGATCTGATGAAAAGACAGAGACCTTACCAGAGTGAAAACAAGAGAGCTATAGGAGCAACAACAGCAATTGATGATATGTTATGTAAATCAAAAATAAACATTTGTTGTTTTAAATAACTGGAGCTTTTTGTTGTTGTTGTTCCAGCAAAGCTGATAGGCGAACAGTAACTCTTTTCAAGGACATAGTTTAGGTTAGTTCTTCTAATGTCAAATCCCAAAGGGTTGAGTAATGAAAATTGTGACAAAAAGGGACAACAGCTCCTCCTCTTCTTAGATTGTCATGGCATTCACTGTAACAATGAGGAAATCTTCATTATCACCCGCTCTCCCCCAAAAAATGCCATAATTTTCCTGGTTTCATGGGGGGAATAATAGGATAATAAACTAAATTTCAAAGACTGCCATTTTTCCTCCAGTGAAAGACAGGACTCACGTGCCTTCATATGCAGCATGGCGTGGAAGAAGATACAGTGGCCACAGAAATGGAGATCAACAGCGTTCAAGTAAGGACCTTCACCACTTAGCAATGGAAAAGAGAGATGCAAGGCTTAAGCTAGGGAAACCAATAAGGAGGCCTCTTCATGCTTGACCAATGATACAAGAGTACTGGCAGAAAGTGCCTATGAGTTTGCCAAGCCATTGATAATGATCTTTGAGCAAGCAGAGGAGTGGAAGAGAAGGCTCAAAGAACAGAAATAAGAAGCTCAAGAAGTCAGTTATGAAAACGGAGAAGCAGGTTATGAAAACACAAGAGAAGGCAGCTTGACAGTCAACCAAGACAGGAACCCAGAGTAGGTGACTGATGGGTGCTCAGGAGTCCCTAAAGACTGTATGTTAACCAAGAATGAGGTGGCTGTCAGTCATCCTGCGGTAAGATATGCCAGCACTTCAGCAAAATCCACTAGTCTGTCTTCCTTGAACATGACTCATGACAAAGTCTTTCATGGTGTTTATATATACAAGGTAGATCTATGAAAACAGAGAGGGCAACTTCAACGAAGAGCCTACAGGAATGTCAAAGACTGGTCAGGATCTGAATTCTAAAGAGCTTCCAAGTAAGTGATTTTATATAGAAAAGAAAAGCTATTCAAATAAGATTTGAAAAAAAAAACAAGATCACTGTAGATAAACTTAATAGCAACCATAATAATTTAACAAGCATTTAACTACTTTTCAGTTATGGTGTTTAGCACTATTCTCTAGCTTTTTGTTTTGTCTTTGCTTTTGTTTTGTTTTGTTTGTTTTGAGTCCTCACAACTCTTTAAAGGAGGAATAGTTCCATTTGTACAAAGAAGGAAAGTGAAGTTCAGAGAGGTTAAGTAAGGGAACTGCTCGAAGTAGTACATTCAAGACTCAGGATAGAAGTGTGTCTGAGGGGCTGGAGAGATGGCTCAGTGATTAAGAGCACTGTCTGCTCCGCCAAAGGTCCTGAGTTCAATTCCCAGCATCCATATGGTGGCTCTCAACCATCCCTCTTCCGGTGGGCAGGTGTACATGTAGGCAGAGCACTGTATACATAACAAATCAATCTTTTAAAAAAGAATTATAATTTTTTTAAAAAAAGAATTGTGTCTGTTGTTTCTCTTAAGTCCTGAATGTTGTCCTTGAGATAATACATGGAACATGCGCTAAGGTGGCGAAGCAACACTCGGGCTTGTGAAGAGATCATCCCAACCTGATCTGAAGAGGGAGGAGCCTGGAGAAGATGGCGGAAGCCGGAAGTCATTAACCTACCAGGCAGTAGGGACTAAAGGCAGGACTGAGATGAACTGGAGGGCAAGCAAGAGGATGCAGGGATGCGTTGGTTTGGAAATGGAGAGAGGATGGGCTTGTTTGAACTAGAAGGAATGAAGCAGCTGAAAAGACAATACAACTTGGTTTTCTTGTAATAAGGACGCTGAAAACTGGACCTCTTTGTGACACTGAGCTCATTCTCATTAGCACCATCAGTATAGCTGGTGAAGATAAACAGCCTGGTTTATGAGTGTCTAACAGGATTTATACCGTGCATGCTTTTCCAGCTCTCCCGTCTCCTTACTCGTAATAGCCTTATTGCTCCCCACAACTTCTAAATTAAAATCCTTGGGTTTCATCACAAATGTCAAATTATCTGCATCGATCAGAAAGGCAAAACATAAGGTTTATTATTTTTACTATATGCTCAACTTATTTCTCTGCCCTCTACTAATGCCACATTTAAACAATAGTAATGTATGTAAACTTTTAAAAACTCAAACATACCGATATCATGTTTTGTCAAATATAATGATAACCTAACTATGGTAATTTTTCCAAACGTAATGTAGAGCAACGTGTGTGCTATTTAAGTAACCAATCCGGAATTTGGGGAAGCAATTTAAACTTTATGGGGATCAACAAAGAAGTTCAAAAGCAACGGAGCCTTTTAAGTTTCTGTGGTTAATACATACAAATACTATACAGCTAAGAAATCCAGACTGGCAGCATAAATGAGGCACAAAAGTATCGTGCTTATATGTATTACAATGAGTGTGTGTACTTCATAAAAACAGAGGTTCACACAGTGCAGAGGAAATGCTGTTTTTCTCTAAACCTATGGAAATAGTTGGTGAGCCAGTAAGTCAAAAAAAAAAAAAAAAGTCTAAAGTTTTCCGTCATTTGTAGCAGTCTCCCGCCTTAAATGTAAAATCATTGGCTTACACAGTGAATCATTATAAATCTCTCACAAGCTTTTAAACCAATCAGTCAAGCTTAGAGTGCAGTGATTTGGAGAATCATAGCTCTGAGGCTTTGGGGCCTCACTGTGCAAGAGTAATAAATGTAAATGATTTTGTAACTTGTAGAAACACAGGTTAGTTCGCGCTTTACCTCCCAAAGAGCAACTGGGTTTGACTAAGGAGGTTTGCTGTGATCCCAGGGAAAAGAAATCTATTATGTCACTTTCTTTCCCGAATCCTGGGGAAAAGAATAACATAAAAAGCGGTTAATCTGTTAAGCACACAAAGCCTACTATATAGAAAACTGCCACTCAAAAAGCCCCAGTTCTCCCTGTAATTTGCAGCCTGCCTAGTGAGCAATGGGCCTTTCTAAAGCAACACCCAGTGAGTGGTACCACTTACTCAATTTGCCCTCATTTTGGCAAGAGGGCAAGATGAACAGTGACTGTGCATCTGACAACATCAGGAGCCTAAAACAGAAAAAAAAAAAAAACTCCTTTTTTTTAATCCTTATAAAATCATGTTCAATTTTTTTAAAATGAGTCTTGTGCATAGTTTGAATCATTTTTTTTTCAGTTGGAGATGTAATCTCATGAGGAGAGCAAAGGGATTTACTGAGAGAGTAGTGACTTTCTAAATGAGGGTTATATACATACTCTCATATTATCAATAACAACAACTGTATACAACAAAATATAAAAGATGTAAAGTATCGTCCTCATTCAACATATAATTTCTTCTCACTAGAGACATGCTAAAACTTCTTATGCTGCAAGAGACAATAAAGTATTCCTCTTGCAGGTATGGTCTGGATGTGCACTGTGCTGCACATTTGCCTCTGCTTGTGGTCCTCAAGTCCATGGCCATGGCCCGTGCCACATCCCTAAGGTCACAGTGTCAGAAAACAAACGATTCACGGTTTGGTTTCTTTCTCAATGTTCAAGTTTTAAATAAATTCTCCAGTTATTAAATTCTTCTACTCAAGAAGTCCAGTTTCTCAGGCTCATCTGAGCTTTCTGCAATCTTCACATTTTTGCAAAAACAGACAAAATTTAAGAACCTGTTAGCAGGACTCAAGCCCAACATCCAAATGGCAAGATGAAGAGCTAAGGTTGTGGATACTCATGGTGGGGAGGGATACAAACAGCATAAACACGCCTCTCAGGAAGGCGTGGGATGCAGACTTTTAATCCCAGTACCCAGAAGGTGCAGGCAGGTAGAGTTCTGTGAGTTAGATACCATTCTGGTCTATGTGGTCAGTTCCATGCCAGCAGACATACATTGTGAGACCCTGTTGCAGAGAGAGAGAGAGAGAGAGAGAGAGAGAGAGAGAGAGAGAGAGAGGGAGAGAGAGAGAAATTGATTCTCTATTGTCCACTCTCTTTTCCTCTCTGTTTAAAGGAGGTTCCTATTTACCATTTCATGATCAATATTGCGTGAGCTATGCCGACAAGTACAAAGACCTAGAAACAGCGTATTGTTCTATTTAAGCAATGGTTTCTAGTTCACCTGGAAAGAGAATACTTGAAGAATATTTCTATGAGTAAGTTATAAAAAGCCACTGTAGAGAAAAGCACAATTGAAACTAAGATGTCGACATGTGCTGTGGAGAGAGATGAAGTATAAATACATAGCATTATTCTTTCTGATTTATACGTTTTTACTTTTGGTTTCTATTTATCTGTTTGTTGTTTTATTTTGTTTGTTTGAATTAGCGGGGAGGGAGGGTGGTTGATTGTTAACCAAGGGCAGGGGAGCATTATAGACAAGCACTCCCCCTCTGCCCCAATCTTGATTTGATTAAGAAATTATGTCATAATATAGATTTTTAAAAAACAATGGGGTGTGTGTCTTAGGGTTTCTGATGCTGTGATAAAGTACCATGACGAGAATCTGAGGAAGGAAATGGTTTGTTCAGCTTCTGCTCATGCATCACTATTCATCATCAAAGGAAATCAGGACAGGAACTCAAGCAGGACAGGAACCTGGAGGCAGGAGCTGACTCAGATGTCGTGGAGAAGTGCTGCCTACTGGCTCGATCCTCGTGGCTTTCTCAGTCTGCTTTCTTATAGAACCCCAGACCACAGTACCAACAATGGCCCCACCCATGACGGGCTGGCCTCTCCCCCATGAATCACTAACTAAGAAGATGTCCTATAGCAGTGGTTCTCAAACATCTGAATGCTGTGACCCTTTACCCCACTTCTTCATGTTGCGGTGATCCCCGATGGTAAAATTGTTTTTCATTGATACTTCATAACTGCAATTTGGCTACTGTTATGAATTCTAATACAAATATCTGTTTTCCAATGGTCTTGGGCGACCCCTGTGAAAGTAGTTTGATCCCTAAATGGGGTGAGAACCACTTCCCTGCAGGATTTCCTACACCAGATCTTATGGAGGCCCCTCCTCCCTGACTACTCCTAGCTTGCATCGAGCTGACATAAAACTAGCCAGTGCAGTGTGCTTATAAGATATTGTAAAGTAGCTTTTACTGAAACACCTCCTCAACCTCAAAAAACAAAAACAAACAAACAAACAAACAAAAAGCATTGTATACCTAATTCTGATACATTGAGGCGTTTTCTAAAAGTGAAAGCCATAGCCAAGTGATAGCGCCAAGAACGGTTCACAGTTGGTCAGCATCTCGCTGTCTTGCTTCTGCTGTCTGGTGCGTAGATGTGGGCTAAACCAACTGGAGTGTTCACTACAGTTAATGTGCTACCCAGTGTTTGAGCCAACAGCAGGCTGCATTCGCAACCCTAGGACCATAAAATTACAATGGATCTGAAAATTCTCAGCGGCCAGGTGATGTCACAGCCATTCTATCACCCACTGCAGTGCTATGCGTTTCTCACACATTCCTGGAGCTGTTCCTGTCAACAGACCTACGGCAACACACTGCCTGTACCACCCAAGAACAGCACAGACACGCATATGTAGTGCTTCATGGGTAACGGCCATTAGTAAGTGACTATCACTCGCTGGTTCACATATCTGCTATGGTACATTTTTATCCTTGTTTAAGAACACATCTCTTGTCAGCAGTGTCATGTGTCTGTGGACTGTGTCTCCTGATCGCATCGTTTTTCTCTTTGTGCTGGCTTTAATCTCACTTTGCTTTGTTCATCCAGTCCTAAAAGCAGAGCATAAGCCTATGCCATATATGTAGCCCTGGTAAGCAGTAGGCTGTATGGCTTGGGTTTAGGTAAGCACACCGTATGATGTTCACGTAACAAACTGGCTGCTTCAAGACACACTTCACAGAATGTTTCCTGTTCGTTAAGCAGCACAGGCCTGAACTTGTATTATTATTGAAAGTTTTATATGTATACTAAATATCACACTAAGGCTTTATGTCTATGAGTTGATCTTCATATTTTTTGGTCAAGTTTCCAACCATGATTATATACAATAGTTAATTTGTTAACTTCATTTGTTAACATTCATTATTGTTCACATAATGATAAAAATGCAATCTTGGAAAAAAAAACCCTAAGTTTAAATATAATATTACAGAGCTGATATTTCAACAGAAACTTGCATCAGGTAATAAATAGCTCCCTTTGATCATTGTTTTGAAAGGCTCTTGAACCACGCTCTGATTAGTTCTATTTAATATTTAACATCTGGTTAGTCAATTTCAATCTGCACAAAACACTGCTGGAAAAATCCTATGCTGACTAAATACATTTATAATACTGCAGAGCTGACATGTAATTGATTTTAGTTCCCATAAAAAGATTATGTTAACTTTCCTTAATCTATATATTTGTATTTTGTGCAGTCTACAGAATTCACACTAGGGATGCTAAATTTTTATTTCCTATCAATAGTTTATGTAAAATTGATAGGATTATATTTTAGTCTAACTACCACTTTTTAGTGTTTACCTTGGAAAAATATTATTGCACAGTGGTGGCACTAACACAGCAGAGGTTTCCTGGACAGCTGCAACACTTCAAATCCCTGGGGGTCATACAGCAGCTTTTCCTATATGCTACCAGACCCAGACAGGTTTTTAGTTTTCTTTTAAATGTTTTTATTTCTCCAAAACATAAGTGTATTTTGTTATTGTCGCTGTTAATATTATCTAAATAGGACATTTGGCTTTTATTGTGTGTGCTACATGTGTATTGTGTATTGTATGTGTATGTGGTGTTTGTATGGAGTGTGTATTTTGTGCTATGTGTTGTGTGTACTGTGTATTGTGTGTATGTGTTGTGTGTAGTATGTGTGTTGTGCATATATTGTGTATTGTGCGTGTATATGGTATGTGTAGTGTGCACTGTGTGTATGTGTTGTGTGTAGTGTGGGTGTTGTGCATATATTGTGTGTCATGTATGTATGTGTTGTGTATAGTATGTGTGTTGAGCACATATTGTATGGGGTATGTATATGTGTTGTATGTAGTGTGTGGTGTGTGGGTAAGTGTTATGTGTGGTGTGTGTGTGCGTGTGTGTGTGTGTGTGTGTGTGTGTGTGTGTGTGTGTGTGTAAGTCAAAGAACAACTTGTAGAAGTTAGTTCTCTCATTTTACCGTAAAGGATTATAGGATTGAATTCAGGTCATTAGACTTGTGAGCCGATCCCTTTATCCACTGTGCCATCTTGCCAGCTCTACTAGGAAGTTTTGAAACAAATGCTCTGGATCAAAGAAGATAATGCCTTGGACGAGGGGTGAACAACAGAAATTAAAAAGAGGTTGAACCAAGAGTGATCAGTAAAATAAGAGTCTTTGGATATGATTATGGATTCAAGGACTCAAAAGTTCTTAAAAATATGTAAACTATTTTTTTTAAAAGAGCTTGGAGTGGGCTATAGACATGATGGTCACGCCTGGGTACCAGCAGGATAACCGGTGCCAAGCGCAGGGTGGTATACAGCAGCCTAGAGCTCGCACAGGTCCTGCTCTCGACAAGCGGCTCAACCACGGGATCACCCTGACTGAGCAGCAACAACACATCTGAGATGAACAGTGGCTCATTTTCCAGGTTAAGTCTGCTCAAAAACAAAGAATGCTTTATTTTCTGGGTTAAGTCTCCTCAAAAGACCTCTGTGAATTATAAGGCCGAGGGTGAGAAACCGTATTGATGCCTGTGATCCACGCGACCAGAAATCATGTTGGTGGTTTGTGACCGGTTCTGCCCCTGGAAACCATGCTGATGTCCACGGTCGGAGCTTTTGGGGCATGCTGTGGACAGGGAGGCATTGAGAATAAGAGCCATTGAAGGCTGCTGTGCCAACATCTCCGCATCCTCCAGCCATGAAGCTAGTGAGGAGAGTCTTTAGAAACTGCGATGATGATGCTAACGTGTAGCTCTTCATAGCTTCTGGCGGGATGGGGAAGGACTCGGTTCTCTTTAAGGGGTGGGCCACTGGGAGTTTGACCAGGCCCCAGTGAGTATTTGGGGCGACACAAATTGGAATTTTTTTGGAGCGGGTGGGGGGGGCGGGGGGGAAGTGGGGGGCAGGGCGGGGAGGGTGGGAGGGTGTGGCAAGGGTCACAAGGGTGGGAGGGTGTACCTGGGAGGAATGAGATGCAAGTGTGATCAAGGTGCATTGTGTGAAATTCCCAAATAATTAATAAAAACATGTTGAGGGTGAAAGTAGTGGTTGCATTTTGCACACATATGTTAACTGTAGTACTGCCATGTTTATTTGGTCCGAGGGAAAAACGTGGGCTAAACGAGGGCGATGCTGAGACTGACCCCAAGGACTCTGAGTACAAAGAAAGGTTGACCTGGAGACGTTAAGTATGCTAAAAAAAAAAAAAAAAAAAAAAAAAAGAAGTTGACTCAGTGGCCTAGAGTCCAGGGTGCCACCAGCAACTATGAAAACTTCCAGTGGCACAGTGTGAAACGTGCCCCCTCCTCAAAACTCTGCCAACATACATGTGAGGAATATAGGTCAGTACATCCAGGAAGCACACAGACGACTAACCAACTTAAGCACGTTAAAGGGTACAGTCACCTACATTACAATGACGGCTGTTGCATAACAGGTACTCAGAAGCCTCCTCAAGAAAGCAAGGGACAGAGACAATAACGGAGGCACTGGCCACCAAGCCTGATGGCCTGCGTCCTTTTCCCTGCACCCACATGACAGCAAGAACTGCCCTCACAAGTTATACTGTCACGATTACACGTGTGCCGTAGCATGTGCACACCCCTCATAGTCACGGAAATCAACAAGAAATAAACGTAAGCAAAAAATGTTTCAAAAGAGAAAAGTCATTTGGATGTTTGTTTGTTTATAACTGGCAGACTGAAGATTGTATATTTTTATCATTACAGATTATTTTTTAAGTGTAAATACATTATAAAATGACAAATTAAGGTAATTAGTATGTGTTATCTCATATTACCATGTTTGTGTTTAGAGAACACAATCCATTGTCTTAGCGATCGGTAAGGAAACAATAGGAGCAGGCATTTTTACACTTACATTCTTTCCCACATCTTATGGGAATTTTCTAGAAGTATATAAAATGGAAAATACATTTGTAGTAATTCCATTCCATTTTTAACAATATTTATTGAGCATTTGTGATGGGATGGCTTCCAAGGGGCATACAAATTAAATAGAAACCTCATAAATCTTGTAAAATATAAAATATTATGGCTCTCAAGATACCTATAGTCTAAAGGGGAAATATACACAAAATAGGAGAAATGCTTCAAAAAAGAGTAGCTTTTAAACTTAAATGTACACAAGAATTCCTGCGTCTAACCCCAGGGATTTTTTTTTTTTTTGGTAGACCATAAAATAAGACATAATATCTCAACAAAATTCCCATGATTTTAATGAAGATGCTCTGTGACTCCAAACAATGGAAGTAACTTTCAAATGTACCCAGTAAAAATTATCCTAATAGCTTACAACACTATAATACCATATAATAATATACATCCAACCCAAACTTAAGATGTAGGCATCCCAGAGACCTACGGTCAAACAATAAGTGGAGCTCAGGGAATCCTGCAGAAGAGGAAGAGGAAGAAACATAGGAGCCAGAGGGGACTCAGCCCACAGAACCATCTAGCCAGAGCTCCTATGGGCTCACAGAGACTGAAGCAGCAGTCACAGAGCCAGCCTGACTCTGACCGAGGCCTTCTGCATATATGTTGCGGCTGTGTAGCCTGGTGTTCTTGTGGGACTCCTAACAGTGGACGCAGGGGCTGTCTCTGACTCTTTTGCCTGTTTTGGGGACCCTTTTCCTCCTACTGGTTTGCTTTGTCCAGCCTGGACATGAAGGTATGTGCCTAGTCTTATTGTAACTTGTTATGCCATGTTCGGTTGATATCCCCGAGGGGCTTGACCTGAAGAGAAAAAGAAGAGGCGTGAATCTTGGGGAGGGGGGAGGTGTTGGGGAGGGACGGAGAGGAGAGGAGGGAGGAGAGACTGTGGCCGAGGTGTAATATATGAGAAAAGAATACATACTTAAAATGTGGCATCAAACTCCGAAGGTTGGTTCCATGGGACTCTAACCCTGCTAAACACTTGTGTATTCTAAGAATGTAAGCTGCCTGTCTTTCTTAAAATGTTGAGCTAAAATAACATTTTATTTAATTAAAATATAATTACATTACCTCCTCCTGCTGCTGCTGCTGCTGCTGCTGCTGCTGCTGCTGCTGCTTCCATTCACCTAGCCCGTGCACCTACCTCCCAAATCTACAGTCTGCTCTTCTTTAATTATCATTCTTACATATACATATAAGTGAACACATCTGTAAAATACAACCCTCTGAGTCTGTCTGTTGCTTATATTTGTATATTTCTAGGGCTGTCTGATGACTCCTGCATATTCAATTGAGGGACTCATCCAGGGGAAACCCTAATTCTCCCTCTCTCAGCAGCTGTCAATCACTGGAAGCTCTTCATCTAAAGATAGGGTCCCCCGAGATTTCCCCTTATTGGAATCGCTGGGGCCTTTAGGAGGAAGCCATGTGGTTGAGAGTTCAGCGGTGTAGCATCCCTGTTATAGTTAGAAGGAACAATGTGAGGGAATACATCCTAGCTTCCTAACTCACAGGTTCCTTTCACCTCCTCTTGTATAATATTCCTTGAACCTTGGCTATAAGAGTTGTGTTAAAGCTGTATTGATTGGGGTTGGGTTTTCCCGCGGTCAGTTCTTCTCTGCATTTTACTCTGTGTGGCTTCCTGTAATGGTCTCCTACTGCTACAAAAGAAGAAGCATCTCTGGTGACAGTTGAGATTTACACGTATCTGTGGGTATAAAAACAAGGGCCTAGAACGCAATTGGCAAAGCATACTGCTTTAGGAACCTGACAGCCATAGGTTCTCCTATGGCATCTATGACTTCCCCAACTACAGATAGTTGGCTAGTTCCACAATACCAGACATAATGTCCCCCCCCAACCCCACTGAATGACCCTTAAGTACAATTTGATCGCTGTTGGCAACAGCCATGATAAAAGGTGCCACTATTTCACCATGGTGGAAATGTTGCCAACCCAGTCATTGTTGTGGTGCGTATGTGGGTTGGACTAATGTTGCCTTTCCCTTCCCGGCCTGCATAGCACCTTCTGATACTGTAAGAGCCACTCCTCAGGTGTGAGGCCTCCAGAGCAATTCTAGTTCAATTACTCCAAGTCCTGTGTTCACAGTCTATTATGTCTTCAGCAATAGAGTCTACCCTCATAATTCTGAAAGACAACCAAGGGCAGCGGAAAACTCCTAGGTTGTTCAGGGGAGAACAACGTGGACTCTTGGACTCTCCTGAATAGCAACTCAAGAGAAGGTTTTTCACACATAGTGCTTGGATTTTGTCGGATAGTCATTGACTTTGCAGGGAAGCATTATCAGCCCAAGTGGTATAACTTCCTTTAAACATATACATATGTGCATATATATTATACATGACTTTAGGTAAATATATAATGACTCCCTATGCCTTTTTCAAGCATCCTTAGTGTCATGTATTCCTGCTTCCTTCCCTCTCTCTTTCTGTATTGCCCTCGCTTCTCCCTCCCCAGTTAAAGCCCCTCATTTTTCCTATTTCTCCCTTGCTAGAACCTATCTGCCACTGTTCCTCACTCTAGATCCCTACGTACAGTCTCTTTTATGTTTCCTGGCTTCTGTGTTTACACTAAGCATTATACCCACTTCTACATATTTAGAGCAATGAAGCCCAAAGGAAAACGCACATACGAAGCTCGTCTTTCTGGGTCTGGGTCACATCACTCAATCTAGTTCCATTCTACACTGTATTCTTTCTGGTCTGGGTCACATCACTCAATCTAGTTCCATTCTACACTGTATTCTTTCTGGGTCTGGGTCACATCACTCAATCTAGTTCCGTTCTACACTGTATTCTTTCTGGGTCTGGGTCACATCACTCAATCTAGTTCCATTCTACACTGTATTCCTTCTGGTCTGGGTCACATCACTCAATCTAGTTCCGTTCTACACTGTATTCTAGTTATATCTGTTCCCCTGCAGATTCATGATTTCATTTTTCTTTAAATCTGAATTCCATTGTGCATATGTGCCACACTTTTATTACCCATTCATCAGTTGGAGGGCATTTGCTTGTTTCTATTCCTTAGCTGTTGTGAACAGAGTGGCAATGAGAGTTGGCTGATCAAGTATCTGTAGATTATAATATTAAGTCCTTTGGGCAGTTCTGCCTCTCATATCTTAAGTTCTGTGCATATTGTTTTATGAAGATGTAAGCCTCCTTCCCTCATCACTCTGTCTGAGAAAGAAAGGGTAGGAGAAGAAATGTATTAATAAATAGAATAGATTTTGTTAGAGTTTAGAGATAAAATAGTTGAGGCAAAGAATATCAGACACTGTGAAAATAATTTTAATTTCTAATTTGGCCTTAGGTATCACATATCCTATTTGTACCCACAAATCAGAAACTTTACTGCCTTGAAGCTATATTATAATTACACGATACAACGTGCGTAAAGCTGAAATGAGTGATATACAAAATCAGTATTTTATAGAGACCCTGAAATCTCAGCTCATTCTCTGGAATTAGAAATGGGTACTGTCATTTCTTGGTCCTGAAGAACAGATGACATTTTTTAGACCCTTTTAATCCTCCAGATTCTCTGATTATATGAGTAGTTATTGCTGTTTGCCTAGAACTTTTCTCTAAGGCTCCCTAAAATAAAGTATTTACATATGATATGAGCTCAGCTCAAAACTTGCAGTAGTAAGCAATTCATTGAAAATTTTGGGACCTGGGAGACTAACCAAGAAGCCAGAGGAGCCGTATGCTATGGAACTGCTAAATCAACAAAGGATCATTTCAGAAGCTTGTCAGAGAACCCTGCGCATACAGTGCCCATCCCAGACTAATTTATAGTGCCCATGGCAGAGAAAGAACACTCTCCGGGGCACCTCTCTGCAACGTGGAGACTACCTCACCCTGATCCAAGAAAAAGAAGAAAGTTACCCTGCACATAAAAATACAAACTACGTAATCAAATTCAGCTACTCATCAACGTTCTGTAAAATGTGTTACCGTGTTCTTATTCTTAAAGCAGTCACACAGCTCCAAAGTAAGAGGCAATTGCAGGAAGAGCTGCCCAGAGGAGGAAAGACGGGAGTCAGGAACAGAATAAGCACAGCTTTGTGAAGAGGAAATGAAGGATAAGAGTGGAAGTTGATGAAACAGTGAAAACTGGCAGGGATATTAACCTGATGGGAGCTGTGTGCCCATCTGTGTGCCCCTGCCGATGAAGACAGATAGTCTGGATAGGCTCACGTGGCCTGTGAGAAATGTTACAGGCAATTTCAAGCACATGATTAGGAGATGGATGGTGATTGTTTGGGAGCTCAGGGAAGATTCAATTTTTAAAAAAATAGGATAACTTGATTTTTTAAAAGAAAGTTGAGCTGTGTTATAAAGGCAGAGAATCGACTCTACATGTACCTCTATAAGTCTGACGAAGAATGAATGATACATGATTGCATATAACAATAGGGCACATTATGCACCTGGCAGTTATGAGTGATGTAACATGCTTTCGTTTATTTCTTTCTCTTTTCAACCTGTTCGTGTAAATATCAATAGTATACACATCTTATAGATGAGCAAGTTGAGGTACAGGGTACCTAAAGGACATGTCCAAGTTACAAGGGAACTGTGATTGAACTCAAACACTGTGGCTTATATGTGTGAGCGTATGCTGTGCATATGTATGTGTGTATGTGGTGCATAGGGGGGTAAAAAATGTATGTAAAAGTGCATGTGAAGCCAGAACTTGGCATCAGAGGTCCTGCTCTCTAACTCTCCAATTTCTTCCCTTGAGAGAGCATTTCTCACTGAACCTGGAGTTAAGCTGGTGGCCATCAAGCTGCAGAGATCCACTTGGCTCTGACCACACTACAGGCATGCACAACCAAGCATGGCTTTTTAAGTGGGTGCTGGGGATTTGAACTTGGGTCCTCATGCTTGAATAGCAAGGACTCTTACCCAGTCCTATCTCTCTTATTTATTAAAACTTAACCAAAGTTCTTAGAGATATAAAGAAAGAGAAAAAAATAATAATGTTTCTAACAGGAAGAGTCAAGGGGGCAGTTCAAAGAAATTTTCTTAAAAATTAATATTAATGACGATGACTCCACAGTTCTCAGTGTAAAAAGCTGATAATGTCTTCAATAACTATTAACTTATTAAGTGACACAATAATAAACAGAAGTGATAAAGTACTTGCCAATCAATACATGAACATAGTTTATTTTAATGTTAGAAAATTCCACATTGAGGAAAAAATAGATAAGTTGACTGTATCCCCTAGCTAGATATAACACATGGTGGTTATTTCTCACAGGAGCTAATACTCTGTGTATTTATGTAACACCTTTCTCTTAAGGAGCTCCAGGCCTCTTACCACAACACATTACCTTATTCATCCTCATAGCATCCCCATTTAGGAAAGAAAGTGTCAAGTGTAATGACACAGTTTTACAGATGGGAACATGAAGACAAATGGAGCCAGTGACTCACCAAGATCACTGCGAGAGCCTGTACCAGAACCCAGGCTGGATGTGGTTTCTGTTGAAATTCAACATCCATTCCAGCCAGTTCTCAATAAGAAATAGCAAATTCATCTCCATTTTCGGCATCACTGTACATATAAATCACAGTGTTTAAGGCAGAGCTATCACAGGCTATTATCGGAGAAGTGCATATTGTGAATGTGGTAACTCTTAATTGGATAACCCTATCAGGTATAAAATCAATGATTCTTTCTTTAAAAAAAAAAAAAAGGACTCACCCTCAGTTAAATACTCATTTAAAAATGTGGGTGTGTATTGGAAGTCTTGACAAAATGCTGTCTTTTATTTAAAGAAAGTGTGTTATTTAGAAATTGTGAACTACGCGTAAATGACGAAAAGAAGATAAAAATGAAGTCTGTGTGACATACACATGTTACAGCATGGAAACAAGTGACCTCCTCAAATAAAAGGACATGTTTTCTGCCATAATTTAGAGGCCCAACTGCAATCCTCCACTCTTAGCAATTTTCAAACTTAAAATTATATTACTGCTTACTCAGATATTAACTAAGATTTCTGTGTCGTATTTCTTTTTTTACTTAATCTCATTACAAATGCAATGTAAAATTGGTTGATAATTACATACTCAGAAGTTCGACTCTTAAAAAGAGAGATAATAGAAAGGAAAAGTGCCAGGTTGATTAAAAAGTAATAATAAAGTAATAGAGGGCTGAGGAAGTGACTCAGTAAAGGTCTTGTCTTGCAAGTCTGATGACCTTAGCTGGATCCCTGTCATCCGTGTAAACGTTGGCTATGACCACACACTCCTGGAACCCCAGTGCTTGGGGAAATGGAAAGGAGATCCTTGAAGCTTGTTGGCTAGCCAACCTAATGAATCATCAGTGAGTTCCAGGTTCAGCAAGAGGCTCTGTTGAGGAAAAATCAGGTGAAGAGCAATTGAGAATGATACCCAATTCCAACCTCTGGCCTCTATGGCTACACAAACATACTGGGATCCATGCCCACCTGCCTGCCCTGCCCCCACCACACACACATCGCAAATAGAGCGTTCTCACATTCAGACCCCTTTAACACAATCCTTATGCGCACTGTGGGTGGTGAGCACAGTGTATAGGACCAGGTGAGCTACACCCAGCAAGATGTCTAAGATCAAAGGCTCAAACAATTCAAACACCTATGTGGCTTATTTTCCTCCCTAAATTGCACAAGCTCTGCCCCTTAAATATGTTTAGGGATTCTGCCACAGGATGGCAGGATATTACAGTGCTAACATGACAATCACAAGTGCAATGACAAACTGGGGAGGGAACAAAGATGAAAAACAAACGATGCACAGCAATATGCCCAAAAAGCTGTGTTAAATCAAGTTCATTATTGTCCCCAAAGTCCAAGGATTTTGGGGGGAACCCAGGGATATTTATAGTAGTTTCTATAATAAGCATGGGATTCTGCATAAAATCTTTGTCTTTTCCTTTGCTGTAAGGTTGCCCTAAAGCTAGCATTCGTGGACATAACATATTCTAGTTAAGAAAAAGATTTAAGGAAATGATGAAGGCTTTCTGAGTGGTTTGAATTATTATTAAGTGATTTGAGTTTTCAAATATTTCGAACATCGTGGTTTCCAATATGGCATTAAGAAGAATAGAGTTCTTTAAAAATAACAGAAATGATGTGATGCAAATAAGCTGAGCACATGCTGGGTGTCACATATTGTTGAGAACTATAAGGATAAAACACTAGTTTAATAAAGCTCCTGCTTAGTTACTAAGTAATTTGATGAGTTATAGTATGCGGTGTGCCTGGTGGTGGGATGGGCTAGGTATTAAAAAATGTTTTCTAGGTTGTTGGAGCGCGACGACAGGGTGGTAAGGAAAAGAGAAAAATATGTCCTTGCACCACGTGAACTTGATCATCAAGAACTAGCCTGAGAAAAAAGACTTCCCTTCAGCCCTAAACTTCTAACTTAGACCTTCAGAGGCTCTAGTGTACAGATGCTGAGCACCACACCTTCCACTCACTCTGTGAGCATGCACTGAAGACCTACTGTGTACTGACAGAGCTCTACATGCAGGAATGTGGGTGCTAAGAGCCAGATTTTCCCCTTGGGGAAATTGCAACTTTCCCAAGGGCTGCTCAAAACGAACTGGAGCAGTTTGAGTGACATTCCTACTACAAAAAAAAAAAAATTGGATAACTGAGTGAACTTTCTCATCTAAAGGACTTCAGATAAATTTTGTAGAAGAAATGGCACCCACAAAAAACCATGGAGAATGAGGAGGACGTGGGGCAAAAGAAAAAACAACATGAACACATATAAGGGAGGAATGGGACCTCAGGGGTGCTGTTAGACCAGGAGGCAGTTTGAGATGCTACTGAAACAAATGGTCCAGGACACATCCAGAAATGATGAGACTTAAACTTGATCCGTAGGTAATTATCATCCATTGCATGTTTCGTGAAAGAATTTTCACAGCTTTCTTTGTCATTGTTGCAAAGCTGAACCACTGAGACCTCTTCACTGAAATATTTAGCTCTTGTTAATGCTTTCCATAGTCCTGCTCTCTGTTGGAAATACCCGCATATGAAAATAGGCAGACCACAATGCTACTGAATACTTTTAAGGTAAGGAACAACGTTAAGGAATGTGAATGAGTAAGTGTCTCCGGTTTCAATGTTGAGGAGGAACTACCAAGACTAACAGAATGGTAGCCCTTGACTTAGTCTCACAAGAGGTAAAAAGAGTCTAACCTGAGACATAGAAAGAAATGGAAGCAGACAATGGCTGAGAGAGATATTATTTTTAACCCAGCAACCAGTTCTTCTCATCTTTCAAATTAGCCGAGGCACAAGTAAACACCTCAAGTATTTTCTGCAATCAAATCAGATGTAAATATGATCATCACAAAATAAATACAGCTTTGTTCTTAATGAAGCACCTATTGAGAGCATAATGGCTGTCAAACACTGGTAGACTCTGTTTGAAATGAAAATATAAAGCCTCTGGCCAATTATCTGCACCCCCTCTCCCCCCCCAAAAAAATTAGAGAATAAACTGCTAAAATCAGCCTGCCACACATAGCTCTAATATGTAGTCCAAGAGCAATGGGAATTAAGAATTAGGAGGAGCTATTGAGTAAATAACAGACATTAGGTTACCCAGCTTAATTTAGCATCTAGATTTAGCATCTTCGACTTTCGAGTCATGGAGGAAGAGGAGAAGCGATATAGTCAAAGACATGCTCAGACTTTCCACTTAGCCACAAACGACTCTTTCACCATCAAAAAAAAAAAATCATTTCCCTGACTGGTTTTGAGTATCCAGAACAAGTACTTTTGAATTCCTGAAACAAGAGTTTTTCCAAAAGCTAAGGGCCTTCAGTGTCGCCAAGTTCTACTTAAATTACTCCTGTGAGTTATCCTTGGGCATCTGTTGAATGAATGCCTCTGACTCTACTGCCTTCTCAACTTTCAAATATTGACATCTGACTCTCTCAAGATAGGCAGTAGCTATTGAACGCCTAGTTGTGTTTGTCTTCTTACATCTTGTAAAGGAATCCTCATCTTCCTAAATCGCTGCAGTTGCTTTCTTCTGGAAAAGCTCCAGTTTTTGTTTCTAGTTATTGGTTCCAAGGTATCCAAAGATTCACACAAACATCAAGGCTGGGTTTGGATCTGCACAGTTCCTTTCACTTATTTAGCAACCTGCACACGTGTGTGACTTACTGCCACCTATACAAAGCACAGCCCCGAACCCCCAAAGAGAAGAGTGTTTATTCTGAGCCCATTTTGTGAGTGTTCATGGCCCAGGAACATGGGTTCGAGTTACCCTGGATGACTTGTCCCAATGTGGAAGCAGTGATGCGAACATTTTATAGTCACAGAACACATGAATGTCATACATATCAAGGCACTTAACAAACATATGGGTGGGGTGATCAGATAGACAAATTACAGCAAAGTAGGGAAATGATATGGTTTTTAGATGCTCTCTGATGCCTTTCTTACCTTGGGTTGGCAAAAGCTAATATGTAAATGAATCTCTTGATTACTTTCCAGGCACCAGAATTCAGTTACCTGATAGCTAAAGAGATACATGGTTGAGACCACTCTAGGGTGCCATTTGGATGAGTTTAAAGGCCCAAACAAAACCAGAAGAGCCCCAAGCCATTACTTTAATCCTGTACATAGTAGGAGACTATGCATGAAGTAGACTTATTGATCTCAAGCTGTGTGTGATCCGTTTCAATAATTATTTTCTTCTCTTTGAGGAAAAAAAGGGGGGAGGGTTTTTAACTACCCACTACTTCCCAACCCTTCCTCCCATTTTTTTTTAACTCAATGTACATTGACCTGAATAGTCAGTGACCCTGGCATTTCATACTATTTGAAGGTGCAACAAATAGACTCGTCTCAGTGGAAGGTGGAATACATTTTGCTACAAAGGAAACCATTTGGGTTCTGTTTAGGAACCACACACCAGCTAAATGGTTAAGCTCCTTCCTTTCTCTGGCAAAGCTTGACCCTGAACTGACAAGGAAACCCTAGGTGGGATATTTAAATCTTAAGTGAGTGGTCAGTTAAGTGTCTGTAGAGGTAAAAGGACAGAGAGCTTATTTGGTTTGCTAATGGAATCTATTTACTTCAAGGAAAGTGACAAAAACATCAATCAAATGAGAAGAGGCTGTTAAGGATTGTTAACTCCCTTTCAGACGAACAATGATTTCCATGGGGAGTTAAATAAATATTCATGAAAAGGACCAATGACAGAAATTTCACCCAAACCATACCAGAGTGAGGGTCCCACATAGTGTATAAAGACATGGCTCTCAGCTTCATAGGGGTGTCTGGGAAATTTGTGCTGTGATCCTCCTTTTCAGAATGTGCAGCAGGTTGACATTTTGCTTTGTCTATTTTTAATCCAAGTACACTTGTTTCAGTTTATGCCCTTGTGTATCTCTAATTCTGTGCTTCCTCCAAAACTCTGTAGCATCTAACCAATCCCTAAATCACAAAATATACTATTGAAGATGCTGTGATATTATTTGGAATCTATGTTGATTAAAAACATAACTGGATAAGTATGAAAATTATGAAAGCAGTATAAAGTTATAATTTAAAATTATATGCAAGTTATAAAGAGTATTGTTTTATTAAATAAGTCAAGTCTTGGGTGGTTTTCTCGTGTGCATCACCACCTGCAGCCACCTATGTCCAAATTTACTGGTAATACCCCAAAATGAAGGCCATAAGTGAAGTCTGGTTCAAAAGTCCAGTAAGGTATTGGAGAGATGGCTCAGGTTAAGAGGACTTACTGCTCTTGCACAGGACCTCAGTTCAGCCCCCAGTACCCACATCCAACATCTGCCTAAACCCCTAGCTCCAAGGGATCCAATGCTCTCTTCTGACCTCTGCAGCTATCTACAATTACGTATACAGACCCAAACACAGACACACAAGTATACACATTGTAGAGGAATTCTAATCCAACAACGTAGCTGCTCTGTCAAGGGATCACATCCAAGGACTTCTAAGTCTATGTGATCCAGCTGGAATGAAGACACACTCTGGATTACAATATGATCTGGCTGAAGTACAGACATCCTTAGTACACACCTCAAATCCCAAAGTAAGTAAGGTAGGTTAGTTTATAGAAGGAAGCAGCCATGTTTGAAACTGATGTCAAACTGAGAGGCAGAACAAGTGATGTCTCAGAGGACGATTTGACAGAATGAGTCAGAGATAGAATATGCTCAATCTCCCAAAAACAGGACAGGAAAGAGAGGCTACTTAAGAATACCACAGAGAGAGAGAGAAGAAAGATTTTTACTGAGAGTTTTTTTTTTTTAAATCAGGACAGTTTTACAGAGACAGACTAGAAACAAGTGAAGACAGAATGAGCCAGAGAATGAGAAGGAACCAGAATACAAAACATATTTCCAGGGACGGAGAGATGGTTCAGTGGTTAAGAGCACTGGTTTTCTCTTCCAAATGACCCAGCTTTGATTCCCAGCACCCACATGGCAGCTCACAACTATCTGTAACTGCAGTTCCAGAAGATCTGGCTCCCTCACACAAGCAGGCAAAACACCAGTGTACATTAAATAAAATTGGATAAATTATTTTTTTTAAAAAGCAGATTGTCAAAATTAGATTGAGGCCAGGCAGAGCAATTCAGTAGAAGACAAGAGAACCCAGTTTGAATCAGTTAGCTATGAGAGGAGTTTGGTCCAGAACAGTTAAGTCAGCAAAAGTTCAGAAAGAGCTAGAAAGGCTTGGGAATGGCTCCCATCTCATCCTCTCATCTGAGTAAATAAAAATACATTTACAACACATGACTAAAAAAGTTTAATCTAAAATTCCAATAAATTGTTAGGTCCTGTTTTAGGACATGGCTGGCAAGCCATTAATCTATTATTATATCTTTAGGATATGTTTAGATGATGTTCAAAAGACAGAAACAGAGTCTCTTTCTTTTATGATTTTTCTTTTTTCTCTGTGGATATTTTGTCTGCATGTGTATCTATGAATGTAGTACCTACAGAGGTCATAAGCGAGTATTGGGTCCTCTGGGACTGGAGTTATGAAAAGTGGTAAACTGCCATGTGGAAGCTAGGAACACACATCCAAGGAACGCAGAAGAGGATGGCATATTCTCTGGAGCTAGAATGCCAGAAGAGTGTGACCAGTTCAATGTGTGGTCTGGAAATTAAGCATGGGTCCGCTAGAATAAGAGTGGGTGCTCTTATCCACTGAATCCCCAGCCTCTAAGAAAGGCAACCTGAAAACAATACAGGCCAATTCCGAGTAAGCATTAAAAGACAAAAAAAGAAAGAAAAAGAAGCTGGGCATGGTGGTGCACACCTTTAATCCCACTCGGGAGGCAGAGGCAGGATGATCGCTCTGAGTTTGAGGCCAGCCTGGTCTCCAAAGCAAGTCTAGGACAGCCAAGACTATGCAGGGAAACCCTGTCTCAAAATATCAAAAAAAGAAAAGAAACAAACAAACAAACGAACAAATCATAGGTCATGTTTCTAAATGAAGTGAGATTTTGATCAGATTTAGAAGTACCAAGAGAAGTCAGACTGCAAAGGAAGTTGAAGATCAAGAATTAGTTAATGAGGTATTAGAATGTTTGGTAGTCATATCACGTGATTAACATGATAAAAATACAACTTTAAGATTAGTCAATGTGATATCTCCAGTGCGGACAAGACTGATGATGTAAGAAATACAACTTTCACTTCAAAGGGAGTAGGGGATTGCTTATTCTACAGCCAAGGACGAACATAGATTTGTTTGCCCAGGTTCCATGTTTCAACATGAGAACAGTTTCATTAAGATTTTATAGTAACATAACAACGAAACCAATCACTTTTCAAACACACTGGTGGCAATACTATGGAGGGTTACAGTTATTGTAGGCCTCAGCTGCCGTCTGATAATATTCTGATAATATTCTGATAATATTGGTCTTTTGGTTACATTAACAGGCTAGTGACCTGTTAATGAATTCCAAACAGTTTAATGTGCTAGTCCCAAGGATGTTAGGTCAGACACAAAAGTGGCAAATGAATGAATATCACTAAAAATATCATAAGATGAATTAATACACCCTGGACCTATAAATTCCCAAGACCTCTACAGTCACTGAAACTCTTATCAGTCAACAAGTTCTTTGCAGTGGATTGAATGTACCCTCTGTCCAGAAACTTCAGTTCACATGATGAAAGAGACAGAGGTTATTTCAGAAGTAATGGGCTGACTTGGTGTCAACAAAAACCCACGAGGTCAGTGGTAGAAATACAGAGAAAGAAGAAGCAGCCAACATGGTAAATTTCATAGGAAAAAAATTGAAAGACTTTTTCAAATTCAAAACTGATATTTGAAAGTCCTGGAAGCCATAACAAACTTGTATTATAGTGACACACAGGCATCATTCTCCCTAGGAAGAAAGGAGGCAAAAATGAAATGCTAGAAATTGAAAGTATGTCTTGGAATCACAGGTTAAAATGCCAGTGAGGTGTGAAGTGAAGATTCCAGACTGAGATCCTAAATGGTGCTTTTCAGGAGTTGTGAATTAACTGATGAGGAAGCAAATTATATGATGCTTCTTCATTTTAGCTCTCTACTAAAGAGTAAAGTTTCACCTCAAAAAAATTCTTCATAAAAATTAGTCTTGATAAGATTCATAGTCTACTAATTGAGTCCCTTCTAACTGCCAGTCACCGTGGTAGACACTCTCACATACATTATCACATTTAATTCTCACAGCAATGCGTGAAGTTGTTTATCTAGAAATTCTAATTAATTATATTGTAATGAAAATGCAACTGCCAAATATTAATCAAGTATTCATTGAATTAATTAGACATATATTGTTTGATTTCTAATCCTATACTGCTCCACTGCCCAGATTCCAATTTTCCTTTTAATAGACATTAATAGCACGAAATAGCAAAAAGAGTAGTTCAATGTCAAATAACACACATGAATAAAGTGCCTTAGTGGAAACTAAGTTTACTTCAACACAAGGCAAACCAGGAAATCCTCTTGAGGCTGAGTTATTTCACCTGTCATAGGGAATGAATGCTTCTCACCGGCTCTGTCTTTTTTAGAGTTGTTTGTGAATCAAGGAAGATGTGAACTAAAAACAGGATAGAGAAAAAAGGCTTAGGAGAAAGAGACAAAGTCCTGGGTCCATCATCCTCTCTCATTGTCAAATTCTCTCCTCAAGAAGGAAAAAAAGAGAGTAAGTAAGGGATACTCTATGTATGAGTCTCTCTGGTCCCCATCAGTGTCTGATACTCACATCCTTTCGCCTCTTGTATGATTCTAAGTCTGTGCCCAGGCATATCCCTGCAACTCTGACAACTGACTTGCTCCTAATGACAGGTCATATGTCTTTACTCATTGTTCTAATTCTTGACTTTAACTCATTGGAACTCATCAACCATTGACACATCAATGAATTACAAAATATTTTAAAAAGAAAAGTATAGATTGAGCATATACCAAATTATTAACTATAAATGTGAGGTTACCCGTGGAACCCACTCTGTTTCCAAAGAGAACAACTATATAGTAATTAACAGCAAACCCTCCAAAAAGAATTTGACCTAACAGTTAATTTAAAATGTCTGTTTATCAAGTAACCCTCGCCTTACTGCAGTATGGGTTTAAAGTCTGTGGCCAGCCTTCATTCTCCAGGAACTAATGAAAAACCAGCCAGCAGAGAGTAAAGTTTTATCTCTGTCCTAAGATCTGGTCCTGTTTTTCTGCGTCTTTATCTTGCTTCTTGATCTGGCATGGTTCTGTTCTTTATCTCAGTCTAGTCAGCCAGCCTCCATCTTGATGTTGCCCCGATAACCTTAGAGTGGTCTCAGACTTACTATCCACAGTTGCTCAACAATAAAGTACTAACCCCTGGACAGTAGAGGTACTAGTTGTAATTCACTGCTGTTTCTGTCCTTCAATCTAATGAGTCTGTGCAGGGCAAGAACTATAAAAGCTTCACTTCAGCCTATAGCAACTTCAACATAAATGCGTATAAATGGCGCCTAAAATATCTTTCCCCTTGATGCAGCTGAGGTAAGTAAACTTAGAGATGTCTACGGGTGTAAGAATATAAGGGATCTTCCCAGAGGCTCTCCTCCAACATTCATTCATGCTGCTTGGAATCTTTACTTATGACAAGCATCTCCCTGCTCTTTCCAACTTTCTAAGAGCTGGCCACTTCTGAAGTTTGCCTCTGCCTGGCCTAAAGCTAGGCTGAACCACACCATTTAAAATGGATTGAACTATGTACAACTTTCATGTGGTGGAATTTTGAAGCAGGCCTCTTATATTTCTCAATTGTATGTGACTCCTATTCTGCTCCATATGAAATACCATTTAGGGAACCACCACTAATGGCACCAGGCATAGATCTAACAACTGGGCCATGAAATCACCCATGACCACCAAAAGGTCTGTCTTAAGCAATTTCTAGGGTGAATCTAATATTTTTTTCCGTTCAAAATTCACAGCAACCTTAAAATGTTAACATAAACAACCCACTTAGAATGGAGAAAAACAGAAACTCTGATTGATAATTAAGGAATATAAATCCAAATGCTTGGAGCAGTGGTGGTACCCAGCTGACAGCAACTACCAATATGCTTCCACATCTCTGTACTCACAGAGATAAATTTGGGGGTAATTAGGTTATAGAAGAAGCCATGAGCATAACCACAAATAAAAAGTATAGACTAAGGTTCAACATTAGATTACCATCATCTAGAAATAATAAATAAACAAATTGTAAGAACTAACTCTTCTAAGAATGTAGCCCTCCCTCTCTATAAAAGGCAAGGTAGAAGAAAAATCATTAAATTAGCTTTAAAAATATAAATATCCTAACTTAGAGGTACTAGTTGTAATTCACTGCTGTAAACAGCTTTTCTACACATCCTCTTGGTTTTTATTTTTTCATTATTATTTGCTTTTGTTTTTGCACTTTGTTTTCCAAAACTGGGTTTTCCTAGGGACCCAGGACTTGCCTCAAACCACAGATCCTCCTCCTGTAGATGCTTGAGTTCTGGAATTACAGTCATGTGGTATCATTGTTCACTCTTTTTAAAAAAAAAAATGATACTATCAAGAGCCCTAAATAAAGAAGGAGGAAATCTTATTAGGTTGCCTTCCCAGCATAACAAATAAGTTGGTAGACTGTGCAGATGTCCCTAGGAACCAGCTGACATTGCTATCCCCTGACTACTCCTGTCTTGCTTAGGGTTTCTACTGCTGTGACAAAACACCAAGATCAAATGCAATGTGGGGAGGAAAGGGATTATTTGACATACACTTTCACATCACTGTTCATAATCAGAAGATGTCTGCACAGGAACTCAAGCAGGGCAGGAGCCTGGAGGCAAAAACTGATGCAGAGGCCATGGAGGAGTGGTGTTTACCCACTTGCTGCTTCCCATGGTGTGCTCAGCCTGCTTTCTCATAGAACCCAGAACTACCAGCCCAGGGGAGGCACCATCCACAGTGGGCTGGGCCTTCCCCATCAATCACTAATTAAGAAAATGCCTTACCGCTGGATCTTATGGAGAGATTTTTTTCCCAACTGAGGTTCCCTCCTTTCAGATAACTCTAGCTTGTATCAAGTTGACATAAAACTGTCCAGCACAGCCCCTACTAAAAGAAAAGAGAAAGAGAAATGACTAGCCCACACAGTGAGTGCAACTGTGGAGCAAGGATTGGAGAAAAAGAGTGAGTAACATATCTGTCCCATGATGGAAGAAAACAGAATCAGAAAGAGGGCTATCAAGGCTCATGCCTACTAAGATTAATAAAATGTAATATCTTATAAGACCTTAAGCCAGGGAAATGCAGAACCACAGTTCAGCAAGAAGATTAGGACATTTAGCTGATTTAACAGGGTGATAAGAGCTTGGAACTCTCTCTGTCTCTCTCTCTGTCTGTCTCTCTGTCTCTCTCTCTCTCTCTCTCTCTCTCTCTCTCTCTCTCTCTCTCTCTCTCTCTCTCTCTCTCTTTCTCTCTCTCAGCTACATGGTGAGACATGACAATGGACTATTTACACACACGTTTTTGTCCTAAGAAATCTTAGGTCTCCATTCATCCACTAATCTAATTTTCTCTCTCCTTTTCTAATCATATGGATAAGAGACCCTAGAGGTGTCAGGAGCGCCACAAGAAGACCAACAGAGCCATCTACCCAGAGCCCAGAGAGGCCTGTGGAGTCCAAAGCACTAAGCAAAGACCATGCATGGACTGGACCTCGGTCCTCTACATAGGTGTAGCCAAGAGGCAGCTCAGGCTTCTTGTGGTTCCACTAGTAAAGGGAGTGGGGGCTGTCTCTGGCATGCACTCTGTTGCCTGCTTTTAGATTACTTCCCCCTGACGGGACTGCCTTGCCAGGGCACAGCAGAAGAGAACCAACTTAGTCCTGATGCCACTTGATGAGCTAAGGTAGGAAAGCTCCCATTTTCTGAGAAATAGGAGAGGGAAGGTGGGACTGGGAGGAGAGGAGAGAGGGTACTGTGACCAGAATGTAGAGTGAATAAATAAATAAATATTTTTTTAAGAAAAGAACATATATCAAGTTCTGGAAAAACTACATTTTGATGATCAGAAAATAGAAAGAAAACATCAGGCTGTGACCAATTGGAAGGAAATTGGTAAAGTTTGGTCAATCAGTCATTTCTGGAGCCTAATAAATGGCAGGTGAGAGGATATGTAGAAAGTGTTGCCTTTACCAAACTGTCCCTGGCATTTTCTCATTTTGGAAGCTGCTTACCTGCACCTCCTGTCTGCTCAGGAAATTAATTTTTATTCCTTCTCAAGTCTCTGATGGGGTTGAAGACCAGATAGTTTAGGCTTACAATTAAGCTTAGTTGTTTTGGGGTAAAGATGTTTTTAGGTCTATATAGATGTTTTAAGTTGATAAAGATGAGATATGTTAGATGTTGACTTACATTCAGAACTTTAGACTCACCAAGATAGGTAAGATGTTTTCTTCAGGGTTGCCAAATATGAATAGCCAAAACACTATGAATATAACACTTATATATATTTCCTGATTGCTCTGTAATTCTTCTTGCTGTAGGTAGTTTATTGTATATATGTGTGATAATATAAATGTATATGTAAAAGAAGAAAAAAGAAAAGAAAAAGAAAATGTTGCCTTGGATAAGGAAAAGAAGACACTCAACTCACAGGCTACTTGTAACTGTTTTACAATCATTCCTTTCTACAAATGGGCCTGGTATAGCCTTGATAAGAAAACATCCATAGAGGAAAAAAAAATTCGGAATTTGGTTAGAAATTAAAAAACGTTTAGTGATGAGAGTCTTTATCCATCTTTTTCTGGTTTACTAAATAACTTGAAGTGCCAGCGGTGTGGGGTGCAGATTCAGAAAGCCAGAACAGCAGAAATGTGGGTAATTTACCCTGTAATTAAGGCCAGTTAAGTTGAAATCAGTGAAGCTGTTGCTAGAAGTGTTATTTATGGCCAGCAACGGGGGTCATCCTGCTTGCTCTCCTACTCCATTTCATACAAAGGAAGCAACAGCCAGCTTCTCATATCTCTTGACATACCACAAGAATCAAATCCAAGCACAAATCTCCCTTAAAGAGCTTGGATGAGCATCATGGGGTGTCAAGAACAACTGACTTAAGGAACCCTGAGGTGGCTCATTTAACGGACTAATTGTTAACTGGTAGGAGGTGGGTGAGGGCAGACAGTAGAACTGGGCCCGCCTTCTACACGAATGAAGCCAGCACATGGAAGCCATAGTCATATTTACATTTACAGTAAACAGAATCTCTATCTCATTGACCCCAAGCTGATAAACAAAATTACAAAGTTCATTTTAATTCCACAGACTTGGCCAATCCCATCAGTCTCTCCATTGGATTTTCATATTAAAGAGAAAAAAAAAATGTGAAAGCAAGTGTTTATAGCCAAGAATAAATACAACAATAATAAAGGAAATAGAAAAAAAAAAAAAAAAGGAAAAGTAACCTTGGTGTGGTTACTTCCTTTTTTTTCCACCTTTCTCACATGGCTGGTTTCCAGGTTCTTCTATTTCAAAGAAAACACCTCATCGAAGAACACATAATTGCACGCTGTTTCCATTCTTTAAGTGTGGGAAATGGAGCTTTTTCACATTCACATCATCAGCTGTGCCCCAGGAAACCTTCCATTCTTTCCAAATTAGTTTTTGTATCATTAAACCAATCAGCACTAGGTGCTTAGGATTGTTTTCTGGAATAAACCCTGAATCATTACCTACATCGTGTAAGTAATAAAGTCCAGTAATGACATCATTAGATAGCGTCTGAGCACTGACCCCAAATGACCAGGACGGAAAGGAAATCCGGGCATTCCTAACAAGAATCAGGCAGACCGCCTAATGAAAATCAAACAGCAAGCCTAATAAGAAACAATGTATTTTGCCTTTCCTTCAAATTCTCATTTGATTTGCTTCTCATGTGAATCCTTCTTTGAAGCAGAGCCCCCACTGGCAAAGAGTCTCAGAGCCAATGCCGAGAGATGAGTAACTCCCACATGCTTCTCTGGGCCATTTGATCCGGGACAAGAACCACTCACTCATGCACCATGCATTTGTTGGACATTTTATCATAATTATGTGTTCTACCTTGAGTGTTTTTTTTTTAATTCAACATTTATTGAGTACGGGTACAAATAAATGTGGTACTAGGTTGGGAAACCAAACAAATATATAATAGGTATGGTCATTGTATGCCAAGCATGATGCACGTGCAATAGTTATCAACAATGTAACATCCCATGAGGAGGTGTACTTTCATTGTATTTTATAAGTATGGGGGGAAAAGACCTATATGTATTAAGAAGTTTACCTAAGGTCATACCACTAGACAAAAGAAGAGATGAGAAAATTTCAATTCATCTTTATTTCAAATAAAGCACCACAATCAATTTAGTCAATTTGCAAGAGCTGATAATTAATAGTCTTTTTAGCCTACAAGATGACCATGTCATCCTGATCCCCCATTTCCAGAGGAGCTCAAAGTATGCTTGGGAAGACAGAAACACAAAGCACAAGGGTCCCACGAGAAAGAATGACTTGCAGTTAAGATGGTGTCCCATGTTACCGAGAAGGCATGCCTAATCAAATTCAGACATTCACAAGCGCCATTCAGTGGCCGTACCCGGAAAGCCAGCCCCCCTCACCTTCTCCGCCAACCTGAAACCTATCTGCAAGGTGAAAGAAGTAAGCATGGGATGTATTTGTTGGTCTGAGACTGAGACTACACTCACCTAAGACTCATAGGCAAGCAGAAAAGAAATGCAGAAGTATAGAAAAACAAAAATGATTTGCCAGTATTGCCCTTGCCACAATAGGGGATGCAAATAGCCTGGACAGACAGACATGGTGACATGTCAAAGAAAACTAAGGCTAAGTGCGCACAGGAGGCCAGATCAGCTGTGTTTGTTTGTTTGCTTGTTTGCTTGGTTTTTGTTTGTGGGCAAGAGGTTATTGTGTTGCTCTTGGTGCTGCTGTTTTGTCGTTGTTTTGAGACAGAGTCTCACTACATATCCCTAGTTGGCCTTGAACTCTCAACATAGATCAGGCTAGCTTTGAACTGGCGGTGATCCCTCTGCTTCCTGAGTTCCAGGGCTACAGGTGTGTGCTGCTACATCTAGCTTCAGGTAGACCTTTGCAATGTTCCTTTATACAAATTATTTTAAAACTGCATCCTATAATTTGTGCTCTACAAAGCTATTTGCAGATCTAAAAATACAATTTGAGCACGCACGGGTTTTAATAATACATCTTTTGTTTTTTAAAACACGAAATCTTTTCTATCTTCCATTACACACTACAGGCACTCTGAGCTCTTGAAGCAACTTCCCGTTTAATCTGATCCCTTTGTATCCTGCTAGTAACTCAACATGTATGGACCTTGAGGAAGATCAGAAACCGAGTTCCCTCTGAGTATGATTTCTTGCATACAATAAATATGTAAAAGTTGGTGGATGAACATTGTTTGCTTCCCAAACTATCAGCCCCCTGAAAGCAGGGGCCACAGCTTTGAATTCCATTTTTTTTTCCACAGCTTGATGGCACACAATAAAAACGAGGTTCTTTAGCAGTTTTATTTAGGTTCCCCAATAGTATTTGTAACTATGAAAGAGATAAAGCCAGTGAGAAATTGTGTCTGTGGCCTTGATGTTTGTGATCGCAAAAGGGCTGAGAGACAAGAAACACTGTTTTGCCAGTCACCCATTACAAATATTCTACATTGTATTAGGCTTTGGTGAGGCCCAAACTGACCAACGTGAAATACTTCATCTCCTTGGACAACACATCCGTAAATTATGAAAAGAAAATGGTATTTTATGAGGGCCAGGCAACCTCATTTTCTAGGCAGCACACTTCATTCACAGTGCTGTTATTAATAGGTCCCTTACAGGATTCATAACTGGTGCCACTGTGTGAAGGTACCCGTACGCGAACAATCACCACAGTGAAAAGTGGTGTATCTTGCTTCTTTCAGGAGCAGTAACTTTATCAAAACTATCAGAAGTGTCCTTTGAACTCCACTCCAGCATAGTGTAATTGGATTCTGCGTTTTGTTCACCTGAGTTCCCAGAAGACATTTTAACTTTAAATTTTCCGAGGTCTCCTTTCCACTAATGAATTTTGCCTACTAAAGTTAGCAATTCTTCCAAGACTCTGCATGTAAAAGTGCCTCGTTGTACTTTTGAAACTCTCCGACTAGCAAGTCTCTTGCCTGAGCTAACATATTCGATCTTTTTAAAATTAGAAGTGGAAGAATACACAGGGTGATATGTCACTCTAAAGTGAGCTAGGACAGATAATTAAGGATTAAAATCTAAATTATCACCTCTCTTGCAAGGTACAGCAAGAGGCACGGGTGCCTTCTCATCTCCTTAGAGAAATACAGATGCAATGTACCTGATAACGCATTCTGTGGTTTTCATTATAAAGTTAATATTTATCTTACAGCATTGAGTTTATCTTACCAACATATCTCATTCAGAAAAAGAATTTCTTTATTTACCACATTAAAGTAAATATTGCTATGAGATACGTGTTAAATTTTTAATAAAACCTACCCTATCTTGTTTGGATCAAAGAAAGCTGGCTCAGCTGAGACACAAGCAACACCAAATAAAAATACCTAATTCCAAATACAGAGCATCGGCACGTATGTGGGCCAGCCTCTCCGTGACAACTGCAGCTTTGTGGACCTGGGCTCAGAAGCATGTCACAGCTTCAACTAAGCTTTTTGTAAGCCATGATCTTAGAGCTACAATGTGAAATTACCTATACTTGTCATTCTCACCCACAGAATATTGGTTCAGAGCTACACAATCCTCATTCCTGAACTGTACTTGCCAAAAGGCACCAAAGTCAAACTTAACTCAATGAGATTTACAAACACTGTCCTTTGCCTTGTGCGGATGCATTTTTAGTATGAAAGATTTATTGGCACAGTGTGTTTTTCCCCTATGCAGCATAGAGTTAGACATAAAAACCTAGTTTGTTTTCACTCCTTCCCTATTCCTTAAGTTAGCAATAAAAAGCCCTATTACTAGAGCAAAAGAAAGCTGATAGAGTGGTCCTGATTCTCCTCCTTGCATTAAGGAGAGTGAGGAGTCAGCAAGCCAGAGGATGGATTGCCACATCTTTACAAAGAGATTCTCTAGCAGTCTGTAGTTAAGTCCCCTGGGGTCTCTTTCCCACTTGGGAATGAGCTGGAAAGGAGGAGCAAACACAAGACAAAAAAAGACAGAAGTGTCCTAGGAAGGGATGAGTAGCAAACATCAGATCGTATGGATCACATGGCTAACTGAAGGTATCCTGACCCCGTGACCTGGCCTTCTTCCTGTTTCTCCTTGTGATGGGAAATTGCTATGGCTCAAGGTCAAAGGCTACAGATGCACAGCACTTGAATCCCAGTTCTAACCCAGTGGGATGACCTGGAGGATGTTGCATGACCTTGCTGGGCCCAGATTTTCCCATCTATAAAATAGAGACAATCGTTAAGAGTCATTTCTAGAGTCAATATGTAGATCCAATTAGTGAACAATTGTTGAGTTCTCTGGCAGAGTCTAGAACAGAGCATGTGGCAGCGTGTACATAGCTATTGTAGATGATGAAATAGTGGTTTTCCCAGAGTCTTTAACTAATACAACCAGAGAACTAGAGACCGAAGCCTTACTCCTTTTTTTCAAGTTCATAATTCTTCCTTCCTCCTATTCGCATCAAATTCCTTCCCATTACACTCAGGTAGCTTTTTCTTAATAAACAGAAAAATCTAACATTCAGTAAACAGTTTGTATGTGCCAGGCAATTATCTGTTAATTATCTCATTCCATTCTCATAAAAACCAGTGAACTAGGTGCTATTTTTACCCCCACTTAATAGGTGAAGAAATAAACGCATTGAAAGATTAAGTAAATTGTCCAAGTTAACACAGTTATTATGAAGCAGAACCAGCATTGAAAGCCAGACGGGGCTGAGATTTGTTTCTTTGGGGGAAAATATGTCATACTCCAAAAATATTCCTAATGAACTTACATTTTAAAGAATATCATTCAAATCGTCCTCTGCCAGCAGCTGAGCACAGGTATACAATCTATGCATTCGTGGGAATGGGTGTTAGCATCTTCCTACCAGATCTGTTGTGTGGTCTATATTTACATATTGTGACAATGGGTGGTTGTCACTTAAAGCTGAAGTTTAGTGGTGGCTTCTTATAGAACGAGCATGTAGTTAAACCAGATTGGTATAGCCTTTGTGTGCTACCCTTGAAATCAAAACCAAATTTGAAAATGCTTTTAAACTATGAGATAAAAAGTGTGGAAAGCCTGTGCGTTGCTTTGAATATAGCCTGTGAATATTCACACACAGGTGTGGATTTTAGATCCCCTGTTAAAATGCAACAACATAAGTGGAAGAGAGAAGGCATGGATGGATAAGTAGAAAGGCAGGGTGGATCTGGAAGGAGGTGAGGCAAAGGAAATCATGATCAGAATATGTTATATTAAAAACAGGATATCTAGGGCCTGGAGAGATGGCTCGGTGGTTAAGAGCACTGTCTGTTCTTCCAGAGGTCCTGAGTTCAATTCCCAGCAACCACATGGTGGCTCATGACCATCTAAAATGAGATCTGGTGCCCTCTTCTTGTGTGAGGGCATACATGCAGGCAGAACACTGAATATGTAATAAATAAATCTTTTTTAAAAAAAGAGTTCTTTAAAAAAAAAAAAAACAGGACATCTACTTCCCATAAAATAAATAAATGAAATATAACATAAATAAAACTTTGCAAAAAGAAACTTCAAATCTCTCCACTTTACTACTTAATTTAATATCCAATGCTAAGTTTCATATTTCAAGCTAACATAGTTTCATAATAAAGAACAAAAATGAGGTTTCAAATCTTACAAAAGACTGGGGATTCCACTAAGTCAACAAAAGTATTGCTCATACTCCACAGAAAAATCAGTGGCTAAAACAGAGTTAAGCCAGTCAGAAGCTGAAGGAACAATGACAAGGGGTGTTCAGAGGTAGATTCAAATGTCAAAGAGCTGTCCATGCACAGATTATAACACCTGTGAGCAACTTCAGAAGGAACTGCTTCTTTCATGGCCTTGCCATCTCAAATAAGCGCAAGCAACAACCCCTTCTCAGGGGACCCGAGCTGACCTGCCAGACCACAGGACTGATTCCACCTAAAACTGATGGGAGGCAGACCAGGATCCTTTCTGGGCACATATTTGAATATAAAATCTATGTTTGACTAGATAGAAGAGCAACCAAACATACTGGTGTTAATTATTTTTCAAGATAAAGCCCTCACTCACTCAAGCCTTCTGGAGAGAGGTGGAGAACCAACCACGTTTTTGGTCAGGATTTTTAAGTGGAGTCACTTATAAGTTCTTTTTCTCCAGAACCAATTAATGCTCTGATTCCAAGGTAGAGCAGACTTCTGCTCTCACATTTCCCTAACAGCTTCTGAGGAGCCTGTCTGTTATACAAATATTATAACAAGAGTAATTCTGCTATCTGGTGGCAAAACACATAAACAACAGGGGCAAAGAAGTGAATTGAGTATCGGAGAGGGAGAGGCTAAATTCTCATTATATTTCTTGAAAGTAGCTTTTTCTCTAATGTGAACAGAAAACAAACAAATGTTGAAGAACTGCTAACAATTAAGGGGGGGGAGCAGAAACTGAAAAGTTGAGACATTGATGGCCATAGCATATTCCGTGCTGTTGGGGATGCTGAATTCCACTTAGAGAACATTTAGGTCACTAAGACCTTCCATCACCAATAGAGCATGACTTCCAAACACAACACAATGCAGTTGTCACAAGGATGAACTGGGGATTTGGGACTGTAATATAAATTCCTCCTCTGAGGTAGAATCGCACACAATGCGTTTCAGAACAGGAAGTAATCGTAAGAGTCACCTGAAGTGATTTCTCATTTTACAGCTGAAACAAAGAGGAATTTGGGATTAAGTGACTTGTCTAAGCCCACTCAGATGTTAGAGCTGAACAAAAGCGCTCTAGGATCTGAAACTCGAATTGAAGACCAGCAGTATTCCTTCCTTTCTCTAAAAAAAAAAAAAAAACAGAGAGTGGCAATTTGGACTTTAAACCCAAAGGAGACCCTAAGTGAGCTCTCAGGAATCCTCCTCCCTTCCTTCCGTGGCCAGGGAGCCAGGGTCCAGAACAGTCTGTACAATGGGTCTCAAAGGATGGATGCGAGGCCAGGCCCGGCTTTACCTGGGAACTTGTTAGAAAGGAACGTTCTTGTGTTGGAGCCCAGAACACCTGAACGAAAAGCTCTGAGAGCGGAGCCCCAGACTGGGTTAGCCAGCTGCTCGGGTGATTTGCATGTTCGCTATGGTCTAAGAGCCATTAGTCTAACCAATCGGTGCACAGACAGCTAGCTAGCTACCTTAGTAGACTGTGAGCACTTTCACCGGTTCAGAAATGCCAGCTTGCTTGTTTGTACACTATGAATGGTAAAGGACCTGCGTGACCGTTTTCTGACACCAATCGTTTCTATTTGCCGGTAGAGGCACATCCAAACTTGAAAGTGTTTTGATCTTATTTTGATTTGTTTCACGTGGTTGTCCAAATAGCAAATTTTCCAATCAATACTGAAATAAATGGTGATTAAAGAGAAATGTCTCCAGAACACAGAAGCCAAAACAACTATATTTCCTTTTCCTTGTCCCCTTTCTTTCTCCATGTGTGTTCCAATCTGAGCCTGTGAAGCCACAGCCATCTCCTCACCCTGCTGGCTGTCACCCTTAGTGTTGTGCGCATGGCCACTCACCCACCTGTCCCCACACCTGCCACATCTTTCCTCTTCCCTCCAATTCTAAATTGTCGCTGCCTACTGTCCGGGGTAGCAAATTCAACTCTGATATCATTCACCATCAAAAGATCAAGGAGGCTGGAGAGATGGCTCTGTGGTGTAGGAGCACTGACTGCTCTTCCAGAGGACCAAGGTTCAATTCCCAGCACCCACATGACAGTTCAAGACTGTCTGTAAACCCAGTTCCAGGGGATCCAACACACCCATACAGACATACACACAGGCAAATCACCAATGCACATAAAATAAAAATAAGTAAATTATAAAATAAAAAAGAAGGAAAATATCAAGTAGTTACATTATGGGGGGGGAGGGGAGGAAACTTGAATTTAGGGCCATCCAATACAGAAGAGGCAAACTTTTAAGACTGGAAGAGCCCGATTGTTAGCTGCTATATAGTTCGCTCAATGAAATTAAGGCAAGTATATTTTTCTATTGTGTACATTTCTCACTTGAATCCAGTATTTTAGGCTTCAGAGCCATGTCGAACTTTGTTTTTGTCATCATATAGCTATTCTGCTTAGATTAGATTCACTAAAATATTTCCTGAGCCTGTCTTTTATATTTTCATGCCAGCTTTGTTGAGAAGAGTCAGAACCTGAAGACACCCAGTACATCTGAACCCTTCTTTGAGGTTATTTTCAATAGCCTGGTCCTATGGTACAAACCAAACATCATTTGTTACCATTTTTCTGAATTCCAATACCTTTGCAAAGTTGTATTGTCATGTAGCACCTGGGATAAGTCATGGACTCGGGATCAGGGAGGAATTTTGTCCACCTGGTTCCTTACACTTCAGAGGAAGAGAGAGTTAGTGCACGAGCAACTAATAATATCCACGCACCAGTTAAAGTTGAAGGGAAAACCAGTCAGCAATGGAAGAGGCAGGGTACTGGGTCAAGGAGGCTTATTCAAAAATGGGACATTTTAATATCTTTTGTAGCTTGTTCGTCTCACCTAAATGTCCCACATTTGTCTCACAATGAGGTCTTTGTCCCTGCTGATCTCTCAGGGTCCCTAAAAGACCATTACTACTATATGATTTAAAAAATTTAAAAACCATATGTTTTTCCATATATGCTACAATATTCTAGAAGTTAACACACAGCTTCTAAGTTGGTCTTTTCATGAATTTGCCTTTCATTTCCTCAGAAACAGTAGTTTCCTAAATATTGGCAAAGCCAGAAGCAGAACCTACTGTGGTATACAAAAATCAGAAAGAAATGGCCTTGCCACACCTGAGGACTATTTGTTTCCTAACACAGGAAAATACCAAGGAAGTTACTACTTAGAAAATTTGTTTTGCCCTTCGGTGCCCTTATCTGCTGGAGGAAAAATATTGGTGTTTATTATTATTATTATAGCCAGCTTCACAATCTACTAAGAACTCAGCAATAAAACATGAAATGGCCACATGGGTAGGGAAGAAAAATTATGGGAGAAAAGCAGGACGACCCTTGAAAGCATCTTTTGCAAAGAACAGTATTCACCTTTTTGTTCCAGCCTGGACCAGGAGAGACATAATTTATTTGCCCAGAGCACCTCACGTCAGATACAATGTCTGCATTTTTCAGGGGACATCTTTTTAACGCCATTTTATGGCTTAGTTCACATAAGAACAGTGAGTTCAAGTCATTTGGCCAAGGTCACATGCCAGGAAATTCTAGGTTTGTCTGTTTTAAAACTATAGAATTTATTGGGGTTCTCTCTCTCTCTCTCTCTCTCTCTCTCTCTCTCTCTCTCTCTCTCTCTCTCTCTCTCTCTCTCGTGAAGTGCTCACCGGAATCCATTGTGTCTGAATTTAACTCCCAATTTTACAGACAAACAAACAAACAACATTTTAAAGTACTGATTTTACTTTGATTCTAATTGCTTGACAGATAATACAATTTGCCATTGTAAAATGCTCAGCAAAATGAGATGTTTTTATCTGACAAAGCCAAAAATGAAGTGTTGCACAAACAGTAGGTAAAACAAACAGCAGCAACTGTGTTATGCAGATTCAAAACTATAGTTTTTGGTTAAACTTCGTATCCTCACAAGCAAAGCTTGAAGAGTAATTCAATTTAGTTTGCAAAAAACATCTAGTCATGAATCTAAACGTAGAGACATCACCTTGTATCAGTTTTGTTTCAACACTGTGACCAAAATACCTAAACAATATCTTCCTGAAAGAAAGGTTTATCTGGCCTCGGGATCTCATAGGGTTTCACTCCATTGTGACAGGGGAAGGTAGGACACAGAAGTCACACAGGCCACCAGGAACCAGAGAGCAAAGCAGGAAGCAGAACCAGGTATAATCTTCAAAGGGACTAGGACCCACTTCCACCAGCTGGGGCCACCTGCTGACCTTACCATGGCATTGCCAGGTGCAGAGCAAGTGTGAAAAGCTCTCTGCACAATTCCGATGCATAATAACACACTCTTGAGTACACAGGCTGACTAACGTTGGTACATTTTCGTCTTTGAATGATGGAAAGCGTGCCTTTTTTAAAAAAATCAATTTAGCATTTATTTCTTCAAAATTATGGCCTCTGACTTCTGATTGTTTTATTATGCTAAATTAGAGCATCCATTTTAGAATTCCTTATCAATTCCTGAGTTCTCTCCTTTAGCTTTTTTGAACAAATTTTTCCTAAAACAACCAATACTTCCATATATGTGTATGTATATATATTTATATATAGAAAATAAAGGTAAATAAGACTTGGGACATCTCAGTCATGAAGTGCTGTCACACAGCACAGGACTTGAGTTCAGACCCCATGCCCCATGTAAAACCCAAATGTGGTGGCAAGCATCTGTAATCCCAGTACGGGCAGGGCAGAAACACTGATTCCCAGAGTCCCATAGCCAAGTGGTGAGCTCCAGATTCAGAGAAAGATCTTGTCTCCAATAACTAGGTGATACAGTAGCAGAGGAAGAGACTCAACACTGACTCAGGCCCCAACATACTGTGTCCCCATACAACTGCATATGCACCCACATGAATGCACGCACATATGCAAAACACAGGTTCACACAGATTATTTAAATGAAAATTTAAATTATAGCCATTCATAATCACTGAAGGTAATTAGATTAGCAGTTCACGTATGCTTCTAAACATTTCTTCTACAGCTAGTGCAGATAGTATTTTCTTTTTTCACCTAACTACTTTTGTGTAATGTGCGAAGAATGTTTTCGCAAAGTGAACAGACGTGATGTCATCATTTCCTGTGTGCTTTTAGATTTTAGGGTTCGTCAGGACCTGAACAGCACGGTCGTGTTGGAGTTGGGCTCTGCAGCCAGGCTGAGGCCGGACAAACTAACTATGCTTGAACTCTGCCCTGCACCTTCCCACTGCTGTGACTTAGGGCACATTCTTTAAACTTTCTCAGCCCAGTTACCTCATCTGACAAACAGGTCAGGTGAATTAATGTAAATAATTTACAGGTAGAAAAAAGCGCTTTTCTCATTCTGGTTGTTGTTATTATACAATAACTGGAAAACCTTTTCCCTAACAATCATTAAACTTTGCTTAGGGTACATGCCCTTTTCCTGAAAGAGTTTGTTTAGCTCCCTACGTCTTCTGCAATTAGCTAAAAGGAAAGCAAGCCACCACTCGCCAGTATCTTTGCATTTGAGGTCTGGCTCACCTCTCACTCTCTGTAACCTTCTCAAGGCATTAACGTGCCGTTCCCTTCAGTAAGCACACGTGTGCTTACTCAACAGTGCTTTACATAGGTCTTGATTGGTTTCTTTCCTTCTCAGGCTTTCGCTGTTCTGTTGGTTTTTTTTCCTTAGCTCTGGCTTTGAGCTTACATCTTCCTGCCCCCACCCCCCACCCATCCCTCCGCACCCGCCCCATCATGCTTAGGATTTTTCACATTCCTCTAGGAAAGGCTTTCCCCCACTTTCTGAACTCAGCCCGAGCACCCACCGTGGCCTGTCACAGTTTACAAAACACTTTCCCACAGGCTCTTCCCACCTGCGTAGCAGCCGGATGAGACCAAGCAGTGTCTGCTCTATTTTACATCTGAGAAAGGGAACCCTGGGCATACTTCCTCTCCGTGGCTCGGGTCTGCTGCTTGGAATGAAAGCTTCTAAAGAGCAAACGCTGCGGTTTTTTCTTTGTTTTTCTTAACCAGATACATATTTATTCTGATTGATCTACTATGCAAATTGTTGTCATAAAAAAAAAACCAGAAACCTTATAGCATGGCTTCTACATATCTCACAGCTAAGCGCGCCTGTCCTAATCACTTAGTTTTTCAGTAACATCTTGGATGCTTGTGTTGTGCCAAGCACAGTTGCTCCATCTGCATGAGGCCTAACTCCAGGGTACACAAGGAGCGGAGACGAGTCCTGGGTTACATGGTAGCATCCCCAGATCTGGACTCAGCTTACATACATGCAGTTACCTCGTGACTCCTACATTCACGTTCCTTCCCATCTGCTACACAGGATTTCTGATCTAACCATATGAGACAAATTTAAAAAAATAATAATGATGAATGCAAATATTTCCCATGCATTATAAGAACCTAACAGTTATGAAATGGGTAAGGTGTGCACCCTATTCATGGGATCCTACGATCAGGCTGAGAAGCAAAAATATGTAATTAGAAGGCAAACCACACTATAAGATGGCACGTGCTAAGTCAGAAGGCACAAATATACCCCAGCCTGGAGAGAATGCAAGAAGGTCGCACTGGGCTTTTTAAATACAGAAGATTAAAACTTTGTTCTAAATCCCTGCGTGCTGCCTATTTATAAAGATTCAAGTTGTGCATTCTCCACAGTTAAGTAGAGACTGGGGACTGACTTTCACATGAACTCTGGTGCCCCATGTTTGGCCATGTCCCCTTGATGGGGAGGCCCGACGGCACTCAGAGGATAGAAGACTACCAAGACGAGACTTGATACCCTAGCATCATATTCAGGGCAAGGAGGTCCCCCTCAATCACAGTCATAGGGAAGGGGAATGGGGTGAAAGCGGGAGGGAGGGAGGAATGGGAGGATGCATGGGATGGGATAGCAAATGAGATGTAATATGAATTCTTTTATTTTTCAATAAAAATGTGTTTAAAATTTTTTAAAAAGATTCAAGTTGTAAAAATATTAATTTTCAGCCAGAAATTGGAGTAACTAATTTGGGCTCAAAACTGCGTAATGCCCTGTGTAACTGAGGCAGCACGTTCTCCTCCCACACCTTAAGCAGTGGAATCACAAGAGCTATCGCCCCCCCACACACACACTTCTGACGTAGAGAGACTAGGAGAAAATGTAAGAAAGGTGCTCTTTGATCCCCGTGCACATCAATTACAGGTAATAAATCCCCCCTGAGGTAGCACGCAGACAGAAATCTCAAAAACACATGGACTTTTCCTATTAGAAAATATAAAGCAAATAGTGACTATTTGTTGTTTAGATTTATTCTGTGAGTCATGTAACCTAAAACACAAGCTAGCATTGAAGGATGTATCATTTTTAATCTCAGCGCTTTTAGCTGCTTGCCAACAGCAGATAGAGCATCTTATTGCAATAATTCAAGGATTTCTCTATTAGTTTCTCTAAGCCCTTAAAGCAAACGAAGCTCTTATGATATAAAACACCTTCTTTCTCTATTTTTTTTTTCTCCCCTCAGCTCTCAAGCCTAAATGCATTTCAGGGTAGAATTTTAAATGAACTAGATAAATGAAATTCTCTCCAACTGTATTAATTTTTGACACTCTTTTTATGATTCTTTTAAAAAGAACATAGAAATGGATTGTAGCTCCGGCCTCCGCACAGTCATGATGAATGGCAGGCTACAAATAATGCTTTCTTCAAACTTTTGAATGAACAATTTAGATTTTTAATCTCTTCTGTGGGTTTACAAATGCCCTGCGCTGATAACTGACCAAGAAGCTAGGAGTGAGAGATTTGTTAAACAAAGAAAATGGGTCCTATATTGAAGGAAGCATTTTCATATACTCCCCTCTCCTCACGGTGTAACCTTTTGTTCCCATTACAAATATCTACGCATAGTTTTATCTCTGACCTTGAAGGACAGTATAGCTTTATCGGGCGTCTTTTAAGATCACAGGTGACCTTCAGCTGATACACTGAGCTCTGACCTGCCTCGGTGATCTGCTCCCACAAAATACATATGCTGAACAGTGCTGGTGTGTGCAGTGGGGGTAAGTGAATTATTTACAAAAATTTGAGTTGACACCTTTTATCAAATGTGGAAAGATGAAGACAAAACAGCTGCTATTGCTGTCGTAAGCAATCTGCTGGTGATTGAATAAAAGTGTCAAGAAAACGGCAGCTTGATGGCCTTTTGTTCCCCCTCATCCAGCTTGATGTTAGTTTGAGCTGTCAGTTAGGAATCACGGCAGTGTGATTTATCAATAGACTGAGTGACCTTCTATTCTCGCTAGTGCTAGAACTAGAAAACAGCTCCCTCTACTGAGAACACGCAACACTTATCACCTTGCCACTTAAGGCCAGGGATTGACTTGGCTTGGCCAAAAAGCAGCTCACTCAGAGGATAATTATGGCTTTTTTTTTTTACATCTTGCCTTGCTTTGATGGCCTCCGCCCACTTGCTAAAAATCAGCACATAGCCAAAAAGGAAATTTTTTTCAGCCTATTTCTATACCTTCCAGCAAAGTAATTTAGAAAATCAGCATTTGAGATGAAATGCTTCCTCCTCACTAATTAAACTGCAGAGTGCGGAAGCATTATCTGTGATAGCAAACTGAATCTTTAAACACTGTGTGGCTTGTATTGACATCAATAGCCCATCCGTATTAACGCAAATTATTTTATAATCTCTAAAGAAAGAGACAGTTGAAGTTATTTTTCTGCCATAATGCTGGAGCCTCCTCAGGGAAAGATAGTGTTATCAATGAAGGTTTGGGGAGTCTGGAGAGATAGGAAGCCATAGGGATCACACTTTTACAGAAGAGCACTCCTACTGTTATCCTATAGGATATGGTACATGCATTTATTAAATGTTGGGCTTTCAACCTAATAGATATTTATTTTATTGGTAACACAAATAGCATAAGGGGTGTATTGTGATAAATGTTTCCTTTTTTTTGCTGAAAAGGAAACATTAAACATAATTAAAAGAATTCAAGTAGCATAATCCGATTTCCAGTAGCACCTAATTTTAGTGTTCGGCTCTAACTTGCTGTAATATGATTTAAATTTCCGTTTGTTTGGTTTGTTTTTTTTTTTTCAAAGCTGTTACATATGCATATTTTCAAATACATTTCTTTTTTAACCTGGGGTTTTTGCTTCATGACAAGTTTTAATTTTAACTTCTTATCATAGATGTTTAATTTAGGTATGAAAAATCAATGTCTATTGTTTGGTTGGCTGTGTCAGATTCGGCTCCTTAAAGCTACTCTATGGGACCACATGGTTGTTCACTGTCTCCTCAGTGTACTTTTCATTGCCCGCTGCTGAGGGCAGACTCAGTGGGAATCTCCGAAAAGATGTACCTCATGCATCCACGACATTTTCTCCTATTCTCTTCTTTCCTTAGACAACTATGCCGCCCCTCTGCTCCAAGTCACAGAAGCCTCCACACACATGCAAACTCAGGGTCTAGACCTCAGTCCTTGCCTGAGCTTGTCCTTTTCCTTCTCTGTACACACACACACACACACACACACACACACACACACACACACACACCATGACTTGTTCATACGAGCTCTGCAGCAAAGTTGAATAATATGTAAATTTTATGTTGTAATGAATTAGGTCCTAAGATCTTTAAAGGTCAGACACCTGGTATAATACATCACATTTTTTAATATCAACTACAAAATAACTGTAATAAATTTTTCCAGCGCCACATCCTCACACACTGTTACCCACAAGGAAGCACCAGAGGAAATGTGTCATTTGTCAAAACATGCAGGAAAACTGGCGTATATACAGGGCACTTTAAAAGTAAGTCAGATTAGAAAAAGCTTCCTACATGATATTTTTGTGTTTGAACAAAGAAAGACAAGCAGGTGTTTATTAAAATCATCCTCCAATACATTTTTGTAAACAAGGTAAAAATAATTAATATTCTAAGGCATATGAATAAGTGCCTTTAGTTCAAGGATAAAGGGAAATTACAGGCAAAGAGCTTTAATTCTCTTTAGGAAAAAAATTCAACAGGAATGATAATTCATCTCAACTTGGATGACTAGGTGGCATACTAAAAAAAAAATACAGTTATCTGAGTTGTAGAAATTTGATAGTTGCTATTAAAATTATAATCATTTCTTTCATGATGTTATTTGCAAGCTTCAACTACAAGTCTCTGTTATAAGAAATGCTTATTACCAACAGAAGAGAAAGAGATTTACCTACAAATAATATAGACTAGAGGGATTTTTTAAAACCAGAAGCCCACATTGATATTAGCTCTCATTAGTGTCTGCCAGTGCCTCCCTACTCTCTAACAGTGTGTTGTGTTAACCTTGGACACAAGTGAAGCAGATGTGGTAGGCTCTTTAGACTTTCCAGTGTGGCTGGAGTGGAGGGAGAGGCTCCCTGCTGTTATTTTTAATGCTACAGATTTGTCTTTAAAATATCATTGATCATGATGGCTATATTATATATTTTGTTTGTTTGTTTGTTTGGCAATGCATTGTCTAGTGAGAACTTAAGTTGTACTTGAGGAATAATACATAATTGTTCATTTAAATAATATTCTTGTTTTTTAAAATCTGATCATACTTAGCAAAGGCTGTGATCACTTAAGCCAATTTCATTATTGAGCAAAGGCTATGATGACCTAAGCCACTTTCATTTTTTTCCAACACATTCAAAGATGGTTTTATTACCACACCCATGTAGCATACGTCAGCAGTCACAAAGTGAAGTGGGACTGCTGTCCAGGTCATTAGGAGGTACCCTGTGAGTAAAACAATTGAAGACAGCATGGTTGCTGTGTTTAATAGTTCTGGAAAGTTTCCAAAACCCCATGTTCCCAGAATATTCCTAACCTTTATAGCCAAACCTGAAATAAACTTCCTACACTGTGAGCAATGTGTTTGCAGTCATGTCTCCTCCACCACAGGAGCTGAACACCTGTGTTCTTGATCCCAACAAATCCAACACAGAACTCACTAGACAGAGCTGAGGAAGTAGAGAAGGAGACAAGGAACATTCTGGTGTTCTAATTAACGTATTCAGAATGGCCAAAGGACAAAGGAACGACGGAAAGAAAAGCAATGGGTAGTAATCAAAGGAAAGAAATGTAAATGATCCAGAAAACATTCAGATCATAGCACACAATGGTTTGGAGTATAAGAACAGCAACACGTGCTCCTCCAGTGTACTGTAAAGTACTGTGGTAATATGGACCATTCATTCTCTCTTTCAGCAATGGTTTATTTAGTGCTTACGTTCTACCTTCCACTGGGAAGAAGGCTCTCGGCCCACAGTGATGCACGGCCCACAGTGATGCACTCATGAGTGTGGTCGGCCTTCGCCCACCTTTGCCCAGTGCCAGCCATTCTCCGAGAGAACTCATATTGACGGTCTTCCTCTTTCCTAGATGTTTGGGTTTGGATATGAACGATCCCTTGAAGACTCATGTTTGAAACACTTGGACCCCAGATGGCGTGGCTGTTTGGGAAGGTTTGAGAACCATTAGGCAGTGGAGGCTTCTGGAGGAGGTATGTCACTTGGGTGGGCTTTGAGGTTCATAGGCTGGCCCATTTGCTCTTCTGTCTTTATATCCTGCCTGTGGAACCTGTTGCCTGCTCCTGCCTGCATTGCTTTTTCATGATGGATGGTATCCCCTTTCAGGGCCATAAGCCTAAATAAGCCCTTCATTTCTGAAGTTGCTTTTGTGTGAGTATTTTATCATAGCACCAGAAAAGAAATTGATACACTATGGGACCAGATAGAAATAAAATAACTTATAAGGAAAAAGTAAAATATACATTACTAATAGTGTTCATCAAGAAGGCATACGTGAAGAAAATGGTCACCGACACTATCTGTCATCATGAGAGACGTGTAGGATAAAACCACATTGCCGACCTCCTTACCCTGGTGTAAAGTGCTTATTATATGAAAGAACAATAATAACAAGTGCTGGCGATGGGGTGGGCAAAAAATAACCTTCCACACTGTTGATAGATGTGTAAGTTTGCCAGCCACTATGAACAACAACCTTGAACACCCTCCCAAGATAGAAGCATCCTATGATCCAGCACCTCCCCCACTAAGAAAGAAATGAAATCACTACATCAAAGACATATACACATTCCCCCATTCATTGCACAAGTATTCGCAATTGCCGAAATGTAGGATCAACTTAAATGCCCTCTGACAGATTAACAGATAAAGAAATATGATATACGCCCATGGAGGAGTACTCACCATGAAGTCAGACTAGGAAATGGCTCAATTAAACTACATTCACTGTAAGGGTGAGAAGTCGAGGTCAGATCCCCAGAAACATATGTAAGTGCTGCATAGGCATGGAGACTCCCTGTATTCCTAGCTTCAAAAGATACAATCAGGGGATCCCAGAACAAGCTGGCTAGAGGGAACAGCCATATACACAAGCTCTGGGCTTGATTGAGAGACCTTGCCGCAGTGCATAAGGTAGAAAAGTCATGAGGATGCTTCCTGATATCAATGTCAGGCTATACTCCCATGCGTGCATGCGTGCGTGGGTGTGTGTGTGTCTGTGTCTGTGTCTGTGTGTGTGTGCGCGCACACACACAGACACACACACACGTGCATAACATGTGCATGCACATACATATGCATGTATACATAGTATGTACAAAAACATGTATATACACCTGTGGGTACTCACACAGTTCATATTCACCCAAAACCATGTATAAGTACGTGCCAAAAATGGAAAAAAGAGAAGAAAACATTATGTGATGGATGCTCATAATGTAAAGTGAAAACAAAAAAAATAGCCCAAAACAGAAAGAGAAGTGCTGCATGACTGAAGTCATTTGTGGGGAAAGGCTGATAATATAGAAGGTAGGGGTTAGTTAGTAGTTACTAGCAGCTGTGAAGGGTGAGTGGTGGAAGGGGATTGATAAAAAGATGCCCAAACACAAAATTACAGTTAGGAGAAACACAGTCTGGTGCTCTGCTGATTGTAGCTAACATAAGTAGAAAACAGGTTTCCTGTTCTTCCCATGGCGAGGCAATAATAAATACTCAAGGCAATGGATTCTACTGTGGAGATCCTACCTTATTTACTCTTCTACTTTAACCATTCTCTAGGATGAACACGTTTCCAACATCTCACTGTGCCACAGAAATACGAACAAGTGCTCTGTGTCAACTGGAAACTCACGAAAAGTCTTGTTGGGACACAGTCACATCCGTTTGTGTAGCTGCTTTGCCACTGCCATAGGCTTCATTACAACAGAGACTGAATGGCTTGTAAAGTCAAATATTAACTTCCAGCCCATCACGGAAAATGGTTGCAGATAGCTAACTTGGATTATGGCTACTTTAATTTCTCCCTTGTACCTATGTGTTTTCACCTCTTCTGAAGATAAAAATACATATATATTAGCCGGGTGTGGTGGCACACACCTTTAATCCCAGCACTCAGGAGGCAGAGGCAGGCAGATTGCTGTGAGTTCGATGCCAGCCTGGTCTACAAAGTGAGTCCAGGATGGCCAAGGCTACACAGAGAAACCCTGTCTCGAAAAACCAAAAACAAACAAACAAACAAACAAAAACAAAAAAAAACCATATTACATGATACCAAGGAAGTGTAAATAATTGTATTCTTTTCTAGTGTTTAAAGAATGCACCAAAAGTGTTGTTGCTGTTTGTTGTTTCGGGCATTGCTGCATGGGTTGTGTGGGTGATGTGGCCTGCCTTCCAGGACTCAGTGTAAAGGTGTCCACAACTCTGAGAACTGGGAAGGTATCCCAGCCCTGAGGTGGGACAATGTCCCCATGGTATCCTGAGGCATGGGAGCCCAGGAACGTCACTGCTCTAAGAGGAGGCTTCCTCAACAGAGAAAACACAGCTCCCAGAGAAGGGTCCCTAAGGAACTGAGGAGGCTAGGAGCCTGAGCCCCACTCCTTCTTGGTTTCTTCTCTTCCTGTTCCTCTTCTTCCTCTTCCTCTTCTTCCTCTTTTCTCCTCCTCCTCCTCTTTCCTTCTTCTTCTTCCTCCTCCTCCTCCTCCTCCTCCTCCTCCTTCTCCTCCTCCTCCTCCTCCTCTGGTGAAAGAGTCACAGCAGGTAGTAAATTACATAAAAGAGATTTATTGAAGGAGCAATCCCAGGAGAGGGAAGATGAATCCAAGAGTGGCTGCCTCTGCTCCCTGGAGGAGACAGCAGTGAACTAGGCAGATGCAGCCTTAATATAAGGTTTCTAAGGGGGAGGAGGTTTCCGGGGCAGGGATTTCCTGAGTGTAGATTGGTGGGATTTCAAGCCTGGGCTGGGGGACACTCAAGATTGGTGGGCAACCCTTCCCCCCCGGAGCTGCGTTGTCTCTCTTGAGGAGGCCTCCTCTCAAAGCAATGAGGTTCCTGGGCTCCCATACCTCAGGATAACCTTGGGACACTGTCCCACCTCAGGACTGGGATATCTTCCCAGCTCTCAGAGTTGTGGACACTCTGACACCAGAGTCCCCGAAGGCAAGCCACATCAACTACACAACGCACACAGAGACCCCTGAAACAACAAACGGCAACAACACGAAGACTCCTGTAGAGCCCGAAAAAAGCTAGAGGGGAGTGAGAGAGAGGAAAGATGAACAAGATACAGGACAGTGACTGACCATTGTCCAGAGTGCATTAAAAAGATGGGTGATGAAAAATAGTCTGATGTATGCATTGGGATCTCCAAAGGAGGAGTGAAACAATAATAAAGTGTGTGTGTGTGTGTGTGTGTGTGTGTGTGTGTGTGTGTGTGTGTTTGTGTGTGTGTGTGTCTGTATGGGTGTGTGTGTATGTGTGTTCAATCAGATAAATGTAAGTAGTTGACTCACACAATTGTGGGGACTGCCAGCTCTGAACCCTGCAATGTAGGCCTTCAAGTTGTAGACCCAAGTGGTTTGAGATCGGAAGTCTCTGATTCTCAGGGGAGCTGCTTTTTTTCTTCTACTTCTTCTTCTTAAGGCTTACAACTGATTGAACAAGGCCCACCATGTGATACAGTAGAGTCTGCATTAAATTCATAGAATCAAAGTCTACTGTTTTAAATGTTCATCGCCATCTAAAAATATGTTCAGAGCAACTCTTAGACTGGTGTTGGCCAAACATCTGGCTGTCATGGCCAAGCTATGTTTCCAAATGATAAAATTTACAGTCACAATGGGATACACAGATGAGGAAGGGACAAAGGCAGACAGACAGGGAGGGTGTGGGCCCAGGAGGGTGAGTTCACAATCTAATGGGAAAGGCAGGTTAGGGAGTGGAGTGCTGCGGTGACATCTGGGCTCCTGCAGTACCTTAGCATAGGCATCTGGACACATCTGGGCATAGGCGTTCACTGGGCAGACAAGCAGCCTGGAGGGGTTATCTAGAGACACTGAGAGGCTTCATCATGGGAGATGGTGGGTGGTAAGGCCAGGACCGAGTCTAATATCTGATCCCTGATCTTGTACAAGACGGAGCTGGGGGACTTGTCTTCACCATGCTCATAGAGAAGTGAATACCAGTTTCTCAGGAGCCTGAGACCCGACGGTGACAAATTGGAACGAAGCTGAGTACACTGCAGAGGTGTGTTTTTAAAAAGAGCAATTTTATGAATTTTTCTTTGTTTTTGTTTTTTTAGACAGGGTTTATCTGCATAGCCCTGGCTGTCCTGGAACTTGATCTATAGATTAAGGTGGCCTCAAACTCACAGAAATCTACCCTGCCTCTGCCTCCCAAGTGCTGGGAATAAAGGCATGCACCACCACGGAGCCGCTACAAATCAAGAACAATTTTTTTCTTTTTCTTTTTTTTTTTTTGAAGATTTGTTTATTATTTATACAGTATTCTGCCCACATATGTGCTTGCCTGCCACAAGAAGACACCAGAGCTCATTAAAGGCGCTTGTTAGTCACCATGTGGCTGCTGGGAATTGAACTCGGGACCTTCGGAAGAGCAGACGGTCCTCTTAACCTCAGAGCCATCTTTCTAGCACAAGAACAATTCTTAAAAGAATCTTCGTAAAAGATTCTGTGCCCCTGTATGACATCAGTAATGCTCCTTAAGGAGTGAAGTCCACGCTATTCAAAGTGGAGATAGAGTAGAAACTTTTACAGTGAGAATGTGAAATCTCGGTCCACTTTTTAGACCTGCAGGGTGTCCTGCCTGGGTAGGCCTTGGAGAAGAATGCTCATCACATTCATGCAGCGGTGCCAACCGGGCCCTCAATGAATACTGGATACGTATGCAAGTTCCGGCCACAGGCGCCAGGTGAGAAATCAAGGAATATAAGAAACCTGGAAGACAGAGACAGAGAACCCTCATAATACTTTGTCCATGGTTTAATAAGGATTGAGGACTGGGTTCATATGTACTCCATGGTGCCTGTTTGATGTGCGAAGCAAAGGCATAGTGAGTGCCCACCCGCAGACAACGCTGCTGGCATTTTTGGGCAACTGCATGCAGTCTTGGGCAGCTTGAGTACGCAACATGCGTGAAAGTGAAGTTCAAATGGGAATCACAGTTCTCTCTAACTTGGAGACTCACAAAGTTTGGAAAGATGTTTTCTCCGAGGTTGCCAAATACAAATAGGCAAAACACTACGAATGAAACATTTATATAATTCCTGATTGTTTTATGGTCCTTCTTGGTGTAGATAGTTTATTATATATGTGTAATAATATGTATATGTGAAAGCAAAAAATAATAATAAATTGAAAAAAATAAAAGTGAAAAAAAAGATTTTTAGACTGAGTGTTTTACTTCTTTCCTTTTTTTGATTTTGATTGGTTGGTTTTGTTTTTTGAAGCAGGGTTTCTCTGCATAACCCTGGCTGTCCTGGAACTCACACTGTATACCAGGCTGGACTCTAACTCACAGAGAACTGCCTGCCTCTGTCTCTCAAGTGCTGAGTTTAAAGGCATGAGCCACCACCATTGAAAAAGATTGAGTCTTTTTCAAACTGATTAAATAAACTCTAAGGATTCTTTCCTCTTTCTCCCTAAAGCTGCTGTATGTGATCTGTGCATCACAAGTTTTCCCCCCAAAATAGTATTTTTATTATTGGGGAATTTCACATCATGCACCCTGATCACACTCACTTCCCAGTCCTCCCAAGACCATCCCGCACCCTGTGACCTTTCCCACCCCTACCCCCCACCCCAGGACCTTTCTCCAGCCCTACCCTCAGAACAAGGAAAAACAAAAAACAAGCCCAATTTGTGTTGCCCGTACATATACTCATTGGCCAGCTCCTTGAAGAGAACTGAGTCCTACCCCACCTCCATACGTGCCAGAAGCCATCAGTTGTGGAGAGCTACACTTCAGCATGGCTCAGCTGTTAAAGGCTAGACTCACAACCAAAAAATAAGGTTTTCGTTTTTTGTTTTGGTTTTTGGGGGGTTTTTTGTTTTGTTTTGTTTTTCTTCTTATTTTGTATCTTTCCCCTCAAATCCATGTAGACTAGTAACTACCAGATCTGCTTGGGAACAAAAGAAAAATGCAGGTTCTCTCAGTATAGGATTTTGTTGTTGTTATTTTGTTCAACACTTCCTTCCTGCTGCTTGGCTGAGAAAGACTTGCTAAGAAAAACAATACTACAAACCAACTCAAGCTCCTTTTTGAGGCGAAGATCAATAAACATGGTGAAGCCGGAAACTGTAAAGTCCTTTAGCATAGTGTCTGCCACATGGTAGTGAGGACAGTTGTTATTATTTGCATGAAGAAAAATAAAAGGAATTGAAATGATTTTTCCCTAAAACATAGATGTAGTTGCTGGATTATTCGGGAGTCTGTGGCATACGGAGATATCTAAACTTTTTCTGAAGGTGAGAGGAAGATTTTGAAAAGTTTTAAACAATGGGAAAAATGGTGTAAGAGATCTTTTAAGGAGATCTTTCCCATAGTGTGAAAACCACATTGAAGTGTCTTAGGGGTTTTTTGGTTTGCTTTGGTTTGGGTTGGATTTGTTGTTGTTTTTTGTTTGTTTGTTTGTTTTTTGTATGTTTTATTTTGTTTTGTTTTTGGTGACAGGGCCTCTCTGTGTAGTCTTGGGTGTCCTGGATTCACTTTGTAGACCAGGCAGACCTCTGAACTCACAGAGATCTACCTGCCTCCGGCTCCTGAGCGCTGTGATTATAGGTGTGAGCCACCAGGCCTGGCTCACACACAACACTTATACAGGAAAGCATCTCAGTGGAGCTGGCTTACAGTTTCACAGGCTTAGTGCACTGTGGTCATGGCAGGAAGCATGGTAGAATGCAGTAGACATGGTGCTGGAGTTCTACAGACCGTGATACACCAGCCAGAGCTTATAATACCTCAAAGTCAGCTCTCAGTGGCACACTTCTTACTCCAACAAGGCCACACCTCCTAAAAGTGCCACTCTCTATGGTCCAAGCCTTCACACACATGAGTCTATGGAGGCCATTCCTATTCAAGCCACCACAGAGTGGAATTATAAGCATTCAGAGCAGAGGGCTAGAGAGATGGCTAGGTGGCTAAGGGCACTGGCTGTTCTTCCGGAGGACCCGGGTTCAATTCCCAGCACCCACATGGTCATCTGTAACTCCAGTTCCAGGGGATATGACACCCTCATAGACATACACGCAGGCAGAACAGCAATGCACATAAAATAAAAATAAATCAATCTTAAAAAAAATAAAAATAAACATTCAGAGCCATAAAGATTAGATGGCATGGGACTGGAGAGATGGCTTAGTAGTTAAACACCACAGGTTGCTCTTCCAGAGGACTCAGGTTCAGTTTCCAGCACCCAAATGGTCACTGACCACCATCTGTCACTCCAGTCCCAGGGGCATCTGATATGACACAGACCTCCTTGATCTCTGTGCTCACATGATACACAAACACATGCAGGCAAAACTCACATACACAGAAAATAAAAAAGCAAATGAAGCAAACTCTTTGCAAAAAAAATGGCAGTTTGAAAGACGAAAGCTGGCAACGGAAGGAAAAAGTAAAAGAACACACACAAACACACAAATAAGATACAGCGTGAATAGAAAAATCTTGTTGCTATGTTTATAAGTGGTTCACCAAGTAGGATCATGGCACCTCCTTTTCTAGGGGTGGTTTAAAATGAGATGGAGGTACCTTTGTTTGGTAACTCAAGTCCTGGCCTTGAGTTCGTAATCTCATAGGGGTGGGAGAGCAGAAAACAATATAGTTTGTATAAACTTTTGTGTATATATTATCTTTATATGTCTATATGTTGTTCAGTCTTTCTCCTGATCCCCTTTAAATACACAACAATTCTCTGCCCAGGATTTTTTCCAATCCTGTCCTTGTTATATCCCATCAGTTTGTGACAATGACACTGCTGCATAGTGACTTCATGACTGTAAGGAAACAATATGAGTTTATAGCTGAAAACGAAGTATAATTACAAGCATAAATTATGACTGCTGTCAAGACAACAGACATTAACACAGTAGCTTTGCACATATTGCAGAAATACGTTAGGTTTACACTACCTGAAATCATTGTGAACCTTGAGTGCTTTCTCCACAAATAATCCACTGAAAACTTGTTTCATCTTTTTAAACAAATAAACTAGATGAATCACCTTGCCTCTCCCTTTTCTAGGTCTTTTCTTCCCTGACACATACCCCACTGATACTACAAAGGTGCTGTGAGAGTGTACTAAAAACCATTGGAAAAACCATTAATGTAAGCTAGATTGCATTTACTAAAGCAAAGAAATTATGAGTACCTGTTATTAACAGAAGTCTTTAATCTTGTACAGAGTCCAAGAATAATTATCCAACATCTACAAAACATGATGGTTCACCTACCATCTGCTCACTAAAACCTCAGCCATACCAATTCTTTAATTGGGTAGAGGTTTAGTCATAAGGATTGTAACTATACATGTTTCTACCTGCAATGATGATCTCCCTAAACAGAGACCCACAGCAGAGAGCTGTGTTCAGAGGTGCGTGGTCACTGTATGGGGAGGAGATGCAGTAGAGAGCCATGGTTGTTTTCAGAACTTGAATAGATGAACTCTAAGGTCACTTATCACTTAGAGGCACTCATTCACACACCTTGAAAACATTTTCACCTCAAAAATAACAACCCACCCTCTGAAATTTTTCTCTTATGTGCATATATATACACAAAAATCTCCATGTCTAAAAATAAGTCAGTATAAGAGTATGTTTAAACATTTGCACTTAAATGATCTGAGGAGTCTTGTGTACTTTCTGTATTTGCATCACTATTAGAAAAGGTATGTACATATATAAAATAAATTTATGATTTATCAGTGTTCTAGAGCCTTTAAGTATATATTACCCTATAATAAAAGTTGTGTGAAGAAAATATAGTTAGGCTCCTAAATTCCTAATCATGTTAGAAAAGTTCTTCCCTGCTTTCCAGACCCTAAGAACTATGCTAGGTCACTTAATGTCTCTAGTGGGTTCTAATATAAGGAAATATTAATTTACATATTATATATTTTTAAAAATATTTTCTATGCTTTTTATATTCGTTTGAACGCTATTATGTATTTCTTAACTATTAAAGTTTTTGCAAACCAGAAACTAAGCGGATTAGTCTCATCAAACACAAAGAAATACTTTCCTAGTGTTGAGCAGCAGATTTATTCCTGTATTTCCTTCCTTCACCTCTATAGAATATGCATATGTGATAAACAAGTACACTCTTTGAAGAGTGATTTGTCTGTTTACCAAACGTGAGGTCTAATTTCTGTTAAAATATTTTTCAATATTTTTAATGAATTTTAATAAAGGTTTATCAGGCGCTTGTTATGGTGCAGAACTTTTATTAAATTCTGTGATCCATAAAACGTTTTTTTTTTGAATGACACATAGTTTAGTTTTTCATTTAGAGGCTATAAAAGTGTTCACAAAAGTTATGTTGGAAAAAAAAGTGATTGAAAGTGCTAAAACACTGTACAGAATATAAAATCCTTTCATAGACTTTTTATGACACATGAAACATGAGTCTTAAAGGTTTAATGTTACTGACTTTTATACAAGGCTTTTTAATTCTTGATTCCAGTTATGGTTCTGCAAATGAACTGTGACATTAAAAGGAATCCGGCTGGAACTGCCTGGGCTTTCTTTCTAGATGAGCTCTGACTGGCCATCAGAGGCTTGCCCTGAGACCCACCCCGCCCACAGCTGATTAACACTCCCGAGCATTTGAGGAGCTAAGGAGTGAGCCTGCCTGACAGATTCCCTCCTACCTAAATTCAGTATTAATGTTAGGGAGGTCAGTGGATTACTAGGAGCAAACACGAAGTGTGAAAGATTGCTATGCTTTCATCCTTGTTTCCTTAATACTGTACACCATTTACGGCTGTAATTGCAATGCTGCCTTGGTGAACTACAGAGCCAGCATTGCTGTCTGTCCCATTAAAATAATGGATAGACATTCATTTTGACTCTACCTTTGGGAATTTTAAGTTAGTGTGCTGACCTGAATCTGGTACAGAAGACAAATTCATGATTTTTGTTAGAGTTTTAGGTTAAGCCAAATGAAGTTGCCTTTTTTTTTAGCTATCTTTCTTTCTTTTCTTTGTGTTTTTGTTTTTGTTTTTTGGGTTTTTTTGTTTGTTTGTTTGATTTTGGTTTTTTGGGGGAGTGGTTTTCAACTCAGGGTTTTTTTGTAGCCTTAGCTATCCCAAACTTACTTTGTAGACCAGGCTGGTCTTGAACTCACAGTGATCTGCCTGCCTCTGCTTTCCTAAGTGCTGGAATCACAGGTGAGCAACCCCACCCACCAAAGTCGCCATTTTTTCTTTTATCAGTTAAGAAAACAGAAACACAATTTCTTTGCACTCATCTTAATTTTCCAAAGTGGTCTAATATTTTTCAAAAATATACATATTAATTTTTATTTCCTCCGATGAGGGGATGAGATGAAAGCTGTACCCAAGCTTTACATGGTTTGGGCTGAGCCCAGAGCATCTCTAACCATCCCTAGGTCTAGACCTGGCAGCTTCTAACCCCCACACAATCTAATCTTTTGCAAGCCCAAACTTGGAAGGTTTCAGCTTCCAGACTCCATCTGCTAACCTAGGCCTAGAATGTTTGCAGCCTCTGTGACTTACTGGTAAATAAGCTCACACTTTCTAGCTCTTTCTGAACTTTGGCTGGGTGGTTCAACTCAGCTGTTCTGGCTCAAATTTCTCTCCAAGCTAGCTGATTCAAACTGGCTTCTCTCTGCTTCTGACTGAATTGTTTTGCTTGGAAAAACTGCCTCTGAACTCCATGAACTGTACTGCATGAAATAAACTGTACTTAACTGAATTGCACCAAACTGTACTACTCCTAAACTGTATTACTATCTCCACAAACTCTCTCTTCTCACTCTTTCTCTGCCTTTCTTCTCCTTACTCCTCCACCTCCAACTGCTCTTAAGTAGCCTCTCTTTCCTGTCTGTTCTCCTGAGAGTTGGGTTTCTCTGTTGTTTGAAGTGGATACATCTAAGTTTCTTTAGAAAATCAGTTGTGTCACATGATGTTTTTCTGGAAACTGTCTTGTGAGAAGGCACATGATGTTTTGCTGAAAGCGGACACATGACAAGGTGGGTGATATTTAGAAAGAATAGGAGTAGAGCCCCACAGACAGTTCGATGAGGCCTTTTGCATTGTTGCGCCTCGGCAGCACTTCACTGGTCTTTGCTTCACAGAGAGAAACATTCCAGCAAACTTCTCATGGTACTTTGGCTGATTCCGGCTCTTTCTGCTGACTCTTGCCCATTTGGTAGAGCTTTACTATCTCTGATGGACCGTGCCACCTCTGCGAATTTGTGTTGTGGCTTGGTGTCTGCTATTGGCCTGGACTTCTGGTATCCTGGCAACGCAGAGTGGAATTGGCTCAAGGAACTACATCTAAGCAGGTCCACAACCCCTTTTTCCTATTAACATTCTCTCCTTTTCCTCTGGTTGGTGGGTTAGAAGTGAGGTTGAAGTGTTTAAGGACCTAAATAACGTAGGTTTTGAAAACTCTAAGCCTACAGTTGTCATGAAGAATGAAATCCCAAACATTTGATTTTTACCATTAAAGAATCAGGAGCCAGCAGAGGTAGGCTTCTGCCTGATTCCGTTCACATTAAGATTCCATCTTAGACCCATTAGAATGGCTAAAATAAAAAATTCAAGTGACATCACATGCTGGCGAGGATGTGGAGAAAGAGGAACACTCCTTCATTGCTGGTGGGAATGCAAACTTGTAAAACCACTTTGGAAATCTATCTGGTGATTGCTCAGAAAACTGGGACTAGGGCTTCCTCATGACCCAGCTATTCCACTCCTTGGAATATACCCAGAAAATGCCCCAACAACAAGGACATATGCTCAACCATGTTCATAGCAGCTTTATTCATAATAGCCAGAACCTGGAAACAGCCTAAATGCCCCTCTCAGTTGAAGAATGGATAAAGAAATTGTGGTACGTTTACACTATGGAATACTGCTCAGCTATTAAAAATAAGGAAATCCTGAGGAAATTTGTGGACAAATGGATGGGACTAGAAATGATCATAATGAGTGAGTTAACCCAGAAGCAGAAAGAATCACATGGTATATACTCACTTATAATTGGGCACTTGCCCAAAAGTCACGTCCCATGAAAGTCTTCACTTACCAGGAGATTGGGATAGATGTAAGGACATCCTACTGAGACTCTATGTAAGAGAAATATAGGATAACAGGGAAATAGAAGGACATAGAGGGTCCTAGAAACCTACAAGAAGAACATCATGATGGGTGGATTGGTGCCCAGGGGATCTGCTCAAACTATTGCACTAACCAAGGACTATACAATAGTAAACATCCAACCCCTACTCTGATCTACCCAATGGACAGGACATTCTCCACAATTATGTGGAGAGCAGGTACTGACTTTGACATGAGCTCTGGTGCTCCATATTTGACCACCTCCCCTTGGTGGGGAGGCCTGGTGGCACTCAAAGAAAGAATAAGCAGGCTACCAAGATGAGACTTGATAGCCTATGACCATATAGTGGGGGAGGAGGTCCCCCTCGGTCATAAACCTAGGGGAGGGGAATAGGGTGAAAGCGGGAGGGAGGGAGGGAGGAATGGGAGGATACAAGTGATGGGATAACAATTGAGTTGTAATCTGAATAAATTAATAAAATTAAAATAGAAAAAGAAAAATAAAGCATTTCTTTTTCTGGGTTATAGTTTCAGAAGTTTAGTCCACTGTCATCCTGGCATGAAGCATGGCAGCACACATACAGACATGGTGCTGGAGAAGAGCAGAGAGCTCTACATTTGGATTATCAGACAGCAGAAAAAGAGAGAGACCTTGGGCCTGGCTTGAATCTTTGAAACCCCAAAGCCCACCCTGAGTGATATGTGTCCCCTAACAAGGCCACACTTCCTAATCCTTGTCAAGTAGTGCCACTCCCTAGTGACCAAGTACCCAAATATATGGGAGCTGCTCTTACTCAAACCACCACAATATGATTCTGTTTACTTGTAAGATGGGAGCAGGCAAATCTCAAGAGAGAAAATAGGCATGTGTTAGGGTGAAATCTTTATTAGATATTTGATTATTTTTAATACTGGATGTTTGGTGATATACAGGGTCAGATCACGAGTTAAATGTCTATACATTATAGATAAGGATTGTGGGAATTCTTTGGGGGATAATAAAATATTCTCAAGTTGATTGTGGAGATGGGTGCACAACTATAAATGTATTGAAAACAATGAATTGCATACTTAGAAAGGGTGAGTTATATGGTATATGAATTACATTTCAATAAAGCTATTAAAAGTGCTTTTAAAAAAATCAGGAGCCAGATGCTCGCATGAAAACTCGCTATCTCAGAGAGGCAGAGAAAGCACCTAGCTGACCTTCCTGCTCAGCTCACATCTCAGAGTAAAAAGACTAAAAAGCTCACTAGCCCAACTGAAAGCCCAAGATAAAAAGCTAAAAAACTAAAAGCCAAAGAACTTGCTAGCTCCAACTGGCTGCCTCTTCTTATCCAGTCTTAAATGCCCTTCAACTCAAAGTCCCTCCTAATCTTTATATTTTTATTAATTTATTCAGATTACAGCTCAGTTGTTATCCCTTCACTTTTATCTTCCTGTTCTTCCCTCCCTCTTTTAGCCTTTTCCCCTCCCCTAGGTCTGTGACAGAAGGCAACCTCCTTCCCCACCATATGGTCACAGCCTATCAAGTCTCATCCTGGTAGCCTGCTTATCCTTCCTCTGAATGAGACCAGGCCTCCCCACCAAGGGAAAGTGGTCAAATAGGGGGGCACCAGAGTTCATGTCAGAGTCAGTCCCCACTCTCAACACAACCGTGGATAATGTCCTGTCCATTGGCTAGATCTGAGTGAGGGTTCAATATTTACTGCATGTATTGTCCTTGGTTGGTGCAGTAGTTTGAGCAGAGCCCCCAGGGTTGAGATCCACCCATCATGATGTTTTTCTTGTATTAAAGGTGCCAGGGCTAGCTGAACCTCACCATAAACACCTTTTTACAATAAACAGAAAGTTCTTGGCTTAAAGGTACGTGTTAGGGATCAACCACACCAAACAAGAAATAAGGTTTTGCAGTTCACAATCTCATGTTTCACAATGGTACCAAACATCCTGCAATATTTATACTATCTCTGACACATTCTGTCTAATCTTTCTCTGATTCATCACATTATTTGTCCCTCAATTAGACATCACTTTCAAACATACATGCTTCCTTCTATAAACTAACTAAAGTGTATACTAAGGGCATGTCTGTATTCCATCCAGCTCACACTATAATCCAGGGTGTATCTGTATTGCAGGCAGATTGCATAGACCTGGAAGGTCTTTAGATGTGACCCCTTGACAGAACAGCTATGTTGCTGGATTAAAATTGCTCTACACAGAAGTGGGGGGGAAATTTAAGAGGGAAAGAGACTGTCAGGTGACGAATGCAACCCATAGAGTGATCTGAGTTGTTTAGGTTATAACTTGCTGACTTCTAGTTATGGTGAATAGTACCTAAACATGTCACAGCACGTGCAATGTGTAGACTGCTTTCTCACTTTACTTTCCTAGAAAAATGACACTGTGCTCAGTTTCCACCTGCTGATATTATGCTATAATATTTACTCAGGAAAACAAGCACTTATAGAAGAAATCAAGCCCTTATACTTCATGGAAAAATAATAAAAACTGTATGCTGTTTTAAAAAAATATATCTTTCAGACTCTAGACAGCAATATTTGCTCTGCATTTCACCAAGAGAGCATTCACAGTTACAGCATCACAGGATGCATGTACAATATTGAAGAAATACAGGTTAAGAAATAGTAATTTTTCAAACTTCATATGTGCACGTAATATTCTCTGTACTTAATCACCAGTGGTATAGTCCAAAATGGTGTAATGAGATGCCTGTATCTGAACTGTCTGTTCTAACAAAGAATCTTTTTCTTATTTCAAAATCGTTTTAATGTAAAAAGGGCTAGCCTGTGATTTCTCAGAATGAATCACAACTTAATATCCTTTGTGTAACCAAAAAGCTGGTCCGATACAGTAAATCCTATTTCCTTGTAATTTGTGGGCCTCTAATGTGAGTCATGTGATTCTAATTTAGCAAAAATAATGAAATAGTTTCTTTGTCTGTACATATTAGCAGTAGCTATTTTAAGTGCATAATGTTAAGGTTCTTTTAATGTACTTCGCAATATATTGAAAGATATATTTTGGTACATTACAATATAGTACATTAAAGACATATTTTCATTAACTTTCATGATTTTACATATCATGTTTGTAGCTTAGTTTATTATAAGCACTGTCTGTGAGACATTAAAACTGTGTTTCAGCTAGAAGCCTCTGTGTCAAGGCTATTCATTAAGACAGATTTGCTGCTCTCTTATGTACTCTAAATTAATACACTTTTATCCAATTGCCAAATGATTTCTATACTGTATGATCTTTGAATATTACTTATCTATCTATTACCCAAGAGATGAGCAATACAAAATTCAGAGGACAAAGTCCTCTAAAGCTGAAACCTAACAAGCAAAAATCCTCCCTGACACTCAGGAAACCATGAGAAATCTTCCCAGAGGGAGAAGCCTCTGAAACTTATAGATAGAAATCTCAGTAGGCCAGTGGGTAGCGGAGAGCCATTCCTAGCCAAAGAAATAGTAAAGACATTTTTACAACCATCAAACACCACTGATTTAGAACGGAGAAAAAAAAAATAAGCCAAGGAATTTTAAAACCTGTATTTAAAAGGCTATATCTGAACAGCTCATATTTTCTTTGAAAATTATATTTAAATCTCTTGGTAGTTGCTGCATGTTTTTCTTCTTTTGGGGTGTCTTTATCTGCCTACTGCTTAGTCTGTCTTTATTTTTAAATTAGGAGGAATAGAATGGCTCTGGAACACATGGATTGCTCACACTACAGGTAATATAGGGAGTCTCTGGTGATCTCTGTGTTCTCTCCTCAGCAGCTGCGACAGCTGAAATGGTGGAGTCAGTGGCCAGGAGAGGATGATGCTCTTGGTGATGCTGCGTGGAGAAGAGCTTCACAGGAGAGACACCTAAACTGCTTTGGAATTTGCAGGGAATGCATCACATAACCTAGTGGTGTCAGCTTCCTAGTGTCTCGCTGTTTCTCTGCTACCACGGCACAGTCTAGCCTATCTTGGAGACACCTCAGATAAGCCTTGATAGCTTAGCACCATTCTCAGTTTCTCCCTCTTAAGCACTCACTGCCTAAAGTCAGTCCACATGTGCCTCTCGCCTTCTTCTAAGTTCAGCCATTTTCTATAATAGTGCTAAGTTAATAATATAGTGTCTAGACAGTGGCCCTCCCCAACATCTCCTACCCTCACTGCCAGTCTCACCGAATGTCAAGGAAATTGTCCTCCATTGTGTCGAGTCTAATTGTGCCATTCACCTACCTGGAAGTGTTGTGCAGCTTATGTTGCACTGTCATTTCCTGTAATAGCTCCCAGAGTGTTTAGCATTGACATTTCATCATTTCTTGAACACCTCAAATTGCTCACACTTCTTCCTTCATGTCTCCTGTTAGTTGACAGTCCACTGTCTCAGATTGGCAAACCCTTGCCATAAGACACTTCCTGGCACAAACCTGAGCCACAGCAACCAGTCACCCTCTCCTGTAACAATAGCAATGACTGATTTTACTGAGGACTTACTTTCTTATCAGGCACTTAAATACTTTCTACATAGATTCCTCCATGTAATTAACACACACACACACACACACACACACACACACACACACACACACACACACACACTGTTAAATTTACCCTTCCAAGACTGCACCCATTGTACAGATTTGGAATCAAAGGCTTCAGGTGAACAGTCAGAAGGTTTTTAACCCCTGACACTATTAACGATACTTTGCTATGCTTGCAGAAAGGAGCCTGGCAGAGTTGTCCTGAAAGGCTCCACCCAACAGCAGTTTCAAACAGAATTTGAGACCCACCGCCAAACATTGGGCAAAGCATAGAAAGCCTAGTGGAAAAGTGGGGGAAAGGAAAAAAAGACGTAGAGGAAACAGGAGCTTCACAAGAACACCAACAAAGCCAACTAATGAGGGCCTTGAGGGGCCTGCTGAGACTGAAGGACCAACCAAGGACCATGCATGGGCCAGACCTAGGCCCCCTACACAGATGTAGCCAATGGGCAGCTCAGGCTTCATGTGGGTCCTCTAGGAAGAGGAGCAGGAGCTGTCTCTAACATGGACTCAGTTGCCTGCTTTTTTATCACTTCCCCCTCACGAGACTGCCATGCCAGGCCACAAGGAAAGAAGACATGCTCATGAGCTGGGGTGGATGGGAAGGGGAGCTCCCCTTTTTTGAGGAACAGGGGAGGATGGAAAAAGGAGGGAAGTTGGGACTGGGAAGAGGGGAGGGATGGGACTATGACCAGGATGTAAAAGTGAATTTTTAAGGAGAGAGAAAGAGAGAGGGGAAGGGAGGGAGGGAGGGGAAAAAAGGAAAAAAATTCTTAAAACTCTTTGACAGTTTGGTTTAGGAAGGTAATTACTATGCTTCTTAATCACCATTTAGGTAAAATTTTCCTTTGCCCAGCACACTGCCTTCCTCTCTAGATCCCTTTTTGCTTTTTCTCTTTTATATCCAATAACCTAGCTTTATTAGGAATCCTTGTTATGTTAGTCCCTCATGGCAAAGACTCTTTGTTATTTGTCCAGTTCATTTTTGCATGTCCTTTATTATGTCAAGGCTAGTACATCCTTTTCTCGATGCCATCATTAAATGACTACCCCCCTAACAGCTTCACACACATATGTGCTTGTGACACGCATCACCCTGTTCACTAATCATCAATGTGCTACTTGAGTGCTGTCGTTACTGTTTGTCTCTACCGAAGATTTAGCATACAACAACTATGTAACAAATCTGTTCTAATGAGTGGCTAGGTGGTTAGCATAGATTGTATTAATCACTTTTTTAAAAGTTTGTCTTCTAAATTGTTAAATAAAGATTGTTTTCTCCCTTTTTAACAAATTTTTAATGACAGATTCAATTTGTAATTTATATGATCCTATTTAATATTATATGTCTTATTTCATTATATCACTCATATATGAATTAGTACACAGAGACACACATACATATTTCATTCTTATGTGAATGAGCAGATATATAATAGAAATTAAAATCCCAAAGAACTACAATGACATTTGCTGCTAAACTTTTTATTTCAAAGCTTAAACACTTAAAATATAACATCTCTAATCTTACCATTTCTCTCATACTTTCCTAAAAACATTCAATAGTTACATGACAAAATTAATAACAATAATAATGAATAAATAATACCACTCATTATATAGTAAAATCTCTTTTTGTGTCTTACATTAACTAGTTCATGTATTTCTTATTCAAATTCCACAGAATAGATGTAATTATTAGCCTCTTTACAGATGAGGGAGATGAAAAGTTTGAGATTAAGCAATTTGCTTAAAGTCATTGCAGCTAATGAAAATAGACGCTAAAATTGTTTTCAAGCTCCAAGACCTCTCACTTTAGGGTATTCTAAATAACTTTGAAGTACTTCTATGTTCCAGTTCCAATTCTGCCTATGGAATAGTGCTGTTCACAGTGGGCTGGGACCTCCCACATCCTTAAGACAATGCCCACAGACATGCCCACAGGCCAACCCAATGTAGACAGTCTTTCACTGAGACTCTTCTCAGTTGATTGTTGACAAATAAAGGTAACCATTGTTGTTTTTTAAAAGAGTAAAATTCAAAATTGTTTGGTTTTTTTTCCAATAAAGACTCAGGAGTCACATGCTGGAGTGAAAACTTGCTACCTCAGTGGAACAGAGAAGCACCCAGCTGACCTTCCCACTCAGCCAATCACTCCAGAAGGAAAAAGCTTTTCTTGCTCAGCTCATGTCTCAGATGGTAAAAGCCAAACATGAAAGCCAAAAGGCTCAAAGATAAAAACCCTAAAAGCCAGAAGGCCAAAAGCCAAAAGCCCATGGCCAAAAGCTTGCTAGCTCACCAACATCCCAGGAGGAAAAAGTCAAATGCTAAAAGCCAAAGAACTTCTTCTTCTTCTTCTTCTTCTTCTTCTTCTTCTTCTTCTTCTTCTTCTTCTTCTTCTTCTTCTTCTTCTTCTTCATGCTGACTTAAATACTCTTCTGTCAAAGTCCCTTCATTCTACTTAATATCTGTCAGCTGGTTTCTTGCTCTGCCTAGGATTAACTTAATTAAATCCTATGTACAGAAAGCTCTTGTGTTAAATGTGTGTGCTAAAGCTGAGGCACACCATAGTCACCTGCTTACAATAAACAGAAAGTTCTTGAATTAAAGGTGTGTGTTAGGGCTGAACTGCACCAAACAAGAAATATGTTTTTATAGTTCACAATCTTAGTTTCACAATGGGATCAAATATCCTACATATATACATTTATAAAGAAACTAAAGGTGGCAAAAAAAGACACTATATATAAGATAAAAAAATTTATGAGAACATTAAAGAATCACACATACCGCATCCAGGTTGTGCACTGTCATGATGCCTTAGTGAAGTACAGTCTACTCTGTGAGCTATCTCCTGCCTCATTATGTGTAAATATATATATATATATATATATATATATATATATATATATATATATATATAATGTACTTTCTGTTTGTATCCTTCCTCAGTATTTAAATTTTGATGTTTTTAAACTCATCTAAAGCTTGAGAAGGTCATAACGTCAGTATTATTATTTTTTAATCACTTAATGTTATAATAATCATATATTTACATATAAATATTGCCTTTGATAATACCTTGAAGGCCTTGTAACCTATCAGGGAAATGTAATAAGAAGTACGCCTTATAAAAGGTACATGCCACAAAAGAGAAAGAGATTCAGAAAATTTGCTAAGTGGAGCTAGAAGTAGAAGACAGTATTTCTGCTTTGTAAAACAAGTAGAATTTGAGTGGGAACCTTATAAGAAGAAAATTTCAGCAACTGATAAAAAGAGAAATGTAAATCTAGTCAAGGGCAACAAGGTGGCAGGCAGACACAGGGCAGACCCACAGAACAGATGGGCTGACAGACAGATCAGGAGTAGGGCATGGGGGAATGTTCTTTGAGACTCTTCACGTTGGGTCTTGTGGTAGCAAGGTGAGAAAGTAAGTGGAATTTTTTAAGAGCTATATAGTAATGAAGCTTTAGGGGAAATGCTTTTTTTTGGCAGAATGTCTAAGAGAAAGAATCCAGAGGTTGTAAATTATGGTTCTACTGTAACACATCAAATTGAGAGATAGTGAGGACTTAAAGGAAACAGGGACTCCTTCTGAAGACAATATGGAAAGAAAAGCTCTAAGATTTTTAAGTAATTGTGTGTTTTGAGCAGCAGTCAAGATTTCAATCTCTGTTCTTTCTGGACTACTAACAGTTTTACCCAAAATAGAAAACATACAGGAACCTACTATTAAAAAGAAGCTTCTTAACATATTTCCATATATGAAGGAAATCTAAATGGAGTCAAAAATTATTGGGGGATACAAAGTCCCAATTAGACATTTCTCAGCATCAAATGAAACCTCCAGTGCCGGGAATGAGTTACATGTAATTGAGCTGTTGGCAAAGGGGCTTCATAGAAACTCCCAAACAACGGACAAGATTGTCAAGACTGTTGGTTGCTCTCCACAAACTGATAGTAAGGTCCAATTTCTGGAAACAACACCTACAGATCTGATTGAACATGGAGAAGGCAAACTGGTGCCTCGCTACAGCCTTCACCCCTAGTGACTAGTGTCCATAAGACTAGAAGGTACTCTGCAGGCTACTAAAGGAAAAAGGTAAACACTAACCCCGCGACATACTCTTTAATCTACAATGGTAACCTGACTGTATGGCATGCTGCTGCAACCGTGGCAGGAAATTTGTGGGAATAATGAACTGCTATCTAGTTGGATATGAGGCCCACTCAATGAGATGGAATCTATGCCTGACACTGGTCAGGTGGTCAAGAATGTGAGACTAGATAGACCATGGGACTTAAAGTAGACGAAACACTATTGTTCTACTAAAGGAACAAAGCAGTAAAATCATTCCTAACTGCATTCTGCTATACTCATAGATCGGTGTCGCGTTCCAGTCATCATTCTCCACCTGCAGTAGATGGGAACTAATACAGAGACCCACAACTGGACCGTGTAAAGGAAGTGAATGACCTTGGAGCATTCAGTCTTAAATCTCCACCCAACCCCTCCTCTCAGGGATCAGGGAACTCTGGAAAGGAAGAGGAAGAAAGGTTGTAAGAGCCAGAAGGAGTGGATGACACCAAGGAAACTGTGTCCCCCAGACACAACAGGACCAACACAGAGACTGCAGGAGCATGAAGAGGGCTCACGTGAGACAGGGCCCCAGAGTTACGAGGGTGATACGGATATGAGCTCTCATCTTTAACCAAGAAGCTAGCCCTAACTGACAACTCCTCACAAAGGAAATAGTTTTTTTTTCCTCCAAAGGTATCTCATTGGGTGTAGAAACCACATTTAAATGTAGGCCCCATGCTTTGCAAAAGACGACGAACACAAAACGAACTTAGTGATATCAATTCTATAGATTTTTAGTCTCATATGGCTTTGTTTAGGAATTCTCTATCTTACCAGCCTGCTGTTTGTATATTATGGTTTCTAGTCTTGTGGTTCTATGGTGTGTGTGTGTGTGTGTGTGTGTGTGTGTATTTCTTGTGCTTTTTTCTTTTTAAAAATTCTAGTTTGTTTGGGGGGGGGGTTGAGACATTTCAGCACAGTGTTCCTATTTGCTGTGCTTATTCAGTGTGTTCTTTCTACCTGCCATTTTTCTAAAATGCGTCTTTGCTACTCTATTACTATTCACACGTTAGTAACCACCGCTCCTCTACTGGACACCTATTCACGTCTTGTAGTTTCAAATACCCGCCTCTTTCTGAGTGTGGACAGCAGGGAACACGGTTCTGAAGTCTAGGCTTGACCATTAGCAGCTCTGCTGGGTAGCTCTTGCCCTGCAGGGTTAACAAGTCCACATGGCAAAGCTGTGTTTCACTTCTGGTTCCTTTTCTCCAGTTTTTTGTTTGTTTGCTTTTGAAAATAATTTTTTCATACAATATATTCTGCTCACAGTTTCCTCTAGTTTCCTCCTGGTTCTTCCCACTTCTCAACCCTCCCAACCCCATAACATTTTGTCTCTACTCAACCCCACATTCTCTCTCTCTCTCTCTCTCTCTCTCTCTCTCTCTCTCTCTCTCTCTCTCTCTGTGTGTGTGTGTGTGTGTGTGTGTGTGTGTGTGTGTGTGTGTGTGTGTGTATAGGCCACCTGTAATCCCAGCACTCAGGGAAGTAGAGGCTGTGTGCTTCAATGTCACTCTTTTGGCTCAAACTCCTCTCTAAGCTGAATGATTCAAACGTCTCTCACTTCTGACTGAATTGCTCTGCTTGGGAAAACTGCCTCTGAAGTCCGTGAACGAATTGAAGCGGAAGGGAACTGTACAAACTCTGCTGAATTCAACTGAACTGCACCAAACTCAACTCTCTCTCCCCGCAGCCCCCTCCTCAGTAGCCACTCCTTCCTGTCTGTTCTCCGGAGAGTTGGGCGTATCCTATCCCTAACTCATTCTGCCAAATCCTTCTCTGATTTGTCAGTTTATCTGTCCCTCAATTAGATGTCACTGTTTGGGCCTGAAGGTGTGTGCTACAGGAGTGTTTGTATCCCAGCCAGAGGGATTAGAGGCCTGTGGTCCTCTGCATTCCAGATGGGTCACACAAACCTTTGAAGGTGATCCTTTGCCAGAGTAGCCGTGTTGCTGGATTAAAATTCCTCAACATGGGCTGGAGAGATGGTTCAGAGGTTACGAGCACTGCCTGCTTTTCCTAAGGTCCTGAGTTCAAGCCTCAGCAACCACATGGTAGCTCACAACCATCTATAATGAAGTCTGGTGCTCAATTCTGGTGTGCAGGCACACATGCAAGCAAAATACTGTATACTTAATAAATAAAGAAATCTTTTTTTAAAAAATTCCTCTTCATGTTTACCAGGTCAAAGCTCTACCTGGATTGGGCCCCAGATGGCTTTTAGTACATTGTCAGTAGCACTGCTATTTGGGGGGCCCACTTTGGACTAGCATACATGACACAGAAAAAGACACAAAGACGAAAATTTCTGTGGGCAAACAGAACATAGGTCACCTTGGGTGAGTTAAAATATTTTCCCTCAGCAAAATCAAGGCAAGCACTATATTTCTTGGCAAGGCTCATAGCCCAAACCCTCTTACAGTCTTCATTCCATGTCTCTGAAAGAAAACAAAAATACTGATATAGGTAAAATTACATGAATACTAAGAGATTGATATGCACTATTTAAAAAAATAAACATTTTCTTTTCATCAAGAACTTTTTGAGAAACTATTATATGCAGTACTGTTAATGTCACAAATTAGAAGAGCAAGTGATCACTGCCATTGGAGAACTTTTTTAAGAGTGAAAGTCAATGTGTACACCTACCTGCCCAAGGACCATTCTTGGAATGCTGGGAGTTGTAGTTCTTGGGAAATTAGAAAGGCATATAGGAAATACTGCGGCCATATGGTTTTGTCCTTAAAAAGCCTCCACAACACATGACTCATTGCCACTCACTGGGATTCCAGAGAATGGACCTGACCAGAGTCTATCCTGGTTGGTACCTGGTCGGTACATAACTAAAGCTTGCTTCAAATTTGGCTCAGAATTGTGGAACCGGTTTTCTCTTGGGAGTATCAGGATTAACAACTTAATATTCAACTAAATGAATTATGTTTATAAGGCTGAGGAAGAGGTCAGTGGTAGAAGATGTGCTTAATATGCTTAAAGAACCAGGTTCAATATCTAGCACCATAAAGGCGGTTGGGGAAGGAGTGAGGGAAGGAGAGAGGGAGAGATAGATAAAGGGAGGAGAGAAGAGTGGGGCAAGGAAAGAGGGAGAAAAGGAAGAAAGGAAGAATGAGAGAGTGAGGACAAAGAGATGGCAAGAAGATGGAAAGGAAGGAGGAAAGGAAATGTTCACAGTGAGACTAAGGCTCAGAAACATTATGTTGATAAAGAAATGGAATTTCTCATCTAAGTGCAATGAACACAGTCCTCCAAAAGAGGAAAGGGTAGCTAGAGCCACAGAGATAAGGCACAAAGAAACTTTAAAGAGTATGTATGCTACATTAGCTTAAATTAACACCTTCTTCCATTTCCATCATTAACAGCAAAACAATACCATGAGCACCTACTGCCATGAGAGCACTTGACATCTCTGACATAGGAACAAATTAATTAATTGGACATTAGGATCGAATAGAACCATTAAACCCAAAGTATGACTTGGGAGTTTCCAGATCTCTCTGCTTAATGTACATTGCTCTGCAAATGAGGTAAATAGCCTATATGGTAGCAGGGGCTCTCCACATCACCCAAATGACTAGGTTTTAGAATGTAACCTTGGCTACAGAGGGAGTTCATGGATCCAGTGGAGGTAAAAAGTAATAACTGAAGAATTCCCCAGTTAACAGAGACCCACAAGGGCAAGAAAACGATGATACTAAAATAGATCAAGTCAGCAAAACTACTTGAAAATGTTCAGACGTCTTTTGGCAAAAAGTGAACAAGTGAATGAAATGGTTAGTAAACATGTCTAAAATGCAGGTCAGCAATACAAGCAGCAGCCCATTGCTTGTAACTAAGGCTCAACTAAACTATCTTTGGGCACAATGATAATTTCTTTATACAACAATAAATACCCACAGGGGATTTGTAGAGAAAATTTGCCTAGCAGCATTTTTTAAAGAACTAATGCATATTCAATATTGATCTTGATTTGTGCATGTTAAACTGTGCCTTCTCAAGTAAAATATTCTTGAAGAAGTCAATAACATGCCATAATTTCATATGACACTAATAAAATAACGCAAATGACAATTCATTTTTGTTCACTAGTTATGACTCTAATGGATGGATAAATTTTGTTAAAAGAGGAAGCAGCCACTTGGTGCATAGTGGGCATATTTGTAAAAAGATTGTGATTGATTTTTTTTTCTTGGTCACTTTCTTAGTAGAGAAAGTGAAACAATCAATCTCTTAGGACTCTTTCCAGAAAAGTGTTTTTATAGTTGTTGAGTTATGTCCTGAACTCCAGAGAGCCGAAGCCACGTGAATTAGTGCCCTGTCTTGTTCCCTGAGATATAATAGAGTAGTGGGGTTGCAAATAAAGTCCAAGGAAACTACAAATGTGCAAGACATTACCATTATAATGACTTTATGGATAACACAACTAATTCTATGTACTCAAAACTACCGAAATGAGTTAACACTAACCCTGCTTTCCTATACTCAGGGGGATGTTATTAATAATGAGGAAAAAATGACCAAGCAGTAAGGTAGGTATGCGAAGTTTAGATTCCACAAAAAATACATAGCAAATAAGAACCATGTTCCTTCTAGTCCAATTTTTCTGATTATTCTTTATGATAAGACAATGAATGAAGAACTTAAACCTTGGACTGGAGAAATGGCTCAGAAGTTAAGATCACCGGCTGCTCTTCCAGAGGTCCTGAGTTCAATTCCCAGCAACCACATGGTAGCTCACACCATCTATTATGAGATCTTGCATCTTCTTCTGACCTGCAGGTGTACTTGCAGATAGAATATTGTATATATAAATAAATAAATTGTTTTTAAAGAGAGAGAGAACTTAAGCCTTATTCATTTCGGTGCTATTTACAGTAGTTGTTTTATAGAAAGAAACACATTGACGACTCTAAAGAAAGCTGAACCTGATTGTCATGGGTGCTTCCCCTACGCCCCATTCTTCATTCAAACTCTACGTTTCCTCTTACCCTAATTCTTTCACAGTGCTAAACACCCATGCAGGCCACTGTAAAGACCTTAGTGTAGGGGATCTGCCTAAACTCCAGTATGTAGAATGCTGGCATTCCCTGAGCTATAAGAATTCTGGGAAAACACAATGTGACCACTGTGGGGATTTGGTAATGACCTGTACAGAGCTGAAATCTTGAAGCAGAGTAGTGGGAGGTCAGTTTTCAAGAGCTTTTTTTTTTTATTAATTTATTCATATTACATCTCAATGGTTATCCCCACCCTTGTATCCTCCCATTCCTCCCTCCCTCCCATTTCCCCCTTACTCCCCTCTCCTATGACTGTGACTGAGGAGGACCTCCTCCCCTGTATATGCTCATAGGGTATCAAGTCTCTTCTTGGTAGCCTGCTATCCTTCCTCTGAGTGCCACCAGGTCTCCCCATTCAGGGGACATGGTCAAATATGAGGCACCAGAGTACGTGTAAAAGTCAGACCCCACTCTCCACTCAATTGTGGAGAATGTCCTGTCCATTGGCTAGATTTGGGTAGGGGTTTGAAGTTTACGTTTATGGCCTGTATTGTCCTTATTGTTTGCATGTGTCACAATAAGAATTAAAAGCAAAGAAAAAAAAAAGAAAGAAAGAAAGAAAACCAAGGTCCAGACTCATCTTGTTTTATTGAGGATTTTCAGAAAGTAACTAAGCTTGTTAGTTACCCTTATTAGTAAGCAGACATAAATACAAAAGCCAGATGTTTTATAACACCCTTAAAAGACTATAAGTTTTTAAAAAAGGCCTTTGTGATGTTAGCCGTGCACAACTTTAATGCCAGCTTTCAGAAAGCAGAGGCAAGTGGATTTCTATGAGTTCAAGGTCATCCTGGTCTACATAGTGAATTCCAGGACAGCCAGAGATACTCAGTGAGACCCTGTCTCAAAAAAAAAAAATCTTTGTGACTTCAAGTCAGACTTGACATAGACAATAAAAGAAAAATGCAATGTTTGACTTCATTGAAATTAAGTTCATTCATTCTTTGAAAAGCACTGCTAAGTGACAGAAAAGACAAACCGTACACCTAAGGAAAATGCTTGTTTGATGAAGGGCTGTGACTAAAGAGGTAAGAACTTCTAGAACAATAAGAAGGCGTTTGCTTTTTAACTAGACTTAAACAGAATCTTCAAAAAACACGCATTCATTACAAATAAAAACACGAAAAGGCATCATGACAGAAACACAAGCTAAAACCACAAGGAGGTACCGCCATGTGTGCACCAGGGCGAGGCATGATGGGTGTATGCATCCCCAGCATTTGGGAGATGAAGCTAGGAGACTCAGTTCAAGGGTAGCCAGAGCCACCTGAAGCCCTGTCTCGGGGAGCCAAATGAATAACAAGGAAACTAGTAAGTAGCCATACCAACTGTCAGCAAGCATGAGGGGCAAATGGGGCTTTCTGACACAGGTGGTGCATGTGGAAAATGGCCTAACCACTTCAGAAAACAGTTTCTTAACAAGTTAGATGCCTGCCATATAATTCAGCCATTGCATGCATTCCTTCCTTCCTTCCTTCCTTCCTTCCTTCTTTTCTTCTTCTTTTTTGTTTTGTTTTGTCTTTCTTGAGACACGGCCTCACTATGTAGCTCTGGCTGTCCTAGACTCACTATGTAGCCCAGGCTGGCCTCAAACTCACAGAGATCCACCTGCTTCTGCCTCCCAAACACTGAGACAAAAGGCACAAGCCACCATGCCTGGCTCAGCCATTGCATTTCTTGATATCAAGCCAAATAAATAAATAAATAAATAAATAAAAATAAAAAGCAAAAGCTTATGTCTACCAAAAACCTTGCACATGAGAGTTTGCAGTAGCTTTACTTATAGAGCCCAAAACTCAAAGTAACTCAAACACCCATCAGCAATTGATTTGGCCAATCCAAACAAGAGGACACCCAAGACACTAACAACAAAACAATATACTTCTAATAAGCAGAACACAAATAAGCTCCAAAGTAATTATATATAATAAAAGACAGATGAGAAAGAAAACAGGCTACTTGATCCTAGTTATGTAACTGTAGAAAATGCAGCCTAATCTTCAGTGACAGATCAGCAGTAGCTTGGTGGAACAAGATGGGTACAGGTTGAGTGTCAGAGAGGGAAAAAAAAAAAGGTGAGATTCAGAAAGAGAACAGGAAAATATCTGCGCATGACTAATGTACTCAGCCGTGGTGACTTCCAAGGCCACAACGTTTTTAAGCGGTTACATCAAATAAACATTGTTTGCTGTTATGTCAATGACACTCCATTAAAACTATGTTTTTATTTTTTCTCCTTTATTAATTTATTCTTGTTACATCTCAATGGTTATCCCATTCCTTGTATCCTCCCATTCTTCCCTCCCTCCCATTTTCCCCTTATTCCCCTCCCCTATGACTGTTCCTGAGGGGGATTACCTCCCCCTGTATATGTTCATAGGGTATCAAGTCTCTTCTTGGTAACCTGCTGTCCTTCCTCTGAGTGCCACCAGGTCTCCCCCTCCAGGGGACATGGTCAAAGGTGAGGCACCAGAGTATGTGAGAAAGTAATATCCCACTCTCCACTCTACTGTGGAGAGTGTTCTGTCCATTGGCTAGATCTGGGTAGGGGTTTAAGATTTACCGCCTGTATTGTCCTTGGCTGGTGCCTTAGTTTGAGCGGGACCCCTGGGCCCAAATCTGCCTATCATAATGTTCTACTTGTAGGCTTCTAGGACCCTCTGGATCCTTCTACTTTGCCATTCTCCCATGATTCTCTCATCTAGAGTCCCACTAGAATGTCCTCCCCTCTGTCTCAGTTTCCTGGTAAGTGAAGGCTTTCGTGGGACATGCCCCTTGGGCTAATAATAAAACTATGTTTTTAAAAATAAGGTTTTTATGGCTTGCACATGAGGTGCCCTGTCCCAGAAAGATTATGGAATGAAAGCTTGGCTCTCAACAGGTGGTGCTACTGAGTGACCGGGTGTGAGGTCATTGATGACTTTATTCCTGGGGCCTAGAAACAAGTGAAGCCTTGCTGGAGGTAGTACATCACTGAGAGCGATTTTGAGAAGTGTATCTTGTCCCTGGACTCTCCCGCTCTACACCTCCTGCTACTCAGGCTTTGTGTGGTAAGCAGCATTCTCTGCCACACACTTCCTGCTAGAATGTTAGTCTTCAACTCAACTGCACAGCTATGGGACCAAGCAAACGCCCATTGAGAAAACCTCTGGAACTGTGAGGCAACAGAGCTCTACCCACTAAAAGCTCTGGCTTTCTGTGCAATATTCTGACCCTCGCAGATTTGCAGATGACTAATTGTACTCATGGTGACCGATGCCTTATTCATTCAATAAACACTACAGAGTCCTCTATGACAGTCCAGGACTAGTCCCCATCGCTATGCATAGATTTAAAACAGGAGAAAGGCAGGGCAGGTCTGCAGGTACAGTGATGAAACAGACTGTAACAGACATTCGCATTAGAACTCTGTTAGGTTAAGAAAGACAGTACACAGGACAGGAAGTGATGCTCAGCAGTTGATCTTACCTAAGAAACGGGTCTAGTATGCTGGCACAGGCTTGCAATCTCAGTGCCCAGGAGACTCCCACAGGAAGATCAGAGGCCAGACTGGCTTACATAGTGAGTTCGAGGCCAGCCTAAGCTACATATATGGCAAGACCATCATCTCAAATGAAGAGAGAGAGAGCAAGAGAAAGAAGATGGAGGGGGAAGGAGGTTGAAGACATGAGAAGGGAAGGGAAGGAAGGGGAGGGGAGGGGAGGAGAAGGAGAGAGGAGGGGAAGGGGAGGGAAGGGAAGGGAAGGGAAGGGGAGGGGAGGGGAGGGGAGGGGAGGGAAGCGAAGGGAAGGGAAGGGAAGGGAAGGGAAGGGAAGGGAAGGGAAGGGAAACTGCCTAAAGAGCTTACCAAGTAAACTTTTGAGAAAACATTTCAAAATGTTTGACAAGTCCAGAGTGGCCACCTTCTTCTTCTCCAAAGCCCACGCCATCAGCAGAGTTCCCTAGTCGGCACATAGCAACTACAGTTCATTGGGGTTGTTCTTGATTCTTAACTTTCTCTCAAACCTCTGTGTTCCCCTCAGGCAACATCATTGTCTCTTCCTTCCAAGTCAACCACAGCCTGGCATCTTTTTAGTAGCACTGGCTTTAAGCTCCTTTCTTGTCTCACCCAAGACACACACACAAACACACACACACACACACACACACACACACACACACACACACACACACACAAACATATCTCTTGGTTGCTTCTAGTTTAAGTTATTTTTCTTGGTGGTTGTTGGTTGGAGTTTTTTTTGTTTTGTTTTGTTTGTTCGTTTTTGGATTTTTGAGACAGGGTTTCTCTGTGTAGCCTTGGCTGTCCTGGACTCACTTTTGTAGACCGGGCTGGCCTCAAACTCATAGATATCCTCCAGCCTCTGCCTCTGGGATTACAGACATGTGCCAACAAGCCCAGCTCTGTGAGCCATTCTTATTGAGTCATCCAGCTGTAAATTAAGAGGTAAATCTGATCAGGCTAGCCCCCACCTCCTCACCTCAATTACAGGCAAATCCCAAAACCTTCAAGGCACAAAGGCTTTGTCCCTCCCTTCTACACTGTTAAGGAGCCTTTGTCCTGCTCAACACTCTTAAGCCATGCTAGCCTCCATGCTATGCTTAGAACTAGACAGGCATACCCTCACATCTGCATCTTTGCTCTCTCTCCTTAAAAGTTTTCTCCAAATAATCTATACAGTAAAATCCTTCATTGTCTTTCGGTCATACTCAAGGGCCACCTATTCCCCCAAACACTCCAGATGAAACTTCATCTTACCTTTTTTTCCAAACATAGTCACTCTGCATCCTCAGTTCTCTTGCCTTGCCTTCTCACATCACCTTCTAACACACTCTGAATTATTCACCAGTGATGTTCATAGCTAGTCGCCTTTTGCCATCAACATGTAAGCTTTAAGAGGCTAGACATTGTGTTCTTTCCATTGCCATATCCCTACATGAAGTGATTGTTACATCATACAATTTTACTCTTTTCTTTGGTGAAGGAAAGGCTTATGGAAGGGAGGAAGAAAGGGAACTGCGTTAACTGCAAACACCAAATGTTGGTTATTACTGGAACAATCAGTGCTGAAGGTCAGAGGAGGCGTGAAGAGGCTTCTCCATGCTCTCTGAATGAATGTCAGCAAGCTTCAAGCCATGAGTAAGACTTACATATGAAATAGATGTGGTTGTGTCCACATCAGATCACTCTCACAAAAGGCTAGACCACAATCCCCAATTTTCGGTGCTCACCGAAGTGAGATCCCTTCTATCATCACCAACCCGGGTCCTTCCTGAGCAGGATAGAAAATGGAACTGCTTAGGACAAAGACCCAATCGCCTGCATTCAAATCCACTTCTACCAACAGGACTTTGAGCAAATCACTTAGCCTTTCTTTGTGTCCTCTTTAGTTAAAAGAATTCGGTTCATATTTAAAGACTTCAAATAATCAAGATTCCCCAAACAGTGCCAGGACACTGTAAGTCCTGTGACAGTATCATGGTGTCATTTATCAGGTAGTGATCATCTGCTGCAGTTTTGATTCCTCAGTATTTTCTTCAGTGAGCATTTAAGTCAATCGTTGTCTACAACTCATTCACAGGGCAAAGCAGTTTCTGAATGCCGAATAGCATAAATACTTCAAAGATACTAAATTACAAAAGTACAATTGCGTCTTCCCCCAACTAGTTTTACATTTTATATATTGAGCAAACTTCTATTCCTATAATATTTGTGGGAATTTTCATTTGTTTTAAACTAGTAAAACTTCAAGATATTATCATCAGAATGGACCCTTCAAATAACAAGTGCGCGACTGTGTTTTGCCTTTAAACTTCTGTCTCAGATTTCCACAAATTCCGATCTAGATGAGTAATGTTCGTTGAAGTACTCGCTGCTTGTTTTATTATTTATAGTTTAGATGTCGTTCCATTCAAACAATGGGGCAGATTGTCTTCAAGCTGAGACACCTGGAAAGTGCGTCCAGCACAAAGACGATGATTCAAAAGTCTGCAACGCAGTCAACAGGCCGTTGCTTTTGCATGTGATCGGAGACTGTCAGCTTCAAACACAGTGCGTTCTTTGAGAAGATTAGTCCAAATTACATTTTATTACCTTGGCCCACTTGAATGCCCTAAACTTCATCTACTTCTTATTCTAATGGAATTCCAGCTGGGACATTAATATATTGTTTATGACATGTTTGGAGTTCTTGTGCTATCAGCATGCATTCATGAGAGAAGCTTCAAACGGGATCAGATAACAGAGCTGGATGTTGGATGTTGTTACAGCACAAGGGATTTTATCATCTTGTTGAACCAGTGGCAGTGATTAAATTAAACTGTCTGAACAAAGCTTTCGAATGTCAGGCTGTTGAATGGCAAAATGAAAGACTGACACACTTCGAAGATCAGAGGAAGGGAGAGAGAAAGAGACAGAAAAACACAGAGGGCCACCTAACCTGCTGTTTACAGCATTCAGAAAGAAAAGCAATAGTTAGGAGCAACTTCCATTTTTCTTCAGCTTGAAACTTTTCGGTGTCATTTCTTCTACCTACCAAACACAGTATCCCACTTTCTTTTCCAAATTATATTCTTACTTTAATGTAGAGCCTTGACTGAATGCAAAGGTAGCTAGAAGGCTTTTGCTCTAATGTCTGTTTACCTGATAGGGCTTTTAAAATTGGTTTAATTTTAATTTTTCTCTAATTATTTCCAAATGGGATATTTAAAGTAAACTTCCAAAGAAAGTAAGATATTTCCATAACTGACAAGTATAATTTTTACTTGAATATAAAACACTAAGTTTTTGTTTTGCTTAAGTTGAAGGAAAAAAAAAACCTTAATGTGGTTGGACAAAATTTAAATTATTTTTATAAATTAGAATATTGTTGATATTTGAATTCTCTCAAGTTTACTGAAAGTAGAAAAGTTACCTAAAATATACCCAAATGCATCAAGGGATACAAAGTGGTCTTTATGAGGGTCCATATGTTTCCCATCCATAAGATCTTTAAAGCAATAAACTGCTCCAACATGTATTTATTGTTATCTTTGCTAGTAAAAAAAAAAAAGTGGTTTTGTTAGTATTAGGAAAAATGTTACTTCCTCTCAAACAAAATAAAACTGGGAAAATATCCAGAAAAAGCAAATTGAGCTGTAGTGCTATTTCCATTACGAAATCTGCATAGCTCAGTTCCATGGCCCTGCTAGACAGCTAGTTGTTTTCTTTCTTACAGCCCCAAGCCAACTGTTCAGGAAGGCTTTTCAGGCTTTGCTCTAGCATGGCAGCAATGGAAGGTAAGCTTTCAACGGCCATTGTTCCCTGAAAATTCACCAATTTCTATTTTTAACTTCAGCTTTGACTGGTAGGATTTTTAGAGTTATAAATAATGCATACTTTGAAATAAATGCTAATTTTTAATAACACAGCTTCATAATTTAGTTTTACGTTTTACTTTATCATGAAAGAGAATTAACTTCCAATGAGATTCAGTGCTCAGTGACAACCACTATATTTTTTTTTATTACAAAATGCTTTTGCTGGGTATGATGGCCCATGTCTATAATCCCAAAACACAGGAAGTGCAGACAGAAAGATTAAGAGTTCAAAGCCAATCATTTCAGTTAACACACAAGTTCAAGACCAGCCTATGCCTAGACCTTATTGAAAAAGAAGAAGAAGAAGAAGAAGAAGAAGAAGAAGAAGAAGAAGAAGAAGAAGAGAAGAAAAGAAAGAGAAAGGAAGAAAAGATCACAGAAAAAATAGAAACAAAAGGCCAAGCATGTAGTGTTTATCACTCCAGGTTCATCACACAGAGGGAAGAGAAGCAAGGCAAGTTCAAGAACAGCCTGTTCTACATAGTGAATTCCAGGTTAGTCAGGGCTAAAGAATAAAACACTGTTTTTAAAATGAAAAAAGGTCAGCCCATTTTCTTAAAATAATATTCCTTTTCCTCTGTGAGGGCTTGAGAATATAGCACTTTCTCAATTTCCTGTTTAAAAATAAACACACACTTTTTTTGGTGGGGGGATCTCTTTAAAACCCAGAAGGTTCTAAATTGAGACAAAATATTCCAATTTGGAAAAGCAACAACAACAACAACACGTTAAAACTCAGGAAGAAAAGCTTCTGAAAGGGACCAGATGCACCAGGATGTACTAGGCTCCTCACTCTACAAACATATCTAAACAGTGAAGATTTCTGAGAGACACTCTCAGACTAGCCAAGTTGCCTGAAAGAAGCTCAAACAAACTGGGCTAAGTGAAGGAGATACAGCCAAGCTTCCTGTAAATTGTGTAGAAAGCTCTAGGTTTCCAGCCAAAGAGTCATCACCCATGCTGGTACAGCTCTGTTCTATAATGCCTCACTCCAAGAAAGCTCACTGGTCCACTAAGTTGGACTTTGGTAGTATCCTGACTTTGGTCTGTCCTCAGTTCCCAATCTTGGAGGAGTAGACATTTGTTCATATCTTCGCAGGAATGGTGTAACACAACAGATGGTTTTGTAATTAAAGTTACTGCCTTGCAAGCAAGAGGACCTAATCAAGTAACAACTTCAGTGTGCATCAACACCATTGTAATCTCCATAGTGGGGAGGAAGAGAGAGGACCCCTGGGGCTCATGGGACAGCCACATTAGATTATTTGTTGAGTTTTCTCACTTCCTCCTCAAGTAGGAGACCTTGTCAAAAAAAAAAAAAAAGATACTTGTCCAGTGTCTGAAGAATAGTTCTCTGCTCTCTAATACCCAAAGTTGTCGTCTGGCCTCCAAAGACATGTGCACATGCACACTTATGCACACACGCAGGTACCACTCTGTGAACGACCATAGTAACATATGTTCTTTACAAAGTTACTTAGTTCTTTTGTTGTTGTTGTTTTTAGTCAGTATCCAAGATACCCTACATGTAATATATGGAGCATAAGCTAAACAAATGAGAGCAATCAGGGTTCTGTTCAAACAGAAATAGGGAAGAATGGACTGTGAGTTACTGATGTGAAGCGTTCTCATCTAGAAATAGGTAAACAGAACATAAAATATTCTTCAACCTACATTATGCAAATTTCTTCAGTTTCTTTTATGAGCTGTGTCTTCACAGTATGTATTCTTGATGCCAATTATACAGAATGTTAATGAGCCTGTTTATCCAAGGTATCCTTTCAATTTCTACACTTCTTATAATAAAAACCCCAACCAAGAAATGGATGTACAATTTTAGTAACATAAGAAATAAGAGCTACAGGTTCCCTGTGCACCCCATTCTCAGGCCACAGCTCAGCCTCCATCCCCAGAGGCCTACTACCACCTGGGTCAGACAAAGGAGATCTCTAGGCCCCAGCTCCCTACCTGTGAGGTTTCCCTGAGCAAGCCCAGCAGCCTGGAACTGTACACCATTTCCAATACACTCCGTCTCCCAGACCACAGCCCTACCTGTATTCCCAGAGGCCTATAGCCATCAGGGACCACTAAGTAAGACTCACCCCCCACCACCCTGCCAGTTGATCCCCCTAAAACACACCCAACAGAGGTAAACCACACCTGCTCCCTGGCACTCCGTTTTCTGGCCCACAACTCTGCCTGCAGTACTGGAGGCCTGCCAATACTAGAGACAACCAGATGGCTAGAGGCCAGCCTAACAACACAAACAAGAGCCAGGGCAAAATAGCACCACCAGAACACAGATTTCATACTACAAACCCAGGATATCTTAACACAGCTGAAGAATAAGACAATGACCTTAAATCCAATCTTAAGAAGATGATACAAGTTTCTAAAGAAGAAATGAATAAATCTCTCTAAAAAAAAAATACAGAAAAATACAATCAGATAGTGGATAAAGCACTTAAAAAATACAGGACAATACAATTAAACAGGTGTAGGAAATGAGTGAAACTGTTGAAGACCTAAAAATGGAAGTAGAAGCAATAAAGAAAACACAAAATGAGGGACTCTTGGAGATGGAAAACCTAGGGAAGAGAACAAGAACAACAGACCCAAGCATCTCCAACAAAATTCAAGAAATAGAAGAGAGAATGATAGAAGAAATTGATAAATCAGTCACAGAAAATGTTAAATCTAAAAAATTCCTGATGCAAAGCATCCAGGAAATCTGGGACGCTATGAAAAGACCTAACATAAATATAATAAGAATAGAAGAAGGTGAAGAGTCCCAGCTCTAAGGACCAAAATATTTTCAACAGAATCATAGAAGAAATTTCCCCAACCTAAAAGAGAAAAAAAGAGCTGCCTATAAAGATACATGAAGCATAAAAAAACACCAATTAGATTGGACCAGGAAAGAAAATCTTCCTGCTACATAATACTCAAAATGCTAAATCTGCAGAACAAAGAAAAATATTAAAAGCTTCAAGGGGGAAAGACCAAGTAACTTACAAAAGAAGACCTATCAGAATTACATCTGACTTCTCAACAGGGACTCTAAAATCTAGGAGGGAATGGACAGATGTCTTAGAGGCTCTAAGAGGCACAGATGTCAACCTAGACTACTATACCCAGGAAACTCTCAATATCCAGAGATGGAGAAAACAAGATATTCCAAGACAAAACCAAATTTAAACAATATCCACAAATCCTACTCTACAGAAAATTTGAGAAAGAAAACTCCAACCTAAGGAGTTTAGCTACATTCAAGAAAACATAAGATTGGCCAGGTGTGGTGGTGCACACCATTAATTCCAGCATTCAGGAGGCAGACTCAGGAGGATCATTATGAGTTCGAGGCCAGCTTGGTCTACAAAGCGAGTCCAGGACAGTCAAGGCTAACACTGAGAAACCCTGTCTCAAAACAAAACAAAAACAAACTTTAAGTCTTTAAGAAAGAAATTGAGGAAGATATCAAAAGATGGAAAGGCCTCCCATGCTCATGGATTGGTAGGATTAACAGTAAAAGTGGCCATCTTATCACAAACAGTCTACAGATTCAATGCATTCTTCATCAAAATACCAACATAATTCTTAATAGAACTTGAAAAGACGATTGTCAATTTCATATGTAAAAACAAAAACAAATAAAATAGGATAGCTAAAACAATCCTGAAAACAAAGAACTGGTAGAGGGTTAGTCACTATTCCTGATCTCAAGTTGCACTATAAGGCTATAGTAATATAAACCATATGGTATTGGCATAACAATAATTTTTAAAAAGCACAGTATTGGCACAAAACAGACACATCAATCAATAGAATGAAATCAAAGGCCCAGACATAAATCACACATCTATGAAAAACTGATTTTTTTAAATAAAGAAGCCTTAAACACATACTCAGAAAAGACAACATCTTCAACAAAAGGTGCCGATCACTGTAGGCTCAATTTCCTTAATCACTATTTTTTATTACAACTTATTAACCGAGTGTATATCACTTATAACCTGGTTAACCAAAACCATAGGAAAAGAGAATTAAAGAACACAATAACAAACCTGTAAGAATATCAGTTCCAAGGAACAATTCTCCTGGCGTAATTAGCAGGGTTTCTTCTGCTGGAACCTGGAGTAACCAGAACCTGGAACCTCAGCAGGAGCAGGGGGACCCGAAGCCTTCCCTCGAGTGAGTCTCTCTAGGAGTGTCTCAAAGTGGAGCAATGAACAGCCAAAACTATCCCAAGTCTCCAAAAGCCCCGCCTCCAGTTTTCAGCTCATTTATATATCTCCTCCCAGAGTCTGTTCATGGGATCTTTTCAGCTGGCAATAATCAAGCTCCCGCATGAGGTGGTTGGTCTTCTAGTGGATTAACCTCACCTGTTCTCTCTCACCATTCCAATCCCATTTTTAGAATCATAAAAAAGATAGGTTTATATCTCCTTCAGATCACACTGGACAGCTTCATGTAAAATAACCCAAATAAGTCTTTACTTATCACCCTACACAAAACTCAACTTCACATGGATCAAAGACCTCAAAATAAAATCAGATACACTGAACATGACAGTAGAGAAAGTGCGGAACAGCCTTAAATGTATTGGGCACAGGAGACAAATTTCTGAATGGAACACTGATAGCACAAGCACTAAGATCAATAATTAGTAAATGGGACCTCTTGAAACTGAAAAGTTTCTATAAGGAAAAGGACACTGTCATTTGGAAAAAGTGGCAGCCTACAGAATGGGAAAAGGTTTTCACCAACTCCACATCTGATAGAGGGATGATATCCAAAGTATATAAAGACCCCCTCCAAAAAAAAACTAGATATCAAGAAAACAAAGACCCCACCTAAAAATGAGGTACAGAGAATTCTCAAATGGCTAAGAAACACAGAAATGCTCAACATCCTTAGTCATCAGGGAGGTGCAAATCAAAATTACTTTGAGATTCCATCTAACACCCATCAGAATGGCTAAGAGGAATGAAACAAATGACAGCTCGTGCTGGTGAGGATGTGGAGTAAAAGGAATACTCATCCATTACTGGTGGTAGTGCAACCGTGTACAGCCACTATGGAAATCAGTATGGTGGTTCCTCAGGAAGGCAGAAATTGATCTACCTCAAGATCCATTTATACCACTTTTTTCTGGCTACCTTTATGTCATCTTTACACAAGCTAAAGTCATTAGAGAGGAGAGAAGCAATTAATAATTCCTCTATAAGACAAGGCTGGAGGCAATATTGTAGGACAGTTTCTTCATTGATGATTTTGAGGCCGAGCCAATTAGGGGTGGTGCCACTCCTGGGCTCATGGTCCTGGGTTCTATAAGAAAGCAGGCTGAGCGAGGCCTGAGGAGCAAGCCAGTAAGCAACACTCCTTCATCGCCACTGCATCAGCTCCTGCGTCCAGGTGTCTGCCCTTCCTGAGTTCCTGCCCTCATTGCTTTTGATAATGAACTGTTACATGGAACTGTGAGTTCCATGTGTTACTTTGGTTCATGGTGTTTCATCACAGCAATGGTAACCCTAACTACGATAGCACTCCTGAGCATATACCCAAAGGACATTTCATCCTAACAGAGACAGTTGCTTAACCATGTTCATTGCTGCCCTATTCATAATAGCCAGGAATTGGAAACAATCTAGATGTCTTTCAAAAGAAAAAAGGATAAAGAAATATGGTGCATTTAGACAATGGAACATGACTCATCCATTTTAAAAAATGGAATCATGAAAGTTACAGATAAATGGGTAGAACTAGAAAAAAAAAATCATCCTGAGCATGGTAGCCCAGACTCAGAAGGACAAATATGGTATATATTCACTTATCTGCGGATATTAGCTATTAAGTCAATGATAACCAAATTACAAACTTGGTAGAATCACAGAGGTTAGGTATAGAGTAAAAGACTGAGTCAGGGGACAGACAGATTTCCCTAGGAAACGGATATAGAATAGATAGTTGTGGGTGGGGGTAGGGACTGAAATGTGCAGATCAATTGGGAATGGAGAGGGAAGAGGGGGACCGTGGTGGGAATACAGGGAGAAACAGCTAAAAATGAGTGACCACATGAAGGTAATAGGGAATACTTCCTCAGTATAACAGAAACTTTGTAAAATATATACATATACGAAGATCTAAATGAAGTCACTAAATAGCTGGGGAGATAGGATCCCCATCTGAAGATCCTCATCACCAAATGAAGCTTCCAGTCCCAGCACTGGGCTACATTTATTCAGTTGTTGGTCAAATGGTCCCAGGGGAATCCCCAATCAACCCGGGGCTGTTTCCAAAACTATAGCTTGCTCATGACAAACTGATCAGAACACACCATTGCTGAAGGCAACACCTACACAATTCATTGAACATGGAGATGTCAAGCTGGTGCCTACACAGAGCCTTCACCCCTATGTGCTAGTGATTTCGGTACTAGGAGGTAGTCTGCAGCTACCAAAAGAGAAATATAAGCACCAAACCAGCCACAGACTATGTGATCTACAATGGTGTCCAGGCTGCAAGATTTGCTAGTGCAATGGTGGCACAAAGCTTGTGGGAGTAACCACCCAATATCTAATTTGACTTAAGGCCCACTCCACAAGTTGGAACCCATACCTAACACTGCTTGGTGACCAGTAACCAAAGACAGAGTAACCTAGTACAGAGATCTAGGGTAAAACCAAACACTACTGTTCTAAAAACAAAAGAAAAGAAAAAGAAAGAAAGAAAATGACTTCTAATGACATTGTGCTATAGTCATATGTTAGTGCCTTGCGTGGCCATCATCAAAGAAATTTCCTCCTGCGGCAAATGGGAAAAAAGAATACAGAAGCCCATAGCCAGACAATATGCAGAACATTCAGCCATAAATGGGATGTCTCCATCAAATCCCTCTCTCAGGGCTCAGGGAACCCTGCATAAGAGAAAGCAAAAGAGTCTAAGAACAAGAGGGGACGGAGGGCACCAAGGAAACAAGACCCTCTCAGTCAACAAGGAAACAAGACTCTCTCAATCAACAAGGAAACAAGACCCCCTCAATCAACATGAGCAAAGTTCATATGAACTTGCAGACTGAGGCAGCACGCACAGGGCCTGCGTGGGCTGGCACCAGAGAAGTCCTAGAACTGAAAGAAATTGACACATGTTCTCATCCCTAAGCAAAAGCCATGTCCAATTGATAACCACCTGCAAATGAGAATTTCATTTTCTACAGGAGAGTACCCCTGGGGAAACAAACTACTGTTGAGAGCAGCCTGCACGCCCTGCCCATAGGCAGACAACAGAAAACGAACTAGCTCCACAGCAGCTTTCCATGTTCCTTGGTTCATGCCTCATAATGCCATGTCAGGGCCTTTTGACCTTTTAAATTTTATCTTATTTCTTATTTTCTTTTCATTATATTTTTTTCTCTCATTTTACCCTACCTGCCCTTTGCATATATACTATGCACTCCAGTTTTGTGTTTTTATGGGAGTGTGCAAACATGTGGGTGCAAACATATGGGTCTCTGAGTCTATATCTGTTTCTTGTGCCTTTTTCTCACTGTTTTTCCTTCTGTTTGTCTGTGTGGTTGTAGTCTGGATGTGTTAGCTTTTTTTTTCCCTATCCCATCCTATTTTATTTCATCTTATTATTATCCCTTGGAAGCCTTTTGTTTTTCTATTGAGAGACAGAAAGGAGTTGGATCCTGATGGGAGGAGAAGTGGAGAGGAAGTGGGAGAAGTCGAGGAATGGAAAACCACAATCAGTATATATTGTGTGAGGAAAAAATTATTTTAAATAGATTATATTTAAATATAACATATATATAATAAAGAAAACTACAAGTTATATATAATTATATACAAAGAAATATATATTTTGTAATATATATATATAAGAAAACTGCAGTAAAAGATAGTAATCAGCAGTAGCCCTCGCACTTCCGCTTCTGCTTCCTGTAAGCGGCCAGACGTGACCTACGAAGATGGTTTGCTATTCACTTGACCCAGAAAACCCTACAAAATCATGCAAATCAAGAGGTACAAATCTTCGTGTTCACGTTAAGAACACCTGGGAAACTACCCAGGCCATCAAGACTATACATATCTGAAAAACCACCAAGTATCTGAAAGGCGTTACTTTATTAAAGAAGCAATGTGTGCCGGTTCCGGCGGTATAATGGTGGAGCTGGTAGCTGGTAGGTGCGTCCAGGCCAAACAGGGGGGCTGGATTCAGGGTCGGTGGCCAAAAAAGAGTGCTGAACTCTTGCTGCACATGCTGAAATATGCGGCGAGTAATGCTGAATTTAAGGGATTAGATGTAGCTTCTGTAGTCATTGAACATGCTCAAGTGAACAGAGCGCCTAAAATACGCTGACGAATTTACACAGCCCATGGCCGGATTAACCCGGACATGAGCTCCCTCTGCCACATCGAGATGATGATGCTCACTAAAAAGGAGCAGATTGTTCCAAAGCTGAAGAGGGGGCGGCACAGAAGAGAAAGGTATCCCAGAAGAAACTGAACAAACAAAAATTGATGGCACGGGAATACGTTCGGCATAAAATAAATGCAGATAAAGGCTTAAAAGGGGTGGGGGGAGGGGTAGTAATCAGAAGACAGCAGATGTAGAAGGGCCTGAAAAGTGTTTTAGTCCTAGCAGAGAGATCAGGCAAGAGGGGTAAAGGAATGCTGTTCACAGGAAATACCATCTATACAGAGAAAAGCCCTGGAGACTCCACCAGAGGGCTTTAAGATATAATAAGTTCAGCAAAGAGGCAAGGTGCAAAGCCAACAACACAGAAAATTAGAAGCATTTCACTATTAATGAAGTTACTAAAGAGTAATTTAAGACATCAAGCCAGTCCCAGTTGTCTCAAAAGTAAGACAAAATACATAAGAACAAACTAACCACAGAGGTGAAAGATCTCTATGATAAAAATTATAAAATATTAACAAAATAAATAGAAGATGAAACTAAAAAAAACAAAAACAAAACGAAAACAAAAAAAACAGGGAGACCATTACCATAATGAATTAAGAAAATTAAATATTGTTTTAAAAAAGTCACATTTCTAAAATTAACCTATTAATTCAATTTAATTCCCATCAAAATACCAATAACCTTATTCACAGAAAAAGATTAGCTAATGTGGAAGTATAAACAGCTCTGAATATACAAAAATATGAAAGATGAAGAGGATGAGAAAGACACTGACCTTGACCTCTGTCCTTCACACATACATGAATAGACATGAACTCCCACAGATAAGTTCACACAGCTGTAGGCATTCACTCTACTCTACCACTCAAAAATAAAGTAATAAAATAAAATAAATGCAGGTGGAAAGAAAGCCGCCCTCAAAATACAGCTTCTGTATGACACAACTATTCCATGCCTCAGTTATAGCCAAAGAAACCAGTCAGCACACAAAGGAAGTACCTCCATACCTGCGCCCCATTAGATGCCTGTCCAGAAATGCACGGATAAAGAATGTTGTATATGGACGCAGTGAAATACTACTCGTCCATAAGAAACAAAACCACGACAAGATTTAGAAAAACGAATTTACGTGGAGACCATTGTGTTAAAACACAAAGAAACGAGACTCTAAAAAAAACAAATGTGCTTTCTCTCATGCATAAAACCTGGGGGAATAAAAGGAGGCACGGCGTGGGAGTAGAAAGGGGACTCTCTGAGCAGGGCATGGACAGAGAGGCACAAGGGTGGTAGGAGGTTGGTTATGCTCCAAGTGTGTCATATGCTCGCATGAAAATGTCATCATGAAGCCCATTATTCTGTACAATTAATATTCACTAATAAAAATAACGAACAAGGGTTGTATGTGTCAGAACTCATGAGGTACTCTAAAGATGAAGCTTTGAAAACAAAGCCATATGGGAGTATCCATGACATCCAAGGAAGGAAAATAAAAAAGAACAACTTAAATGAATGTTCAGCTAAAGAATTTATGGAAATCCAAAAAGATCTATGAAAGTACAAAGGAATTCAAGAGCATAAGTTCAGAAGTTTAACAAAATAAAACCAGAAAACTTCAGGCAAAGACCAGTAACCTGGTCAGTTTCCTAGCAAATTTTTCTCTTTTTAGTAATGGGAAAGAAAATTGCTAAATATTGAATCAGAAAGGTTCTACAGCCAGTGATTAAAATTTCAAGTTATAAAGAAATGCTTTCGGGGGTTGGAGAGATGACTCAGAGTTTAAGAGCACTGACTGCACTTCCAAAGGTCCTGCGTTCAATTCCCAGCAACTGCATGATGGCTCACAACCATCTACAATAAGATCTGGGGCCCTCTTCTGATGTACATGCAGGCAAAACACTGTGTATACATGATAAATAAAGTTTTTTCTTTTTTAAGAAAAAAAATGCTTTCAAGAAGAAATCTAGAAGGCACAGAAGAAAAGGAATGGGAGGAGAGAGAGAAGGAAGAAGGGAGGGAGGAAAGGAAGGAGAGAGAGAGAGGGAGGGAGAGAGGGAGGGAGAGAGGGAGGGAAGGAGGGAGGGAGATAGAGCTACAAAGGGGGAGAGAGAAAAAGAGAGAATGCTTGAATGATTGTACATGTACTTACAGCTTTTGCTTAGTAAAGATATTTCTGACAAATTTAGAAAATAAACTATAATCTGTAGAAATATTTATAATATATATTAATGAATATGAATTAAACAAATCTGAGAAAAAATACATATAGGCACCTGGCTTTAAATATATAACATCTCTTTGACTTACCAGTCCTAATTTTAATAATTCATCCAAAGAATTTTTAGAAGTATAGTCAGATGGCCATTGCAGTTAATTTATAATATAGGAAAAAAGAGTAAATTATGTTCCTTGGTGAAAGAAAAGTCATAATTTAAATAAAGTGAGAACTAATATATAATAATTAAGAGTTTAAAAGCACAAGTACGAAAAGCTTATTATCCAGTGGGGGTTGTGGGAGAAGCGGGTTACAAGACAGTGCGGAGATCATGGCCAGAATTACGGCTCCGAGGACATATTATTTGTGTATAGAAGAGCCTGCAGAAACTGCCACTGCAGTGACAACGGCTGCCTCTGAGGACCAGGGTATGGGCAGGCGGCTTCAGTGTCCTTCCACACAAAGCAGGCTTCTGTGTCTCCTGTAACTGTCAGGACCTCATGGAATGCCGCACTTCCGGGTCATTTAGTTGCTGCTGGTGAATAACTAATTTTCTGTCCCCCAGGCCTTCTCCTGCTGAATGTTAAGTCTTGATTAGACATTCAGATGCGACATTTTTTGGTAAAATATTACCAGTTGTCTCCAGAGAACAGGAGTGTGGTTAGGGAGAATATACTGAAATTTACGTTTTGTCATCCAGATTTCAATATTATTTGGGTTTTTACTATGAACACCTACATGGGCAATCTTTAAAGAAAAGTAAACATTTGCACTGTTATAGAAGCAATTTAGTTGTAGACAATCATATGTTTTTGGAGAAAAAGCTACGTGGAAAATCAATAAGGTTTTTTTTCCCTTTTTATTAAAAAAAAGACTATTGGTGTATGTATGTCTGTGTACACATGTGCACACGTGTCTCTATGTAGACATTTAAGAACGATGTCAAATGTTAGCCAGAGGTATCTCGGAGGATGGGACTATCGATTCTCCATACTGTCTTAATTTTTGTTTTGTTTAATTTCTGGACTTTCCCCCATGACCACCTGAAGCTTTGTAAAGGAGAGGAATTCACGGCTGTGCTGTAAATCTAATTAGTAGATGCCAAAGTCGTAACTTCCTACAGCGAAGAAAAAGAATGGAAGCAACCTGACAAATCAGCAGTGTGAGAAGCAACGGCCAGATTCTCTAAACAAACACCACGTTCTCTTCAGTGTACCTATATCTCCAAATGTGGCTTCATTAAAGAGGCAATATTTTGCCAAATTTCACCACAGTTGTACTGAAAGCAGCAGGCAGGGAAGTAAATTAGCCTCACAGAACCAAATAAATCACAACTATGACCACATTTCCTTAAAATCGAAGCTCTAATAACAATGCAGAAAATAACATTCTTAGAAGGTAGGTGTGGGGCCACATACCTTGCATGCCAGCAAAGGCGAAAAGATCTGTGTGAGTTCAAGGCCAGTCTAGTTTACATAGCAAGTTCCAGGCCGATTAGGGCTACACAGCAAGGGGGGGGGGGGGGAGTGTTCAAAATAAATAAATAAAGGAAACATATAGTGTTCACAGTATACAAGGGCCAAAAGTAATGTTAATGACAGCTTGCAAATATAGCAGTATAAATCTTACCCTTTAAGCCTTTATTTCCTTTATTTTGTCATTTTTGTTAAGAATTTTTTTAGTAAGTATTTCTCTCTTGGGTAGAAATATTCAAATCATTCCTGCCTGGAAAGTTCTTCCATTGAAAAAGTTAAGTTAAAGTGGGGCTAGAGAGATGGCTCAGTGGTTAAGAGCACCACCTGCTCTTCCAAAGGTCCTGAGTTCAATTCCCAGCAACCACATGGTGGTTCACAACCATCTGTAATGTGATGTGATGCCCTTTTCTGGCCTGTGGGTGTACATGCAGAGACAGCCACCGGACCCATCTCTGACTCTACTGTTTCTTCAGAACCACTAAATGGGTGATATGTGAAGGAAAATGTGAGTGTTTGCAAGGACAACATCTAAACATTGTCTGTTTGGTGTTGTCACTAGCACTGCTGTTACAAGAGATATCACTAGTGGCGGAAGGAAGCCAGAGCCTCCTTCATATTAGTCGGGTATTCCAGAAAGCTATGTCCAGCAGACAAATTCAGGCTTAACAACATGCTTCAAGAGAGATTTGCATACCGATGGCCAAAATTCATTTTCTTAAATCCTAGGAGATCAGGTGCTCGCCCACCCCTTTCAAGGCTTCCTCTCCTCTCCCCTAGTGAAGCTGATGAGCACACAGAAAGCACCGTGCTCTGCCTTCTCTTCCCTACCAGTCTTCTGTAGTCTACAGCACAATGCACATCTCCGTCTCTCAGCTGATTGGCTGGCTGGTAATCAACTTTGGAGTGAAAAATGCCTAAGCAGATTGTCACTTAAGCATAAAAAGAAACGAACAAGTGGATCTTGAAAAATCTTATGCTAAGGAAATAAACCAGACACAACGTAACAAATGTCATGCGGCTCCACTTACACGAAATACGTACAAATAGGCAAATTCAAAGAGGCAAAACACAGATTAGAAGTTATCAGGAACTAGCAGGAGGAAACGCTGGGCACTTATTTTTGGCTATGGAAAGTGTGTTGGGATGATAGTTTGGGAGTTATAGTAAAAATTGCACAACACTGCATAATCAGTATCAACAAACGGTACAGCAGATGGCTGAATGGTACAGCTAGGGGTGTAGTAGCTCAGTTGGTAGCATGCTTGCCTAACATGCATGAAGCTCAGGGTTCGACCATCAACCCTGCACAGACTGGGACATAAGGGCACGCACTTGTAAGTCCAGTATCGGCGGATGAGAAGGCAGGGGAATCAGTAGTTCAAACTCATCCTTGGTCACATTGTGAGTTTGAGATCAGTCTGGATTTCCTAAGACTTTGTCTCAAAATCATTTTTAGAGGTAAACGGAGTAGGGTTTTTTTGTTTCTAATTTTAATGTAAAAATAAAACATAAAAATTTAAAACAGAAGTCATTAGGAACATCCCAAATCTAAAAATCTGTAATGGGTTTTTTACATCTCATTTGATGATTCAATGATCTGAACCCATCTGTCAGAAGAGTGTGACCTAAGTTGAAATCAGTCTTTGCTGGATTGATTTAAAGGAGATGGCTGGATTGTATTCTGTGTGCATTTTGGTAAGGAACTACCATATTGTCTGTCAAAGTGTTTGTATCACTTCATGTTCATGTGTCCATCTTACATGCTTACACAGGATTTAAAAAATTGGAATGTATTTGATGCAAATACTTGGCATAATTCCTAAGCATAATGCTAATGTGTTTAGTAAGCTGTTTGCATAACTCTGGGACAAATTGAGATAAATGAACATCTAGGAAGTAAATGAATGATGAATATGCATAAATCAATTCCGAAGAAACTTTTTAATCATTTTAATTTCAATGAGAAAGTTACAACATTATTAGTGGTTATTATGTGGGATATAAAAACACACAAAGACAAATATTTCATCTGAGAATTTAGAAATATTTAAAATGTCATTTTGGCTGTATCTACTGAAACTTATTCTTTTTGCCTTGTTTTTAATTAATATACTACTTTATCAAGATACTATTCTTAGCCAACATGGTGTTGCACACCTTTAATCCCAGCACTCTGGAAGGCTGAAGCAGGCAGATCTCTGTGAGTTTGAGGCCAGCCTGGTCTACAAACCAAGTTCAGGATAGCCAAGGCTACACAGAGAAACCCTATCTCAAAAAAAAACAAACAAACTATTCTTTCACATACGTGTTGCGGTTAAATTAGCAGTAAGGCCTAATAATGCTTATTATTAGACCTATAATTATTATTATGGCAGTATTTTCTAACCTGTTAGCAATCAATCAAGACACAGATACCTGTTATATTTTAAAATAGTCTTAGTTAACCTGGGGCATGGCAGATATTAATCCACTAAACTACTTTCCCATAGTGGGGCAAATATGTGATACCTGCCCCAATCCCCTGCCATCTACTTCTAATAATCTCTACCAAGCTACCTACTCTCCATAATCCCAAATACTTGCTAATGTTCTTCATCTGGGCCAAGTCTCCATCCACGCCAGCCATGTGCTCCTCCTCCGCCTAACCCATGATGGCGCAACCTTCTTCTCTCCTCTCCTCCAGTCTCTCTCTCCTCCTCCCAAGATTCTCTCTGTCTTCCCCAGCCCTGGAACCTTAGCTATGCCTATCCCGTTTGCCCTGCCCAGGTGTGATGATCTTTTATTGGTCAAATAGGTTAGGCCCTTAGGCAAGGTACAGGTGAGGCACAGAGACAGCAAGCAGTAATTAGAATCAAAATACAACAGACCAACCTCCAACACATAAATACCACCCAGTACCTGATTGCATAACCAACGCTCTAAGATACTATCCTTCCAAGTAGCCCATAATGGCCTTGATAAAGAGACTGGCAATGAGCACAAACTCCTCAAGGTGACTTGTGATAAGGGAATTTATTTGCCTGAGATAACTGAGGTTACTGCTTCCATGGGCTAACCTAGTCCTGGAAGCTCCCAGCCTCCATACAATCTAATCTAGGCCTAGAATGGTTTCAGCCTCTGAGACTACTGCTAAATAAGCTCACCTTCTCTAGCTCCTTCTGAGCTCTGGTTTATCTATGTGTCCTGGGCACTTACCTTCCCTGTTTCTTTTAGGACTTTGAGGAGGGAATACAATGGAAAGTAGAGAGGAACAAGATTCTGAGTCTTTGCACATTCTGCTTTCCTTGACCTGTTTCTTTTGCACCGTTTATTCTTTATTTTAGACAGTGTCATATATAATCAATTATGACCATGTTTACCTCCCACTACCCTCTAACATTTCTCCTTCCTCTTCCCACCCAGTGGCCACACCACTAGAGAAAATGGCAACCTCTCCTCCAGGAACCATTATCAGTCATTAGCACCTCAAGAAGAGTTGGGGCCTCGTCAACACTCCCTGTCCTGCCATGGGAAGATGGAGGGCCCAGTCTAGTGCAGGTATCCACAGTGGCTGTGTGTTCATGGCTACATCAGCAGCATAATATTGAATGACAGTGTTTCCCTATCCTCTGTTTCTTTAATTCTTTCTGCCCTCCCTTCTGCGATGCTCGCTGAGCCTTCCAGGGCAGCTATTAGTTATATAGATGTCTCCTTAAGGCTGAGCACTCAACACTCACTTACTCTCAACGCTGTGACCACATGTGAGTCTCTTGTAATAGTAACCCTCTGCACAAAGGGGCTTCACTGCCCCAGGCTGAGAGCTCACAGCTTGTAGGTATAAACACTCACTTTTAGAAGGCAGCTGGACAATATGTTCACTTAGGAAAGTGATGGTAATATGTTCTCTCCTTGGGCCTATGCACTCACCTGTCTATAGGCTTTTGACCAGGGTAGTACCTGGTATGTATTCCCTCCCATGGGATGAGGCTCAAATTCAGTCAAAAGTGACTAGTTAGCATCAAAATAATCATGCTACATGAATATAACCAAATTGCTCTCCAAGTCTTTTTTAAATTTTTTTTATTAATTCATTCATTTTACATCTCAATAGTTATCCCATCCCTTGTATCCTCCCATTCCTCCCTCCCTCCCACTTTTCCCCTACTCCTCTCCCCTATGACTGTGACTAAGGGGGGCCTCCTCCTCCTGTATATGCTCATAGGGTATCAAGTCTCTTCTTGGTAGCCTGCTATCCTTCCACTGAGTGCTACCAGGCCTCCCCATCCAGGGACGCGGTCAAATTTGGGGCACCAGGGTTTGTGTGAAAGTCAGTCCCTGGGCTGGAGAGATGGCTCAGAGGTTAAGAGCACTGACTGCTCTTCCAAAGGTCATGAGTTCAATTCCCAGCAGCCACATGTTGGCTCACAACCATCTATAACAAGATCTGTATCCATAATAAAGAAATAAATCTTAAAAGAAAGAAAGAAGAAAGAAAGAAAGAAAGAAAGAAAGAAAGAAAGAAAGTCCCCACTCTCCGCTCAACTGTGAAGAATGTCCTGACCACTGGCTAGATCTGGGTAGCAGTTCGATGTTTACTGCATGTATATTCTTTGGCTGGTGTCATAGTTTGAGCAGGACCCTGGGCCCAGATCCACCCATCATAATGTTGTTCTTCTATTTCCCCATTCTCCCATACTTCTCTTGCCTGAAGTCCCAACAGGATGTCCTCCCCTCCGTCCCACTCTCCTGGTAAGTGAAGACTTTCATGGGACATGCCCCTTGGGCTAGTGTCCAGATATAAGTGAGTATAAGCCATTTGACTCTTTCTGCTTCTAGGTTAACTCACTCATTATGATCATTTCTAGTTCAATCCATTTGGCCACAAATTTCGGAAATTCCTTGTTTTTAATAGCTGAGTAATATTCCATAGTGTAAATGTACCACAAAGTCTTTATCCATTCTTCTACTGAGGGACACTTAGGCTGTTTCTACAGCAATAGGCTTTCCAAGTCTTATTTGGAAGTCCTTGGCTCCATAGAACTTTCCAGGTCCCTATGGAATAGAACGAGGAGTATGCTGCCTCCATTGTGGCAGTTTGGCGCTGATTTGGAGTGACTTGTTAGCCTTCGTTGTTTTGTAAACTCCCATCAAGAATAAACAGAACATCCACTCACCATCGTATACACAGCACAACAGCACTCAATTAAAACTGCTTAAGTCAACAAATGAAAGAAGGCTAGTGAAACAACGATCCCCACTAATTTCTTCCCCTCTTCCAAAGTTTGTAAGTCAAAGCAAACTTTGACTTACAACTGGCTTGTAGCCTAATCCCTTGTCCTTTTGGAATAAAGGAGCCAATGTGAAAATAGTCAGGGAGGAAAAACGCCTTCTAAAAGCCAGTTCTGGTCCAGTCTATAAAGAGAATCTTGAGTTTCCACTTACTTGAACAAATTGACAGAATCAGGAAATTAGAGTGTTTGCACGAAAAATCTCTAACTGGGAAAAGAGCTAAAGTAATGTCCACGTCTGTGTTCTGTCTTTAAGTCACAGAAGCAGAGGACTAAGTAGAGGCTATAGACTGAATGCTTGTGCCGCACCCCCTAATTTTTTTTTTATTGAATCCCTAACCCCAATGTAATGGCGCTGGGAGCTGGGGGCTTTGGGACGTGATTAAATCTTGAGAGTGAACCCTCGTAAACAGACCAAATGTCCTTGCAAATGACCGTGAGCTTTCTCACCCCTGCTATGTGAGGAAGCGCAGAGTAAGTCGGCTGTGAGCAACCCAGAAAGGAACCTTGCCAGAACTCAATGCTGCCGCCAATCATTCCGATCCCAGGCTTCCAGCCTCTAGAACTGGGAGAAATAAATGTCTACGAGAAATAAATATCTAAGAGAAATAAATGTCCGGGTGAAATAAATAGCAGCAAAGCTCTAGCGCTCTGTTCTAGCAGATCACAATACAGAAACGAAAGCTGGACCTGCAGACGCTCAATTGAAGCTCACATTGACTGAGGGCAGAGCTGTCCTTTCCTGCCGTTCTGCGCAGGTGTGAACTGGGACTAAGGAAGGAAAGAGCTTCTAGCAGAGAGGAAGCTGGGATCGCTGGGTTAAGTCCTCTTCCTCTCCTGCTAAGCAAGCCATCTGTGAGACCCGTCTGTGGAAACGTGTGCGTGAAATGGCAGAGAAGCTGTCCTCCCTTGTTATCGTTGGTACTGTCGTTAAAAATAGCTTCGGGTCATCTAGCGTATTTATGGAAGGAGCTGGTCTCAGATTAGAGATAAGCAAATTCCACTATATTCCATTTATGGAAATCAGAGCTCAGCAGTTAAATGCCACTAAAAGAGACGATTTTCTAGCTCAATAGAACTAAGGAATTCTGAGCTTTTAAACTTGCTTTTTTATCAGATGGAAGGAAGTAATATTGGAGAATGGGGAGATTAAATGTCAAGACGAAGGCGGTATCTACACAGGGCAATCAAATCTGCCTAAGTGGAGTGAGCCCAGACTATTGTGCAGGCATCCTGACGAAGCTGAGTCGTAATCAAGGATGCCACAGGGCTTGTGATCGGACTCAGTCTACCAGAAGTAAGAGTCGGCCCTACGGCGATATAGTAACTTCTTCTTACTCTCAACTTGTCGTTAGTATTTTCTTCCTAAAGACATGCATGTTAAAGACCTTCTGTTAAAATGGGTAAATCTCTGGAAATTTAAAAACGTTAGTTAAACTATAGTATTTCCACATGTTACAGATGCTGCCAATGGCTGCTTACTTACACATATTTGTTAGGATGCACATTCTTGCTTTAATTACCGCCTTTTCCTGTGTTGTGCATTTGTCTTCAAGTATGTAGTTTTATCTTGTTTGCCAAATGGCCTAATAAACAAGATGTTGGCTTTGGCTAAATTTGTTCACTGTTTTACAGCACGATGTGCATATAAACCACAACATAGCATCACAGTAGGCGCCAATATCTGACAACTCCTAACAACACGTAGGGCCATAATTATGAACTGACTGCTTAATAACATAAGCTACCCCTCCTATGTGCCATGCTCTGCCCCCTTTTTCAGACAGAGTCCAATTATATAAGACAAGATGAGTACATGTGCATTCATGGTTGTGTAGCCAAGTCATGTAGATGGCCATTCAGCAAAGCCTCCCTTCCTTTCCCACTGTACACAAACAGACTTCCCCAGCTTCTTGGTACTAAACTTAGCCGAAGGATCTACAGAATGTTCACAGCTGCCATGATAGGAACTTTAAACATGTGCCACCATCGGTTTGCCTTGTTTCTAACATTCTGGTGAACTGTCTTGGGAAGAACATATTTCAAGTGAACACCCCACCCTCCAGCTTGAGCCACATAATAAAACCCACTGGGCCAAGCATGGAAATCACCGAGCCCAGGAGCATCAAGATACAGACTAAACATAAAGTAAACCTATAGCTTAGAATCTGGACCCTAGCCAAGACAAGCTACTACCTGCTGGTGTGTTTTTTGTTTTTGTTTCTTATACTACCTTATTTGGGCTCTTATATCTACCACCTTTCTCCACCCCAGTCCCTTCCAATGCCCCAACATCAGCCAGGAGAGACAGAGGTTAGAGTTAGAAAGGGGGGCATTGAGTCCCTCGGGCCAAGTCCAATCCTTGCTGGTGAAGAAAAGGATCTCATCGGGCTATCTCCAATGTCTTATCATCTCTTTTCTCTCAGCCACTTGACAAACCACCACCACCACCACCAGCAGCAGCAGCAGCACCACCACCACCAGCAGCAGCAGCAGCAGCAACAGCAGCAGCAGGAACCAGAAGGAGGATTAGCTCCACCTTCTCTCTTTGGGCTCTGGTCTTTTTGTACCCTCTCTAGGGTCCCCAGAATTAAACTATCTTCAGCTGGCAGAATCACACCCATGCCAGAGCACACTCGAGGCAAATAGTCTGTTGCTGTGGACAACCTGAAGCAGCACCATATCCCACACCTGGTATTAAAACAAAAAACATTTTTATGTAACATAACTGGGTTTTTTAAGAAACCAAAAGTCTTATTACAGCTACCAACGGGCAGCCTGTGAACAAAAAAGCATCATTAATATTTTTGCCATGAGGCAAACTTGAGGGTATGTTGTTGCTATGGGTCCAAAGTTTGTGCTACCCCAAGTTTATATGCTGATACTTTAATCCTCAATGTGATGGTGATGATGCCTTTGAGAGGTAGGTAGGCCATGAGTGCGGGGGCCCTTATTAATGGCATTTGTGAACCTACAAATAGAGATACAAGAGATGCTTGTCCATGACCCTCTGTGTATACAGACAGAAAGCATCCACCTGCTAACCTAGAAGGCCCCAACAGGAATATAATTGGCCTCTGCCTTGAAATTATGCTTCCCAGCCTTCAGTATTAAGAGAAATACATTTCTGTGCTTTAAACTGCCCAGTCACTGGCATTTTATTATAGCAACCCAAGTTGACCAAAGCATTATAGTGTATCATTATTGTGAATATTATTGTGGCATAGTGGAATACTGAAGCGGTAGAATTCAAACTCATGTTTATCAAGTGTCAGAACAGAGAGGTATTTAATTTTTGTTTTGGTTTGGGTTTTTTGAGACAGGGTTTCTCCATGTAATCCTGTCTGTCCTGGAACTCGCTTTGTACTAGGCTGACCTCAGCCTCAGAACTACACCTGCCTCTTCCTCCCAAGTGCTGGGATTAAAGGTGTGTGCTATAACCCCAGCTAGGGGTGCTTAGTTCTTAATGGTGCCTGGCTATGACATGGTGGGAAATAGAATAGCTCCAAAATCTAAAGATTATAGTCTTAGCTGCTCTCAGAGGCCAAGCAAAGGAAAGCCAAAACAATCCAGAGTGAAGCCTGGCCCTCAGAGGCTTGTGGGAAAGGAGATCATGTACATGACCAGAGGCACCAGCCTCCTCCCCATCCCTTTCTCCTGCTCAGCCATGGCCCACTTTTTCTCCACCAGCAAGGAAAAGTTAGAGAACTAATACACGGGCTACTCCTGGGAAATTGGTTTCCATAAAGAAATGCCAGAGTAGCTGTTTTACATGTGTTCTCATCTTTCACTTGAAAGACTAGAAAATACTTCTGCCTGCATGCCCACTGCTTGCAAGGATCTGCAAACCAGCTCAGGAGTCTGTGGGTTAGCACTGAACATATGCTCAAACACAAGTGGATTCTATTTCATGGCAACGTCCCTTTCCGATGGAACAGAGAGTCAAAATTCACAATAGTGGATTTCATGAAAGAACATTCTTGGCACTTTTTATGGAAAAAGTTATTAACATCTGTCTTTTGGCAAAAATCCAAGGCAAGCAATTAACTCATACCTGTTCCTGCTCCTCCCATGATTTCAAATGTCATTCTTCTTGCTTTCTTCCTTGAAACAATATGAGGTCACTGTGAAAGCCTAATTCAATTCCAGAAGTCAGTGAGCCATGGGCTCCCTTTTCTTAGCACCAGAGCTTTCAGAGTTTAATTAACCAATCATTATAAGGCAATTGTATGAAAAAAAATACAGTATTTGTAACATTGGCACCAACTGATACTGTAACACTTAAAGTCTACAAGATCATTAAAGATGGTAAACTAGAGTTGTCAGTCTTAATGTAAATGATGTTTTGGAACCTCGCTCGAAGCAACTCTTATTGCTGAGTCTCTATTTCTGGTTCACTTGATAAAATATAGAATCAAATTACAGCAAGCGTGAGGGTAGCCAGCTTTTATTTTTATTTATTTATTTTTTTTTGGAGATTTTTGGTGTATTAAATTAACCAGCTAGATTTATTAGAATATCTTAACTCTCGGCTTCCCTCAGGTCTACAGTGATATTCTAATTTATTTTACCACACAAGATCCTTTAGAAAAACAGGTGAGAGCAGAGAGGGAGAGAAAGAGGAAGGAGTTGGTGCTGAAGACTTACTTTGATGACTGTCCCAAAAGCAAATTCTTTACTTCACTGCTGTGTAGCATGCGATCTTTTCTCTTAAGGCCTTAGCTGATTGGATGAGGCCCATTCACATACAGGATAATCTGCTTTATCTAGAGGCGTCTCGTTTTAAAACAATACTTTAAAGCAATACCTAGACTTCTGTTTGGTAAAGTATTTAGATGCTAGTCCAACCTAGTCAAGTGATGTCCACCCTTTAAAACATTTATTTGTAAATAAGACACAGTCGGGACAGTAGTTACTCTAGGCAGCCAATGGCTCAGTCAAGTTGACCCATAAAATCAGCAACCACAGCTGGCAAAAGCAGTGTTCATATGGTCAAGTAAAGGAGCTTTGACAACTGGAAGAACACAGCATGTTGACTTGAACACAGGGAGATCTGTATATGCAAAAGCAATCTATTAACAATCTCAAAGTGAGAATATCTTATTAAATTTTAATAAAGATCTCTGCACCATTCTAATGGGATTTTAAAAATCCCATTAGATTCTCCATAGACATTGCATGTATGCAATTATGACCTAGTATCTTTGTAAATTATTTTACCTATTATAGCCCATTCAACTACATACTGAAAACAGATAACAACAACAAAACCCTTAGAATCATATCTTTAGAATATTTAGTTGCAAAAGGAAAAGTCCATATTTCTAAAGTAACATCATGTATATCATATATTTCTCAGTTATGAGAAAAGTCAATATATCACGAAATGACTACTGATCGCACTGGGTTTGGGGCCACAATGCATGTCTTCTGGTTAGGGAAACACTGGGAAAGGCAGGTCTCCAGAGATTTGTCAGCCATGAAAAACTGCAATGGGAATAAGGAGGAGTGGCCATCCAAAGACACCAGGCCTATGTGCGCATGATTTCTATTCAGTCTGCAGACTACTGGTCCTAGGCAAGCATTATCCCCCCCTTAGATACATGTATGGAGAACAAGCAGGTTGCGATCACGTCAAGACAATCTGAAAAGAGAAAACATAAGAAGCAAATCAATATCCCCCAGTCTCTGCAAATTCACACGCTCTTTGCTTGGGTGAAGGATTTCTTGAGCTTGTAGGCGCAGCTCCACTGGGGAGAATGCTTGCCTAGCATGCCCAAGGTTCTGGCTTCCATCCTCAAAACCAGAGAGGAAGAGAAAGGAAATGAAGAGGAAGAGAACGCAGGGTAGGACGGGAGAGAAAAGGAGACTGAATCCTGCTGGGCATCGTGGTGCACGCCTGTCATCCCAGCGCTCGGGGGCAGAGGCAGGTGGGTTGTAATGTTGAGGTCAGCCTAGAAAACCTAGAAATATCTTTTCAGAACAAAAATTGGTGCACGCCTTTAATCCCAGCACTCAAGAGGCAGAGGCAGGCAGATCTCTATGAGTTCAGGGACAGCCTGGTCTAAAAATTAAGTCCAGGACAATCAGAGCTACACAGAGAAACCTTGTCTTGAAAAACAAAAAACAAAAAACAAAAGCAAAAATTTGATTTCTTGGTGTAAGTTGGTTCCAAGGACCGGATGCTTGTGTTCCCTAAAATAAAAAAAAAGCACATGCTAAATTCCTACCCCTGTTAACCTTCCCAGTTCCCACTTATACATCAGAAGCACATGAGTTCAGGAACTTCCTTCCAAATTTGTTTCTACTCCAGTTTGTCTTGACTTGTTAATCCCTTTTTTTGACAATGTAGACAGGCTCAAAGCTTCATGGCCAACTTCTTACTGACCCCAGTACATTTCCTCTTCCTTTGCACTCACCTGGAAGTTGAAAGGTAGCTTCCTCTTGACCTTACAGCATCCGAAGCCTTTCTGTTCACTATGCCTCCCAGCACACAGCTGTCCCACGAGCCTTTCTTATTCTGAGAACAGTTTGAGGAATTTTTCATCAAAGTTAATTCAAACATGTCAATTCCTCCGAGACTCTAAAAGTCTCTCCTCTTTTTCACAGATACAAATCTCACCAATGTCCTACAGGTAGGGTATCAACATTCTGTCAAACACACAAGTGGTAAGTGTGATTTTTGTATGTGCTCACAAACTTGAAGATTTTACATTGCTCAATTTGTCAGTCACTTATTTACTTTGACTAAGGTTTTTATTTGCTCGCTTATGTTTCTATGGGTCACCTTGGGGTATTCGGTCTTGTCTAATATTGTTCCTGTTGGTGCGTTTTCTTGTATCTTAGATGTAAATTCCTTAAAACAATGCTGTCTTCCTTGCAATTGTAATGAGTGTTTTAACACATACTTACTATGAACTATTGTTCAACACCAACTTGTTTTGTCCCTGTGAGGTAGGCCATACTGCTACTGGACCCCTTACACGGATATGAAAGTTAATTTGCCCAAAGTCACAAAACAGGTCGCCCAACAAGGTCACATAACTCATCAGTCATCCTGCTGCATCTGGGGTTAAAATTCAGGTAGCTTCATTCCAAAGAACTAGCTCTAGGACACTACCATATTGGGTGTCTTACAGATAGGGTGTAATAAAACACCCAGACCAAAAGTAATGGGGGCAGGTATTTCACTAAACTTTCATACAACAGTTCATCGCCAAAAGCAATTAGAGCAGAAACTCAAACAGGACAGGAACCTGGAGGCAGGAGTTGATGCTGCTCACTGGCTTGTTCCTCATGGTTTGCTCGGCTTTTTTCTTATAGATCCCAGGACCATCAGCCCACGGATGGCCCCACCTATGGTGAACTGAGCCATCCCATTAAGAAACGGCTTTACAGGCTTGCCTGAGGCCATGTTTTATGGAGGTTCAGATGACTATAGTGTGCCTCACGTTGACATAAAGCCGGCCAGCAGCATGTTGTGTTATCTTATGTTGAGAAAAGTAGGAGACACTCAGCAAGTACTTGTTGAATAAGTAGAATTGATTACACAGGCTAACTGTGCTGGTATTTCGGTATCGTACAGCCATTCTTGGAATGCCACGGGAGAGTTTAAAAGGACACAAGAAACGGCTGGGGAAACACAGCAGGCTGCACCAGCAAAGCAATCCAAATCGAGAGCCGCCCTGCTTAGCGCCTAAGATGCACAAGTGTTCATGTACCTGGCTAGCTAAAGGGGGGAAACCCGCGATGATGAACGAGAGAGAGAACACAAAAAAAACTGGAATCCAAACCAGCGGGCAGTTTTCCACGTCATTCTGGCAGTATTTTGTAACAATTTCTTTGGCGAGTGACAGCAGGCATTTAAATCAGCTATTTCCTCCTCAGAATTCCTCTCCAAAGAATAATAATGGCCCCTGCGACTCTGAAGGAAATGTAGCCTTGATTCGGATACAATCTTATCTGGGAAATTGCCATGGTATTCGTCACAGCTGTCATCGAGCTGAGCCCATTAGAGGTGTGCTGAGTGGAGATCCACAGGCTTGTGAGCTCTGATACCCAGCTACACTTTCTTCCTAGGCTTAAGTAGGAAGCCGGAAGCCGGAAGCCATTCATCCAGATGACAACAGAGTATCAGAGCTGGATCAACAGAGGAGAGCCACCCATTCATAGCGCCCCGAGGAACTCATTCAAGCTGTAGATGTATAAAGACACCGGCAGCGCTGCTGCTGGGAAGGCAGGACTCCAGAAAGCTTATGCAGAAAGCCCCAGAGGCCTAGGTCTTTTATTAAAGTTCAGGAGGAGAGCTGAGGTGAGCTGGCGGCAGTGCTAGAGTATGTAACTCAGGGGTGGCGTGTGCTGAAAGAAAGTAGAAAAGGAGAGAGAAGATGGGACAAGCCAGATGTGATAGGGTTGCTATGCCTTGGGGGGGCGGGGGCGCCGTGGAGACCTTTATCTCTTCATGACAAGAGATCTCAAAAAACTGGAGCCCAAACATGTAAAGTGACTAACCGGAGCACCACGTTTCACAGGCAACAGGCTTAGGAGCTCTTTCTAAAATGTGACTCTACAAGGGAACGTTCCACCACATCCGATGTAATGGTCCCTGAAGGCTTCGCTTTTATTTTGCCTTCTTAAACCTACAGTTTCCTGTATGAAGAAACAGATAGAAAAACTAGTCTGCTGCCAATATACCAGAGAGGAGAATTTACTCAGAAATCCCATTGTCCTGGAAACTGATTTACTATAGCGTGTGACTGGATTACTCTCTGAAAATTGACTCACCTTGATTCTGAACAAGATAAAATGGCTTTGCCAAACCTACATAGCATAAAGAAAGCTTTCTAAGCTAGGGGCGACGAGAGTGGGTACAACTCCCTTGCTTCACACAAACAGCAAGCCACTGGAGGTCACTACAGATGTCACTGGCCTCCTTCCCTGTCGTAGCACCAGTAGGCCCTTCCTAAGCTCCTGAAGACTGAGAATTACTAACATGGTCTAGAGTTTTGCTTGTTATGTTGAACATAACATGGCCAGCCAAGGCTGGGAGGGATGACACTGAGGTAACAACATCTCGTGGGCAACATCACACAGTGTTATCAACATGTCTACCTTTTCCCAATTGCTCAGCCCAATATTGCCTCCCTCACACACTCTCAATTTGCAAGAGAACCACATCCCCCCTCCCGCTACTGTTGCCTGAGTTGGAGCAAATACCCAAAGTGTCTTGGATGGTGCAAGTGACTGGCTGGACTCTATTTTCTCACCTCCCATTTTCTTCCTTGGCTTCTCTTTTCTTTTCTCTTCTTCTGTCAGCAGCACACCTTTGAACTTTTGAAAGTTGGTTCTGAGATAAACAGTAACAAATACAAAAACAATGCTCTGGGTCCAGTGAGAAGGTTCCTCTGGTTAAGGCTCTTGCTGCCCAGCCTAGTTACCCAACTTCAATCTCCTGGACATAAAGAAAGGTGGAAGAAGAGAGCCAGTGCCACAAGCTTTCCTCTGTTCTTGTTTGTGTCACCTTGATGCAAACTAGAGTGACCTGGCAAGGGGGATCCTCATCTGAAGAAAGGCCTCCATCTGACTGGCCTGTGGGAAAACCTATGGGGCATCTTCTTGTTTCAACTGACATAGGAGCACCCCATCCACTGTGGGTGGTGCTATCCCTAGCCAAGTATGCTAGAGGTAGAGAAAAAAGGTAGCTGAGGAAGCCAGAGTAAACAAGCCAGGAAGAAGCATTGTCCATGGTCTCTGTTGCACTTCTTGCCTCTTGATTCCTGCCTTGAGGAGGAATTGGCTCCCTTGACCGCCTAACCTGTAAGCCAAAATAAACCCTTACCTCCGACTTGAAATTGGCATTGGTCACAATGTTTATCCCAGTAACCAAAACCAAACTAGAACATCCTCTGACTGCCTCTTGCATACTCATACACACACACACACTCACACACACACACACACAGAGAGAGAGAGAGAGAGAGAGAGAGAGAGAGAGAGAGAGAGAGAGAGAGATCTCATGCATACACACCTACATAACAATAATTAAATAAAACTTTAAAATGAAATAAAGCAGGAACTGTGAAGTAGTTTTTATTTGATAACCTGATGGTCTGTCATCGAGTTATGTTGATACTCCCTATCTCTCTTTGGTATGACTCACTTTCAACCATTTTAATCTTTGCAAGTCCACACAATAAAATTTATCTTTGGCCGTTTGTGAACCACAGTGTGGGTAAACTTTCTATGTCACTCAAGGATTTAGTTAAGTGTTCTAATTATAAAAAGTTTCTTTAAAATGATTATTGATAGGTTACAATGATTCAAAATGCAGAATTTAAAATTAGTATTATTAACACAGTAAGAAAAACCTGCATGCTGCATTTAATTCTCATATTTAAATCTCATATTGCATTTGCCCATCACACATAGTTCTTATTCCACTTTTTAAAGTAAAAAAAAACCCAGCTCATTGTGACTTTATAGTCAGTCTTATCATTGCTCTTTTAAAGTCATGCTATTGTTGCCTATATTATTAACATTGTTGCCAGTATACTTATATATTACAATGAAGATTATTTCAATTGTGTACTCAATTCTATGCATTACAATGTAAAAACATCTCAAAATTTATTCACAAGTCCATTTAGTTACTACCTTTTATTTGAAGGTCTACATTAAAACAGAACATGACACTTTGTCTAAAGGCAAAGTTCTTCCTTCACCTACATCTCAATTGAGATGTGTGGACATACACATGCTTAAATAAACACTGACTAATTTAAAGTTTTTCTTTTTAATTTTAAGCTTAATGTGATTAAGTTGGTTATAGAATAATCAGTTGTCTTATAATCATATTCTACTGTTCAAACTGAAATGAAATACACCTTCCTTTATTTTAAAAAAAAAAAAAGTCTGCAGAGTTGATTAGAGGGCAAAGTCGTCTCGATTACAAGAGCTTCTTCTGCCATCTAGTGGAAAGTGAAATCTAAGAGGGTGCATAATCTACATTTTAAAATTCTATTGTGTTCCAGAAAGACTTGTTTGAAATGGCAAGAAAGCAGAACAGTGTGCGGTCTCCCAGACCTGTTCTCTGAGTAGAGCATGGGTAAACCTGCACCTCCCCTGAATTGCAAAAGGGATGACTTAAAGAAAAATGTGCAGGCTCTTGACTCCACATGAGATATTCACACCTATTGTTTTAAATAATTGGCTATCCTTCGTTGTCAAAATAACCAGAGTCCTGGGTCTCATCCATCCTGTTGGATACTCTGAACAGGTAAAGAGGCAGGAGGGTTTCAGAGGGAGGTGACTTGAGGGATTCCAGACAGTGGCTTCCAGACATTACAACTGGGGCACAGACAAATCCAGTGGTGCTGGGCAGTAATTCTAAGTTCAGGAAACAGGCATGAAGAATGCAAGTTCAAGGTCTGCCTAGGTCACAGAGCAAATGTAAAACAGCCTGGGCAACTTAGAGACCCTGGACCACAAATAAAAACATAAAGTCCACATTTGGGCTATAGCTCAGTTATAGAAGGTTTGCCTCCCTCTAGGAAGCTGAGATGTAAAGCCATACAACTAGAAGGGGTGGAAAGGGAAGGGAGGGGAGGGGAGGGGAGGGGAGAGGAGGGGAGGGGAGAGGAAAGGAGGGGAGATAAAAGGGAAGGGAAATGGAAAGAAAGCCCTTGTAACTCATAAGAAAGCATATATTGAACATTGCAACCTAAGGACGCAGATGTTTGTGCACGTGTGCATATGTGTTCTAAAGTAATGTCATGGCCTGGCAAGAAGGTTCAGAGCATTAGAGGTGCTTGCTGCCAAGCCTGAGGACCAGAATTCCTAGGACCCTCATGGTAGAAAGAAAAACTAACTCCTGCCAGTTGTCCTCTGACTTTTACACTCATGCTACTGCAAGTGAGTGTGCATGCAAGCACATGCTCACATGCACACACACATGCACACATGTATAATCAATAAATCATTTACTAAATAAATAAGGTAAAAAGAAATAAACTCCGCCCAGAAGCCATAGATTATTATACAAAAAGCCAATGTCAAGAGAGGGATTCCTCCCTTCAAGTTGTGGATCATGAAGAGACCCCAAAGGTAATATCAGCTCTTACCGTTGTTCTTGGTTTGTTTGCCAGAATGTGATGAAAAAGATTGTATTGCTTTCTCAAAAGACTTGCAGAGATTAAGTTGGGAGTGTTTGCTGTTATTAGCATTGATTTCTCTCTCCAGGACAGGAGGTTTGGAGTCATCTTCACAAGCATCATGTCAGCCACGGGATACTGTTGATTCTTTTCCAGTTGCATCTCACGTCTTTGTTCTCCTGTTTCATCTTCATCTCTTTAGTCTTTGTCCATCTTTACCCCTGGAGGATCATTTAGCTCCACCTTCCTCTCTCTGACCCTATCTTTTTTTAAAGATTTATTTATTTATTTATTTATTTATTATTTATTACTTATACAGTGTTCTGCCTCCCTGTGCGCCTGCACACCAGAACAGGACACAAGATCTCATTGTAGATGGTTGAGCTCATGACCTTTGGAAAAGCAGACAGTGCTCTTAACTTCTGAGCCATCTCTCCAGCCCCTTAAGACCTCTGGAAGAGCAGAGGGCATGCTTAACCACTGAGCCGTCTCTCCAGGGCTTCCCTGACCCTATCTTTCCCCTTTGGTCTGTCCTTCCCTCAGCTGCCATGAATCCTCCTCCTTCCCCCAGGTCTGATTGCATCGTTCATCACAGCTTTCCTGCTGCTGAGTTACCATTCAAGACCCTCCTCATTTCGTTCTTTGTTAGACTTGCTGTTGGTTTGTTTATTTTTTTTTCCAAGACAGGGTTTATCTGTGTAGCTATGGCTGTCCTAGGACTTGCTCTGTAGACCAGGCTGGCCTTGAACTCACAGAGAGCCTCCTGCCTCTGCTCCAGAGTGCTGGGATTAAAGGTGTGCGCCATTACTGCCCAGCTAGACCTACTGTTTCAAAATTAAATCCTAGTGCTTAGAAGGCCAGCTTGGTCTATATGACTAATTCTAGGCTAGCCAGAGCTACATAGTGAGATCCTGCCTCAAACGATGATGGTGGTGGTGCAATTATAGAATCTTGACCTTGTGGTATGGATTAGCATGTAAATATGCTTGCTACTCAAGCTTGCCAGCCTGAGTGTTGTCTCTGGGACCCAAGATGAAGGGGCTCCCATAAATTGTCTTCTGACAATGTGTGTGTGTGTGTGTGTGTGTGTGTGTGAGAGAGAGAGAGACAGACAGACAGACAGACAGACAGACAGACAGACAGACAGAGACAGACAGAGACAGAGAGACAGACAGAGACAGAGAGGGACAGAGACAGACAGACAGAGAATACTTTATTTAAATTAGAGGCTCTCTCATTTATCTTATAAGCAGCAAAAAACTATGTCAACTATGTCATTATCTTCCTTTCCTTTCCCTTCCCTTCCCTTCTGGTTCTTTTCCTTTTCTTTCTGTTCCCTTTCTCCTTTTCTTTGTACTAAAATTTCCCCAGCAAATGTTTGATATTTTTGAAGGGCACCAAAGAAACCTTCTTTCTACTGTACATCTCTCAGACTCTGGATATTCTCTGAATGCCAGCTCAACTGAAATTCTCTAGCTAGTGGCATGATTTCTGTTTCTTACTTGGGATTCTTTTTTTTTTTCTTTTTCTTTTTCTTTTTTCTTTTTCTTTTTCTTTCTTTCTTTTTTTTTTTTTTTTTTTTTTTTTTTTTTTTTTTTTTTTTGGCCATTTTGAAATATTTCAACATATCTGTCTTGCCTGACTGTGATTACCATAAGGATAGAAACATGGACTGGATATATTTTTACTTAAAAATGTGTATGCATACAGGTGTATATATAGCATGCAGGGGTTAGAGGTCAATGTTGAATGTCTTCCTTTATAGATGTCCACTTTTTTATAATATATTTTATTAATTTATACATATTACATCTCAATTGTTATCCCATCCTTTGTATCCTCCCATTCCTCCCTCCCTCCCATTTTCCCCTTACTCCCCTCCTCTATGACTGTTCCTGAGGGGGACCTCCTCCCCCTGTAGATACTCATAGCATATCAAGTCTCTTCTTGGTAGCCTGCTATCCTTCCCCTGAGTGCCCCCAGGCCTCCCATCCAGGGGACGTGGTCATCCACCTTTTTTTTTTTTTTTGAGACTGGGTCACTCGCTGAACCTGGAGCTCACCAATTCAGCTAGACCAGGTTCTAGCTAGAGTCATTTCATGTGGCCAGGGATCCCTAAGAGTTCTCCTAACAGCCTCACCACCTCCAAGTTCAGAGCTTTCCAGAGTTAGTGGCAAACTCTAGCCCTCATATTTTGCACTGCAAGTTCTTTACCAACTGAGACATGTATCTCCCAGTCCTGAGACTAGATATATTCTTTGCCTGTGGTGTGACGCTATGCCATGTGCTGACAAGAATACTTTCTTTTGCTTAAACACACTTGTTGAACATATATTTTTAAATACATAGAATCAGAGCTCAATAACAATTATTGAATTATCTAATACAAAAAACATAGAGAAGTAAGTCTTAGGTAGCTATCTTGAAGCATATGCATACTTTTCATATGCATAGCAGATCCATAGCTGATATCTGAGCAGCTTGCTAATTTGAATTATTAGTCTGCCCTAATCACCTTTTTACACGTTTACTGTGTGTTATATAATGCTGAAAATATTTTAAAATTTAAAAGTCTGTGCAGTGAGGTCCCCGACAATGGCCACTCTCCATCTTTCTAAGTGGTCAACCCTTCCTTCTGTTCCTAGCCTCCTTCCTCAGACTGCACGAATCTCTCTTCATGAGCTCTTTCTGAGTGGGGAATCCCTCATATTCATTTGTGTCCTCAGCAATTAACAAACCATCTGCATATGGCAGAGGTAAATAAGTATTTGTTGACTCACCTAAAAAAACAATTATAAAGGATAAAAAAATAAGTGTTAAATATTATGTCCATGCTTAAGAAGCATATATACCATTTAATAAAGTAATTACATAAATATTTTTACACTTAATAGACATTGAGTACATTTTTTGTCGAATTAATGAAATTAGAGCCACTTTCTATTTCCAGGAGGGGAAAGTGTTCAATGTTTATAAAGAAACACAAATTATTTCCTATCTCCTGAGGGAATATAATCAAGCATGAAGCAATACAAATACTTAAAATGCTTACATTACTCTTGGAGCTGTGTTTTCTGCCGAAGGTCTTAGACATACAACCATAAGGTGCAACAGTAAAGAAACACTTCTCAAAGGCAAGAGGGTCTTTTCAGGAACTGTGAACATGGTTCCCCTCCTTGGAGGCTGACACACAAACCAGCCACATCTTGTTAGATTGAGGGGAACTGAGACTCCTGCATCAGAGACAAGGCATGCCATTACAGCCCGCCCAATAGAAATGGTTAAAGTCGGCCCTGAGCACTTGCACATTGTTACGAGTTATACAATAGCTCAGGACTCTTCAGCTAGGGAAACGCCAGTTCTCTAAGGGAGGCTGGCTGGATAGTTTTAGGTCAACTTGACACATGCTAAAGTCATCTGAGAGGAGGGAACCTCAATTACGAAAATGCCTCAAGATTGTCCTGTAGCCAGGCCTCAGGACATTTACTTAATTAATAATTCATAAAGGAGGGCCCAGCCTATTGTGGGTGGTGCTATCCCTGGCCTGGTGGTCCTGGGTTCTCTTAAGAAAGCAGAGTTAGTAAGCAGAGGGAGCAAGCCAGTAAGCAGCATCCCTCTGTGGCCTTTATCACCTCCTGCCTCCAGGTTTCTGCGCTGTTTGCTTTCTTACCCTGGCTTCCTGTGATGATGAACAGTGACGTGGAAGTGTAAGCCAAACAGAACCCTTTTCTCCCCAACTTCCTTTTTGGTCCTGGTGTTTCATGGCACCAACAGAAACCCCAAGACAGAAGCTGCTAGGAAACCTGCCCACTTTTGTCATGGAGACATCATCCTTACCAGCCTGCTCAGAAAACAGACTTGCCCTGTGCCGTGGTGGGAGACTGTTTAACCGCTACACAGACTTTAAAATGACTTCCCCAAAACAAGTTCCACCAGTGGCGGGCATTCCTCAGAAGAGGATCAAAGATGACAGTCCAACAGTTCAGTTTACAGGCTGGAGGTGATCTTTTTCTAACAAAAGATATTACAAAATAAAGAACTTGTGCCTGTATTCAATCCATGATTCATCTCTCTGAGTCATAGCTTATCTGTAAAATTGGATTATTAGTATTTCACAGGATATGAAAACTGTGCTTAAGAAAGCAGAGTGAGCAAGCCATAGGGAGCAAGCCAGTAAGCAGCACCCTTCTGTGGCCTCTGTATCACCTCCTGCCTCCAGGTTTCTGCTCTGTTTGCTTTCTTGCCCTGGCTTCCTTTGATGATGAACAGTGACATGGAAGTATAAGCCAAACAGAATGTTCATTTCCTCCTGAACATATAGACTATGACTTATGGGATGTCCTCGTATTGAGAAAAGAGGGAAGAAGAATGTTTAATGTACTTACACTCACATGCTGAGCACCTACCATGTGGCAGTCACTAGGCTAGATATCAGTTCTGCCCTCTTGAAGTTTGTAATTACTTAATGGGAGATGCAGAGAATAAAATTATCTTGTGTCCACCATGTAAACTTTTCAGGAGGGACTCCTTCAATGTTTTCCAGCTCCATGTAATTAGAAAGCTAGGGAATTACAGCAGCATAAAGGAGCAAATTTCTAAAATAAAAACAGTAAGTATCAGCTAACAATATGTTTTTCCGGATCAGATGCAAAACACCCTCCATTTGTCAGATTTCTTTTTAATGACAAATAAAGAATTCTGAGGGCTAGGGAATTTTCTATATATTGAACCTCTAGCTGCTCTTGGACTAACTGTGTTATTGCCTAGTTTTTCTTTACTCTTAGACCATTGCTCAATCCAAATAGGTTTGCCAGTCAACCACCTTTAGTGCTAAGGCTGTAGGTATATTATCAGCAGTGGCTCACCCCATAAAGTTGAAGAGTCAGCCTCTGTTGTATTTTGTTTATGGACAGCCTAGACAATGTGTCTTAGATAACATTCTTAATTTTTTTTTTTTAATGAGGAAAATCTCTATTTTATGGTTTGCCTCTGAAGTTGGAGAGATATTAGTTTGTGTTTTCCATAATTGTAATAGATATCTTCCCCATAAGTTTATGGCCATATCAGCCATGTATGGACTTAATTTTCCTATTTGACCTTCTGAACATGTACACTTAAGCCATCTGCTGCTTCGTTTTATTTGAGATAAAGGTCAAGCTCCTTGAAATTGGATATCTACCCTCTGAAGAGGCCAATATGGAGGCAAAGATTTCAGTGAAATTATTGTTACATCTGCTCCTATATCAACTATTCCTTCAATTTCACTATTACTTATAAATACTTTTAGTTTTAGCCTCTGATCATAGATAGAAATTTGACAAAATATTAGTTTCTTGGCCTCTTCTGGGTTTTTTTTCTTTTATCTATAGAAGTTTTTCTAACTTTGATATTTTAAATGTCTGTTTTCTGAGCAGTGATATTTAAATGTTTTGTGGAAGAGTATTTCTGCTGTTTGGTATTGGGGGCTGTGAGAAACCCCTCTGGGCAATTTTTGATAAGGGTCAACCCATTTGTCTGCCAATGATTTACATTCATCAGCCCAATGCTGGCTTTTGCCACATCTTTTGCATACTCCAGAAGACAACGGTTCCTTTTTGGAATTAATTTGGTTTTATTCTTCAATTCTTTTTAAAATGACCTTGTTAACCACAATTAAGACATTTGGATATCTTCAAAACACTTAGTGGTAGCTTCTCCTACTGAAGTCATCTCAGGAGAGAGATATCTAATATCATCAATATTTCTTTCTTTTTTTTTTTTTTATCATCCATTATTTCTAATCCATTCAGTTAAAGTTGATGACCTTGCCCTCAAAGGTCTGATGATCTCTTTGCATTCAGTGTTAGCATTTTCAAAAGCCAAAGATTTGATTACTGCCTTCCTAGCTACTGGGTATGATATTCTTCTATCTATAGCTAAACTTAATCTTTGTAAAAAGGCAGTGGATGTTTCTTTTGGACCTCGTATAACCTGGTAAAGTACTTTTCCTGTTTCTTCAATCTTGTTCCAGGCATCTAAGGCTGCCATGCAACATAATGCCAAGGTTTCTTCATTACATATGACTTGCTGCTCTACCTCAGCCTGTTGACCTTCACCTACCAGTTGGCCCTTTAGAAATATTAATACCTTTTGCTCTACCTTTCTGTGCAATCTGCTTAGCTTCTTCTCACCAAGAAAGCCATTGAAAATGTGGCCCGAGTTCTAATATTGCCTTTGTCATATCTTTCCAGTCTTGAGGGATTATCATATTTTTGAGTACCCAAGAAGTCAATATTTGTTTAATGAATGGTAAATGATTCCAAAATTAGTGACACTTTCCTAAAATGTTCTCATATCTAGCATATTCACAGGGTGTCATTCATCTTCCTTGTAATTTTGTGGCTGTTGGCTTTTGTTGTATAGTAACTGGATAAGCTAAGGTATATTTTCTAACAACCTTTGGTTGGCTTTATTTTTATCTTCTTTCTCTGAGTACTTTTCTTATTTTTATTTATTAATATCTTAAACTCTTTTAAGGTCTGTGTCCATATTTCATACCCCTCTTGTGCTTTTATCTCTGACATCTTTGTCTTTTGTCCAACGTGATCTATAATTTTCTGTACCTTTAGCTCTAAGCCTGGCTCCAGTTCTCTTTTCCTAATGCTTCCTGAATGTCTCCTCCTGGCTCAATCCCTACTTCTCTCTTTCTCCTCCCCTCGCTGGACCCAGATGTCTCACCGTATTCTCTCTATAGCTCAGTATTGGCTGGTCAGTGGTTTTGGCAGAACCAAGCAATTGATGGCCATCTTTATACAAAATTGAGACAGGAGATATTTAGAATAAACATCACAATGTCATGCCCAGATTGACACCGGATTGTGGGATAGAGAAATCAGTGTCAGTAACAGCAGCAGGAATATGTCATGGGAACATCATTGCCTTATTTATTATTGCTAACCATACTTGATATTATTAATATATACTATGCATATAATATGTGCCACAACTTTGAGGATCAAGAATAAATTGTTCCTTGAGGGTATGTCAACTTCAAGAGACAAGGGCTAGTTTTTCAGAAGTCTGTTCACATTGCTCTACATATTAGAGCTGTCGCCTGCATCTAGGCTGGTCTTGAACTTGTTATGAAGCCAAAGACAACCATGAACATCTAACCTTCTTACCTCCACCTGTTGGGATTACAAATGTCCTCCACCATGCCCGGCTCAAAATTTTCTTTCTTTAGTCTATGAAAGCTATATACAGTCACATTTGCTTTATTATAGCTTATAAACATGCTTCCAATCTTACAGAAATAAAACAGTAATTTTTCTGAATGGCAATAGTTATAAAAAATCATCTCTGTACTGGTGGTGGGACTTGATAATTTAAGCACTCTACTAAATTAGATGCATTAAAATAATATAGGAAAAGGCCACTCCAGTTGATTTCCTGGAAGCATCTTGCTAATAGTATGTTGTTCCCACCTACCTTATTTCATGCACAGGGTATTTGTCTACCTGCCTAGCCTGTGAGGAATGGACAGTGGTGTAAGAGCTCCATGAAACGGGCTAAACAGAAAGGGACATGGCTTCCTTCCATCTAAAGTGGGAAAAACAAGGCAATGCAGCCAAAACCAAAAATAGTGCTCTATCTAGTCCGTGTTATTGATGGCTCCTGAGCCAGGCTGTTGTGCAGTTGCTGACTGGATGACTTAGGAGAGCGCTGGGTCCAGCAGTTGAATGGTACAAGGTGCGTCAAGAGACCCTCCGCTCACTCACCAGCATCTTCTATCATCTTGTGCGGCCTAGCTTGCTGAGTTATGTCATCTGATGCCTTTTCCCTAGTGAGAAGTGTCTGATGGAAAACATCTCAGTATGGACTGTTGAGTGTGATCCATATTGGTAAAACAAGAAAGCTTGACCGAAAAACTGAGAGTGAGAGAAGACATGACTTGAAAAATTGCAGATGAGACAGCATCGCCTGCTCTATATTCTCTCATCTTCGGCTACCTGTGTATTCATGTTAACTCTAAAAATTCCACATATATTCTCAAACCTTTCTGAACTGATCAAATTGACAGGTGATAGGCCATAACATCACATCAACTATTTTGCACTTACGTCATGCTAGTGGCTGTTACCTTGGCTGACCAGGTCCACAGCAGCTTTTCCTAAGAGAATGGGCCTGAGGTCCTGGTGCAAGAAGTTCAGAACAAAAGGAAGCTCAGTCTTGAGTCCTCTGGGGGACGTTAAAGCGCTTTTGTATGTGTGCCAAAGTCTCTCCCTTCTACCTCTTGTTTTCTGAACTTTGTCTTGATTGGCAAAACTCTTCCTGTTTCTATTTAGGTAAAGCCGATGAAAGCAGAGGTGATGTTTATTCAAAGTGCTTAAATGAAACCTTACAGAGCGCTCTCTCCCCGGCTACTCTGCTCTATCACTAGGCTTCCAAGAAGTCTAGCAGCTGTTCCTTTAGCAGCTGTTTGCTACTCTTTTACATGATGGTTCTCCAGGTTCAGCAAGAACAAAGATCACTGACGTCCATCAGAGGCAACTGCGAACAATGGGCTCTTTTTATGTGGAAAAGAAACTTACATTTTATTCATAATCCTTATTTTTTCCCCCCTCTCAACACATTCTCATCCTCATGGGTCCCTTTCTCTAATTAGCTAAGCAAGTCTTGACACTAAAATTTTGCTACATATTAATCTCCCATTTTTATTAGTATGGTGTCTTGGTCTTCACTGTACATAGAGAATAGGCTTACATTTAAATACATTGTATTTTGTGTAAAAGATCCTATAAAATTGGAGTTCCTGAAAACAGGTCTGACTGCATGGAGGAAACTGTGCACAGGATATGTCACTAAATCACTAAGTCACTCCTGAAACTGAATTGCTACACTAGTTCACACAAAACCTAGAATTTCCCATTATGGATTTAACACTCTTATCATCTCCAATTGTCATGACACTGCGAGATGTATGTTACCTTCACCCTACAGATTTGGAAAGAATAGCCAGAGAGTTCCTGTGTCCCTAATACCAAACCTAAATGTTAAAAATGTAAAATTAAACAAATAAACAAAATCATAATGAAGTTAACCTGTGAGAAATCCTCTTCTCATCCTTTTGGTAGCATTGAAGAGCAACTTAGTCTTGTATTGCTCATGTTTTTGCGCATGTGAGCTCACATGTAGTATTTGGATGCACCTGTCTGTGCACATGTATTTGGAGCCACATGCCATCCTCTATTGTACTTTATCAGACTTATTCTCACTGAACCTGGGCATTGCCTTTAAGGCTAAACTGGCTAGCCAGCAAGCTCCCATGCCCAGTTCTGCCCATAGAAGTGTGTGTGTGTGTGTGTGTGTGTGTGTGTGTGTGTGTGTGTGCATGTGTGCTCAACATTTTTCATGAGTGCTAGGGATCTGAATTGTGGATCTCTACCTTTCAAAATGCCCTAAGATCTCCGCACGAACAAGTTACCACTACTGCCCTTATTTTTCCTGGAGGTAAATTACATCTTTTGTGAAAGAAATCTGAGAACGCCCATTCCAGAGCCATCAGGCAGCTGTTTCTTGCTGAGTGGTATGGCACTCAAGTGGATGCCATATAAAACTAGTCTGAGTGGGTAGTAAGTCAGATGTTTTTATCTGTTTACATTACTTGCAGATCCCAACGTATAATGTTCAGCGAACTTAAGTGTTCAGTCATCACTCCGACAATAAAACAGGGCTATTTGCTGGTAGTAGAAAGGCATGCCTCCCAACTATTTCACAGGTCCAAGTTTCCCAATAGGATTTCTTTAAAGTGCAATGACTAGAACCCCCTCCGTAAAGGCTTCTGGTGATTACATGTGCCAAGGTGAACTGTTCCAACACCAGCATTTATACACTTCCGGTCACGAGGTGCCTCAATCTGCTGCTCACTTCTAAGTGACATTGTCGTTTACCAGACTGGTGCTGCCACTTGAGGCTGAGTTGCACATTTTTGAAGTTAACACTTTAAATATTCTAGTAGTATGTACAAGCTCAACAGGGAATTTCAGTTTGTGTTTGTTATCAGAGGTGAACTCATCGCTAACACTTCTGGAAAACAATGTTTTAGACTGTCTTCCCTCTTTTCCTTCCCCGCCCCCCTTCTTTTAAAAAGTTGGGCAGTACTGGTGAAGGAACCTATGGCCTGACATGGAAATACTCAATGTCCCTTTTCTTTTTAAATTTGAGACAGGGTCTTGCTAAGTTGCTCAGGGAGGCTGACACTTGCCACCCCATAGGCTTGCATCATGAGATGTGGCTTTTCTTTGTTATCCTAGAAGGCAGTAGTGTGGATCCTCTGAGATGCTGCAGAGATGCATGTGGCCACCATCATCAACAGCAGGTTTCCAGCCTCAGAGAGGTAAGCACACACGTGACTGTGTCCTTCCAGGCCTTTGACTATGCCTTGGGCATCTAATTTCAGTGTCCTTTCCTTCCCCCACCCCCCGCTCCTCTTCACCTGTGAGAGGATTACTCAGTGAGAGCACTGTTATCCACCACAGGCTGAAGACACTAGCTCTTGTAGTTACTGGAAGCTAAGAATTAAACCATTAGATGTGCTGTAACACCAAGGCTTATGCCTAGCCGGCAGCAATTTCTCTATACCTTTCAACCATATGGTGGATTCAGTTTTAAATGTCTAATTTATCTATCCAGTCTGAACTGTATTTACTGAGTACTTACTGTATTTTAGGCACTACGTAAAACATGAGAGCTACATCAATGAGCAAAATCAAGAAAAATCCCTGCACTTGTATCGCTTTGCCAGATAGAGGCAGATGGGAGTTATCACTAAACTCTATACTTGGAAATGGCCATAAAAGCTGTGCAATGAAAAACAAGCACAGTTGAGGGTCTTTGGAGGGTCAGCGAAGATAAAGCTTAATACATATGCCAAGTCATTCCTTAAAAAAAAAAATTCTTTTAAGTAAATTGGATTTCCATTTGGTTTCCTAGGTTTAGAAACCTTCCCTGTAACTCTCAACTACAATCTATGTCTTTTTCTACTGGCTCTGGGATCTATCCTGAGTTGTGCTCGTAGGCCGATGTTGCTTTTGTACCATCCTCTCCAGTCTCTCCTTACTTTAACCCATCCTTCTGTTTGTGCAGTATGTGCCTCAGAGTGCTAAAATCCGAGTCTGAGCAGATACTTGCATACCAGTGTTCACAGGATTATTCACAACAGCCCCAGTGGCCAGTGAGTGAACAAGAAAACCACAGCATAGACACTAATTACAATGGATACTGAGACTTAAAATCTGATGTACTATGACATGAATGATCCTTGGAGCCATGATGTTGTACGAAATAAGATACAACAATGGGCAGGTATTATGTGACTCAATTTATAGGAGATGCCTAGTTAATTAAGTTAATGGACAATGGACAGAATTCAGAAAAATGTTTGGCTGGGGTTAGAGGAAGGAATGGGGAGTAGTCACTAATTAGCTTGTTGTTCAGTCTGAGATGTTGACAATATTATCTGCCTGCCTCAGCCTCCACTAGTGCAGGGATTAAAGGTGTGCGCCAGGACGCCTGGCTGGAACTGAGTTCTTAATTAACTGTTTGAAACATTTTTGTTTCAGTTACTGGAACATATATTTGAACATGCAAATAAATTTTATAATGATTTCCACATATAGATACAGAAAAAAAAATACATTTACTTGAATAGCTGATTTAGTTTTAAAGCCAAGCCAATGCTAATATAATTATCTTCTCTCACTATCAGGCAAAAAGAATTCCTCTCTTACTCAAGGCTTAATTTAAGATATAAATATATAATGTAAATTATATAACGTATCATAAATTTTTCACACATAGTAAATTTCTTAATAGACTACCTTCAGAAACAGAACTGAACTCACAAAAGCATATAGTAAAGGACACACCAATAACATCATTAATTATTTTATTTTTATCACTGACAACATGCACGATACTGCCATTGTATCACTGGTTTATTAAATATTAATTATGCACTAATAAAAATGTTTACATTTAAAAATGTGACACAATAAAGAAGTTCTCTATAAGTACAATCCTTCCTCAATATAACTTAATCTATAAAATTATAAATAAAAGTATCAACTCTATGGCCTAGGAGTACATACAACTTGTGAAGTTTAAGAACGTACTTTTTGATTTTATAAATAACATGCAATATATGCATGTCACCAATCAAATGATACAAGTTCTTACTGTCTCCCAACCTGGGAGAGTTGCCTATAATAGACCTTTCAGTTTACCTAGTAAAAATGTCATGCATTTAAAAAGTCAATACAGCTACAAGCCAAGATTTTATCTGTTGAGATCAGGTCCCACTTTGTAGCCCAAGCTGGCCTGCGAGTCACAACTCTTCTGTCTCGGCCTTCTGACAGCCGCAAGTACTGATCAACAGATGAGATCAGTTTAAGAGCAGCAGAGAGGGTAGCTACTTAATTCCTAAATCTTTTAAAAACCACTTCTGATTGTCTAAAATTAAAAAAATAAAAATAAAATTTAAGAAACAAAAAAATTAAGATTAAAATCCATACTAAGCTTGTGAAAATATTCCACTGAGATTCTGTAACAGGAACAGAATCAATACTATCATTATTTTTGAAGCATCATTTGATGAGGTAAAGCTTTAATGGTAAAAATAATGACACATACAATTTTTCTGCAAATTATACTTGTAATACTTGTACATATTGACTACAATGTAATCGTCATATTTTCTTGCTGAGCTTGACATATCTCACTGGGACTTCCTCGGAAGTCAGCTTGTATTTTCAGCAGCCTAAAACAAGAGAGCAAGATCCATTATTTAAGAAGTCAGGGAGGTAAATCTGTCAATACTACACTAAACTTAATAAACAGCTATCTATTCCACAACACAACTAAATTATTTTTATTAGAAAAATAAAATGACTTTTATTTTTGTTGTATTATCAAGATTATCGTCTAAACTTACTGCTGGATAACAAACAGAAGTTATTGATAAAGTAGAGAGCGTGTAAAATGTACTACTTCTTTAAGAGCTAACACTCTTGTTTCCCAAGGTCTTCATTAGTTTGTTTATTGTAGTGCAAAGACAGAAATAAAAATGAGAAAGATCTATTAAGCTACAAATAAAGGACACCAGCAATAGGGAAACAGGGAAGATATTCTTAATCTCTCTTCTATTTTTTAAATTTTTGCTAAAAGGCATTTATTTACTTAAAAGCAAAAATAACTGTATTGTAATGAACTTAGAAATAAAGACAGCACACTTAGATTCTCAGTCCCAAACTCCATATATCTTAACGAAACAGAATATCCTTTCTCAAGCCATGGAACTTCATTTATGGTGTTGTGTGTATGTACACACACACACACACACACACACACCCCAGGGAGTGGGGGGGGGCGTTTGAAACAGCACAACAGTTAAAAGTAGAAAAAGAGCTTTACATCTTTCGTGACTGTGTCCTCTTCCCTCCATTCCTTGTCCTTCCTCATCACCTAGCACTTCCCTTTCCTGATCTCCTTTCTAAATGGTATAGATAGCCTACAGCTGCTCACACATGCACATAGTATTGGCTACATCTGCAAATGAGGGAGAATCTGCCCTATTTCTTCTTTCCAAGATTGGGTGACGTCACCTCCCAGGTGTGCCTATCTGATATGTATTTCAAGTCATCCAAGCACTTAGGAGCTGAGCCAAAGAGCTGGTGCTGACCCTGAGCTCCAAGAGAGGAAACCCTGCTTCAAAAAACCAGGGACAAAACAAATGTAATACAATTTCTTAATGCCAGTATGAAAATGATGAATGTATTCTTGGAAACACATGCTAGATTTTTAATGTACTTCTATTTCCTAGCTAAAAATATCTTGTAGCTATTTCAAGAAGATAGTGAAATCTGTATACATAATTGGAAAATTATACATAATATAATATGAGAACTAAATTTTTCTTTTACAGACAAGAGAACTGAGCTTCTTTTCCTTAGAATGATCAGCTCACAAATAGAGTTTGAATGAGCTTTTTTCTCCTCTGGACTTAACACATAAGAGCGTTAGATCATAGTTTAAAAATTATTGTCAGGTGTTGTGGCACTCTGGAGGCAGAGGCAGGCTGATCTCCATGAATTTGAGGCCACCCAGCAATACAAAAATGAGACTATCTCAAAAAAAAGAACACATTTAAAAAGCTGGCTCGCGTATTCTTTGTCAGATGGTGCAAATTAAAACTCCAGTCAAGCAGCTAGCTGGACTGTTACTGTGGGCCTCCGTTTCCTTAGCAGCAGGCTGGTAACAGCAGTGGCAGTACTCGTCACTGTGCGAGTGGGGGAAGCCATGCCAGCACAGCTTGAGCTTAATCACCTACTCTTACTTTCCAGGTAAACCCGCCCCCTCTGCTCTCCCTCTGTGCTGCTCTCTTAAGTCACCTCTCTTTCCTCTCTCTTCTTTTGAGAACTTGGCATATCCTATTCTGTCAAATCTTTCTCTGATTTGTAACTTTGTCTACCTCTCAATTAGGTATCACTTTCAAACATGAGTGCTCCCTTCCACAAACTAACGTTACCTTTGTTGTTTGGGATTAAAGGTGTGTGCCAAGGGCGACTGCATTTAAGCCAGATCACACAGACCTAGAAGGTCTTTGGCTATGATCAGAGCAGCCATGTTGCTGGATTAAAATTCCCCCACAGGAGTTTATTGATTTGTCTATACTAACTGGCCAGCAAACCCCAGGGAATCCCAGCTCTAGGAATACAGACACGCATTCCTAAACCCAGCTTCCTCTTGGATGCTGGGGATCAAATTCATGTTTGCATGCTTGTATGACAAAGACTTCCTAGCCCTTTTTGTATTTATAACCAATATTTGCTCTGTAAGCATATTTTATTTACCTTTGTGTTAGGTTTAAACATCAGAGATTAAAAGAATAAAATTTAAAAAAACTGGGTTCCTTTGGAAGAAACAACGATCTGAAAAATAAGCAACTTACATATTTCATATAGTTCCATTTTCTCAGAAATAAGGAAGGCGAAGCCACTGCTGGTGGACAGCTTTCACTGTAGTGACTTACAGTTTCCATATTCACGGATAACAGGGTACCTTACCACCATGCAGCCTTCTCTCCTGCTGTTGTCACATGGTGGTGTTTCTATTTATTGGTGTTCCCACCTCCCTTATCTAACAATGACACTAGCTGCTGGACTAGAAGCTGCCCTAATTCAGCACGAACTCATTGCAATCTGTCAGGTATATGAAGACAATATTTCAAATATAGTTAGATTCACTGACACCAGGGATCAGGACTTGGACTTACTACTTGGCAGAAGGCACAATTCTACTCAACACAGAAAACCCTGAAAGTAGTGAGAGAGTCTTAAGAAAAGATAACATAGTTTATCAATAATTTTTGAGGTATGAACGTTTACCTTCTGGTCTCAAGACTTTCTCGTGATGGCATCAGAAGTTAGCTGAATCTGGTTTAGCTAGGATCTTTCACATAGCTTGTTAGTTATTTCTAGACACCATAATTGTATTTATAACAAACTAACATACAAATCTAACCTTCAGTGCTTCAGTACCCTTGCGAAGCTCCTTAATAACAGATGATAAGGCTTCTGGGTTGATTCCTTGTTCACAAAGCCGTACACAAATAGACAGTGTTTCCATGTCTAAACCGGTATTCAAAATCCTTGAAATCTCAAGCAGAACTGAAAAGATATAGACACAAGTTTTAAAAAGTATTAACACTTAAAAATAAAAATGCACGTAGCCCTTCTGTTCATTTTTTAACAAACTGAACCAGTTTTGTTTAGGCATATTTATGTATATACATAGGCATGCAATAACAATTAGTAAAACCCTAGAGACCATGAGTTTGAAGGAGAACAGGAAGGGTGTATGCACGGGCATGTTGGGAGGACAGAAAGAGAGCAACAATGTTCATCAAGTTATAATCTGAAAAGCAAAACATGAACCAAGAGTTAAAGAACTTGGGGAAAAGCACTCTGCTGTGCTATCTATAACTTGAAATTCAACTGATTTGATTCACATTTTAATCGATTATTTTCTCTATCCTAGTTATGGTTTCGTCTCCCTCTCCTGCTTCCAGTTCCTCCCCACTCCCCCTCCCATTGGGACCCCACTGTCTTTCCATTCTCACTATAAAGCAAACAGGTTTCTAAGGGATAATAATAAAATAAAATATGATAAAGTAAAACACATAAGAGTTGGACAAAACAAACAGAAGGAAAATAGCACAAGAGACGGCACAAGAACCAGAGACCTACTCATTTGCACACTTAGAAATGTCACTTAAAACAAAACCTTTAATCCCAGCACTAGGGAGGCAGAGACAGGTGGATCACTGTGAGTTCCAGGCCAGCCAGGTCTAGAGCCCAGGACAGCCAAGGTTAGACAGAGAAACCCTGTCTTGAAAAACCAAAAGCAAATAAACAAAATAACAAATAATACACAGAGGGCCAGGTGCAGATCCATGTAGGCCTGTGCGCTCTGCTTCAGTCTGTGAGTTCATATGCGCTAGGGCCTTGTTTTCTTGGTGTCCTCCATCCCCTTGGGCCCTCAGCAGGGTTCCCTGAGCTCTGAGAGGAGAGATTTGGAGATATCCTATTTAGGGGTGAGTGCTCCAAGGTATTTAACTCTCCATAAAGTCTGGCTGTGTGTTTCTGTATTTGCTCCCATCTCTGATCATGGCTGAGCAGGGCACTCCTCTACTGAGGAATCAACACCTCAGGGTTCGGAAAGCAGTATCTGCTTCTCAAGTTCTCTCTGCTTGTTTTTTACATCAGTGACTGACTGACGTGTGTATATGTGGGTTCCCACAGGCCACAGGGCACAGCAGAGGTCTGAGGACGACTTACGCAATTAGCTGTCTCCTTCCACCACATGGGCCCTGGAGCTCAAACTCAGGTCATCAGGAGTGCTGGCACAGCATCCTTACCTAGTGAACCCTCTTTCCAGCCTAGGGTCTGCTTTAGAAACTTAAAAATAGTTGCAGAGCAAGCCTTTTCATGGAAACACCACCTTCTTAACCTCTGCGCTGTTTTAAGAGTTAAGCTGCTCTTAATACTTCCCCCACTAACATTATACTGTGGTAACTGTTATCTATAATTTATTTCAAGACAAATTCTAAATGAACTACTCAGCAACATAGGCATTTAAAGCTTTAGAACTTTTCATAATAATTTGACAGAATAATTCCATCTGTTGGCTTTATTAATAAAAGCCTGTATACTTAAACTCTATCTTCAAACTTTTTTATATTTTATGTGCATGAATGTTCTGCCTATAAGAACACCACATGTGGCTTGTACCTCATTTTCTTCAGCACTGCTTGTTAGTTCACTTGAATATCTGTTGGTGACATGAAAAGCAGCAGCACTGAGGACCTACATCACATAAGCACTTTTCCAGGAATCCCTTTCCTCATGGGACACACACACCAGTTCCATTAACTTTGTTAAATGGTGGTTGTTTCCCACAATGCACTTAGAACTCAAGTCAGCTGATAGATAACACATTATCTGTTGAATACTTTTCCCTTTCATGGTGCTTAGGACATTATTTCTCATATACAATGAATATATCATTTTTCTCTTTTATTTATTTATTTATTTATTTATTTATTTATTTATTTATCATTATTCTCATTCAGCAGTTGAGAGTTGATTTCTCCCTTCCATAAATTCCTGTAGTGTAGGTAGAAGAAAAGATCCTTTTCCTAGAAATAAGCCAGTTGCCACAATTTCTGTCAATGGTTTAAATTTTTCTGTTCATACCTCATATTTTCCTATTTATATACCCAGTAGTTACAAGCTTACTATAAATAGCTGGAAATTAATTCTTTCAGGTCTTAATCTTCAAGTCAGTCAGCCAGAAACAAAGCACCGAAGTGAACAGCTGATCATGCTACTAAAGTAATACCATTCCTTCCAAATACTCTATCAACCGTTTCACAAATTGTGTTTTCTATGCTGGCTGGATGGCACCGCCCTGTGGGAGCATGGTGGTGTACTCCTCTGCTATTGCGGGTGTTTTGTGCTGGGTATGTGTGTGTTTTGTGTGTGATCATCATTGTCCTGTCCCACCTAACCCCCAACCTCGTTTTTTTTCTGAGTGGTGAATATGTTAATTAACTAATGCTCTTTGCACTATGCTACTGGTCTCCAGTATTCTCTCTGAAGCTCTCTCAAGTTTTTGTTGTTTTTTTAAAATTATAGATCACTCCTTTATTGAAAATGACAGGATTTTACACAAGTGTTTGTCGAGTAGACTGGTACATGAAAATGAAGATCGAATGCCGGTATGAAATCTGTACCACAGTTAGAGCTGCTCATCTTTTCTTTCTTCTTTTTAAATTTTTTAATTAATTTATTCTTATTACATCTCAATGGCTATCCCATCCCTTGTATCCTCCCATTCCTCTCTCCCTCCCATTTTCCCCTTACTCCCCTCCCCTATGACTGTTCCTGAGGGGGACCTCCTCCCCCTGTATATGCTCATAGGGTATCAAGTCTCGGGAGAAATTCAGGAATATACAAACAATCAAATTCAGGGTTTTTTTTTTTAAGTCTGCGTTAACTCTTCCTGCATTGTTCTCCCCTATCTTTCAAGCTCCTCAGCTCAAGCCAACTGTCTGCTAGAGTGCACCTGGTGTGTCTGTGCAGCAATGAGGCCTGCAAAGGCACTGAGTTGCGGTGACAGCTTCACGCTGTCTTGAAGAATCACATTCTTTGGATGACTTGCAAATCTTTCTGTTTCACAGGCTTCGGTTTTGTCCAAGTAGGAGTATATGCACAGTATGTCACTCCATCTTGGCCAGAAGTACTCATTCTTATTTTTTAAGGGTTCGATTTATTAATATTTTGTTCTTCAGTGATATGAGCCTGTTACTCATGTTACCTGCTGCTTTCAGTGACTTGCTTTAAGACTTTAATTCCCTAGAAAATCATTTGTTCTTGTTTTATATCTGAATGCTTATGTGTAGTGACTTCCTATTTTTGTCTGTTGCTCCTGCCTTTATAATTTAGGCTGGCCGGGTGTGGTGGCACATGCCTTTAGTCCCAGCACTTGGGAGGCAGAGGCAGGAAGATAGCTTTGAGTTCAAGGCCAGCCTGGTCTACAAAGTGAGTCCAGGATAGCCAAGGGTACAGAAAGAAACCTTGTCTAGAAAACAAACAAACAAACAAACTTTAGGCTCTATTTCCCCATGTTCTTGTTTATCAGAGATTGCTCTAACTTCTGAGGGGAGCAAGCAGGAAAGGAGAATGGCCAGGGGTGAGCTCTCTAGGACTGGACGACCTGAGGTGAAATTCTGGTTTTGTTACTAGAATAAATCTCACACTGCTTTTACTTTACCATTCTATAAACTGCAGGGTTTTCAGGGTTAGGGTAAGGATTAAAGATACACTTAGAATGGTGCCTAACACATAATATGACTTTCTAAAAGCTTAGCTATTACCTATTTACGACTTTCTCCTTTTCCACCTACCTAAGGCACTCTGTGACTCTTGGGTGAAGACTCACTTCTTTGGGAAACTCCTCTTGCTCACAAGCTCTTTGACACTCCTCACATCCTGGCCTCACCCTCTCTGGACAAAGCTTTATAGAAGGTTGTATGAAGGTGCCTAGACTGGAGGGAACTTGTTAAGTTCGCTGATATCAGTAGTCAGTGTCCAGGCAATGCTATGAAGGGGGCAAATAAGTAAAAAACAGAGGAGGAGACATGCAAATCCAGCAAGTAGATATAAAATGGGAGTTTGAATTTCAGAGTTTTAAAATATGGGTTGGAGCCAGGTAATAGTGGCGCACACCTGTAACCCTGGCACGTGGGAGGCAAGAGGGAGCCTTGTCTATGGAGTGAGTCCAGGACAGCCAGGGATACACAGAGAAACCTGTCTTAAAAAACAAAAGGAAAAAAAAATGGGTTGGAAGTGAAAGGGTTGCTTATGATATGGAATCAATCTATACTGCTGTTATTTTGGTAAGATTGGTAAACAGAATAGCATGAAAAAATAGCCATGTTTTCAAATATCAAATTACGGATTAATTTTAAGGCCCACTAGGAGGCATATGAAAATCAGTTTCCTTGTCAAATGAGCAGCTGGATGGATGATGGTTAGTTTCACCGACTAGTCCAATGGCTTATTACCTGATATATAAAGTTTCAACTAAGGCACTAGGCACCAGGAAAAGAAAACTTACCGAAAATACAATTACTAGTAGTAAAATCAGAATTTGAGGAGTTACACTCAAAGAGGAGGAGGAAGTGGTTAAAAGGTGGAAATGCTGGAAGTGACTGTTGAGTGTGTAAGGATGTGTAGGTAGAGTGTGTTATTCCCACAGCTCTACACTGTCAGAGCTGGGAAAACTCTCGGGGTCCTCCCACAGCGCGGGCAAACCAATCAGGAAGCATACTCCCCCCTCCCCTCCCCCCCTCTTTATCTAGCTTTTAAAAAGTTTACTCCATTGACAACTGAAATGCAAACTTTACAAGTAGGTCCCACTACCCTGGCAAACCGCTGACAGCAAAAGCTTAAACTGCTGTCAGGAAACACAGAGAGGAGTCAGAGGATAAGGAGAAATACAGCAGAGCCGAAGAAAAGCTACTATCAAGGGGAGCAATAGGATCCAAATGTTTGAAAATCTCCTGTTGGCGCTCATGCATTGATTTAAATGCAATAACACTTCACAATATTCTCCCTTCATTAAAGACAAAAACAAGCTTCTCTGGTCTTCACTTTTACATGTTCTTATATTCTGTACTTTTAATTTTACATCATATTCTCTCTGAACAGATGGTGATGCAACCAATAAAAACCTTAGTTCTCACGGCAGTCCCACCAATGGGTTTTCCAGAAAACTAGCTGGAAGTAGGCCTTATCTTCAGATACTATCAAAATACACACCGGTGCGAGGGGTGTGCACTAGTAGACCCAGCACTCCATGGGCACTTCCAGAGGCAGAAAGAAGAGGATCAGGAATTTGTGGTCACCCTAGGCTACACACCTCATGCCCACAATGGCACCCAAAGCAAGACGGTCATTTATATACACAAAAACTCCTTGTATACGTAAATTCATTTTACAAAATATGTCGTGTAACACCTATGATGAAAAATTAGGCTGGGTACAGTATTTAGAAAAGAATTTTCAGAAAAGGAGTCATATAATAAACACCGGTTAAGTGGAAAAAATAAATGTAAAGCTAAGTTTCATTCTTTAAAAAAACGAAAGCGGCGACCAGTGTAAGACATTCCAAGAATCTATCAGAAGGAGAGAGACAAGAAGGTGGGCTAAAGCGAAGCAAACACAAGTTAGTAGGGTAATAACTCCATAGGGTTATCTTTAAAGAGAGATGCTGAGGGAAAACCCCCTGGAAACCATGAATGCCACTGCCAATACAGACATATAGCACCACTTGTAGATGGAAATGAGTAAAAAGTAGACACAGAAAGATGCTTGCAAACCGGATGACAGCTAACGCAAATAAACAAACTGATCACTTTCGATACACATTTTACCTGGTTGTCTTATTTAAAATACCCACAATATCCCTCGGCACTATAGCTTTATTTTCACAAGGAAAATTACGGTTTTTGTCTGTCTGTTTGTTTTTCAAGAGAGGGTTTCTCTGTGTAGCCCTGGCTGTCCTGGACTCGCTTTGCAGACCAGGCTGGCCTTGAGCTGTTTCCTGCCTCTGCTTCCTGGGTGCTGGGATTAAAGGCGTGTGCCACCCCACCCAGCTCATAACTAGTCTAATAGAGCCAAGTGTTGGCTCCGAGAGGGACGATGCTGTAGAACCATAGCAGAAAGAAGGCAACTCCAAGACTTAAATTTTTTGTACACGTGGGTGCGCTCTACCCATTTGCCAACGGGCGCGGACACGCCCACAGGACAGGCCACCCATAGTACCCAGCCTAAGACCTGGGAGGTGTAGGCGGGAAGGTTTGCGGCTCGAAAACAAAACAGCTCCTTTCTGAAATGCCGGGGCCCAGAGACGGAGAGGCGCCCGAGGCTCCACGACCCCTCTCGCCCCGGCCTTCGGTCACGAGCTTGTCAGGCGCCACAAAAGGATGCACCGGGGACCGGGGCAAGTCGCGTGGACCCCGGGCTGGGCGCGCAAACAGCCGACGCACGGCCAAGAACGCGGCGCGCGCGCCAAACTCCGCCGCAGCGGAAGGCCGACGCTCCAGGAGGGCCGCCAGCTTCGCGGTCGCCGCGGGTCCCTTCCCCACACCCTCGCAGGACGGCGCTGGGGAAGACGCAGGGACCGCTGGGCCCTCCACGACGCCTCCAGCTGGGGCTCCGTGCCGGGACAGCGCAGGCCGGGTAAACGGAGCGCGACGCGCACTCACCGTCCATGGTCTCCCTCACCGCGTTCAGGTTGGCCGAGGCCGCCGCGCCCGCCCCGCCGCCGCTCGCCATGGAGAGGAGAAGCCCCTCGGCCGGTGGGAGAGAGCCTGACCCGGAACCGGAGAGCCTACCTCTCCGCCCCGCAGTCGCACCGCGCGACCGAGCTCCTGCCGCCCGAGCCCCGCCCACGCCGGGCAAACCCCGCCCACGCCCCGCCCCCTCACGCACGGCGCCGACGCGGGACGGCGTCGATTTGAATTTGGAGCCACGTTCCCCAGCGCGGAACTTAGAGCGAGGAGTTAGCGTTCGAATTCACCCAGCCGCCTCGACGCTATTGGGTGGTTCGCGGACGGCGGTGAGACGCGATTGGCCGGCCGCCTGTCCCCGCCCCGTGCCCTGGTTGGCCGGAGACAGCGCGGAGGGAGTTAAAGAGTCGGCACCTGGTGGGCATCAGCAGGAGATGCTAAAAGTTCCACGTTCTCCGTGGGTGTAAGTGCGTCCTTGGTGGCCTTGGCTGCTGTCCGGAGTTGGAGAGCGGTGGTTTCCTGGCTCCGGGCGTGCCTGCGTGCTTCTTAGGGGTGAAGGGGCGCCTGGAAACCGAATGGTCGCTGGAAGTGACGTCTCTGCTGTCTGTGACCAAGGGAGCCCGCTCAACTTTGATCTTGCAGAGGTAAATTCCTTCTTCTTTTTTTTTTTTTCCTTCTTTTTTCCCCTGGCTGTAATCCTCTTTGGAAGGAATGCAGCGTGGCTTTGTATCCTGGAGGGGAGCGGAGTTGTCTTCCGGAAAAGTAGTTTTAAGTTCCCACTTGGACCCTGTCAATCACCCTGCTCTCTAATGGGGACTAACGTGCCAGTCAGTAGTCGTAGCTGCAGTTCTGTATGGAATTACTGGAGTATCCGGAGGGTGTTCATACTGTTTTCGTCTTGGAAAACTACAAGTAGAAGTCGTTTGGTTGGATAGGTGCTTGTGCTTAGCGTAATACACTTGTTTCAAATTGGGCCCAAATTCACTCCTGACTGGTTGAGTGCTTTCTTTATGCCGCTTAACTTCCCTGAATGAGTTCCTTCCCCTGAAAAAATGATAAAACTAGTGCCTTACTTCTCCAGCTTCCAAGGTTAGTTTCAGGATCATCAGAGAAACGACCAGGCTACTGTCTTGTAAACTATTTAAACGAACCCCAGGAGGATTAGGTTTGGAGTGAACACATTGTGGAACTGTTGAGTACATCTTGTCAGGATTAATATCTATGATGCTCAAGAACTTTAATATGTGTACTTCTGGTTTCTTTTTAGTTTGCTTCCTGGGATATGGGAGATGTCAGCGAACTAAAAATGCAAATAACACCGGAAACACCAGGAAGGATTCCTGTCTTAAACCCCTTTGAGAGTCCTAGTGATTACTCTAATCTCCATGAACAAACCCTGGCCAGCCCTTCTGTCTTTAAATCCACAAAACTACCAGTAAGTTTTTCTTGTCCAGTGTTTACAAGTGATTTTAAATGGAAGTAACTGCAATTAATTTTCAATGTAAATATCTTACAGAAGAAGATGCGTCACCTAGTCTTCCTAAATGTTCTTTCAGCAGACATGATCTGAGTGCTCTTCCAAAGTGGAGAAGTTAGAGTCACTTGTACAAACTCTCCAGGAACGTCCCACACCTACACGGAAGCAACTAACTTTTACTCAAGAACCAGTTAGGCTTTGCAAGGCACCTGGCCATAATTGAGCTACCCATGTGTACCTCAGCTCAGAACAAAGCAGCTAAGGACAATGTGGAGACAGATATGGCCATGTTCTAATAAGGAATTGTGGACATTGAAATGTGAATTTCGTATTACTTTTCTGTTATGAAGTATTGATACCTTTGTTGTTTTTTTGTTCCCTGCAACCATTTAAAAGCATTCAATCCTATTAAAGCTTGTGGTTAATATAAAAGGGAGCCGACTCCTGTGCTATTGGAATAAACTCAACAAAATGAGCAAGTTTGAAATTGGGAAATATGTGCTACCGTTAATATTTGTTAATCATAATACTTTATTTATTAGTATTTATCAGAAGGAAGTGTGCTCTTTGGGAATTCAGAGATGCCTTCCTCACTTTAGCTATTTTTACAGCTGCTGTACGAGCTAAGTTCTTCTGGCTTGTTAACCGCACTTACCTAGAAAATGTAAGACAAGGTGGGCCAGCTATTTTCATGCCAGTTTGACACAAGCTTGAGTGTGAGAGAGACTCAGCTGAGAGAGGGGAGCCTCACTTGAGAATATGCCTCCATAATACTGGGCTGTAGCCAAATCTCTTGGGCATTTTCCTAATTAATATGGGAGGGCCCAGTCCACTGTGGGTGGTGCCAATCCCTGGGCTGGTGGTCCTGAGGTCTGTAAGAAAACAGGCTGAGCAGGTCATGGGCAGCAAGCCAGTAAGCAGCGCCCCTCCATGGCCTCTGCATCAGCTTCCGCTTCCAGGTTCCTGCCCTGGCTGAGTACCTGTCCTGACTTCTTTGATCATGCACAGTGATAAGGAACTGTAAACCAAACAGCCCTTCCTCCCCATGTTGCTTTAGGTCATGGTATCTCATCATAGCAATAGTGACCCTCACTAAGACACCAAGTGGCAGTTTCTGCTCCATCTTATATCAGTTCAGAAAGTGAGAAGTCATGCATGAGCCACGTATAGTTTCTATGGAGTCATTTCATTAATTTGGCCTCACAAAATTCAGCTATCTTTTAGTCATAATTAAAACTAAACAATGAGCCAGGCAGTGGTGTCGCACACCTTTAACCCCAGCGCCAGGGAGGCAAGGACCTGCTGATCTCTGTGAAGTAATAAAGGACATACGTTAGACCCCTAGAGTCCATGTGAAAATGCCACCAGTGAGGAATATTTGTCCTAGTGCAGGGGAGGTGCATATAGGCAGATTCTTGGGGCTCACTGCCTGGCCAGTCTAGATTATTAACTTGATATATCAATGCCAATGGCAAATCCATTCCCCCCAAAACAGTGTTAATTCCTGAAATTGACCCCCAGCTTTCTAGTGCGCACACGCACACACACACACACACACACACACGCGCGCGCGCGCGTTACCGTATGGACATGGACATATATACACAATAATAAAATAATGATTTCAATTAAGTTGGGGTTTTTTTGGGGGGGGGGGTAAAGGGGTTTGGTTTCATTGGTTGGTTGGTTGGTTTTTTCCAGACAATGTTTCTTTTTCTTTTTGGTTTTTGGAGATGGGTTTCTCTGTGTAGCCTTAACTGTCCTGGATTCACTTTGTAGATCAGGTTGTCCTTGAACTCACACCTGACACTGCCTCCCAGAGTGCTAGGATTACAGGCAGTGCACCACCACGTCCAGCTGACAAGGTTTCTTTGTGGCACTGGCTGCCCTGGAACTCACTCTATAGACCAGGCTTACCTCCACCTCATAGAGATCCACCTGCCTCTGCCTCTGCCTCCCAAGTGCTGGGACTAATGTCGCGGGCCACCACTTCCAGCATCAATTAAATTGTGATTAAACTTGAAAGCCAGAAAATAAGGCATCTTGCCCTCTCCCCCCAAAAATATATTTGTAATTACAGCTTTTGATCTGAGGAAGGTCTGGGATTCGATGAGTCGCTACATACGGGAGAAGCCCTGGATGGCTTTCGTAAATACTTGGAGAATCAGTTATTTCATGAGCTGTTGGAACTACATGTAGCCAGGACTTGAACTGTAGTTCATTGTCAGTGACAAAGGCTTTCAACCTTTGGTAAATGAAGCTTTGGTTTTCTCTTGGGCGTGGTTTCTCCCTCATGAGTGCTAACTGGCAGAGTACCTTTGTTACTCTGGTTTTTAGAATATTGTGGCATCTTTTTTAATTATTCAAAAGATTTTGATATTTTAAGAGGTAATGTATAGCAGGTTGACTTACTGTGATTTGGTTGCCATTTGCCACTTAATTTAGAGTAATTAAACTCAGATTTGAAAATCTAGGCTTTGAAAGAGTTTATGTTATAGCCACCTACAGTTTTGAAGGTAACATTGTGTAGCATTTTGATGAACTATTTTAGTTAGATTTTATATATGTGTTTACTTTAAGACCCCAAGGGAATTCAGGTGGTCTATCGATCAGCTGGCTGTAATAAATCCCGTGGAAATAGATCCAGAGGAGATTCATCGGCAGGCTTCCTACTTAAGTCGCTCTCGGTAAGTTTTCCTATGTTGTACTCAAGTATAACAGACTGTTAAGTAAAGAGACTTAGGACCTTGTAAAAACTGATTCTTTATATATGTAAATATATCAAGAAGAAAATTAATACTTTTTTTCCTTTCTAAGTGAGTTTTAAAAAATTATCTAAAAAAGCTACCTTAACTTAGAGTTCCGATCTGTATAGAAATTATTGTTGTTGTTGTTGTTATTATTATTATTATTATTATTATTATTATTATTATTATTATTATTATTATTATTATTATTATTATTGTCCAACACACAGACACATCTACACCGGACTCAACAATTGTCTCCCTAGCACTTGGTGGGATGGTGTGGCACATTAACGCTTGTACCTTTCTCCATGCTTGTGTTTTCTGATGTGTTTGGTTGGTATCTAAGAATAAAACAAGAGTCTGTTCAGTTGCTGCCTTCTGGGGAGGTCTCAAGTCTCCTCACACACTGGATGCAGCAGCACTTATTGACAACAGAGGGCTTTCAAGGCATCATTCAGCGCTAAGTTCAGTTCCTCAAGGAATCTCAATTCTTTTTTAAACAGTTATTTATTATAATATCTGTGAGTGTGAGTGCACATGCCATGGAGTGGGTGTGGAGGTCAGAGGGTAGCTTTTGAGAGCTAGTCTTCTGGTTCCACCTTGGAGTCTGATTTCGGTAGTGAGATGTCCGTTACAAGTGCTTTTACCTGCTGAGCCATCTTGTGGGCCCATAAATTGTATTTCCTTTAACTCTGCATGTCACCTGTGTGGTCTACACTTCTTTGTTGGTGTGTTCTGTATTTTTCAAACTCTAGTGTGGCTGTTCAGTGATGCTCAGTATAGTGACGACATGCTAGTAAACCATGCTAGTAGTAGACATGGGTAGTAGACCAGAGTTAGGGGTTTGCTTGTTTATTTTAGTTTTTTCAAGACAGGGTTTCTCTGTCTAGCCCTGGCTGTCCTGGACTCACTTTTGTAGACCAGGCTGGCCTCGAACTCAAAGAGTTCCGCTTGCCTCTGCCTCCAGAGTGCCCAGAGCTGGGTTTTTAATTAGCAGATTGCTAGGCAGCATTATTTATAGCTTAAAGAACCCTTGTTTTATAGTATGATGTTTTCTTTTTATTGCAAATAGATTTTTTTCCTCACATAATATATCCTGGTTAGGGTTTCCCCTCTCTCTACTCCTTCCTGTTGCTCCCCACCTCCTCTCTCATCTGGATCCCACTCCCTCTCCACTCTTAATTGAAAACAATCAGGCCTCTACGGGATAAGAATAAAGTGTAATAAGGTGAAACAAAACCTGTGCATTGGGGTTGGACAAAACAAACAGAAGGAAGCGAGCACAAGAGGCACAAGACTCTGAGCCCTACTCGTTCTAAACCGGAAGCCATAGTCTATACACACAGGGCCTGGTGCCGACCCACGCAGGCCCTGCGCATGCTGCCTCAGGCTGTGAGTTCATATGTGCTTTGCTCATGTTGATGTAGAGGACCTTGTGTTCTTGGTGACCTCCGTCGCCGCTGCTCTTAGACTCTATCTGCTTCCTCTTCTGCAGGGTTCCCTCAGCCCTAAGGGGAGGAATTTTGTGCAGACATCCCAGTTAGGGCTGAGTGTTGTGAGGTCTCTAATGCTGTATGTCTGGCTGTGGGTCTCTGGATTGGTTCCCACCTACTGCAGGAGGAAGCTTCTCTGACGATGGCTGAGGAAGGCATACTGTCTTTTTTTTTTTTAATATTCTAAAAATAATCAAATACATGGCTTGTCCAGTGTTTGCTTATCTGTCATAAAATAGGCGCGTTGTTAGTCCAAAGCAATCGGATCTCCCCCTTTTGACTTTAGAAGTCATTCACAGAAAGATGCATCTGTTGAGCTGTTCTTCCAGACACTTGCCTGGCTTCCTACTCATTTCTCTCTGCTTGGTATTCAGATGAGTATTCACTCATAATTAATACCCACCACCCACCTGAATTATTTTTTCTTTTTCTTTTTCTTCTCTCTCCCTCCCTCCCTCCCTCCCCCCCACCCCCCATTTCTCTCTCTTTTTGTTTTTCAGGCAGGGTTTCTCTGTGTAGCCTTGGCTGTCCTGGACTCGTTTTGTAGATGAGGTTGGCCTCGAACTCACAGAGATCTGTTTGCCTCTGCCTCTCTGAGTGCTGGGATTGCAGGTGTGTGCCACTGTGCCTGGCTCCTGAGTTCCTATACGAAGGGAATATGCTGAAGATAAAGCATATAGGATTTAAAATTTTAAGTAATACTTTCTATAGGGAAGATTCAAAACAAATAATTCAAATGAGTTTATGGGTAACGTTTTTGTCCTCCACAAGCTGTATACATTTTTGTCTTATCTCTTCAACATATTAAATTATAGACAATTTTTATATCATCGTCAGTATACTTCCTAAGCTCTGTGAGGCACTGTCCAGTATTCCTGCCCTGGAGAGCTAGGCCACAGTTGTAATATATTTTCCAAAACTAAAGGGTGTGTGAGTTTAGAAAGAGCATCTTGGTGCGTTTAAGTGGATGGATTTTTATATAAGAGAACAGTAGGGGTATATCTTATGTTAGTTTTCTGGTGTAATTCATTGAGTGCGTATAAGGCTTCTACCAAAGAAAGTGAAAATACTCGCCGCAGAGTGCATTGACTCATGGTTGGGAACAAGCAATGGCCTCTGATACCTCTTCTTAACTGCCAGGGTCAGCAGGCCTTCCTTCCTCATTTTGCATAGCACACCCAAGTGTATTAGAGTAAACACATCAGTGTTCAGGGCACCTGTGTGCACACATGGTGTGCAGCAGGATGCTACACACGCTGCTTTGCCCTAGCTGTCACTGTAGAGTTTCGATTCCAGCAGTCGACTGATTCCAGTAGTTAGCTGAGTATTTCCGCCTCGAGCTCCTGAAATTGCAGGATTTGGAACGGGATGAAGCTGAATTGGATCTTACTGTCAAGGGAGCGCATACAATCATTCGGATGCGGTTATGACCTGGCCATGACAGTGAAGGCAACTGTTTGGGCCAGGGCTCATCACACTGGTTAGGACATGTGGATCACCATCATAGTTCATTCTCTCACAATTCCCTTACTTGAAAACTTCATTTAACTTAAATTTCTGAACTCATACACCCTCATACAAACTCCACCCCCCCCCTTTGTTCCTTCTTTCCTTTAAAGCAGGAACAACTATATACATGAACAGTCACTAAGGAAAATAATTTGAAATTGGTCTTTAAATTTTGTTTACCAATTTATGGATGGATTGCAACCATTCTTTTCTGGAACAAGATAAAGAAGTGGTCTTACAAGGCTAATTGCCACGTCCTTGGCAAGTGATGCCTTGTGCATGGGACCCAACATTTTGTATTGAATTTTATAGCAGAGAATTTGTGTTGTAATTCTGTATTGCATTAGAACCAAAAAGTATTAATTTGGACAAAATTTTATATTGTTACCACATATCACAGTTAGTATTTTTGCTTGTCTATTCAGGTTGTTAATTTCCTTCAGAATAAAAGTTTATCCTAAAATTATTACTATAATGAAATTGCTATAATCGAAAAAAAAAAGAAATTGGACAATTCTATTAAATTAAATACTTTATTCCTGTTGCTTAAAGCACGTTATTTAATTGTTGTTGTAAGTTGGATATATCAGTGTAAGCCTTTTAAAAGCACGTTTCCTTCCATTCAGACTTAGACTGAGAGGAAAGGGAGCCTGATAACTAATGGTGACTTTCAGAATACTGCCATTAACTAAACGGTAAATGCTTTCCTTTTGCAATGAGTTTAACATTTGTCAGTATTCAGTGAGGGAGATTGTTTCTTTGAAAGGTTATTATTTTTAATGTTCAATAAGCTGAAGTAATGGCCTGGTTATTTTTCTTCTCTATCTCTATATAGAATAGATAAAGATGTGGAAGACAAAAGACAAAAAGCCATTGAAGAGGTAACTTAACACTTATGATCATTAAGCCAGCCAACAATGAATTCTGCATGTGTGCCCCTCCTTTAGGAAGACTTGCACTCCTTACCGTTAAAGCTCCCCTCCGCCTGTTCATGCACTGTTCTGAGCTCTTTACAAGACCCTTAGTTCTCAGCTGTCTCATATTTCTCCTAGTTTTCCTTTGCTATCGCAGTCATTGGCTTAGTGCTCCTCTGCATAGACTAATCTGGATTTGGCCAGTGTTGTTCTCTGTTTATTTTGTTCTCAGGGCCTAGCACAGTTTGGCTTCCTTGGGCTTTCAGAATAGCGATTAGCATGAGTTCTGATTCAAGTTGGAGTTGATGTAAAGGAAGCTGAGTATTTTTATTCCTCCACATGCTAGTGGGGCATACACAATAAGTTTGCTTTTGTTGTTAATACTTAAGGAGTGTTTGTTTTCCTGAACTTACTTTGTAGACCAGGCTGGCCTTGAACTCACAGAGATCCACCTGTCTGCCTCCTGAGTGCTGGGATTAAAGGCGTGCGCCACCACGCCCAGCTTACTTAAGGATTTTTTATAATTTAGAATATATTTCATAAAATGGCTTACTGCAAAACACAAGGATAAGGTTTTTTAGTAAAAACAATGAAGCCATGGTTTTTACTTTTGGATTTTTTTCTTCCTAAATTCCTTCTCCTATACTAATATAAAGATTAGCTAGTTCTTTCTTCAGAAAGGCATAGTCATAGCAGCGCTTTTTGAGCTTTTCTTTTCCCTCTAGTCTCTACTACATTTTTCTATTTCTCGGCTATACTTGGTTCTTCTGTACCCCAAAAGATTTGTATTAATGGCCTGTTGTGGAGTCGGGTGACTGGCCCCTCTTTGATTGTTTTATACATGGGCATCCTGTCCCTTGTACTTGAGATTACAGCCTTATTTGAAGAATAACACTCACTCCTGACAAACCTTGTTTCCCTTGTTATCTCTCATGTTAAATTCCTACTGTTCAGCTGCTTAACTCATCCCCACCTAAATGTCGGAGGTCTTTTATAATTTTCCAACATCTTGGAAAATATTTTCCCTTCTTAGAACCCTGGAACTTGTTTCAAGGAGAGCTCAGCAGGTAAATCGTCAGGGAATAAAATCAGTGAAAGTCAGAATTTAGTATGTCATAAGCTGAATATATTTTATATATACCCATCAAAAGCATACCTGGCAGATGTAAAGAGAACAGAAGCTCTGGCAGTCTCTGACGGGAACTGCTGCAGCATTTCTTGTGTCTTTGGGACTGATTTTTACCTATACAATAGTATACATCCTTTAAGTGTGTTAGACACATAGGTTCATTCTCATTTGGTTTTGCTTCTTGCTTTTATTTTTTTTTTCTTGATCTTTCTTACATTTTAAAAAATAATCACTCATACGATTTTTATATGCATAAATAATATCTTGTTGATAGCTGTTAAGCTCTGTTCACTGTCTTCATAGCACGGTGTTGTGATCTGTTCATGTGTTTTCTGTACCTGCAGTGCTCTGGGAAGCCGGAGGCCTTGTGGACTTTCAGTCTCAGTGGGTTTTGCCCTCCTAATAGGCCAAGCCACCTATGCCCTTTGTTGATGGTGTGCTGCTTGATCTTTTCCTCTGTGCAGTGCTGGTGATTCCCAAGCTTTTGAATGTCTGTGTTATACTCTTTATTCTTAATGCCTTCATATTTGGGTTCTAGTCCTGTTGAGTGTAAGTGTCTATGAAACTTCATAAGTTGATGGGTCCAAAACAGTTCCTCTGCAACTTTTCTATAGTGTTATCTCTTTTCCATTCTCTTTTATTTCACATATTTTCCTTACAGACTCATCTGCTTTAGTTAAGGAAATTAACTCTTTGTCCTGTCTGTAACAGAGTAAAAAGAAAATATTTTACCCTGAAAATAAAGGGAAAAGTACTGCATTAGGAACAAAAGACAGCTATAGATAGACCTACAGATAGATAGACATAGATAGACAAATAAAAGATGGATGATGCTTGAATAGAAGGATGGATGGATCGATGATGGATAGATAGATTGATAGGTAGATAGATGATAGATCATATAAATGTGTTTTTTTGTTCATTTGAGTAGAATGGCTAGTGACACAGAGTTACATGTGTGCCAATTGGCTTTCTCTATATAAACCTACTATGGTTTCAGTGACTGCTGCTACCCATAGTGTAAACACTCCAATTATAGCCAGTTTCCAGCTACTAATATGATCATCACTGAAAGGGAAAACATGCAGCTGCACACTCTAGTGGGACAAATTCCACCATGTGTATGCCCAAGGTGCAGTTAACCTCAAGAATATTGATACTGATATGTATGTAAAATAATGTATAAGTAATACATTTTGAATTACTCAGTGTAATTTACTTAATGATAAATTTATATAGTTTTATTACTGAAATTTTGGTAATCAGATCTTGAGAGCCAGCACAGGCTGAGTCCAGCACACTATTTACTTATATGTCTACCTTTATCTCCATTTATTCATTTCCTCCTAATCTTACTTGTCACCAGCCCCAGATCAAATTTGAGGAGAAACGACAAGTAATTTACCTATGAATAATAACCTTAATTTATAAGTTTTAAATTTAAGTGGTTGATTTAAAGTATTAAAACTTCTCTCTATGTGTACTTTATATTTCTTCTCCCTTAACTTTAGTCAGTTATGTTGAATATTAACACTTTAAAATTACTAAGTTAGTATATAACACACTTGATGGCTATTTGAAAATCATGAAGGTGTTTTTTCCCATTTGGGGAGTTTAAGCCTAATTGTACAACTTGGCTTTTCTTAGTTTTTTACTAAAGATGTCATTGTACCCTCTCCCTGGACCGATCATGATGGGAAACAGCCTTCGGAGCTTCATCCCAGCAAATGTGAGTACAAGCATGCGAAACCCAGGGACTGCAAGGAAATGTGAGTATTCAGCACATATCTCCGCAACCAGGGAAACATAGCACAGTATCCATTATGGGCTTTGGTTAGGAGTCTGCTTAAAATTAAGTTTCTAACTGATAAGACTACCTCCTTTTCAGTTAAAGGTCAAAACTTAATTGAAATATGTTTGGGTTTTCTTTTGTTGATTTTTGCTATTCTCTCCAGAAAGCTTTATTTCTCGTGACCATTGTGAGTACTAATTCTAAGGATGCCTGCAGAGGCTTCATAAGTGTAGATAGTTGGTTTTAAACACAGATGAATCATGAATGCCATTGTCAGGGACTTTTTTTGTTTGTTTGTTTGGTTTGGTTTTTTCAAGGCAGGGTTTCTCTGTGTAGCCTTGGCCGTCCTGGATTTCACTCTGTAGACCAGGCTGGCCTCGAACTCATAGCAATCTGCCTGCCTCTGCTTCCCAAATGCTGGGATTAAAGGCGTGCGCCACCACGCCGGGCCTGTCAGTGACTTTTGAAGGTTAGTATTTTAAATAAAGACCTTACTTCTGCTGGGTGTGTGATGATTTGCCTATGTCTTACAAAGACAGAGGAAGAGTGATGACTAACTCTCTGTTGGGCAGCCTGGTGCAGCTGGGAATCTGTAGACGTTTATAGAGAGCTTAAAAGGCAAGCCAGGCATCCTTCCAGTTCATTCTCCCAGCAGGCAGTGCGTGTCTTACATTGGCTCTCGTGGTCCTTTGTACTTTGAGCAGTGTCTGTAGTGTGAGTGTGGTCTTCCTATAAGGGAACCGCTCCTCAGCTGTGGATGCATGGGATGAGCCTTTCTCTACAAGGGCAGTGCTAACTGCTGTCATTGATTCCTGACAGCTAAGGTGGGGGCAGCCATTGGCCCTAGCAGCTGAGAGACTATCATTTCAGGAAGATTTGAGTGCTTCTGCTTGATTCTGGTTTTCTCTTTGGAAAATAAAAGGATTAAACTAGAGAATTGTCCTCACAAACTTTGTTCATTGATGACATTTTTTTAATATTAGATTTTTTACAGATGAATAGACTTTATATAATCTTATTTTTTAGTATAACTTATATTCTAAGAAACTTTTTTGCTAAAGTGATGCAGTATCAGCAAAATGCAGAAAAGCAGTCTTTATAAATGTGGCCCAGCTTGTAGCAGAGTACAGCATTGTCCACAGACACTCTACAAAGCTGCACTGCTTAAAGTGACACTATCACACAAGCTCGCAGGAGTGTCATATTCCTGCATGTGTGCAAGAAGTTATACAAAAGGATTTTGTTCCAAAGTATCTTTTGTAAAGTTGCATTCATATGTGTTTGTGCATAGGTGTATGTTTGTTTGAAGATGTTTTCATCACCTTTGAAAGGCAGAAAGAGTGTGTCCGTCCACTGAGAGTGGATTTGTGTCATGCCCAGGATAAGAAAGCTGAAGTTTCCCTCTGTAGCAGATTTGCTTACAACCCATTATAGGATGCTGTTTCTTTCTTTCTTTTCTTTTTTTTTTTTAAAGAATGCTATTTCTTCCTTCCCTCTGTCCCTTCCTTCCTTTCTTCCTTTCCCTGTTTCCTTTTTCATTCTTTCATTCCTTCCTTCTCTTTTCCTTCCCTCCATCCTTTTTTCTTTCCTTCCTTCCCTCCATCCTTTCTTCCTTTTTCTTTCTTCCTTCCCTCCTTTTTCTTTTTTCTTGAAATGAAATCTCATGTTCAAGGCTTGAGCTTTTGCCCTTCCTGCCTCTACCTGTTGAATCTGGGGTTACAGTTGATAGGCCACCATACCTAGGGATCGCCATGGGGACCAATCCTAGGCCCTGTGCATGCTAGGTAATTGGCTCGGTTTGGGGGGTTTCAGGCCTCAGTTGATTGGACCTTTTTGCTTTGGGCCCTGTAGCAGCACAGTGCATCATGGTAGGAGTGCATGATACAGGGACCCTGTTCTAACTGTGGCCAGGTATGGAAGAGAGGAAAGAGGGAGACTGTGGTCCCTCTGTCCTCTCAAGGGTCTACCCTGTTGGCTGCTAAGACCTTTAGTGGAGCCCCACACCTTAGAGTGAGTACATTTCCAAACAGCACTAAGCTGAGGATAAAGCCAGTACATGTTGGACACTGGGAGACATTCTAGCTCTGAAAACGAGAGGCCGTTGTCTGTGTAGCATGTGTGACAGGACTAGTCTGTGTTGTTACCTCCTTCAGTTTTAGTCCAGAAGAATGGGAAGACACTGTCGCACGCAGTGGTCTCCTGGGTATTTTGGGAGATTCTGGAAACTTTAGGAGGTGGGTGGGGCCTGAGAGGAAGTTGGTCACTGCGGGCAAATACTTGGCAGCCCCTTGCCCCTCCCCTCTCCCTCCACTCTTGCTGTGTCCTGCTGTGATGAAATGTGCACTGGGATATATCTTTGCTCCTGTAAGCTGCTTCCCTCAGTTGTTGCTCCCCACTGTAAGAACAGAACTAAAACATGACAACAGTGCTGGGAAGAGGAACACAAGTTTGGAGGGTTTATAAGCCATTAAGGCATTTGGACTTCATTTTAAACTCATTGTAGGCTTCTGGCAGAAGTAGCCTCCAGTCAGTCTGTGGCCTTCTGCACCTTCTCTCACTTAGGACTGCTCAACTCACTGATTCTCTACTAGACCTTGTGATTGGCGGTGTTGGGTTTTTTGTTTTGTTTCCAGTTTTCAAGACGGGGTTTCTCTGTGTAGCCTTGGCTCTCCTGGACTCACTTTATAGACACGGTTGGCCTCAAACTCACAGAGATCCTCCTGCCTCTGCCTCCCAAGTATTGGGACTGAAGATGTGTGCCACCACAGCCAGCAATCTTGTGATTGTAAAGCTATAAAATAGAAGACTTAAAAACATTAACTTTTTTTTAAGATCAGGTCTCCGTAACCCTGTCTGTCCTGGAACTCTCTAAGTAGACCAGGCTGTTCTTGAACTCACAGAGATCTTCCTGCCTCTGGCTCCCAAGTGCTAGTATTAGAGGCATGTGCCACCATGCACTGCAATATGTGTTGTTGGCTCTTGAAAACACTGAGGACAGTTTTATTCATCACATTTCAGAATTTTTTTGTAAAAAAAAAAATCTAGTATTTTAATTCAGTTTATCTAAACTCATTTTGGGAAAATTAAACGACAGAATCTATTTGAGGTTTATTGGCCGTATTTACTCATTCAACAATATATGTACATATTAAAACATCGCATTATACCAAAACCACATATAATTATTTGTCAATAAAACCTAATAATTACGTGATAACTTATTTGGTATGGTAATCTTTTAATTTTATTTTTCCTTGTTAAATAATCCAATAGAAACATACCAAAATTATAAATTTAGATATTTATCCTTAAAACCTGGAAGCCTGCCATGTGTAGTTTTACTTTGAAAGATAGAACCCTGAAATAACTAAATGTAAAAATATGGTTTTCTACTTAAAATATTTTACAGGCCTTAATAGCAATAGCGACTCTCCTGTTGGGCAGAAGCTGACGCTTCCCTCCGAGAAGTGCAACGGTGAGTATGCACAAGGAGCACGTTGCACGAGAAGTGCAACGGTGAGCATGCACAAGGAGCACGTTGCACGAGAAGTGCAACGGTGAGCATGCACAAGGAGCACGTTGCACGAGAAGTGCAACGGTGAGCATGCACAAGGAGCACGTTGCACGAGAAGTGCAACGGTGAGCATGCACAAGGAGCACGTTGCATGCTAAGCCACATTTGACTTAGATGGAGTTCAGATAGTGTTGTTACTTTGAAATTAAGACATTGTTTTGGGAAAGAGCTGTATGCCCAGAGAAGTGACTTTTAAAAGCTGGTGTGTGGCTGGAGAGATGGATCAGAGGTTAAGAGCACTGTCTGCTTCCAGAGGTCCTGAGTTCAATTCCCAGCCGCCACATGGTGGCTCACAACCATCTGTGATAAGATCTGATGCCCTCTTCTGGTGTGCAAGTGTACATGCAAGCAGAACACTGTATCTGTAATAAATAAATCCTAAAAAAAAAAAAAAAAAAGCAGTGTGTTAGAACAGATTTTAGCCAGACATGGTTTAGAAATAGCAATCGTGTGTTACTTTCCTGTCTGAAGGGTGTGAATTGTAAATTGATTTCTGGTTTGGGAAAGAGTTACAGAAAACACAAAAATTTGTTAATGTGAGAAATCCCCTAGTGTCTGCTGGAAATCTTGTTCAATTCTAGCATCCAGTCTCACAGCCAGTGGCTAACTTCTACCATTACCAAGTTCCTGCCAGGAACGTGTAGGAAATAACGCAGAGGAACATGGCATGGAATGGAACAACACACCAGCACACTGGTTGGCATGGAATGGAACAACACATCAGCACACTGGTTCTGTTTCCTGGAGTGTGTGGGGAGATGGCTGGTTGGCAAGCACACGCCAATCGCATGCCACGGGCCTGGGCATACTTTCATGCGTGCATGCTTCCTTCTCTCTGCTTATTTTCAGCTGCCTGCCAGACTCTGCTGTCTCTTCCTGTGGATTTTAATCTGGAAGCTGTATTAGGTAAATACCAAATGACTTGAGCCTTTTGTAACTTAAGTTAGGTTTTCATTTTGTTGGCTTTTTGTGAATGGCAATGTTGTAATTAAACAGCAAACTGTCTTAAATTTTTCTGTTTCTTGAATGCAGCCTGAATTAGTAGTATTTTTATCATAGTGAACTTTACTGTGGGAAGCAAAGGATAAACATTTTAGTGGCGCTGGAATAATAATAAAAACGAGTCAGGCATGGTGGCACACTCCTGGCCGTCAGCAGGCTGAGGCAGGAAGATTGCCACAGGATCGAGGCCAGCCTGTGTTCCATAGTAAGGCCCTGACTCAAAATAACAACAGCCACAAATAAATAAACACTTTAAAAATAAAGTATATCATTTTAAGCATTACATGTACATGTATTGAAAAAAGCTCAGACATGTTTTACGACTGTTTTACAAATCGGGTGCTACGATGACCAGCTTTCTTTTGTTATTGTTAAATGCAGGAGACTACTTTAGAGCGGATAGCTTTGTGGAGCAGTCTCCTGGGAACCTCAGTTCTTCATCCCTCAGAAGAAAGCTTTTCTTAGATGTGAACGGAAGCATCTCTGACTCCTTGCCTTCAGCTTCTCCCGAAAGTCCTCCTCGCAGTGTGGGAGAATCTCTTGAGGTGCTTTATCCAATAGCATCTCTCTATCTCCATTACAGCATAGGAGCCTATGTAGACGCCATGTGCTGTAAGATGCGCACTAACAAGTGGATGCTTAGTATGCTGTAGATAGGCATGGGTAGAGACACTCAGACCACATCCGGAAATAGCGCCCTTGGGTGTTACACTTCCTGAGTATTTTCTCAGTTCTTAGGAGTGATTCCAGTTGGATTTCAGTTTTATGTTTAGAAGTAGACAGTGTGTGCAAATTAATCACTGTCTCAAAGAATTGCAGGCTGAGTTACTTCCTGAATTATCAAAATATTACCAGTGTAACAACTGGACTAGCATTGATGGAGTAAATAAATTAGTTTAGAGATATTTCCATAGGTAGCTAATTGTTATTAAATATAATGAGTGATTTGTTTAAACCCAATTAATTACATTTTGACATTTTACTTTGATTTTTCTAGCAGTCTTACTTATCTTTGTTGCAAGATATCTTTTATTGTTGGTTCTTGAGAATTCCTAGTTTATAAGTATGTTGCAAAGATTACAAAGAACATGCAATATAACCATGACAAGGAAATTTAAAATACTCACTGATTGCTGACTTGATTTTTTCTTATTTATTTATTTTACTTTTTAAAATCACAGGGACAGTTTTCTTCTAGCCCCATTCAGAACAGTGCAAAAAAGTACAGTTTGGGGAGCATAAATAGCCCATCAGCTATTTCTTCACCCACTTTCTCACCAATTGCACTTCAAGTAGGAAAGACCCCACTCTCAGGTATGTCTCAGAATAATGCACACAGTTAAAATTTGAACTGTCAACACTATGTTGTTGAAAGCGCTCTTTTATCAGTTATAAATGAACTCTTGGGTAGTAACTAGTAGAACCTTTTTTTAAACAAAAGGAGTAGTGTAAGTCAAATGTGGTAGCTTGTGCTAGAAGTCCCAGAACTTGGGGGTCAGAGGCAGAAGGACCACCCTGGAGATTCGTAGATCCATGGCTAGCCTGAGCTACCTAGGAAGGCTGCCGTGGTTTGAATACGAATGGCCCCTATAGGCTCGTGTAGTTGAACGTTTGGTCACCAGGGAGTAGAATTCTTTGAAAGCATCAGAAGGATTAGGAATTATGGTCTTGGTGGAGGTTCAAAAGCCTATGGCAGGCCCAGTTCTTCTTCCTGGGCCTGCTGATCCCACACCATGTGTGCCACCATAGTGATAACAGACTAACTTTCTGATACTGTAAGCAAGCCCTAATTAAATGTGTTCTACAAGAGTTGCTGTGGCCATGGTGTCTCTCCACAGCAATAGAACAGCGGCTTAAGACAAAGACCTTGTCTCAAAAAAAGAAAAAGAAAAGTGGGTAGCCTCAGGAACAGGGAGTATGCAGTGTTGTGAGATTGTGTCTCCTAGAAATGTCAGAAGCTACACCCATGAAGTGTCACTCTTATGGCTACCTAAACATGACCTGAACAAGGACAACACCAATAGACTAGTGTGGTGAGCCCTAAAAACGTGTGTGTGTGTGTGTGTGTGTGTGTGTGTGTGTGTGTGTGTGTGTAAGTAACATACAGACTGAGCTGGTTGTACTTAGGAACACACATGAAGGTAACAAAAAAAAAAAAGAAGCCATGAGCTGGGCATTGGTGGTTCACGCCTTTAATCCCAGCACCCAAGGAGGCAGAGGCAGGCAGATCTCTGTGAGTTCGAGACCAGCCTGGTCTACAGAGTGAGTTCCAGGACAGCCAAGGCTACACAGAGAAATCATGTCTTGAGAAAAAAAAACCCAAAACAACAACAAAAAAACAAAATAAAACAAAACAAAAAAAGGAAGCCATGAATTTGAATGAAGCAGAGGCAGTGGCTGCACAGGACTGTTTATAAAAAGGAAAGGGAAGGGGGAATTATGTAAGTATAATGTCAAAAACTTAAAAAGCAAGAATGGTATATAAAATAAAATAGAATGTCAGGCTCCTCACACACACAGAACCAGTCTTCATAAACATCATTATCAAATAAAAATATTTTAAAAAGAGGCTGATGACCTATTTCAGTGCAGAATACTTGTCTATGCTATGTAGTGTCTATGTTCAATCCCTAGCACTACAGAGAAAGCTGGAGGGGAAATTTACCTCCAATCTAGAGTTCTCAGGAAAATTCTAATTTGGTAATTTTGGTAAGCAGTATTTACTTCACTCTACCAGAGAGATGGCACTTTTGGAGATGTGTTGGTGTTTTATGCCTTCCTACTATCAGGAACATATTTTGACAGTCAAATCCAGGATATTCAAATCCTGCAAAATAAATATGTTCAGACATCTATATATGCTTTGAGAAAAATATTTGCTGATTTTTGAAAAGTTTTTAGGGAGCCAATTCATAGTAAAAAATTTAAAAATTAAAGCCTTTTGCTTTTTGTATATATGGGTATAAATATGGATATGAATATGTACATAAACACATTTGTACATTAATTATGCATGGTTCTTTATTTTTTCAAGAAGCATTTATTATGAGTATTTTCGCAGGTTACTCAAATCATTTATTGGTACCTCAAAAGCATGCTTTGAACATACATGTATCATTCTGTCTAATTTTTGTTTTGTTTTTCATGGCCCTAGCTCAGGAAGCCCTTGGATTAATTTCCCAAAAGTAAAATTTCATCAGAAGGCGCAAATATTTTTTTCTTTTTTTATATTGTATGTGCATTGCTTTGCCTGCATGTATGTCTGTGTGAGGGTGTCAGATCTTGGAGTTACAGACTGTTGTGAGCTGCCATGTGGGTGCTGGGAACTGAACCCCGGGTCCTTTGGAAGAGCAGTCAGTGAGTGCTCTTAACTGCTGAGCCATCTCTCCAGCCCCGGGGCAAATATTTTGAAGGCTTTGTTTCCCTTTCTGTACTAGGGACTGAATTCAGGTCTTACACACACTAGCAAGTGCTCTCTACTGAGCTGTGTGTTTCCTGTGTCCATATTTTTAATGCTTTTGATGAATTTTACATACTTATATCAACTGAATTTTTTATTGTGAACAATATTAGGCTAAAGAATTTTTATCGTTTGATTATTGTTAGATACTTTATTATTACAAATACTATTTTCAAGTTTTTGTTTGCCTTTGAGTATGATTACAAGTTTTTTATAGAAAAATGACACAATTTTTACACACTTTCCAAATATAGTTATTTTGGAAATAGTGTCCTAAAGCCAACCTGTTAGGGATCTTCTTTGTGTATGAACAACTTTGGTATAATGCAGTATACTTGGGAAGAAATAATTAATAAGAAATTAAACATTTTAGTTAAAATTTTCAAAGAGCCACGAAAACAATCTTCGAGCTTGAGTTTATTGAGGGACACTGGCCTTTGCTGTTGTTTCTGACACTAAAACTTCCCTTCAGTAAACACAGCTGTTGCAGGCGTCCACCTATTTAGCATGAAATGTGACTGCTCTTTAATCATGGCTTCCGTTTTTGTGTGTGTGTGTTTCTGTGACATGACTCTGCCTCCGCTCCTTCAGAACACAGGAAGTTCACATTCCACTCTCCTGAAGCTTCGGCTGGAGCAAGCTCCACCGGGATCACCAATCCAAGCATCAGGAGTCCGTACATCGATGGCTGCTCACCAATTAAAAACTGGTCTCCTCGGAAACTCAGAGGAGGTCCTCAGTTTCTGTCCTCCCTGATTCAGATACCCTTTACCCTTGAGACTCACGGTGAAGATGAGGAAGATGTTCTCTCCACAGGTGTCTCTCCGCCAGGCACAAACGCTGCAGCAGCAGTCCTTCAGCAGTTGAACTGTGAGACTTTGGCATGTGGCGAGCCTTTACTAGTCACTGCCATGTCTGTTACGCAGAGTCAGTCTAGTACTTCTGAGAAGGAACTAGCGCTGTTGGAGGAGGTTGAAAGTGAGAGGGACAATGACACTGTGGATATGGTCGACCCTATAGACACAGTAGATGAGAGCACGTGGATAAAGGAGCCGGTGGATAATGGGAATTCACCCATGGCTGATTTTGTGAGTGGAATTGAAAACTCTCACATGTGCATGTCGCCTCTTGCCGAAAGCAGCGTTCTGCCCTGTGAAAGCAGTACGATCCAGGTAAGGCTCTTTACTATTCTGTAGTCTTGGCTCTGGGTGGGCATTACAGAATGAGAAAGATAATAGGCTAAATGTGAGGTGTTACAGTGTGAGAGCTAAATGTGAGAACTGGAGCATTTGCTATTTTAAAAATTAACAGTACTGCGCACCATGAAATTGCACACCTTTAAGCCTAGTACTTGGGAGGCCAGCAAGTTCCAAGCCAGCTAGGGCCCCATAGTCTTAAAAAAAGACTACCCCCAAACGAAATTCCCAAGTGAAACCAGGAAGACTAATTATTCACATTTCATATTCCTGTTAACTACTGTCTACTTGTAACAGTGGATGATGAGCAGGAAAGAACCCAGGCTGCTTTTTCTGCAGGTTGCTCTTCAGACAACCTGTCATGGCTTACTCGTCTTCTGGGAATCTGTTGCCAGGACAGTGCAGTGTCCAGCATAGCATTTGTACTCAAAAATGTTAATAGTTTTGTCTTTCCTTAATGTGATTTAGGAAAGAAAACTTAGAGCACTTTTATGTGTAACTTTTTATATTCTTGAAAACATAGTAAACACTTTTTCATGGAACCATGCGTTTCCAGCTTCCCAGGAGCTGGGCTGAGTGTATCCCCGAGTTCACAGCGCCCGTGGCCAGCAGGGACAGCATTGCCTTAGCAGCTTTGCATCTGGAGTCCTCGTTCCAGTTAACCGTCCCGTGCTAGTGCTCAGCAATGCTTCCTCACTGTCAGTCTCGGCAGCATGTTGATGTTGAGAACAGAAAGTACCTTAAATAACTGAATAAGTAATGCAACCTTTTTAATTACTATGCAAATAATTGGTTTCAGCCAGGCAGTGGTGGTGCATGCTTTTAATCCCAGCACTCAGGGGGCAGAGGCAGGTGGATCTCTGTGAGTTCAAGGCTAGATTGTTTTACAAGCAAGTCCAGGACCTTCAAGGCTACACAGAGAAACCTTATCTTGGGAAAACTAAACAACAACAAAAAACACAACCAACTAAACAAACAAAAAAAAAACCCAAATAATTGGTTTCATCATGGTATTTTTTCAGAAATATTTGCTGATTTTTACGTCTGTAGTGCCTATCCTGACTTCTGCACGCTTAGTTTGGGAAAACATTACACCTTCTTTTATATATTCTAGCTTCTTAATTCATCATCCTAAACACACCATCAAGCTTTCCTTTAGGGGTACTGTTAACTTTTTCTCACTTTGTTTCCAACTCCTCTGTCGGAAAGGTATTTACAGAGCAATTACAAAGTGTTTTTGTTGAAACTTACCTTTGTATCACCTAGAGTTACCTGTTGGGAGCTCATATCCTGTAACTGTGGTCACTGAACCGTCACCTAGTGTCTGCATGGACACATCTCGTCCTTTCCAGGCCTGTCGTGCATTCCCTCCTTAGACTGCACTAAAATGTACCTCTCAGGTTACCCTCTGCGTGGTATCCTGCTTTTCTTTTACAGAGATCTTTTAATGTGTTTGTATACATTTCCTACCACAGAGTTCTTTTTTTTCTCAAAGATTTATTTATTTATTATGTATACAATGTTCTACCTGCATGTATGCCTGCACACCAGAGGAGGACACCAGATCTCATTATAGATGGTTGTGAGCCACCATGTGGTTGCTGGGAATTGAACTCAGGACCTTTGGAAGAGCAGACAGTGCTCTTAACCTCTAAGCCACCTCTCCAGCCCCCCACAGAGTTCTTTCAAGCATTCAGACCTAACTGCTCCCTTCCACACAGCCCTTTGACTTAGTTCATTGAGCTCTATCCATGGTACATGGCTGTTGTCCCAGTGATTCTGTCCTTATCCTGTGACTTCTCTTAGCCCCACCTGTTTTCTGTGTCCTTTTCTGGGTACTTGTCATTCTCACTGGAACATTTTCTGGTGGCTTTCTAAGGAGTGTGGTTTTAGAGAAGTGTATGCCTGTAGGCTTTGAACTTTTTCAAACTTACTTTATTTGAGGTTCTTTAATGCTTATACCTCCCTTCCCACCTACCTACCCTGGAGAGGAGAGAAAAGAGGTTAATGGGAACAGGAGAAGTAGACCTTTTTAGACTCAGCTCCTTGGAGCAAGCGATTCCATTAGAGTAGTAGGCAGGATGCCAGCAGACCAGTTAAACAGCAAACCAGCAATTCAGCAAAGGTAACTGCAACTGCAGCTACTGGAACTGGGAGCAGGAGCCAGAACCCAGAACCTTGAAGCATTCGCTGAAGTGGTTCTCTCTAGGAGCGTCTTGAAGTGGAGTGATGAACAGCCAAGACCAAAAAGACCTCTTGTTTTGGGCTGATATATATATATATATATATATATATATATATCTCAGAGTCCATACTGGAATGTTTATCACTTGTCAAAGATCATGCCCCTTTGCAAGATACAATTCCTTTTCTAGTGGACAAATATCACCTATTCTTCCACAAGTCTGTTTCTAGCGGAAAAACGCCACACACCTTTACATAAGTCTGTTTCACATCCCACACTTGGGATCAAAACAAAAACATGTTTACATCCACCTCATATGCCTGATGATGTGATGCTGTTTTGAGCTTAGACATGAATATCCTTTAGAACTTAAGATGGCATTACATCATTGACTATTTTTCAGCTATTGATGGTTAAGAAAGCTGAACCTTTTAATGCTTAACCTTCTACAAATGATTGCTTCTCCCCCTTCCTGGTTTGTGGGATGTTTTCCTGGCACACAGTGGTTCTGAATTTTCAGGTGGCTGTGAACTGTCATGTGGATGCTAGGAAATCAAACCCAGGTTCTCTGGAAGAGCAGCAAGTGCTCCCAACTGCGGAGCTAGCTCTAGAATCCACTTCACATCACACTGATGAGTAGAGAATTCCTGTTTGCGGTTTTAGTTGCTTGGTTTTGGCGTTTCATCCTTCACTTCAAAGTGCTGCTGCTATTGCTCCCTCAATACTAGCAGGGAGTGGAAGGTGGTTTGTGTTGTCTGGGTGGCACATCATCGGCTCTGAAGTTGGTAGCAGTGGACAGGAAGACAGCGAGGTCAGCCACCACCTATAACATAGGACAGGCGCCCTGTGTGCCTTGCTGTCTCCTGGACTATTGGGTCACTTTTGCCTTGAGATCTCGAGTTTTGTATTAGAACTGAGTTACGAGCCAGTTATTTGGTAGTGGTGACCATTAGAAGGAAGAGTAATTGGCAGACTCTTTGTAAGTAATCTGATATTTACACTTTTGATTAAATATCTATTGAATGTATCAGAACTAGGGGTTTCCCTTGGGAGGAATGTTAAATTTTACATTACTTTTCACAAGGGTTTTGCTTTAATGAAATGTGACTGCCAGTAGCCAACAAATAGGTATGCAGACATGAAATTTAGAGCTGCTTTTCTTGTTAGCCTGAGTAATAGAATGGCTCTATAAGCTCTAGACGTTTGTGAGGGGAGCAAAGAAGGACAGACTTCCCTCTGCTCCTAATTCTCTTCACAGTCCCTTGCCTTGTGAGCCTCTGACCATCCTCATCTCATTACTGTACGACACCGCGTTAGCCTTTCTGAGCCTTAGCTTCCTCACTTATAAAGTAACAAGTATTTAGGAGACAAAATAAAAATGGCATTACAGTGCCACATAGGACTGGGCATTTTCATTCAGTACGTGTTTTTACAGTACAGTAGATCCCCCTCAACCGCAGTTCTGCTTTCTGTGGTTTTAGATGCTTGTGGCCCCAAATTGTTTAAATTTAAAAAGTAAACAATTTGCTTCAAATGCATGCTGTTCTGACTATGATGTCTTGAACCGTCCCTCACCAGGATGTCAACACCCTTTGACTAATGGTCTCACAGTGTCTATCTAACCCTCACTCACATAGCAGCTGTCTCAGTTATCAGTCTGGCCACTAGCCAACACATTACTTGTATTTAAAGAGCCTTAAAAAAACAATATTAACTAATAAGCACTGAAGTTGTAATCTTGGCCATTTCCATATGTCAAAGGGGAGCCAGAGAATTCCTCCTTGAAGTGGAAAAGTGGAACAGTAAAATATTTCGAGACTATGCTCCATAATTTTTATAAATTAGGCATAGTGGCATATGCCTATAAACCTAACACTCTGGAACCTGAGACAAAATTGTGAATTTGAAGCAGGGTTAGACTGTGCTACAAAAGCAAATATGCTGTATTTGCTATAGTCTTACTATTGAACTTTTTCTGTGCCTAATTTGGTTTTTTTTTGTTTTTTGTTTTTGTTTTTTCTCGACAGGATTCCTCTGTGTAGCCTTGGGTATCCTAGACTCACTTTGTAGATCAGGCTGGCCTTGAACTCACAGAGATCCACCTGCCTCTGCCTCCCAAGTGCTGGAATTAAAGGCTTGCACCACCATGCCTGGCTTACTGAGACTGATTTGTAAGGTAAATCTTTTAACAGGTATATGTTAGGTAGGAAAAACAGGCATAGGTTCTTTCAGGATAAGAGAGGGATATATACCTACTTTAAAACACAAATCCTTCTCTCCTTTGAGGCAAGAGAGTATGTTTTAAATTTTAACAAGTTTTCTTGCAGTGCACCACTATGAACAACCAGGCATAAGCACTATGCAGGCTAACTTTATTTTTGAATACCGCAACAGTATTTAGAAACTGTTCAAGGCATCCATTTTTAGAGATAAGCTAGGGAAACAAGCAGGAAGGGGAAATTGATTACAGTCTTTACAGTCACAGAAGAGCAGAAACCCATTTGGTGACTTGTCTACTGATGCTAAGGGAATTTTCCTTCCCCTGAAATATACCTTATGAACTTCCTGTGAGGAGGAACTGTGCAATGTGCATGACTGCACACTGAGATATTCACTGTGATCTCTGTTCAGATGTAGTGAGGTATACTATATGCACACTAAGCCTTTACATTTCTTACACCTCATGTAAACTAGAAAAATGTACTGAGCTTGCAGTTTCATGTTTAGATGTTTTGTGGTTTTCGTTCCTACCAGATGGACAGTGGCTACAGCACCCAGACTTGTGGAGGCAGCGTCACCGATGTTGTTGGGACAGAAAGTGGAGGCAGTGTCACCGATGTTGTTGGGACAGAAAGTGGAGGCAGTATCACCGATATTGTTGGGACAGAAAGCTACTGCAAAGAAAATGCCACACAGTCCTTTGAAGTGGAAATAAAATCTCAAGTTTGTGCCATAAAGGTATGGAAAACAGAGTTTGTTAAGAATACAGACTGTAATATTTACTAAATGACCTTTGAACCTATCTTCTCACTGTTCTGTATAGTTCTGTGTTTGTGCTTCCATCTTGACCTGTTATTAAGTAGATGATTTTTAAAAGCAGACACTCCAAAGTTTCTCACTCTCCTGTGGGAGAGAAGGAGAGTATGAGAGGGAGAACTAGTTCTACCCCAAACTGCCTTTTAACGGCCCTAAACTGAAAAATGACATTTTTTTCCACAGCAAAACCACACAGTGCAGAGGTGTTGGATGAAACCTGCGAGTCCATCTCAGTGCGGCAGCCCATAGGGCACCAAGAGCAAAGGCGGCCACACAGGAGCCCTCGTGTTTCCTGCATGCGATCTAACGTGCTGCTGACTGGGGTTAACTGCTTCAAGTAATATGCAGAGCTCCCTCCTTAATGTGAAAATCAGTCTGCAAAGGAAGTCCGTCACAGAAGCAAAAGCTCCAAGTTGTTAAAAGTCTTATTTTTTAAAATCAATAAATATTTTTATATTTGCTCTGACTGGTTTTTTTAACAAAAAAAAAAAAAGAAAGAAAGAAAAAAGAAAGAGCTAATGGGTTTCTCCTGTCCTACAGGGTCAATGAAACCACTTGTTAAGACTTTGAATTATAGTCCTGAATTTAGCAGTTCTTGGAACATAGGTGAAATGTTAAAAGTGAGTTTCTATATTTTTACATGAAAACTGTATGAAAGAAATCTTGTGATATAAAACTTTCAGAAGGTAGAAAGATGTAAAATGGAGTCCTTAAAAATGTCAGTTCCTGGGGAAATTACTTGGTTCTTGGCATAACTGCTGTAGTTAATATTCTAAATATAAATGCTAGAACTGTGCTACTTGCCCCATCCTGTATGTTGCCATCTATGGGGTGAGTACAGGATGCCCCAGTAACATGCACCACCATTCCTAGGGCAGGGCCTCCCTCTGAGCTTGGCTAGAGAGATGAGCAGAACTTGGGAGAATCATAATCATTGGGAGACAGTGGAGGGCTTAGAACTATGAAGAAACAACTGAGAAAAATAAGTCAAATAACATTTTAAAAATCTGAATTAGAGATGGATATAATGTGTTTGAAAGCATCAAAGACTGTTTTTGTATTTTATCTCGTAAAAACTGAGATATTTAAAATGCCTCATTAGTTCTAGAAAATGAAGATTTACTTATGTCATTTTCATCCTTATTTGGTACGGTACTCCATCTTTAGTATGCTATGCTTACTGCTAACTTTAATCTGCATGCACGCACGCATGTACACACACACACACACACACACACACACACACACACACACACACACACAGTGCTTCTATCTTACCTGCTGTAACACACTAGAAGTTGGCTGGACAGTATAAGTTTATCTGTATTACCAGTTTATTAAATATGAATTTGGAATCTAAGAAGAACAGCCTCCCTGGCTACCTTCCAGGGTTTTTGTTTTGATTTTTGCTGTTTTTGGTTTTCCAAGACAGGGTTTCTCTGTGTAGCTTTGACTGTCCTGGACTGGCTTTGTAGACCAGGCTGGTCTTGATCTCAGAGACCACCTGCCTCTTGGGATTACAAGTGTGTGTCACCACACCCAGCTTACCTTCCAGTTTTTTTTTTGTTGTTGTTGTTATTTTTAGGATTGAGTAATCCTTCATTTTTACATACTTGATGAAGACCCGTTGATTAAATATTCTTTCCGGTGGAAAACAGCATGAAAAGCCGCCTCCAGCTACTCTGCTCAGGCTGAGGTGGAGGAGTCTATGTCCTCTCCTTGATTAGCTTTGCTCGCTCCGTGTCACTCACTCACTTTGTTTTGTACTGAAGAAAAACACTCTTCAAAATCTTCAAATTCAACCTTGCACTCTTTTTTTTTTTTTAGCCTAGGTAGTGCCAATTCCATGTGCACATTTTTCTACCCATTCTTTTTCAAAATCATAGCATCAAAGCAGCAATCTTGAAGGGGCTGTTCAACACTTTGGTATGTGAGGTAAGTGGTAAGTAAGGATCTAGGCTAATGCCCAGCTTTTTTTTGCACATCAAGGAAAGGCATGGCCGGCCTGGAGGGTTGGGGTGAGGGGCCCTAGTTGTGGGGTGAAGGGAAGGCAGAGGACACACTCAGAGCTTTGGCCACCTACAGCATGAGGAAATTTGTTAAGGAGACCTGGAGAAGCTCCCTTGACTAAGCAGGGCCCCTGTCTGCTCCCTGGGTGCCGCCTCCTTCCAGCTTCCTACAACCTAGACTGAAATAACTCATCTCGCTCCTTGCTCTGGGCTTCACCTGTTAAGCAGGAATAGCAGTCCTAAAGGGCTCTTTGAGTTGGTTTGGAAACATTCTCACAAATTAGCCTAAGCTGGCATTGAACTTTCAGTCTTCTTTCAGCCTCTAGAATGTGAGAACCAAAGGTGTTTTCTCACCTGCCTGCTTTGAGTTTCATGTGCAAGCCAGTCACCCTCAATTCCAAGGGGAACTAGTTCTAAAACTGTCCATGGATTTAAAAAACAAAAAACAGTGGATGTTAATGTCCCTCATTAAATGGCTTAGTCTTTGCATATAAAGTTCAAATCCTCTTAAATTACTTATATCTACTATAACAACTAGAATGAAGTAATACTTATAAAAAATGTGTAAACACATTCAGCACAGATGCATTTTTTTTTTAACCCAAGTATTTTCATACTTCCAATCTGGAGATGCACAGCCTGGACACTGGGAGGCTGACCGTGTTCTGTGTAATCTGCTTAGCTTCATGACTGGCCCTAATAAAAACATTTTAAAGCTGAAGAGACTTTGGGAAACAGGATTTTGGTCATAATTTGCTCAATGGAGATTAATGCCTGTACTTCTCATTAAAACCACTCTGGATAACTAGACTCCTAACAGACATGAGGGCTGGGGAAATGCTTCTCCCATGGGTAAAGGACCTGCTGGAAATGCGTGAAATGATCCCCAGAACCTACATCATGTAAACTATGGCAAACGGTTTTTAACATTTTACTCTTTCCCGTATTCATATATTTCTGTGTACTGTCAAGTGCAGGAGGCAGAAGTGGTATTGGATCCCCTGGAGCTGGGATTATAGATTAAGAGCCATTATGTTGGTGCTGAGAATCAAACCCAGGTCCTCTGGAATAGTAGCCAGTGCTTGCTTGTATATGCTGAGTCATCTTTCTAGCACCTGGCAAACAGTTGTCTTGAGTTTTACAGTAGATCAAATCCAACACCTTGCATATACTAAGCAATAATTATATCGCTGAGCTACATGCCCAACTTAATAGCAAAAAAACTTCAGTGGTTGGCAGCCAAAGCTCAAGAGGACTATCTGTTATACATAAAATTGAAGCTTGTTTCCTTGGATAAATGATCCCCACACACACACACCCCAAGAACATAAATATACTTGTTTACATACTGTTGTCTGGCTGCTTATAAATTACAATTAGAGAAGACTTGTGCTCCAGTTAGTCCAACAGTCTGAAATGCTGTGGCCTTTATGAACAAGGTTTGCTGCCTTCTACTCTACTGTAATTGATCCATTTTATTTGGACCAAACACTAAAGACTATCTTTTTGCAGATCTATCATGTTCTACCTTAATGCACAGTTGTTTTCCACAGTAAAAAGTTACTGGGAATATCACCAATACTGCATGCCTGTGTGTTTGTAAATCCTGTAGCTATAGCCACATATACCTGGGAATTTGCCAGCCCATTCCTACTCTATAGAAGTTGTGGAAACCGAGGCAGCAAAGTTTAATGTTAAAATATTCCTAAGTATACCAATGTAACCATTAGTCTGAAATTTGCAAGACAAGTAGTCAGCCTGGCCCACCAAATGAGACTTCATTTGTTTCTTTTTTTTTTTTTCAATATTTGTTCATTTTTTTATGTGCATAGGTGTTTTGCCTATATGAATGTCTGCATGAAGGTGTCAGGTCATGAAGTTACAGACAGGTATGAGCTGCCATGTGGGTGCTGGGAATTGAACCAGGGTCCTCTGGAAGAGCAGTCAGTGCTCTTTTCCTCTGAGCCATCTCTCTAGCCCCCATTTGTTTCTTTTCATATGTCTTTACTACAATCCCTCCTGAATAATTGGATATATTAAAATTCACAAGCCATTATCTGTTTTGTAAGGAAGCAGACCTATTTTCTCTGGGCTGCAAGGCCTTCTTTGGGAGAAACAGGGGCAACAAAGATTAGGGATAAATATATTCAAATTTACCACCTGTTAACAACAAAAATCACAATGTTCCCACTCAGGTCGGGATACCCCAGCTTTTGTTTTCCCATAATCTTGAAACATTCACAGCTGTTTGAGGACCACTAGGAAAGTGCAGGAGGCTTTTCAAAATATATGAACACAGTATTGTAAGTTGGCAAATTAAAATGGCAAAAAGATTAAATGCCAAACACTGACAGCTCAAGATTTAGAAAGGCTTGTTCTTTGCTTCTAAAATGTTATTTTCCTCAGCAATTGACAGGTTTTTCTATATTAAAGTACGTATATAAAATTAATCTGCTCTTCAATGAGCAGATGAATGCTCCATTTAAACGATCACCACAGATCCCTGAAGTTGCTATTGTCACCATGGAAGTGATGGATATTCAAATGAATGTTTCTGCATAATTGTTGTTGCAGAAGCACAGTATAAAAGATTCAGTCAGCAACTCAATAAAAATGCAAATTTCTTAAAATTATTGAAATGTATTTAAAAGCTATCACACACATGAGCTTGTAAGTGTGCTTTCAATTTTGTTGCTGTTGTCTAAGGTAACCAGTCTTTTAAGTTCTGTTTAATGTAGCTATTTCTCAAGTTTCCTCTTCTTTTCCTCCGGTCCATTAAGATCCATGTCTGAAACATCAGGAGGACTGTTTATTCCTGGTATCTAAAACAGTGCAAACAAGAAAAATAAAGTGATGAAGCATCAGATAAGAAGTAGATTTTGTCTCACTTTCCCCTTTACTGATATCACTTTCAAATTTATACAGATTTTCCAGTTGAGATGGAGTGAGAAGGCAGCAACATACACAATTACACACAAAGTAAGTTCACAAGTATGCCAGTGGTCTCAAGTGAACAGCTGTTCCCAGGGTATGGCGGTGCACACCTGCAATCTCAGCACTTACAATAGACAGGAAGATCACTGCAGATTCTACACTGCACAACGACACAGAAGCTTCCATTTGGGCAGTGCGTTTGTAATCTAACCGCTGCTCCTCGTGTCTTTTTACCCTGGTGAGTTTATGCAGTAGACAACAACCATCAAAAGCCAAAAGGTTTAAAACCCATGATCTTAGCCTGGCCTACATAGGAGGTTCCAGAATAGTCAGGGCTATACAAACCAACCAAAACCCAGCATCTTAGTTGAAGCAACTACACGTAACGTGTATATTATAAAACTAGAGTAAAGGAGTAAGCAAGGAAACTGAGTAGTCTTAGATTTTGGCACTGGAGACCTCTAGAATCTTGATTCCTGCATCCAATGGTCTATCTAGGTGAACTGGAAAGTCGGATTACTATGCAAAGACTTGGAGTACCTAAGATCTGAACGTAACTTAAGGACTAGATCACTCTCACAAAATATACATTAAATTTGATCTCACCTGTGGTTCTACAAGGGCCATGCGGATTTTCTGATGTTGAAGATTTGATGAATCTAATGTGATTTTCACTTTAACTTTGTCAAACACATGGAACACTGTACCTTCTATTCTGAGTGATGGTATCTTGAAAAAAGAAAACATTTTAGTGAGATTATTTTTTTAAACTTGACTCTCAGTTCTGCTTCTAGTTTACCTTCATAGTTATTTTAAAAGCTTCAATTTTAACTACTTCCCAGTTAAGAAGGACATGAAGTTGGGAGGGAGAGGAAGCTGGCTCTGGAGAGTTAGAGAGGGGAAGAGGGCGGATAAGATCAGGATGTGTACATATCAGGATTTAGGTATAAAATTTTCAAAGAATAAAAAACAATATAAGCACCTACATACTCAATTAAAAAAAAACACATTAACCTAATCGGCTTAAATATAGTCTCTATTTATGTGCATACTTCATCCCAGTATGCATGCACTTATCTTAGAGATTTAGCTGTTTGTAGTAAAGGAACACAGTGTACATGTATGTACCGTGTAAATACTTTTTAAAAAAAGATTTATTATTACGTATATAGTATTCTGCCTGCATATACACAGGCAGGCCAGAAGAGGGCACCAGATCTCATTATGGATGGTTGTGAGCCACCATGTGGTTGCTGGGAATTGAACTCAGGAGCTCCGGAAGAACAGTCAGTGCTCTTAACCACTGAGATATCTCTCCAGCCCTTAAATACTTTCTTAAGAAATGTAACTCTAATTAGTGAAGTAGAGGATGTGTGAGATTAAAATATAAGAAAGCTAAAAAAATCTGCCCCTAAGTGATACAGTCATTCCTTTATCTGTTTAACTCTGTGTTCTATATAAAAGGAAGAATGTCGGTTGCATGAAGGAAGAAATAAGAAGATAATATCTGGGAGTGGTACCAAAGTTTGGTTGAGCTACAGTTTGCCAACTTTCAAATAAAACATGCCTTCCTTCCCAGGATAACAAGGATCAGCATTACCTTACCTCATCATCATAAGTAAGCCGTGGCTTTGGTTTATCTTTTTCTTCAAAAAACACTGTACCTTCTAAGCCATACTTTGGAATTAACACCACAATTGCATTTTTCCTTACAAAGAGAATATAGGCTTCTTCGCTTACTATTCCTTTGCTTTTGAAAAACAACTATAAAATAACATAAACTTGTTAGATGTCTTATTTTGAAATTTACAAAAATAATTCTGAAAATCAATACCAAATGAACAAAATTTCACACTCCTAGCACTACAGACAAAAGGCAAGTACCTGGGTATGAAAAGCTACTGATGCACGTTGAGCATACTGAGCCATTTTATGCCGGAAATTGAGATTTTTACATATATCTGAAAGCTTGTGCTTGTCTGTCAACTCTGGGTAAGTACAATCAGCCCCAATAGCCACAGCCAACAGCCGATGAACAATTATGTCTGCATATCTACATACAGAAAGTGAAATAAGAATGATGGCAAACTAGTTTTCAGTTTTCTCAATTAAAAATTAACTATTTTCCATCTACTTTTGTGTGGATAACACAATACCTTCTGATGGGAGAAGTGAAATGTGTGTATATCGGGGAGGCTAAGCCATAGTGATGAAAGTCATTATCCATTCCAGAACAGAAGTAGACAGCTTGCATCATACAGCGAGTGGCCAGTATCCTTAGTAGAGTGTTCAGGTATGGGAAATCAGGGGATTCAGCCTGGTCCAGAGAGTCAGCCAAGGACTTGGCTGTATCAGTCTTAATTTCCAAATTCTGTCAATAAAAGGGAGAGAAGCACCAATGAAACATTTCAAAACTAGCAGAATCCACCCTCCTCCCTCTCTCCTCTTCCTCCCCGTATCCCTCTCTGTCTCTTGGAGACAGTCACACTGTGTAGCCCTGGATGGCCTGGAACCCAGAGATTGCCTGCCTCTGTCTCCCAAGCACTGGGATTAAAGGCATGCAGCCAGAATTAGCATCCTATGTTTAAATTATAAACAGATCAAATAAACATAGAGTGTTTATGTACAGACGGTATGAGTTCATACATTGTATCCATTAAGGATGGACACTGAAAATAATTTTAAAATAAAAAAATGATTGTTCTGTGCAGCATTAAAGCTTGAGACACTCTGAATGTATTTGAAAGTCCTGAAATATCAAGACTTTGGAAGAGTTGCAACGGAAAGAAGAACATGATGCCATTTCTTCCTCAGAGTCCAGTTTATGCTTGTCAATCTGACATGGTAAGGAAAATAAAGCAGAATTGGGTACTTTTCAGTATGTCAGCAGGTATTTTCCTTCAACTGGAAGTAGAAGTAAAAGCAAATACCAACAATATTCCGCTGCATCAAACTCAGCTGCGGTGCTCTACAAAGAACACCGAGTCCTCCTGCCTTTCCCCAGGCCTGGGTAAGAAATAAGTCAACCACAGAAAATCCCCCGACATACAGTAACCTCGAGGCTGGGAGACTGAGCCAGCCTTGACAGATAAAGACGGCCTAAGTGTACTATAAAATCACAAACTCATATCGTACTATCTGAGTAATGTCAAGAGAGGCAATGCTATTCCTTCCATGCTTGCAATAGGAAGAAGGGGCAGCACAAGATCCAAGGAAAACCAAAGTAAGATAGCGCCACGCCAAACCTAAATATATAAAAGTAAAGAGAGGAGGAGGAGAGATATGTCCAGTACCCAGACAAAGGAAGTTAAGAGGCTGACAAAAATGTCCCCCTTTCCATGTATGTTATAAATAGCCTTTGTTTGTATGGACATGATGCAGATAGTGGAACTGATTGAACTAAAGAGGAAACAAATTATTTGTAAATTTCTCAAAACTATTCATAGGAGCCATTCGTCTTGGAGTTTCTATAACTGTGAAAAAATACCATGACCAAAAAAAAAAGAAACTTGGGAAGGAAAGGGTTTATTTCTGCCTACAGTTCCATGTCCTTCTCATGCAGAGAAGTCAAGTCAGGAGCTGGAGACAGGAACCTGAGAGCAGGGACTTAGCAGAAGCCATGGAAGAGCACTGTTTACTGGCTCCTATCCATAGCTCGCTCAGCCGGATTTCTTACACCTGCCTAGGAGTATCACCATGCACAAGGGGCTGAGACAAATCATTAGTCAAGAAAATGTGCAATGGCTTGGCAACAGGCCAATCTTATGGAGGCATTTTCTCAACTGTTCCTTACTCTCAGGTGACTTCAAGTTGACAAAAAGCTAGCTCGGACACCATTTATAAAAAGGAGGTGAAAGCATACCATGTCTAGGATATTATAAATAACTTAGTTTAAATCACTTAGCTTCAGGACTGGGCACTCCTTCTTAGACATACAGGAGTTTAAGATGTAGCTGGTGTCTATGTGTATGTAAGAAGGAATGTCCATACCCCAAACCACATTTTTTAATATAAAAAGAACTACTGATATGTTTTACACCAAGTGAAATTTTATGAAAACCTGAGTACTAATTTTTTCAGTATAATAGATTACAATAAAAATAGATGTTACTTTTCAGTCATTAATCTTTACCTTGGACTTAGCTGCCTTAACAAGAATTTCATAATTGGAGGGAGGTGGAGCTGGATGTTTTCGGAGCAGAGCATGTTCAGAAAATTCTTCATGAATTTTTTTTGCCACAGAAATATTTGCAAGTAACATAAATTCTTCCACCATGGAATTTGTTTCTCTGTCAGTCAGAAAAACATTCAGTAAGGAAAGTGAAGCTAAGACAGCTATCATCAAATTTAGTCACAAGTAAAATTTTCTAGTGATAATGAAAACATTTCTTATGCAAAAGCATTCCCATGCAGCAGACACGTATTTTTTAATACCTATGGTTCTTTCATGTCTCAGCTTCTATACTAACAGTCTATTAACTGAGTCTCTCCTGGGTAAATCTCAATGTTTGATTCTTTTCTTTCTTTTTAATTGTTTTTCCTTTTTTACATATACATTTATATTATTACACATATATGCAATAAACTACCTATAGCAAGAAGAACCACAAGACAATCAGGAATTATATAAATGTTACATTCATAGTGTTTTGGCTATTTGTATTTTGCAACATTGAAGAAAACATCTTTCCTATCTTGGTGAGTCTAAAATTCTGAATGTAAATCCATATCTATCATATCTCATATTTATCAACTTAAAACATCTATCTAGACCTAAAAACATCTTAACCCCTAAACAACTAAGCTTAATTGTAAAACTAAACTATCTGGTCTTCAACCCCATCAGAGACTTGAAAAGGAATAAAATTGATTACCCAAGTAGACACAAAGTACAGTTTAGCAGCTTCCACAATGTGAAAATGACAGAGACAGTCTGCTGCCTGAACAGTCACCCAAAACTCTCTAAACGCTGGAGCATCATCGTTAGCCTTTTGGGCCCATATATCTGACAGACATATTTGTGAGGCAGGAACTATTGAGGACTTGCTTACCCTGTCTTGGCCGAGTGTGGCCATCGACTCTGCCTGCATCCAAGCTTGCCCTGTTTTAGGCAGAATTCTGTCTGTGGTCGAATCTTTTCTAATTGTACTCTTTCTACTATCCTCTCCCAATTTTATATGAGAACAGCTAAATTAGTTCACAAGCCAAGAAGTTTCATAGATATACTAACCATAACAACTGTCATGGGTACACATGCCCTGGTGATTAGTATCTACACCAGATGTTACATTTAAAATCAATATTTAGTATCAATTTGTAAAAAACCACATACCTCAGCTCCTTGGTCTGCAGATCTATTGGGTCATGAGTTTCACTGTCCATGTGGAATCGGACTTCTGGAGAAGATAGAGTCAAAGCCCTGAGGAAAAACAAGCGAAGCTGGTCAGATGAGCCAAGGGCAGGGGAAATACTAATGAGTGTGTAAGTACATAAGAGTTTTTCTTATGACGGCTTTATGACCACCTACTAAGTTTCCTATTCTATTTTCATATAAAGGCTTTTTACTAAACTATATAAATTTGCAAGTACCTTTTAAAAAAGCAGCTAAAAGTACAGGCAAACCATCAGTATTTCATTTTCATGGAAAGCAATGTATTGTAATGGGCAGTGATGGAGAGGACAAGACCAGCTCTTAATAGATTAATGAGAGAAGATGCATAGGCAACCAAGTGGAGACTGATAATATTACTACCACTGAAACATCAGAAGGAGCGACAGCTCTTCACATTAGACTGCTACAGGTCTGCGAATTCACTATGCTAAGGGTTATGTGTGGTTCTTAATGAGTTGATTACTTCTCCTTTGTAAAGCTTTCACGAGGTCACACACAGAAATCAAGGTTTTTTTTCAGATGTAATGCTACTTTTATCAAGTTCCAAATCAACCTGAAAGTCTGGGCTTTGGTTGTTGGGTTTTTTGTTTTGTTTTCCAGTTTTTTGAGACAGACTTATTTTTAGCCTCGGGTAGACTTGGACTGCTTATTTAGACCAAGCTGCCCTGGAATAGAAATCAGAGATCCATTTGCCTCTGCTTCCCAAATACAGGGATTAAAGGCATGTGCCACTAAGCATGGCCTGGAAATATTTTAATAAGGTTCGACAATCATGGAGAAGTTAAATCTGTGTGTCTGTGTGTATATGTACAAACACACACACACACACACACACACACACACACATTTTTAAACCTTAACCTTAAATGACAAGCTTGAACAGCAGCTTTGCTCTAATTTGATAACTGTTTTCATGCAAATACCTAGTCTGTAAAGACTTTTAAATTTTGTATTTAATTATTCAAATATGGTAGTCACTGGCCACACATGGTTGCTGAGCATTATTTTGTGGCTGGTAGGAGTAAGGATGCTCACGTGCTAATATTCAGGAACTTACATTAGGCACTCTGTATGACTAGTCCAGAGGTAGCATTTGCATTACCAACAAAAACTTTGTTTTTCAGAACAGCTTGTGGCACTATGAAGATGCACTGAGAACCAAGGAGCCATCCCTGAAAGGATCTGGTACTTGGCTGCCAATTACAGCAGGCTTTCAAGACTGAAGCTACTTTTAACTGCCTTTTTTCCAACAAGGTGACAGTCCTTCTCGTATGCCTGTTATGGTTAGACAAATGCCATGACAAGACTCTGTTAAGTGTAGCCTACCAGCTAATTAATCACTGTTCTAACAAAATACTCTAAAGAAGCCAAATGTGATCGCAACATCAAAACTGATCAATTAGGGCATGTCTTAGTAGATCTGTTTAGAACATACCCCTTTTCAATCCTTCCTTTTTTAAGAATTTTAGCTAGTTTATTTAGTCCACGGAGACTCCTGGTAATATCATCCTTCATGGCTGTTGAATCAATTCTCATCTGTGCTTCAGCGTATGTAAGAGAAGCCTAAGAAAGAAACCTTGGGTTAATATAATTCTTATAGATGATAAACACATATTTACTATTTGAACCATACATGTGTGTGTAGATGCATGTGTTAGCACTGGCCACACAGCCCACCGGGAACGCGTGGTGGTCAGAGGTACCAGCTCTCACTCTTCCTCATTCAAGACAAGGTCTCTGTCATACACTGCTTGAAAAGCCAGGACATGGTCCATGAGCTTTCCGTGGTTATTCCTGTGTTTCCGCCTCATACATCCCCATAGGAGCACGCTGGGATTACAGACATGTAAACACAAAATCCAGCTGTAAGTGACTTCTGGGAATCCTAACTGGGGTCCTCAGGTTTGCGCAAGAAACATTTTATATACTCAGTCTTCTGTTTATCTCACTCCCACTATATAAGATAGCCAGCCATGCTGTCAGGAAGCCTAAAATAAGTCATAAGAGAAATCTACAGCAACTCTTAACTTTACACCTCCGATTTCTAGTTTGCTTTTAACTCAGCCATTCATTATATAACAAGCACATTTCCATTAAAATCAAGGAAAATGGCAGTTTACTTGTTCATTTAAACTAGTGTATTTTTAGGTAATACTAGAATTAAATACAAAGCAGGCTCTGACTATTCTTTGAAACCCGTTGCAAAGGGTTATTTCTTCTCTACTCCCTGGCAAGTAAGAAGAGTCCAGATGTATTTCATGGGACACAACTAACCAACAAAGCAGACCCTAAAATGTTGGGGTGAAAATGATAAGAACTGAAAGCAACCTCTAGAAACAGATAATCCAAATACGGAAATAGCTGCTTCTGCTCCTATTTCTGTCCAGATGGAACACTACTCTTTTTTCATATTAAAATATCGAAGTAGCTTTATAATTAAATTCACACACTGCATAAGGGTTTGTGGATAATACAGATTAAATCATGTTTCTAGGAAGACCTTTATCTATGAAGGGCTAAGAATTCCCTTTCTAGAAAAATGTCTTATATGTCCACTAATTTTTCATTTTAATTTACATAATTTTTAAAAAACAAACTATGTCAGCTGGGTGGTGTTGCATGCCTTTAATCCCAGCACTGGGGCATGAAGAGGAGGCAGGCAGATCTCTGAGTCTGGCTACACACAGAGAAACCCTGTCTTGAAAAACAAACAAAAATGTCTCAGAGGACTATAACCTCAATGCACTTAAAAAAATATGAATATCTAAAGGCCAAAATAATTCCCATATCCCTATGTGCTGGCTAATAGTACTTTGTAGTATCAGAACTGAGTAGTACTAGCTTTGAAGAAAAAAAACAGACAACTTTCTGAAAACATCATTACAAGAAAAAGGGCAAACTTTGGAGAACTGTTTAGCACAAAATGAGGACTGTAAGAATATGGGAAGGTACAAAAATAAAAAAAACTGCCTCCGTCCTGTTTGAATATAATTTCAGGTTAGTTCTACTGGAATCTAACTATGATTTATGGTGTCCATGATGCTAATTTTTCAAATGCTAATATTTTTTAGTAGGAACAACCTCAATTACTAGGGTTACTGAATTACAGCATAAAGCCCTTTAGTTGAGGTTATAGAGAATCTGAAGTTCCTAAATACAGGACAATTACTACAAAATTTCTGGATAGCATCAATAATTAAAATTTAAATTCTGGAACAAACTAGGGATTGCTATAGCACTGGGAAAATTTAATATTATAGAACTCAACTTTTTCAAAAATATCTAAGTAATTATTCAAAGCACCAAAAATTTGAAATGTCAGAAATGAATCATAATACTAACCTTTGAATTAATGACACTTTTGGTAAATCTTGTTTTTAAGATTTCAGCATTATGATTCATTTCCCAAATACAGGAAAATGCCAACCTTCAGGGAAAAAAAGATGGTATTTGTTTATGGGAATCAATTAATAGAGTCAATAAGACAGTCATAAAAACAATGCAGAAATACCTGTCAACGTTGGATCTTAAGGAGCATAAGTTAGAGCTAAGCAGCTCTGGAACCATGTCAATCCTCTGGAAGAGATGACAGCAGATCTCGGGTTACTCAGGGACACTCAGACATCGTAATTTCTAGCTACAAATAGTATCAGGTGAGCAGGAAAAGTGGTCTATTTTGGTCTTTTTGACTAGAGAATTAAGAATATGACAAAGTCTGAAGGAAAAGACACAAAATTGTTACAGAAGGCAGGAAGGGTGACATTCATGCCAGTGGACTGAGACTTCAGTCTTCCTACCTGCCCTCTCAAAATCCGAATTTCTGGTACTGGCTAACTTACAGACCCTTAAGAGCTAAGAACTTTTCCCACTTCTAAACCAAAACTAAATAGACTTAAAAATAAGAGGAAAAAAAAAACTTTTGAGGAAAAGACTTATGGTATACTTTGAACATGAATTTCTAAAAGATTAATTAGCATCCCTTTTCCCATCGCATCTCCTAGTCTATATAGGTTTATGAAAGGTTTATCATACTTTAAAGGATCTTTTAAAATTTTACGTGTATAAACGTTTTGGTTGCATATACGTCTGTGTAACATGAGCATGCCTGGTGCCTAAGGAGGGCCCGGGAAATGCTGGTACAGACCGTTGTAAACCATCATGATGATGGTAGGAATTGATCCTAAGTTATCTGTGCTTTTAACTTCTGTGCCACCTCCGCAGTTGCCTGCCTCCCACCTCCCACCCCAATTACCTATCAACTACATGTAAATGTTATTTGGAACACTGTATAGCAAAACACAGCAAACCACAATTTTTGTTTTTCATTTGAGAGTAGCAAATATACACGTTCAGGATGTAGAGGCTAGAGGTGACATTAGGCATCTTCCTTGATCAGATTCCACTGTATTTTTTGAGACAGGTCTCTGACTGAACCTTGATGCTGCAGTGATCTTCAGGAGTCGCCAATGCTAGGGTTACACATGTGCTACAGTTTTTATTTGGCTGAAGGGAGCTGACCTCAGGCCCTCATGCTTGTGTGACAGGTACTCTATCACACTACCCCAGGCCAAAAAACGCAATATGCTCTGTGACTTAGGACACCTTCACTCATGCAGTTCTTTTAGCTAAATATATCACACATTTACTTCAAACTGTGATTGCTACCAAAGCCAAAAGTTCCTGGCTCAGCCTTAACAAGATGAGGTAGGAGAATGAAGTTTGAGGCCAGCCGTGCCTATACATCAAGACCCTATGCCCATCAAACCCAAGGCAATGCGAAATGCCATGATCAGTACAAGATTTTAAGTTTAACACATTTACTTTTTCACAGAGATAAACAGTTGTTCCTCTTCTGGCTGATTCTTGATCCAACGCATTTCCCGGCCTGATAAAGTGGCTAACATCAGCAATATGAACACCAACCTTAAAAAGATTAAAATGAAAAAAATGTCAATCTGCATTTTTTTATTAATTTATTCTTGTTACATCTCAATGGTTATCCCATCCCTTGTATCCTCCCATTCTTCCCTCCCTCCCATTTTCCCCTTATTCCCCTCTCCTATGACTGTTCCTGAGGGGGATTACCTCCCCCTGTGTATGCTCATAGGGTATCAAGTCTCTTCTTGGTAACCTGAAATTTCGATCAGAAGAGATGTGGCTACAGTGAAAACGGACTCAGTCACAACTTCTAAATCAAACCTTTCACACATAACTATTAGTGTTTTCAGCTATACTTTTATATTCTGTCCAGGACCAAAAGCAATGAACCCTCGAACTGAATCACATTTAGCTAAAAGTGTTGAGACAATAAAGATACCTCCAAATTCCCGTTGCTGAGTTCTCTACAATGCAGGGCATCATCTATGTCGGTACATCCTGGAGGGTCTACACTGCAAACACACAGGTGTCTCAGGTCTTCTCGGTTTTTCATGTCCTAGAAAACACCATATTAGAAACAAAACAAAGCAGAACAAAACACAAATAATAAAGTAGCAGCACAGCTCTTTTAGGAAATAAGTATGTCCATAAAAATAAGTTAGCTCTTTCCATGTTATGGAGAAACTTGACAGATTCTACTACCTCTACAGCCTGGAAGGTGCCCTTTCAGTTAAAAAAGCACATGATTTGTGGAAGACCTAACTGTAAGAACATGGTTCAAAAAAGGAGTTGTGTGAGAATTCTGAATGCTGATGAGAAAACTCCAAGAAAATAAGACAAGAGTCTTGTGACTTCGTTCTTGGAATTCACTTTGACACCCTCCCAGCTGCAGCACTATTCATCACACCTGGCTATGGTTATTGCTCAGATGCCTCTTTAGAAAAACATGTTTTGCCATGTGTGGCTTGTCCTTGTGATTGTACACTTTACTCATGTACTATACTAAACGCTCAAGAGTATGAACTGTCTGATGGCTGCTGGGTAACACTTTAGGCCTCCACATGTTTAGGCTCCATTCACCCTTTAGAGAATTCTCCATCCACCGCCTTTAGGGCAATAAACACCTAATAATGCTTAATGTGAAGGAGCTGTGATTTTTACATAGTTAAAAACATGGAAATTAAGTTACATCCTGGTCTGGTGACTACTCAGTCCTGTAATCCCAGATACTCAGTGGGAGGCTGAGGGAGGAGAAAGAGCAGGCCAACCTGGGCAACTTAGTGAGACCCAACTGAAAAGAGGAACCAAAATGAAAAGTAGGGCTGAGGGTTTACTGCAGGGCAGATGCTGGGCTAGCCTGCTGTCATCAACACCAACAACAGAGAAACAGAAGCTCCCTAGGAAAGGACAACAGAACCCATAACGTCACTATGAGTGATTCTCAGCTAACCTTCTCAGTAATGCTCCAGGGCATCTTTGGCAGGAAGCTGAGGACAGCCTGGGAGAAAGGCTGATGAGGAACATCGTGCTCAAGCAGCAAAACCTCTGTCTCCGTCTCTTTCTCTCCAACATCGCCTAAATTTTTTACAAAGTGTCCCTGAAATCAAAAGGTATTATCAGAAATGGTGTACTTCGCAACTAATTTATATTCTATTACACTACATCTTCCACCATTTTGTGTACCACCTCTGCTCAATTTTCTCTAACATACTAAAAGCAACCCTTTGGGGCTGGGGAGGTGGTTCAGTGGTTAAGAACACAGTCGCTCTTGCAGAGGACCCAGGTTCAATCACACACGGCTCACAACTATCTGTAACGTGCAGTTTCAGGGCTGATAGCCCCTGCTGGCCTCCTTGGGCACCAGGCATATACTGTGCACACAGAGATACCTGCAGGTAAAATGCCCATACACATAAAAACAAGCAAACAAACAAACAAGGAAAAACCCTTCAGTAAACTAATGGTGAAAATGACAAGACTTTCAACAGCCTTTGAGGTCCTGGTTCTTAGACCACAATGCTTACGTTTTAGTTCCTTTACCCTTCAATGTAAAATGTACTTAAATGCAATAGCTTCAAATTTTGATTAACATTTATTTGGCCCAAATGCTTTTTCCATAAAGCTTACTGGTAAAGGTTGTTTGACAATTTGAGTAAAAGCAGTCATATAACTTATCCTGGAACTAGATGAAATTCATCTACCCTACTTACTAGGTACTAATGAAATATGTGTATAGATAAAAATATTATATTTTCATTAAAATACAACATTAGTTACAACTTTTTAATTAAACACATGAAGAGAAACAATATTTTAAGCTTACATTTGGATATCTAGAATTTCTGGGCCAACCATCCACAGCGACAATGATTCTCCGTCCCTCTAGAGCAGAGGCCTGTCTGGTCTCTATCCGAATTCGTGGAATTCTCTTATCAGCAGGTGTAAAGAGATGTCTTCTTGACTAGAGAAAAAAAATTACAGTCCTGGGATGAGTCACTGGTCCTAGCACATGATGCATAAGCCCTCCCCCACAGAGTTATCCCTGAATCCAGGGAAAATGACTGTTTACACACCAAACCTGGAAATGGGGCAAATGGAGAGCTCTGAGTTCTAGTCAGTGATGATTCTTCAACAGTGGTTACAAGGGCTTTACCTACCTCTTTAATATCAGACTTGGAAAGCATGCCACAATATGGTCTCCAATTCCTTTTTATTATTCCTACAACTCTACCAGTTGGCCTTAACATTTTTTCACTTACGGCAGTCTTAAGCTGAAATATAAAAACAAAAATCTCCAGTTATTTTTCTTCTATGTAAAATGAAGTAATTTTTCTTCAAAATTAGAATATATACATGGACACTACTACATTCAGGTAGCAAATAATGACATGGAATTCAGAACTTTTATGCCTCAGAGTTCTAGACATGGGGACACCAACTGAACAATGCTAACTGTTGTTCTATGATAACGAAGCCCTCCATAAATGCTAAGTCAAGACGCACTTACCTGAATAAATGTGTCAAAACTCAGTTTTCCAATTTAATGTAAGGATTTACTGACAAAAACACACTAAGTCTAGGAATTATGAGACTAAGATCTATTATCAGTTTAGGCTAGTTAGCTGTAAGTAGTCCCTAATTAGTAACTATAGTTATTATGGTGAACATGTCATGTTGGGGCTAATCCATTACCAAGTAAATGCATCTTTAACAGTTGTATCTTATCCTAAAAGTCAAATCATGTAAGCCACTAAACATAGACCCTATAATATTACACCTCTAACAACCACAGAGCATAGGATTCTGTATGAATGCTACAGTAAGACTTCAAAAAGTTGAATGTAACTAATGAAAGAAGAGCTGCACCTGCTACATTGTGACATCCTCAGAAAACGGGAATTGGTCATTTCTAGAAGACCTAATAACATAGAAGAAATAACTCATTCTCCCTAATAAATACATTAGTAAAAATAGGATAAGTAAGCATGTCCAAACGCAAAAATCCAGAAAAACATCTTCTAAGAAAATTTTAACACTGCAAAAAAGTTTTATTAATTCAGATCATATATGAAATGCAACAGACTTCCCCTTTCATAATCAAAGAATTTTACTTAAACTCACTTGAGTAAACTTTCATTAAAAGGACACGTTTGTATACTTAGAAAAGATATCCACTATGCATATAACAAAGTACAGAACTTGGGAGAGATGGCTCAGTAGCTTAGAGTAGGGGCTGCTCACAACTGAGTAATTGCTGTTCCAGGGGATCTGACATTCTTTTCTGACTTCTGAAGGCAACGCACACACAGGTTGCACAGACATACATGCAAGTAAAATACCAATACATATAAAAATGAATAAAAGTTTTAAAAATTCCCAAGTATTGTTTCATTCAATAAATATGAAAACAATGGCACAGTACATTATACAACAATGCAGGAAAAACCACGACTTGCTTTCTCTCATACCATGAGTTCTCTCTCTTCGTCTTTCTCCACATCATCTTCATTTTGACCTTCGTCATGTAAAACCACAGAAGATGGTGCCACCCACTGACTCTTGGGCAGAAGTTCCACAGCCACAATGTCTTCATGAATGGCTCTGTTTAGATGTTTAAGTCCTTGTACAAGTATCTATGCAAACCGACAAATAGCATATGTTCAAATATATTTAATAGGAACAATGAAAATGTTATCTAATAGAGGACAATATTCCAACTCCTATATATCTCTTTCTCTATTCCTATTTTAAAATAATGGTGAATCACACTGATTGGGTAAAAGTGTGTGCTAAGCAAAGTCAAGTTGATCTGCATCTGGACCACAGAGCCCGCGGTGGAATGAGAGCTCTGACTTCTCAAAGTTGCCCTTGATTTGGCCATCAGACTTTGGCAAGTTCACCCACAACTCAAACATTCATATCATGTGGACACACACACACACACACACACACACACACACACACACACACAAACATACACACACACATCATTTTAACAATAAAATAAAAAAATAAAGGTACTATTCTTCATTACATAATATTAATTCTTAAACTTTAATGAAAAAAAGAACACTTCAGGAAATATGGTTTTTTTTTTTATGATTCCATTATAAAGAATGGCAGTAAAACAGTTCAGAAAATCAAACTATTTATATCTCAATATCTTGATTGGTAAAAATGAATACACACATTTCATAGATTGGGTAAGACTACATGAAATGCTCCTAGTGAAAACTTGATGAGTAGCGAACATTCTTAAAATCTAGTTCCTACCTGCTATCATGTGCTTGTGAAGCTCTTTTTGTTCTGCAACCAGTACTTATTAAAAGTAGACACATAAAACATAGATATCTCATTTTACAGTATTTGATGGTTCTCTTAAAAAGTGAGTTAGTAGAAAATTTTTAAATAATCAGTATCATAAAAGTGATTTATTGTACTAGTGATTTTTTGTAAGCTGGAAAAATGGTTCTAGTCATTAAGCTCTGGCTTGCAAGCATGCAAGTTTGAATTCAAGCCCACTGCCCACATACAGTCCTGGGAACAGTGGTCCATGCCTGCCATCCAGCCCTAAGCAGATGGCAACAGAAGGACCTCTACAGCTGACTGGCCACTGGTGAGCTTAAGTCAAAAGAAAAGCCTAGGGCTATCACCTCAAGCTGTCCTCTGGCTTCCACACACACATGTACATACGTACGTACGTACATACATACATACATACATACATACATGAACTATAAAAAACGAACACTGGGTGGTGTTGGTGCATATCTTTATACCAGCACTAGGGACCCAGAGGCAGGTCTGAGTTTGAGGCTAGCCTGGTCTACAGAGAGAAGTCCAGGACAACCAGGGCTACACAGGAAAACCCTGTCTTGAAAAAAACAAAATGGTTCTGTGAGGCAAAAACAAAATAAAATAAAATATGAGGCAAATTTAAGTTCTCATACAAAATTTTAATGTGTGCAAAGTAATTTAGCATATAAAGAATTTACAGAGGGGCCAGCAGATGGCTTAGCAGGAAATCTTAGGCTTGCCACAGGTGCACTACCTGGAACCCACTACTCTTTGGAAGGAGAAAGCCAATTCCTCCAGAGGCTGTTTTTTAACCGTCACACATATGAACAGGCACGTACATGCGCATACACAAAAATTAAATTTAAAAAAATTTTAAAAGCATTTACACACCTCTTTTTCATCTTCTTTGTCTCCGTAAATCCATACTGTAGCTTCTAAGTAATTTTCCCTGCTGGCTCTGAATGTTCCTTGAAGGAATGAACCAGATTTTATGCCTTGTTGGAGCTTGCTTAAGGGAAGGTGCTCTGAAAATATTATTTTTCCACTTTCTATTTCATTCTATGAAATAAGCAAATCAAGTCTGTTTATTTAATGTACTGTTTTTGAGGATCATACAAGTTAAAAATCTACATATAAAATACACACCTGAGTTTAAAGAAATAGAGCAGTACCTTTTCCAGACCACTGTTAACTAAAACAACCTGCTGTCATAACAGTGGTATACCGTTAATGATGTTCAACATGGTAGCCACTAAGCACGAATTCTCTTGAATACTTGATATATATGTAATACAGCTGAGAAAATGGATTTTTACATCTAAATTACATTTAAGCAGCTACATGCAACCAATAACTAGTTACTAGAGTACTCAAAGGCCAGTCCACCATTTATCTTCTAGCATTCTTTTAGTTTAGTAAAGGAGTTAAAGTCAAACAAGATAGGAGAAAAAACAGTTAATGAAACAGAACGGATCCACCTATCATGCCCTATTGGCTATAGCTAATTCTGTAACAGCTATCATTGTAGCCAGGTAAGAAACGCTTGAGTCATGTTTTCTTGGTTTTTGATAGTGATAGGTAAGTGCTTAAAAGTCTATTTGATGAGGGCGGGGCTGACACATTACTTTCATCCCAGTACTTGGGAGGCAGGGGGTTCGAGGCCAGCCTGGTCTACAGAGTGGATTCCAGCACAGCCAGGGCTACACAGAGAACCCCCGTCTCAAAACCAAAACCAAGCCAAAGCAAAGCACATGAAGCAGCACAGCTCCAGAATGGCTGCTAACGGTACAGAAGTCCACTGAGGCCTTGGGGCTGGCTAACATCACTGCATATTTTTTATTTGTGAGTTATGATAAAAATTTAACAAATTAAAAACACCTCAGTAGTCATCATTTACATTTACCATAGCTACGTGTTAAGCAGCAAGCCAAGAACTTTATGAATGCTTCCAATTATATTTCACTCAGCTCTCTAATAATTGTGTAGTTATTGCTAAATGTGTGTGTGTACATAAATGTAAAAATCAGAGTTTAATTTCTCCTCTTGTTTTTCTCAAACTGGCTATTATAGTAACTCTGTGCTTGCCTCTGAGCCTGATACATTGCCATTATAATCTTACAAATAGATGACCTCTCTGAACATTGCCCTCTGCTGCCCAGCACACTTTTATATACCCTTCACTTCCTTTAGCCTGACATTTAACGTAGAGAGCTCAACCCTATTGGCTCTCTTCATGCTTTACACTAGCTGTTATTAAACACTGGAAACATCACTTACCAGCAGAACGAATTCTAGCTTCCCATTATAGTGACCTCCTGTAACAGTCTGTATGTCCTGATGTCTCCTATCCCGCCTCTTTTAGGCTTCATGCTGGATGCATGGTTGGCCACTATTTATCACACTACTAAATTATTCACAAATGACCCATGAATTCATTTGTTTTGGGATTTTTTTTTTCATTCAACAAATGAGTACTATGTCATGTCCTATTTTAGAAAACCTATTTATTTAGCAACCACATTTCAATTAGCCAATCACAATTATCTTGTTTATCTAACTCTGTTCCTAATTTAGCATGTTCTAATTTTTAAATCTGGTAACTATAAGCCTGAGATCCCAAGAGGGCTATTTATTATTTTCACTTTTTTCAAAACAGAACATACTGAAACATACCGTTTCTTCAGACAAGCAAGCAAGACGATCTATAAGCTCAGGGTTAGCAGTTAGGCTCTTTACATATTCTTCACCTGAAAAGTAAGTTAATGCTTTTAAATTCACGTGCCTAATTTTATCTTGGCATGAGAGAACATGGATATCTTGTTTTGACAGCACATTTGCTATCTTTTATAAATGTAACAAAAACCATTCTGTTGATGTGATAATGACCAGAAAGAAGCAATGGGTCCAGCACACATGAATTTTTACAGGGTCAACTACAAATAATGAGGCAAAACTATCTACTGAGAAATTTAAAGTGTAAAAAGACAGATGCCTCGGCAGTTAAGAACACCTGCTGCTCTTGCAGAGGGCCTGGCTGCCGTGTCCAGCACCCACATTCCACTTGCAACCACGCTCATTCCAGCTCCCAGGTTTCAATGCCTGCTTCCGACATGTACATACATGCAAGTCAAAGATTCACACATATTTTTTTTTAAAAAAATTTTTTTTTCTTGGTTTTTCGAGACAGGGTTTCTCTGTGTAGCCTTGGCTGTCCTGGACTCACTTTGTAGACCAGGCTGGCCTTGAACCCACAGAGATCCACTTGTCTCTGCCTCCTGAGTGTTGGGATTATAGGCGTGCGCCAGCACGCCTGGCACATATTAAAAATTTAAAAAACATTTGTTTCAAATATAAAAAAAATCACATCAAATTAGACAGGACAGTGAAGTTATAAGTCACGTGAACATTTGGCCTGATGCTAGTGTCTGTATACAGTTGGAGCCATGCATGGATGTGCTAATATTCAGACCTACATGTGAAAGCTGGTATCCCTTCTTGCACAGCTTTTTCTTTGTTTTTCTTGTCATTTGTTATAAGGATAACTTGTAGCTGATTTTCTGCTGACATTTTCTTCAAATGTTCATTGTACCATTTTGCTGCTACTCGAATGGCTCGATCGTTTCTGTCATTAGCATTTTCTCCCTGTTCTTGTTCTATGTAGGTTTCTCTAGATGTTTAAAAAGAAACAGAAAAAGAGGAAAAACATGAAATAAGTTAATCGGTAGAAACAAAGATGTGTAAAATCTTCTCGGACATAAATTTTCGACAGCCAGGCCGGGCATGGTGGCGCATGCCTGTAATCCTGGGAAGCAGAGGCAGGCAGATCAATGTAAGCTCAAGGGCAGCCTGGTCTACAAAGCAAGTCTAGGACAACCATGGCTACACAGAGAAATCCTGTCTTTAAAAAAAAAAAAACAAAGTTTGACAGCCACTAAAGTGAAACATCAGTGCTTATACATATTTAACTTGGATTTATATGCTCACAGTCCACGGGATTCTTTTAAAGTTTTTAGGACAACAAACTTCTTGAGAAGAAATATGTTATTAATGGAAAGATACAGTCTCAGAAAGTTTCATTTGACATAAAGAAAATGTTAAGACCAGAATTTATACTTTAAACTGGGTGTTAAATAATAGTTTATTAGGTGGAAAGGATTAACAGAATTTGGAGACCGGATAATAAAACTTGACTGAACAAACCATGGAGTAACACTAAACTCTACAATGTGACTGACTAGAACACGTATGATCGTGTGATCCAATGACTATTCAATAGATAATCATGTAAATTACCCATGGTAAACACTAAATACACGCAGTGAAGGCAATGTAGAACAGGCAAGGCTATACTCCTAATATAAAAGTGCACTAACACACTTCTTTACGTGTGTGTTTCATTCAAAGCCATATTTTTAGTAGTACTTTATTCCCTCCCACTAACTGTACCTAATAATGTTCGCAGGGTGCCCAGTCTTTTCACCTGCAACATAATTCTGTGCATCTACAAATGTGTTGGTCACAGTCATAACTAGTCTGCTGCACAGGGATCCCTCTGGTTACAAAGCTGACACACCTAAGCTTATCAGTGAAAGATACGGTCAGAAAATTTGAATTTGGTTTTAACATGAGGAACTGAACTGAGATTTGCTTAGTGCCCTACAAGTCTTCCAATTACTCCAATGCTGCTAAGACCCATTCAAAACCCTTGAGCTCAAGAAAACTCCTAAGCCCACATCAGGAATCTGATGAACCATATAGGAATCTGATGAACCATACAATCTCATTCTTTTGGTCCTAAAAACAAGAGATATCTTTTCTGGAGTTTAAGAAAACGCAATGAATCAGCAGCCCACTGGCACTTTTACACACACACACACTCACTCTCACTGAGTGTGTGTACATGAGCAGAACTTCCTTCCAAGATGTAAGAATGGGGTACACTAGACAAGGTCTAGAAACATTTTGGATTACTAAACTTGGGACTAACTGATGAATGCTATTTGCACACACTTGGCACAAGCCAGAGATGCTGCTAAGCACCTACAATGTATAAAACAATTTCACACAACAAAATACTACCCAGTTCAACATCTTACTAATGTCAAAGCTGAGAAATGGACTTTAAATATCCAAGATGCCTGTTGTAAATTACTTATTATACTAGGCAATCCCATACATTCTGAGAGCACACATTGTGTTCAAAGGTTATGAACTTCGTAACAAAGAACTGTTCTTAGAAATTCAAATTTCAGGGGCTGGAGAGATGGCTCAGCCGTTAAGAGCATTGTCTGCTCTTCCAAAGGTCCTGAGTTCAATTCCCAGCAACCACATGATGGCTCACAACCATCTATAATGAGATCTGGTGTCCTCTTCCGGTACAAAACACTGCATACATAATAAATAATAAATCTTTTTTAAAAATTCAATTTCAATACTTTGAACTCATTAATCGTGAATCTGTATTTTAAAACTCTTTTTCACAAACTCACACATTTCTAACATTGTTATTCACATAACATTGCAGGAGCCTACATGTTTCTCATCTCCAAAGCCTCTATTATTCAACTCAATACACACAACTTAAAGGGAGTATTTCTCAGATATAAAAGTACTATCACAGCCAGTAGACGCCAGTTTAAGATGTGACCTCACTAACACAATGACTTCAGTGACCTCAGTTGAGCCTTACTTAGCACTGTCTTCCACCCAGCTAGCCAACAACCAAACAGCACACGACACTGCAGACTGGCTTTGATAAATTACTCCCTGGCACTTTATTTCCAACTTAAGTAACCCTATGGTTTTGTGAGACTTACTTATGGTGCTCGTTAGTGAAGGTGTAGAAATGCTTCTCCAGGTTATGAGTCACATCCCTGATTCGCTTATATATGGGGGCACTCCGGTTCCTCACTTCTTGCAGGACTGTCTGTAGCACAATTACATTCCTGATGGCAGGGTCCTCGAGAACGTCAATCTTTAAAAAAACAAAAGAAAGAAGAGCAAAAAAGTTCATTTTCCCCCCATGTTCACTTATAAGTTATCTGTCAAGCCTAAATTCCTGTCACAGTTTAAAACACTGATTCTCTTTCAGGCCAAAGTGTAACTTTGCTGGTAGAAAAGGTGACAACAGTCATTGGGCCCCGTAGGCTTGAAACAAGCACCCATAAACGGACCACTAAATTTGCAGTGTCAAAGCTATTAATAAATAAATTATGCTGGCCCACACAGTTTTTGTTCGTAGGCACTTACAAGCTGCCTGGGGGTCGCAATCTAGAAGCCACATAAGCCCAGGTTCCCGGCTTCCAGGCACTTATAATCTAAAGTAGAAGAGACACCAGGAGTTAGAAAATTAACGTGTCCGAAAATACGACTCCGAGAACCGAAAAGATACATATATAAGTACATAATGCAACCCTTAGGGAAAAGTACCTTGGCCTGGGTAACTGGAAAGTAAGATGGCCCGAGTACTAGTCTCTCCATCCCAGAACCCGCCTCCAGGTCCTAGGCGTCCCTATCTGCCACGCCCCCTCGTCACCACGCGGCCCGCCGGCCCACGCACCTGGTGCAGCAGAACGTTGGTGTCAGGCAGGAGGTAGTGCGGCCACGGGCAGAGGCTGCTCTCCCGGTCGCGGGGCTGCGGCTCCAGGGCCGGGCCCGCCTGCGCCCCGCCGCAGGCCGAGCAAGCCGGCGCCCCGCAGCCGATGTCGTCCCGCAGGTAGTGCTCGCGCACGATCTTCACCACGCCGCCCGCGCGGGTCTTTTTTAAGAACGTTTTGGACTTGAGCATCTTGTCTCGCGGCGTAGAATCCCGACCAGGGAGGAATCGCGTCCGCCCCACAATTCGGACGGAAACCCGTCGGCTAAAGGAACCCCGGCGCCTCAGCAAGCTTCCCCTCGCATTTCCGCCTCTTCCCGCCAGCTCTTAATACAGACGCTCGTGTCGCGAGAAAACACCAAGCTTGACTGATGAATGTTAGCTTCCTGACAACTGGTCCAGAGCGGGCGGTTTCCACCCACTGCTGGGCGGGGATTTTCTCTGGACTTCAATGCCCAGCATGCACCGCTTCGGACTGGCTTCCGGGAAAGGGAGGGCGTGGGCACTTGCGAGCCACAGCTTCTTCCGACGGACTTTCCCCAGGGGCAAGGCGGGTGGTTGTCTTGGTGACCGCTCCTAACGGTCCTGTGGCCCCGATTTACTTGTTCAGGGGTTGCAGCCTGAGCTGCTGACTGAAGACGGCTCTCCCAAGTGTCCGAGGTGAAGCTGATTTTTAGCCTTGTATTCGGAGTTACTGACGCTTGAGAGGTAGTCCAGGAATCTGTTTCCCTTTCTTTCACGCGCGGTGCAAACTCGCTAAATGCATTAAGTTTAGAATTTATAAGTTTTGTAGCCAAAGAGCAAGGACCCCGCCCCTGGTCCTTTGTAATCCACGCGAGGATTCGATTTTGGTTTTACCCTTCTTCATCCCTTCCCTTTAAAAGAGATTGTACTTCCTGTTGATCTTCCACTTCCCACCACCAACCAGCATGCTCCCCTCCTTCCTCGCCGCTCCTTTTAGAAAAACTGAAGTATCTAATTCAGTGACTGATTTTTACTAACTCGTGTAGTATTTAAACAAGAGAGTTACTAAAATGTGCTACTTAGGAATATTCGAGTTTTCCCTCGTCTAACCTCTTTAGTCTTTTCAAGTTATTTTAAAATGTCTTTTGTCTCACTGAGAGCCTGTTTTCAACACTTGCAGTGATGCTTTGCCTGTAAAATAAATCGGACGTGTAAGCCCATAGTCTTGATGTCCCCTACGCTTTTGTTTTATATGTCCACCACAGACGTGCAAACCTTTTTCCCCCCCCTCTGGGTGCCCAGATCCTTCCAGATTTAAATACTACTTCTGTGGGATCCTATACTGACAAAACCAGAAGTCTTTTTTCTCCTTCAGTTTGGATACTTGCTATTATAGGGATTTATCCTTTCTCTTTTCCACGACTTTATTTCCTTTTGGTTTTGCCCCAAGATGCATATATTGGCCAAAGGGCTGAGTTCATGATGGGACCTACTCAGTCTGTTTGATTTGAGCAGTAATTCACGCTAATGATCAGGCTTAGATTTGGGACCTTCCGATGCCTAATGATGTAGGCACTCTTTGGTGTCTCATTAATGCACCATGTGCCCTGTAGTAATAGCTTTTGGGTTTAACGTTTCTTTCTTTTCACTCTACAGAAGACTGATTCAGAGTAGTAAAATGTCTCGAAAAATTCCCAAGGAATTAAAAAAAGTAAACATCTCTAGCTCACTGGAATCTGAAGATATTAGTTTAGAAACGACCGTTCATACAGATGATGTTTCCTCGTCAGAAGAGCGGGAGGGTAAGGTCAAGGTCACCAGGCAGCTAATTGAAACAAAGGAAATGCTTCATAATATTCAGTTGCTGAAAATCGAGCTATCCCAAAAAAATATGATGATCGACAATTTGAAAATGGATTATCTTACAAAGGTAAGATCAGATGCAACTTTTGTTAGTTTATATGCCTTACTGACTTTAAACTGGAGATAAATAAGAAGTTGGCAAATAGGCCCAGTGTGGTGGCACAATTTTTTAATCCCAGCCCTGGGAAGGAGAGGCAGGTGGATTCTGTGAGTTCTAGGCCAGCCTGAGTTACATAGTGAGGTCCAGGACAGCCAGCACTATGTAAAGAGACCCTGACTTTAAAAAAAAAAGGGTCTGTGTCATTGGCACAAAAATGATACACCTCACTTTCCTCTTCCAGTACTGCTCTTTATACTTTGCATAATAAAAATGGGGTGCTTTAAATGTGAGTATGGATGTACTTTTGAAGGCTCAAATTTTAAAATTTTAAAATGCGGTATTAGTGTAATATATATTTTCTTAGAAGTCTGATTTCCTTGACAGCTTCCTACACAGTTACTGTGTGCCTGAAAGTTACTGTTTCACAGAAGTCAGACTTCGGTGACCCTTGTCTTTAGCAAATGTGTCATCCATTAGCAAGGATACCTAGTTCTTGTATTTTCACCTGGTGTGGTTATTTAGTGGAATACCTGGTAGAAATTAAACTAGCCCTAAGAAAATGTTTCTTGGGCTGGAGAGATGGCTCAGAGGTTAAGAGCACTGTCTGCTCTTCCAGAGGTCCTGAGTTCAATTCCCAGCAACCACATGATGGCTCACAACCACCTATAATGAGATCTGATGCCCTCTTCTGGCCTGCAGTGTACATGCAGGCAGAACACTGTATACATAATAATAAATAAATCTTTAAAAAAAATGTTTCTTTGGTATTACAACTTCCATTCCTAAGAAACATTTCTAACGGTGAACTTTCTAACTTTTCATCTTAGGGCTTCTGTGTAAGCACCTCTGCCCAGCAGTATGTCTTTTGTTTCCCTTATCCTTTTCTTGTTGACTTGATCTTCTATTTTAGTTCTAGGCTATGTATACTAAGATACTGTAGTGTCCTTCTACTAAAAAATAATATATTTATTTTGTGACAGTGGTACAGTGTGGTGGGTCAAATGCTTAACCATGTAAGCCTGGAGACATTAGTTCCATCCGTGCAATGTATAGTGAAAAGAGAAAATTAACTCTTTAAAGTTGACATGGATGGCACCCGTGCACATGGAGAGAGAGAGAGAGAGAGAGAGAGAGAGAGAGAGAGAGAGAGAGATTAATAGTAAAAAGGAGGGTCTTGGAGAGATGGCAAAGTAGTTAACAGCACTCAGTACTCTTACAGATGACCTAGGTTCAAGTCCCAGAACCCACAGTTTCTGGGAATCTAATGCTGTTTTCTGGCCACTGAAGGCACTGGACCCAAATATGATACGTATACAAACATGTAGGCAAAACATTCAAACACATAAAAAATTAAATAAATCATAAAATACTGATTTGCATTTTTATTATATATTTTTGCCATGCTCGGGCTCAGAGCCAGGGCTTTCAGCCTGCTAGACAAGTGCTCTACCATGAGGAAGCTGGGACAATTTTTTTAATGATGCCTCTCTAAAGAAAGAAGGTGTCCAAAACCTCAAGGTTTTAATGAAGTAAGGAAACAGCACTCTGCACTAGTGAGTCAATAGCTGGCAGAGCCAATAGAGCAGGTTCTCGACTCTGTCTGAGCCGCTGAGACAAAAACTGCAGGAATTTGTTTTGCAGTTGCTGAACGTGAGCTATCCAAGGTCAGGACAGGAGTACTGCGGTCTGACCGAGGCAGTGTTGTTGTTGTTGTTTTGTGTAGAGGAAACTGGATGGTTTTGCTTAATGGTAAAAATGATCCAGGAGACGGGGAACTTGACGCAAGAAGGATTTTCTTAAATGTGCTAAGTGTGGTTAAACTCATCTACTTTTTAAAAGGAGAAACAGGAATGTCCTGGGTTGAAAGGAAGAGAAATGGAATGAGTAGACTAAGACAGGACCAAATACGTCGGGCTTTCCAGGAAGCACGGCATGTGGAGGAGCTGTCAGAGTTATTTGGCTGGAGCCACCTGTCTTTTTCATTTAGTCACAAAGGAAGCGATTGGCAGAAATCTTTACAAATGTGACCTGCTACAGTAAGAAGTGTTCACAAAGACAGTAACTTGAAAGTGGTTTATTTTATAAGCACTTTTATTTTTTTGGTTTTTCCACACAGGGTTTCTCTGAGTAACAGCCCTGGCTGTCCTGAACTCACTTTGTAGACCAGGCTGGCCTCGAACTCAGAAATCCATCTGCCTCTGCCTCCCAAGTGCTGGGATTAAAGGCGTGCACCACCACACCCGGCTGTTTCTAAGCACATTTTGAAGCTAAGATAAAAGATGTGGAAGCTCGTGAACTGTCAGGAAAGGAAGTTGGTGAGGAAACTCACAATAGTTTAGGCCAGCATGTCAAGAGAGCCATTTGCTTTTTGATTCAGAAACTGGGGGATTAGTGAAGTTAGCGGTTACTCATGTTGGTTTGGGTGTTTCTGATATCACCCATGTGGCACTCAGTGGAAGATGTGCAGTACTCAGGTTAGCTAGGGACTGGTCAGCGTGAGCAAAGTGCTTCCATGGAGTGCCCAGCAGAGCAAGGTTGCTGTGAGCTAAGGCGAAGCTCTTCCTAATGATAGCCTGGCAAAAACACCTGTAAGACAGTAGATTCAGCCGAGAATCTCTGTAGACCCTTAATTCTCTTTGTTTTAAGTGTTTGGTTTGGTTGTTGTCATTGTTGTTGTTGTTGTTGTTATGTTAACTGAAAGCTGAACTTGGAACTTAACTTACATTCTCTCTGTTCAGATTGAAGAGTTGGAGGAAAAACTTAATGACGCCCTTCACCAGAAGCAGCTGCTAACTCTGAGATTAGAAAATCAGTTGACTATTCAACAGAAAGATGCCAAGTAAGACATGTTTTTCACAAAAGCATAACATCTATTTATCAACTAAAAGTAATTTTATTCTTGTTTATGCATTTTGCTATAGGCTCTAATAGAGAAATTTAAATTACGTATGCTTATCTTCATATCCAGACCACCAAAAGGCAGGTTGCTTTCTAGCAGTATACAAAATGCACAGCTAAAATTTAGCAGTAATTCAATAAAGTTGGCCTGTGTAAGCAACCCATAAATTACAAAAGGAGCTTTCTAAATTGATCACAACATGGTATGCAGATGAGCTTTTCTTTATTCACTCTATAAAACATTCTGGGCCAGGTGTGGTGGTGCACGCCTTTAATCCCAGCACTTGAGAGGCAGAAGTAGGTGGATCGTTGTGAGTTCAGGACTAACCTGGTCGACAAAGGGAGTCCAGGACAGCCAAGGCTACACTGAGAAACCCTGTCTTGAAAGAAACTGAAAAAAAAAACAAAAACAAAAACAACAACAACCGAAAAAACCCCAAAACATTCTGCTCTGTCACAGCTTTTGGATTTTGCTGGTTTAGTATACAATTACTATTCCTGTGTCGAGTAGGTATGTACTTACCAAGAATTGATTAAGCCTAGTGTAGTGACACCTGTGATGCCAGCACTTGGGCGGTGATGGCAGGATGATCAAGACTTAAGGGGCATCCTTGGCTACATAATGAGACGGAGGCTAACCCTGGCTAGTTGAAGCCCTTATCTTAAACAAACAGGCAAAGAAACAAAATAAAAGTTCATTCTTTACTCTCAAATGTACCTATGCCAATTATACTTAGGGAATTTTTTGTTTTTCTGAGATGTGTGTGTGTGTGTGTGTGTGTGTGTGTGTGTGTGTGTGTGTGTGTCTCACCATGGTTATTCAAGATCTAGCTCTGTAGACCAGGCTAGCCTGGAACTCATAGAAATTGGCCTACCTCTGCCTCCTGTTTGCTGGGATTAAAAGTGTGCACCACTGCCGCTGCCACCACCCTCCAGCATACTTATGTAATTTAAAGTGATATAAACAATGAAATTTTAGTAGAAAAATATGCATTGTTTCTATAATAAATTCATAGGAATCACTCAATAAGGGTGAGTGACCAAAAAAAAAAAAAAAAAAAAAAACCTGTCTAGTAGCTTATACCTTTAATCCCAGCACCTGGGACAAAGAGGCAGGCAGAACTCTGTGAGCCACATCTGTTCTACAGAGTAAGTTCCAGGCAGCCAGAGCTACTTGTGTGAAAATAAACTAAACAAACAAACAAATAGCAAGTCAATGGAGGCAAGAAAGACTTAAAGACAAAGCAAAAACAGATCCACAAATAGTATGATCTCAGATTTCTGTTGGTGTCTTTTGAGGTCTCCTGTCTAAGCTAGGGAAGTAGCTAGGAGGTAAAACGCTCACTGGGGCCTTGAGTTTGAATTCTCAGTGAAAGCTGAGAGTGGTGGTATTTTCCTGAAACCCCAGCACAACAAGGGTGGAGGCAAGCAGATCCCAGGAGCTCACTGGCCAGCTAGTCTAGCCACAGTGGCAACCTCTAGGTACAGTGTATGCTCCCATTTTAAAAGTTCGGTGAAGAAGCACCTGAGGGCATTCAGGCATCAGCTTCTGGGCTCCACACTTCCAGGATGGGTCAGTAATTGGCTGCACTTGCTGAATGAATACCTTACAGGGTTCTTCAGTGTTACTGTATTAAAAGAGAAATGAAAGTTCATAGCTAGGGTCCAAAGCCAATATATGTAAGGCTTTAAATCTTTAGTACAGTAGTTTTCAACCTTCCTAATGCTGTGACACTTTAATACAGTTCCTCATGTTGTGGTGACCCCAACTATAAAATTTTTCCTTTTTTTTGTTTTTGTTTTTTGAAGACAGGGTTTCTCTGTGTAGCCTTGGCTGTCCTGGACTTGCTTTTGTAGACTAGGCTGGCCTTGAACTCACAAAGCTCTGCTTGCTTGCCTCTGCCTCCCGAGTGCTGGGATTAAAGGCATGCGCCACCATGCCCAGCCATAAAATTGTTTTCATTGCTACTTCATAACTGTAATTTTGCTGCTGTTATAAATTATAATGTGAATATTTGTGTTTTCTAATGGTCTTAGGCAACTTTTGTGAAAGAATCGTTCAATCCCCCAAAGGGGTCATGACCCACACTTCGAGAACCACTGCTTTAGCAAATTAAATGTATAATTTTGTGATTTGAATTTGTAAAGTTATTACTTAAAAATGTTGGTTCTATAATAATTTGAGATTAATCATTTAATAATCCGTATGGATTTGGTACTTCATGTTTAACTAGTTACATAGATCAATAATGACAGTCAAGAATCCTATATGGAACTCTAAGAGAAGTCCCAGTGATTTTAAAGCTTTCCATAAATGCTCTCAATGTAGAAAATATCAAGAACTAATGAAACAAGAAATGGAAACCATCTTGTTGAGACAAAAGCAACTAGAAGAGACAAATCATCAGCTAAGAGAGAAAGCCGGAGATGTTCGTCGGAACCTTCGAGACTTGGAGCTGACAGAAGAGCAGTATGTGAAGCTCAAATCGTTTCCTGAAGATCAGCTCTCTATTCCTGAATATGTGTCTGTAAGTGTCTTGCATCATCTGTGCTAAATCCAAAGCTGGAGGTAGTGGCCACAGTGGCATCTCAGTCCTCAGGATGTGGAGACAGGAGGATGAGCTCCTGAGGCTAGTGGAGGCGCAGCCATCTTGTACTGTGGGAGTTCCTGTCTCAAAAAAAATCAAAAACAATGAAGAATAAAAAGCAACACTCCAGCCATTCTCAGACTGAAATTGGCATTTATACAGAGGCATTCTTTACATATTTGTTTTGTGTGGTTTACGTTAGCATACTAAGGAATGAGTTCCGTTTTGATGCATGTGTGACACTGTGTGCTGTTGTCCTCATCCTCTCCCCGAGTGTGCCCCTGGGCCTCCTGTCCCCTCCAGCTGCTCCCTTCCTTCCCTGTAAGTATTCCATCTTCTGCCTGCCTTTCCCACGTAATCAGCTTTCTTCTCTATTCCCACTCCACTGAACGAGTCTTCCCTCTCACGGCCCCCTTCCTAGGTTCATAGTTACAAAAACTTAATTTTAAATTAGGTTCCACATAGGAGAGAAAACATAGTGTTTGTCTTTCCGAGTCTGGCTGATAAAGAAAGGAGGTAGGAGAAGGAGATGCATGGAGGATAAACAAGCCTAAATAAAGGAAAGGAAAAAGTAAAGGACTAGTATGAGGCAAGAGAAACGAGTAAGAGGGCAGAAGAAAGATTTCTCAGTTATGAAGAAGTTAAAAACAAAATTAGACAGGCATAAGAAGGGGAGAGAAACGGAAAGATGCAAGTATTTTAAGCAAGCATGTCAATGTAGAATGAAAAGGAAGGGAGATATGGAGAAAACATAGGGGAAACCCCTAATGAAAAAATATGACCCTAATGAAAGTATCCGTAAACAAAATTAGTTGTATATTTGTAGAATAACAAAAACAATTTTTAATACTGTAAAGTAAAAAAAAAAAATCTAAAAGGTTCATGAAAAGGCGGGGGGTGGGGGGGGTGGGAGCATCACAAGAGTAAAACATTAAAAAGAAAAAGACTGCCAGGAAGCAGTGGCACATGCCTTTAATTCCAGCACTCAGGAGGCAGAGGGAGGAGGATCTCTGGGTTTGAGGCTAGCCTGGTCTACAGAGCAGGACACCTAGGGCTACACAGAGAAACCCTATCTCAAAAACAAAAAAATATGAAGTGTTGGAGTGGCTTCTTTTTAGGCCCTCAGAAGTTGGAGACCGCTATTTGCATCCATAGAGACACAGTTGCTCATGTGGAACCTCGGCTTTCTTGTGGCTTATGCTGTTCAGGACACTGTATTGGACACAAGCCTGGTGTCTTTTTCCTTTAGTAGATTTTCTTCGTGTGCTATTGGCCTCTGCTGGCCGTACTTAGCTTTTAGTTGTTTGGAAGGCAATTTCTCTCACTCTCCCTAGACACCCCAGATTGTATCCTCCAGTGTGGCCCTTGTTGTAGTTGAACATGTCTCCCAAGGGTGTTGGTAGTCTGGAAGCATCCACAGCAGGTCTGTGTAGGTAGAGAACCTGTCTTTGGACTTGACTGACCTCCAGAGTTTGACCCTGGAGGCATACAGCTGTGGGTATCAGCCACACTACTGGAAAGTCAGAATTCTCGGGCTCTAATAGTGAATGGGACATCAGTGTTGACTGATGCATCTGCTGACATCAGGCCCAGGGCTGTCAGCTCTTGGACTGTTAGCTGAGCTAGGTCCTAGCCACAAGAGGGCAAGACTGTATTTCTCTGTACACTTTTCTACCTGAACCAAGCTTCCAACACCTATACTTGCCCGTGGTCAGCTTCCACTCTCCCTGCTGTCCACTGCTGCCTATGCTCTTGGCCTTTTCCTTGCCCTAGTTTTGCGGAAGACTAAAAAGACTCTGTGGCCAGTTGTTTTTCAAGTTCTTGGGCCCCCTGGGGCAAGTTCACTCTACTGTCTCAAGTAGGTCCTGACTCAAGATGACTGTTGCTTGCCACCCACTACGGAGAGACAGCAATGACATGTCCCTCCACAGCTGACCCACTGCTACAGGAATGGGTTTCCCACTATGTAAGGCGCAGCCACACCCGATAATGGTGGCAACCTGAGACGGCAACTGTTACAGCTCCCACACATGCGCAGACATAAGCCCTCTCAATGCACCCCTCCCGAACAGGGGTATGCAAATGAAGCACTCCAACACAGCCTCTTGGCTGCGGGCATGCTAATGGGGCATGCTAATGAGGCAGGCTAATGAGGCATCAGAATATAACCAATGAGACATTGACACGCCACGTCCAGACAGTATTTAAGCGGCGTGCTCGCAGGCATTCGGGGTCTTTCGCTTCAGCTTCAAAGGATGCTCCCAATAAAGTATAATTGAGAAGGATCCTGGTGTCTGCGTCGTTCCTGCCGGCGGGAGGACGCGACACCACTAAACCCCTTAACCTGATTTGAGGTTCTTGAGGGCTTTAGGCTTCTCTCGAGGGTAGGACTGTTGGCATTTATTTGGTATATGTGTTTGGAAGCCACTTTTGGTCACTCGCCCTCTCCTGTTCCAGTGAAGCTGTATTCAGTTTGTGTGTGTTGTATATGTGTGCTGGTGTGTGTGCATATGGGTGTGCGTGCAGTGGAGGTCACAGCTGCCTTGATTATTATGTGAGCATAACCTTGTTTTTTACTTATTCATTTATCTATTTTGAGACACAGTCTCTGGCCTGGAGTTTGCCAATTAATTAGGATAGTGACCCCAGGGATCTGCTTGGGCCACCTTCACAGTACTGAGATGATAAACACGTGCCACCACACCTGGCTTTGCTCTGTGCCTCTGCGAATTGAACTCAAGAGTCTTCCCCCTGATGAACTGCCACCTCCCTAGCCCCTCAGCTCACTTCTTAGACGTCTGTGCTCCATCTATTTCTCTGTTCCTTTCAGGTGTCCCTTTATTTCCTTTGTGGATTTTATTTGTTTGTTTTTCAAGACATGGTTTCCTCTGCGTAGCCTTGCCTGTCCTGGACTCCCTTTGTAGAACAGGCTGGCCTTGAGCTCACAGCGATACGCCTGTCTCTGCTTCCTGAGTGCTGGGATTAAAGGTGTGGCCACCACGCCCAGCATCCTTTGTAGATTTCTAAATTGTTCTCTCTGGAGTAGCGTCATTTATCTTACTCTGACCCTCCTTCTCTGGGTCATCTGGAGGCAAGTTGAGACCCATCTTACCCCAAGGATATTGCTTTTAAAATACCCAATTGATAATATTTTTTTGAAAATAGAAAGTACCTTTAAGACCAAAATTTCAGTGACTCCAGAATCCACAGAAAGTTATTTTATGGTGATTTATGATATCCTCCAAAGGGAAAGCTATGAGGATGAACCAGATTAGTATTGTCTGGGATTAATTAAGCATAGTGGGAGAGAATGGAGTATTTACGATTATTAAGGGGGAAGGGTAGGGCAGATTAGTTCAGAATGTGGTGTTCTTAAACAAACTCCTACAAGTCAGTTTGGTATCAGCACCCCTTCTAGCCTAAAGTTCGTTTGTTTGGATGAGCATGTCTGTTAATACTTGGCAGTATTTTAAATGAAACCTTAAGGAAGGCTGGGTGTTAGGGCTCTAGCAGTGCTTGTCTGAAGTCCCAGCCACTTAGAGGGCTTAGGCAGGAGGATCTCTAGGGCTCACAGTGGCCAGCCTGGACAGTGAAGCAAGACTTCATCTAAAAGCAAAAAGAAATGAAAATATAAAATTAGCTAAATATCTATTTGCTTTAAAAGGCACAGTGTCATCATGATATATCATGGAGAGAGTGAGAGAATGAGAATTGAATCAAACAAAATAATTTTTAATATTATGAAGAGAATACTTTTCATTTTGTGAATTACCTAAAAGACTTGAGGACAGAAGAGGGCAAGAGCCAGGAGTCTCCAGCGCACACACTGACAGCCGACACTCTTTCATGTTAGGTGTGGTTTTACCAGGAGTCCCCAGTACACACGTTGACATCTGTCACTCTTTCATGTTAGGTGTGGTTTTACCAGGAGTCCCCAGTGCACACGTTGACAGCTGTCACACTTTCATGTTAGGTGTAATTTTACCCTGGGACCCTTCCCTCTTTCCTCATTTACAAAAGAGCAAAACTGTGTCTCTGTGTAAAGATTGCTGGGAGGGTGTAAGACTTAGATGCTTAACACAATGCTCACTGAATCTGTGTGATGTGTCTTCTAGAGTGGTAGTTGTGCTTGGCTCTCTGTGGATCAAGATTTCTGGATCAGTAACTTGAAAGAAAATAACATGTTAGCTTTCTGTCCAGCTTTTCATTTAAATGGGTCAGTTATAATTTTTGTGCCCAACATATATGGTCTAAAGGAAACATTGTAAATGCTGTCATTGAAGCTTCATTCATAATAGATATAAAGTATTCACATTTTTGCTTTCTGGTTTCTTAGTATTCTTTTCCACTTTTGCATGAAATATTATTTTAACTAACTAACTGAGGTAGATTTCCCTGCCTTAAGAACCAACCTTAACACTTGATCTTGCTAGACAGGGTGTTTGTGTAATGCAGCCATACAGTAAGGACTTTTAGATTATATGCCCGTGTAATAAATAGTCCCTAATTGCTCTCTCTTGACTAATTGGTGGCTTCTTAGAAGATAGATAGATATAGGTATAGATACAGATTTTTTTGTTTTTGTTTTTGGGACAAGGCTTCTCTGTGTAGCCTTACCTGTCCTGACTCACTTTGTAGACCAGGCTATCCTCAAACTCACAGAGATTCACCTGCCTATGCCTCCCCAAGTGCTAGTTATAGACATGTGCCACTGCTCCCAATTGCTTCTTAGGTTCTTAGAACCTTGTTGGTTGGAATGCTTTACTGGGTTATGTCAGGAAAATGAAGAGAGGGAAGAAAGGTCTAGATTGAGTGGAAATAGTGATAGAAGAGGTACCTCTCGTATGATCATGGTTCATCCTCAGGACCCCCAACAATGCAGGGACAGCCGCATGGTGGAGTGTTGCCAAGAGCCTGGGATAAGAGCAAAGAGTAAAATTTATCACTGCATCAGCTTTATATTTAGGTTGGCAGAGCAGTGTATAAACCAAATGAAAATCCCTCCATTGTAGAGCTTACCTTGGCGTAGAACCTAACAAACAGCTTGTGGGGTGTCCTACAAATGTTTTGGAGAAAACAAACAGGGATGAAGACTAAAGAGTTCAGTTGGCTTTGTTACTTAAATTTGATCTTTTTGACTGATGAGTCTGTGGAGAATACATTCCAGGTCAGCCAGTGGTGGGTGGGAGTGAAGGCTTGGCAGCGGATTCTTGTTTTTCTATGTATGTGTATCTACGGTGAAGGTTATATAAGACATTAGCAACAATTAAAGCAATATAACTTAATAAAATTACCTGAAAGATTTCCATGATTTTCCAGTTAGTATTTTACCAGAGTTGAACGGCAGTTAAGTAAATGACAGAAAGTGAGACCGGTTCAGGGCAACCTGCTGCAGTGCAAAGTGGCTGTGCTTACTTGTAATATGGATTCAGAAGTGCTTATTTTACTTTTTTCTTTTTTTTTTTTAAAGATTCGGTTCTATGAGCTAGTAAATCCATTAAGAAAGGAAATCTATGAACTACAAGTGAAAAGGAATGAACTATATGAAGAATTAAGTACAAACAAAGGCCAACTGAAGCAGCTGACAGAGGTTCGTATGATTTCTATTTCTCTTGAAAAGACATTGCAACTTTTCCATAATGAGCGTCTCAGCGTTTGTAAGGATAGAAAATGAGGCTAGAGTGCTGACTGCTGCAGCTCTTAGTGAGGTATAAGCAGGGGCCAACTGGAGTCTTCATCTTAAAAGTTAGCAAGATAAATATGGTTTAACCTATAACGCATAAGATAAGATTTGTTATTGTAACACGTTTTCATAATCAAATGCTTTTGAGATCACAGAATGAGCCATATCTGAATGTTCTTGAGTGATAACAGTAGACACAAGAGTGTATAATTTCTCTGGCTTAAACATTGTAAGCTGTAGGCTAGGATACGTGAGGGCTCATTTACAGGTGCAAATAAGAGGAAAAGAACAGGTCTGACTTCCTTTACTATTGACTCGTAAGTTCTGCTTTGGCAAGATGGTCCTCTTTATTGCCGACATGTAAGTATTATTAGTCCCCACGTGTTGTTTTAAAGAAAGTAAATCCCAGCCAGGCATGGTGGCGCACACCTTTAATCTCAGCAGGTGGATTGTTGTGAGTTCAAGGCCAGCTTGGTCTACAGAGCGAGTCCAGGACAGCCAAGGCTAACACAAAGAAACCCTGTCCTTAAAAAAGAAAGAAAGAAAGAAAGAAAGAAAGAAAGAAAGATCCTACATCATTCAATTTTACCAATGAAGACTTAGGAGCCAAATGCTAGGGTAAAAACTTGCTAGCTCCGAGAGGGAGAGAAAACACTCAGCTCATGTCCAGAAGGAAAAGGCCAAAAGCTAAAACCCAAAAGCCCGAGGCCGAAAACTTGCTAGCTCAGCCAACAGCCCAGGAGAATAAAGCCAAGAGCCCCAAGCCAAAAAGCCAAAGAGCTCAAGAGCATTTTTCTTTTCCGAGCTGTATTAAATACCCCTTTCTCAAAGCCCCTACTGTCTACTTAATCCCTGTCATTTGGCTTCTTGCTTCCTCTCTTGACCTAGGGTTAACTGTTAATAAATCCTTTGTATAGAAAGCGCTTAGATTAAAGGTGTGTGCTAGGGCTGGCTGAACCACACTATGATCATTTGCTTACAATAAACAGAAATGTCTTAGAATAAAGGTGTATGTTAGGGCTCAGCCCCACCAAACAAAAGACAAGTTTTTACAGTTCACTGTCCTGGGGTTCACAATGGCATCAAAGATCCTGCAACACCCATGCATTTTTAAAGTATCCTAATCTGGTTGGTGAACTATAAAGCTGCATGCTTACAACCCTTCATTTACAGGAGGGTACATTGATCATTAGTGTGATTTATAACATTGACCAAAAATCCCAGCATACCATCCTGTACTTACAGTCAGCTAAATAAAGTGGATCGATTCATTGTACTCTCTAGCAACTAAAAAGAAGGTGGGGGAGGGGACATAGCTGTTTTCTCCAAAGACTTCTTCACATTAGAGGAAAACAAGGTTATCATTTATAGGCAGATTGGATAGCAATTGTTTATTATAGGTTAGCTTTGTCCATGGTATGAAAGTGAGCTTCTCTCAGTGTCTCAGTCATTCTGCATCAAATGCAATTAACTCCTCTGTGCATGTGTTAATATTTCCACCTGAGACGTTCCCAGCATGTCATTAATGTGCAGAATGCTGTTTCAGTGTGAACAACAATGAGAGATGATACCTCCCCACGTAGGGTTTAAATTCTAGTATCCTAGAGTTAAAGCGTCGGATATGAACATCTTTGTTTATTCTGTGATCTTGATCAAGTCATTCAACACTTCCAAGTGAAGAAAAATACTAGGTTGCCGTTTTCTTCCATTGACTCACAAACATTTCTATTTGAAAGTAAAACATCTTTACAAAGCTTCAGACAAATTATTTATGTAATATCCTATTTAAGGCAGGTGATGATCTAGGAGTACGTCATTATATTTAATATGTACTTTCAGTGCCATACTTTTGGTACGGTGGCCAGAAAGGAAGAATCTGGCCCAGTCTGAGCCTGATCTCTGTCCTGCTGCATAAGCAGGCAGCATTTTCAGCAGTAAGGCCGTACCATCATGCTCTGGAGGATGGCAACAGCAGTGGCAACTACCTGGATTATTTTGGGAATCTGTGGCCGGCAACTCATTGGAAGGCAGCACTAGGGTTTTTGTTTAGTAACCTGTGGCTTCCGGGTGCAGCTTTATTCATCCACACAGGGTACCAATCAAAGGCATTCTATGGTTTTACTTTTTGAGGGCTGTAGCAAGTATTTGATTTCCTTATGGCATTTTCTTGTATCATTAGGTTTTGTTGGCTGCCCCCTCACTTCTCTTCCATCTCCCTACCTCACTCCCCCTTAAATCTTTCTAATTCTTGAACTTTAATTCCCCTTCTCCTTTTGTACCACATCCATTCTGCTACACCACTCCCCCAAGGGCCCCTTTCTGCTCTCCCTGCCTCTATACACAGTCACTTCCTTCCATGTAAGCGCATATATATAAAAGTTAGAAGTTAATATTTGCACATGAGATAAAACATAGAGGAGTATTGGTCTTGGCCACCACAAAAGCAAATGTTCCTTTTTTTTTTTTTTTACTGTTTTGAGACACAATATAGTTCCTAGGTGACTTAGGAGAGAAAACAAGCTTTTCGCCATGTGTTACAAGGGCTCTATGATGAAAAGACAAACTAACAAAGAAGAGCATAGCAGGCTTGTTCAACATCAGCTCAGTGGATCACAGAAACCTCCAGAAATGAAAGCCTTGTGTGTGTGTGTGTGTGTGTGTGTGTGTGTGTGTGTGTGTGTGTGTGTGTGTGTGTGTGGACAGTCCTGTGTAAGAATTAGAGGACCGTGGCTGTGAGCCAATGGCAGTAAGCCTGGGGCAGACACCCAGCCGGGCCTGATGTTTCAGATTCTGGGCCTCTCTTCCTGACATTTCTTCTATTTAGATATAGGGTCATACACCCTGACTTGAGCATCTTCAAAGGAAGAGTGACTTCCCTAGATTCTGCTGCGTGCTGCCAGTGGGGTCAGTGAGAGAACTTAGGATTTTTAGGGCCTGCTCCTAGACAGAGGGTACAAGTCTTATTGCTTTTCTACTTTTCTTGAAAGGTTTCCTTCAGCTTAAGTACCATACTCCAAATTGCTATACAGCAGGAGAATAACTGTCTTATTTTGTAATGAGCAACAATGAACCAGGGGCTCACTGGTACTAACTTTTCTGAATTAGGCAAGTGTCAGGAAAAGGAAATATTCTCCATTCAACAGTAAGGTACATTGCTCTGTTAAATCTTGGGACAGGCTGTGCTATTAATGGCCACAACCATAATAAATTTACCAAGCTTTTAGTAAGATATAACCCACATTATTCACATTACATTATTTGAATGATCTTTTTGTGCATTAATTTAGTAAATATTTTAATGTTCAGTTTGCACACACTTATGTCAGGTGTTTTAAAGGGAATGATGTAGGTCTTATAAATGACCATAATCTGAAAGTTTGATAAAACATGAATTTTGAGAAGTGCAGTAACTACATGGCCTATGTCAATGGCAAACTTGAACCTTATTACAAATATAATTGCTAGTGGCTCAGTGAGAGTAGGGCTGACTTGAGAAGGCTAATAAATTTTTGACTCTGTAGGCCCCAGGAACTGTAAACTAATGAAGCATGCCTTATCTGAACATATGTGAAGTGTGAGACTTGGAATCAGTGACTAGTAGGCAGGTGCAAGCCTCTGAGACATGCCACCAGCTTTTCAAATGAATGTTAAGATGGTATTTCACTTACGCGATAAGTACTTGCATGTGTGGATTAAAAATACAGATTTAAATATATGAATTTTTCAAAAAGCCAACGATAAACCTCCAGGTTTTTATACTAAAATTAATACTTTCTAAAAATTGTAGTAAAGATGCTTTCACATTGACTTAGCCATGCTACCAACTTTGAAGTGTTCAGTCGTATCTCCAGAGTAACTGTCCTGAAACACTGCAGCTCCTAACCTTTTAGCCACTTGTCTGCCTTCCTCCTCCTGCCCCCATCACCACCTCCTACTCTTTCTATGGTTTTGACTACTTTAGATACTTTATATGAATGAAATCATACAGCATTAATATTTATTTCACTTAGTATATACTCAGATTCATACATGTTTTAATATTATTTCCTTTTTCTTTTCTTTTCTTTTTTTTTTTTGTTAAAGACAGGGTTTCTCTTTGTAGCCTTGGCTATCCTAGACTCACTTTTTGACCAGGCTGGCCTTGAACTCACAGAGCTCCATCTGCCCCTGCCTCCCAAGTGCTGGGATTAAAAGCATGCACCACCATTCCTAGCTAATGATTTCCTTCTTTTTGAAGATTCTTAAATTATATGCACATGCCACATTTCTGTATTCAACTACAGTGGACATCTGGGTTGACAATGTCTTGACGATATTTGGCAGACTTTCAAGAATTATTATCTTGATTTCTGTGGGAATTGCTTTTCTCCTTAACAGTTGAAGGATAAGAACCAAAATATAGGAAAGAAAAGGATCTCAATGAAAATATAACTATTCTCTAGAGTTAACTGTTAGGTCTAATGTTATTTAATATTAAATTGTTTAATTATTGCCTTGATGAGGAAGAATGAATTACGGTTTCAAGTTTACTCTGCCAAGATTTGTCCTAGCATTAATAACCTAAGTATTGAGACAAGGCGATCCAGAATTTCAGTTTATGACTTGTAGGTTCTCCTTTTTTATGTACATTGTCAGTTTACATGTAAATTAGCCTGTGCGAAATTTGCTACCAGCTCTAGGGATTGTAGATTCCACCTACTTATAGAAATTTCAAAGCATAGATACTATTACCTGACTTTCATTGCTACAATAAATACTTTATATAATCAAGTTGTAAAGAGAAATGGTTTATTTTGCCCTAGTTTTGGGGGGTTCAGCCATGGTTGACTGACCTTGTTGTTTAGGGACCTGGTTTAAGACTACACACCATGCTTGGGAATGCATAGCAGAGTGAGACAGCTCAGCTCATGAAAGCGAGAGGGAGGAAAGCCAGATCCCGCAGTCCCTGATGAGAAGGTACATCCTCCTGAAGTCCTCCCATGAGAGGCCCTTAACCGTTTCCATTACCTCCACCAATACGTGTACCTCCTGATACTTGGGGTTTTGTTTTTTGCTTTTGTTTGTTTGTTTGTTTTTGAGTACATTCATGATCCTAACAATAACAATAACTTAAAAGGATTTTACAGTAAATATCAGTGTATGGTCTATAGAGAGTTGCCCTCATATATGTATTGGTCTGGAGGCCAACAGCCTAGGCAGAGATTGCCCAGAGAATTCAGTTTCTCTTCTTCAGCTGTCTCTGGAGTACCTCCTCCCATTACTGCAGCTATATCATCCTCTGACTACGCAAGGTAGAGAGACTGACTTTGCTCTCCATCTCCATGTGTCCAGCATGACACTGAAAACCAACCAGCAGACCCGGGAAGCCCACCCAGGTGCTGGTCTCCTCCTCTATGTATTCACTCTGGCACTTGCCTGGCCTCCATCTTTCTCCTGGGCCTCACTCTTGAGTCTGCAGTAGGACTAGGCAGAGAAGAGCTTGTTTGGCCATTCCCTTGAGGAGAATGGTAGTGTTTATTTACACTCAATACAGAAATGCACTCCATGTGTGAGAATTATTTTGTCTATAAGGTTTCTGTACCCTAGAAAGAGTCTTAGTTTTATCGCAAACTATTTTTCTCATTTGGCCTTTACTGATATGAATGAATAACTTTTTTTTTTTTACTATTACATATGAAAGAAAATACTAGAAGCAAAGTTTTTTAAAAACATGACCAGAATTTGAAGAAAACATGAAGTTTTAGAATATTGCAGTTGTTTTAGTAATTTGGACTCCTTACAATTACTCGTTATTAATTCCTAATAAAGCAGTAAAAGTTCAGTCATGGAAACGGAAATGAGATAATTAGGAAGCTGAGCTCAGCAAAAAACATGTAAAGATTGGGATTGTTAATGGACACCCAGAGCTAAGAAAAATTAGTTAAATTGAAAAAAGAGAATGAGTTCAGTATAAATACAATCAAATACGAATTCTTCTAGCAACTAGTAAGCACAGGGAAACTTAGAAGCAAAGGCAGCAGGCGACAATAACAAACACGTGGTAGTAATTTACTGAAAGAGACTCACAAATATTAGCTATGTCTCTGAATTTTGAGACTGTTAATTAAGAAATTAAACTCTTGTTTTTGTTTTAGAACTGTTCAACATGACAAAGCCAAACTTATCTTAGTGCTTGTTTTAACCACATGGTGGCAGTATATACCCATTTATCTTGAATCAAAAAACAAAAAACAAAAAACTTGGTAATTTGGAAAATCTTGGTTTTGAACCTGTACTGCATTGACTTGCCTTTTTCAGTAGTTTGTTTCGTTTCTTTTCTTTTCTTTTTCCCAAGACAGGGTTTCTCTGCATAGCCTTTTTTTGTCCTGGGCTCTCTTGTCACTTGTAGACTGGGCTGGCCTTGAACTACAGAAATCCATCTGCCTCTGTCTCCCTGAATGCTGGAATTATAAGTGTGTGCCAGCACCCAGCAAAATTCGGTAATTCTGTAGCTATGAGAAATAAGCCATGTTCATAGCAGCCTTATTCATAATAGCCAGAACATGGAAATAGCCTAAGTGTCCCTCAGTAGAAGAATGGATAAAGAAACTGTGGTACATTTACACTATGGAATACTACTCAGCTATTAAAAACAAGGAAATCCCAAAATTTCACGACAAATGGATGGAACTAGAAATGATCATACTGAGTGAGTTAACCCAGAAGCAGAAAGACTCACATGGTATATACTCACTTATAATTGGATACTAGCCCAAGAGGCATGTCCCATGAAAATCTTCACTTACCAGGAGATTGGGATAGATCTGAGGACATCCTATTGGGACTCTAGGTGAGAGAAGCATGGGAGAATGGGGAAATAGAAGGATCCAGAGGGTCCTAGAAACCTACAAGAAGAACATCATGATGAGTGGATCTGCGCCCAGGGGTCCTGCTCAAACTATGGCACCAACCAAAGACAATACATGCAGTAAATGTCGAACCCTTACTCAGATCTAGCCAATGGATAGGTAATTCTCCACAGTTGACTGAAAGGTGGGGCCTGACTTTCACACGAACTCTGGTGCCCTATATTTGACCACTTCCCCGTGGTGGGGAGGCCTGATGGCACTCAGAGAAAGGATAAGCAGGCTGCCAAGATGAGACTTGATAGCCTATGACCATATAGTGGGAGAGGAGATCCCCCTCAGTCACAGATATAGGGAAGGAGAATAGAGTGAAAGCGGGAGGGAGGAACGATACAAGGATGGGATAACAATTGAGATGTAATCTGAATAAATTAATTAAATTTAAAAATAAATAAATAAATAAAAACAAAAACAAGCCAGAAATTGTTTTCTACCTATGAAATGGTGCTCTTGCCCCATGGTGATGATGAACTGTGATGGTTCTTTCCTGCTCTCTGCCTGGCATCTGCCCAAGGTAAGACATCATGGCATCATGATGCCTTTCAAAGATGATGCATCATAACCATCTCAGAATGTGACTCAAGGCCTGTATACATTGCTACTGATATATTCTAATTATTCTCTTGCTAAACAAAGAAAAAGAAGGCCATAATAAAATGGACCTGGAGGAGAGAGAGAGAGAGAAAGAGAGAGAGAGAGAGGGAAGAACAATATTTTTTTCTTCCATAATATATGATCTTCAGATGGATGATTCTTCTAATTTCATATCATGCCTACAAAAAACACTGAGAGATACTAAAGCCATACAATTCCAGTTAATTTTACCCCTCCCATTCAAATAATCAGCTCAATCTTGGCAGGTAGAAGGTGAAAAAAAGTCTAGATATGTAATAGAATATAGTTCTTGATCCCTAAAAAAGAAATAACTAACTAAAATGCCAATTTTAAATGATTCCTAGAAATTTTTTGTTTCTAGACATGTAATTATTGAGACTATGTAGATGCTACAGGGCAAAACATGGTTCACTTTTTACTTCAAGTCTAAGGTTTCTACGTAGTATAGCCTACTCTAAGTTGTACTGTGTTCTCATAAACTTGCCTATGATACTTATAAGTATTTATAGGATACTTCTATTATAAATTTCCTGTGTGTGTGTGTGTGTGTGCGCGCGTGTGTATGTGTATGTTGTATGAACACATGTCAGAAGGGAATGTTGGGAGTCCTACTCTACCATTCCCTGCCTATGTCTTCAAGGCACGGTCTTTGAACCTGGAGCTAGATTAGCAGCCAGCAAGCCCTAGGCTAGCTTCCGCCTGTCTTCACTGGGGTTAAAGGTACATTCACAGTCAGCTCGTCCCCTTCCCCGCTCCATCCCTCACCGCCCCAGAGTTTCTCTGTGTAGCCTTGGCTGTCCTTGAACTCACTCTGTAGACCAGTCTGGCCTCAAACTCAGAGAGATCCACCTTCCTCTGCCTCCCAAGTGCTGGGATTAAAGGTTTGCGCCACCACCACCTGGCTCTTTACAGGGTCGCTGTGTCTTTGAACCCATGCATGCAGGGAAAATCCTTTGTCCAGCAGGGCATCTGCTGTGCAGCTGTAGCTGTTCTGCTATTGTAGAGGGAATTCTACACACTTCTTTCATCCCAAAAGAAGCAGTGTGAACTGTACTAGGTAAGGCCCTATGCAGCCTTAACTACTAAGGCTTTGAGTTTCATGCGGATATGGTGCAATACCTCTTAGGAGAGTTTTGTAACTAGGAAGTCCTTGCTTAGAACCTAGGTTACATTTCTTGAGAAAAACCCTGCATTGGTATCTACAGATGAATAAGATAGCTAATTTAATTTTTAATCAAAGTGAAGTTTTCCTTTATGACACATACTTGTTTAAGTTTTGTGTTCAGGGATCATAAACTTTTCTCCAATACTTTTTATTCTGTTCAGTTTATAGATTAAAATTCCTTTATACAATGCATACTTGAGAAGCTACCCTAGAGTATTAAACATATTCATTAGTAAACAGTAATGTATTTACCTCTTCATATTAAATAACTGCTTAAATGTTCAATTCATGACAGATTCTGGATTTTAGTCTGAGATACAACTAAGGACCTCATTTTCAATAAAACTCAACATTCTAGTGTGGCAGGTATGACCCTGAACATGAATCATTTGAAAAAAGAAGAAGTTTTGTTTGCTCATTTAGTTGATGTTAAAGAATATCTTTGCAATTTACAGTCAAATTTCAGTGTTTTATTTTATATTTTTTACTTTTGTATTTGATATAAAAAGTAACATGTTTTAAATATTTTCCTATTTAACACACGAGATTGAGATTGGAGCAGTGCTTTACAGTTCATTATTACTAAATCTCATTTCTTACCTATGCCTTTAAAACCTATTGTGTTTTCCAAAACCTGCTGAAATTTTACCTATAATGGAATGGCTGACATTCCTACACAGGAAAATGTCCATGGGGAAGCTAGCCCCATGTCAGCTTTCAGTTTGTCATCAGCTCATTGTTTCATACATGCTCTGTGAGGAAACTAGCTTTTAAATATTAATAAGCCCTTTTCTTTTTTTTACACTTGCTCCTGCATTTACAATCGTAAGTAAACCTTTACTGATTTTGGATTTTAATTTCGGGGGCAGACTGTGAGTAGTTTGTTTGATGTTGAGATGGAATTTTCAACCCAGTGGCCAAGAGGATGAGCATCACATTGTAAGAGTAAACACCCTCCAGAGAGACCGAACAGATGCCTTGCACTAAGTCTGAATGTACTGTGACCACTTTGTTTTGCTGGTCTCAGCTATCTCTATAGAAATCAACTGTGAGCCCATCTGGTTAGTCAGTCTTTGAATGTGGTTAGTGGTAACCTTCACTTTTGTAACATTTCTTTGGTAACTTCTTATTCAAGCTCTGCATGTCTACCCAATTACAAGTTCTACTTTCTCTTACACAAAGTTTTTCTTAACCCAGAATCTGAAGGCATATTTTTGAACACTAAAAATACTTACTGCATTATTTATAGTGTGTGCATGTATGTGCGAGTGTGCGTACATATATAGGTCAAATGGATCTCCTGTGGTAAGGCTTAGCAGCAAATTGCTTTACCCACTGAGCTACCTCACTAGCCCTTTTTGATTGTTTTTATTTTATTATATAATTTATTTAATTGTTTCAGTAATTAGTAGATATTTATGTTCAGTGTTGTGGATGGATGTGAGGTCCGTGTCCAGACTGATGAAGGAATATGGTGAGTCTGAGACTAGCCATGGACTGCATGATAAAAGTCTGTCTAAAAAGCCTAAACGTACCAACCACAAATGAATTTGCTAATGCAAAAACTGAAAAAGGATTAAGAATTATGGAAAAAGTTGTCAGCAAGGTAAGATTGATATGAGATAAAATGAAATTTAAAATTAAAACCGTACAACAGAATAACAAAATGTGTTATGACAAAACATGATGTTATAGACAAAAACTTTTGCATAGAGAATGGCATAATGTTTATAAAGTAAAATATGAGAGCTTAGTAAAACACAATAAGCTTGGGAAGTTTTATTTTGTTTCTGTGAGAACTGGTACGGATGAGATGGGTAAAATAAATGGGGCTGGAAGAACTAAGTCTACCAATGTTTTTATATAGCTACTATAAAGAAAGCCTAACAGGCTCTAATCAGAGAATATGCTATTTTTAAACATCAATGGAAAGTTTGCAAGACTACTGTGTTCATCCTTCATCACACAGGATATAAATACACTTTAGGTCCAAGTTTTTTAGTTTCTATTTTTATTATAACAATAAAACAGAAAAAGCAGGAAGAGAATTAAACATTCTTGACAATTAAATACATCTTTTGGTTCAAAGAAAATTTTTTTTTTAAATTGAAAACACGATTATTTTATGTCAAGTTCTCAAAGCATATTTAACACTGTACCAGAGAAAAATCTTTGGCCTTAAAAATCACTTTATTACTACACAAAAAGATAAAAATAAAGATATGCATTCCTCATCTGAAAAAGGAAGTAAGCCAGGCATGGTTGCAACATGCCTGCAAGCCAGCACTTTAGAAGCTCAAGCCAGGGACACCTAGTGTATGAAGGGAAAAAGCTAAAAAAAAAAAAAAAAACAAACAAACCACAAAATAAAGAAATTAATAGAAATAAAGTATTGGAAATTAAGGTGTGTGTGTGTGTGTGTGTGTGTGTGTGTGTGTGTGTGTGTGTGTGTTAACAGACTTGAAACTGAAAGTGAAGTGTAGTTCATGAATTAAACAGAATTAATTAAAGTGTAGCGTGTGAATTAAACAGAATTGCAGTATCAGAACAAAAATTCAAAGTAAAATCTTCAGAAATTAATTTTACCATTATGTGTTTATTTTATATGTATGTGTGTATGCCTGAGTGTGTGTGCACCACATATCGGCAGGTGCCTGTGGAGGTCAGCAGAGGCATCAGATCATCTGGCAGTTATATTACTGGAGTTATAGTAAGCCACCATGATGGTGCTGGAAACAAAACCAGCGCCCTCTGCAAGAGCAGTAAGTGCTGTGAAAGGCTGAGCCATCTCTCCAGCCTGAATTACACCGTATCAAAATAATGATACTGTATATGAGTAGTTAAGTATATTCCAAACATAGAGAGTAATGTATTCTCAGGTTGAAGGAGAAGGGCTATGTGAATGTGCCAGCATCTGTAGTGACTGATGGTAGCATTCACATTTTGTATTTGATGAGCCACCCCCCGCCCTTCTATTTGAATGCAGTACTTTCCCCATGTGCATCTCTGGCAAGAAAGCTAATGGACTCAATGGATAATGCTATAAAATCTGTGCTGGGAACATGGCTCAACTCTTCCAGCCTTTGTTGTGCAAGCAAGAGAACCAGAGTCCTAATCCCCAGAACCTAGGTAAATGCCGGGGGGTATGGCAGCCTCTGAAGCTTAAGACAGATTTCCCCAAAAATTGACTAGGGTCTCTCTGCCCACTAGTTCTGGATTTAATTCCCAACATCAGCCTGCTGCCTCCTTACCAGTGTGCATACACACACTCACATCCAACCGTGTACCCACACACATTCAAATGGGGGCACACTCATGCATGCGTACCACACAGACACATGAAAAGAAGGGGGAAATTACTACAAAAATCACCCATGTTTGAGAGTGATGTCTAATTGAGTGGTAGACAAAGTGATGTCTCAGAGAAAGACTTGACAGAACAGAATATACCCAACTTTTGAGAAGAGAGAGAAGGGCTGGAGAGATGCCTCAGTGGTTGGGCGCACTGACTGTTCTTCCAGAGGACCCGAGTTCAGTTCCCAGCACCCACATGGCAGCTCACAACTGTCTGTAACTCCAAAATCTGGCACCCACAGACATACAATCAATGCACATAGAATAAAAATAAATAATTAATTTTTTAAAAAAAGAGAAGAGCGAGGAAATGGAAGCTCCTTAAGGGAACAGCACAGAGAATGAGGGAGGGGGCAGTTTTACAGAGAGAGGTAGAAGCCAGAACAAGCTAGACACAGATGAGGACAGAAGGAGCCAGAGAATGAGAAGGAGCCAGAAGATTAGAGCAGCTTGCTAGAGTTACTTTGAGGCCAAGCAGAGCAGTTCAGTTAGAGAAACCAGTTGACTCTGTACGCTAGGAGTGGAGTTTGAACCACAACAGCTGAGTTAAAACAGCCAGCAGGAGTTCAGAAAAAAGTAGAAAGGGTGGGCTTTTCAACGCTGAGACTCAGAGGCTGAAAACATTCTAGGCCTAGGTTAGCAGACAGAGGCAGTAAGCCTCCAAGACAATGACATCAGAGTTACTGTTACAGGCTTACACTTCATAGAGAACTCAGGATGGGAACTGAGGCAAAGACCACAGAGGAGCACTGTTTACTGGCTAGCTCCATATGGGTTTCTCAGTTTGCTTTCTAATACAACCTAGACAATCTGCCCAGTGGTAGCACTGCCCACGATGAGCTGTGCCCTCCCAACCTGAGCATTAACTGAGAAATCCCCCAGTAGACTTTCCTAAGGCCCTGTCTGATGGGGCAGTTCCTCAGGGTAGGTCCCACGTCTTCCCAGATGACTGCAGTGTGTCAAACTGAAAAAGTAACTAGCACACTAACATTTGAGAAATAAAGCTAAATACCACTAAAGTAACAATGAGAACCAAGACTGCAAAAAGACAAGATCTAGTAAGTTTATGAATTTAGTTAAAAACATAAACTTAATTCTGCCCAGAGTGTGAACTGATGCAGACTATTGGACAGATAGCCAGAAACACTGAATAAAGCTGAAGACAAGCATCCTTCAACAAAGGGACTCCGCTGTTGTCGCTGTGTGCCATAAAGTATTAGTTTGTAGCATTATGGGTCTAGATGGTATACTGTAGCATTATTGTACAACATGAAGGAGGAAGAGCCCTGAAACAGAGTAAAAGCCATCAACACAATAGTAAGGAAATGGTTGCATAAGCATATGCAACCACAAACGTGAATAAACTGGAATATCAGGATTTCCACATGTATGGTTTACCTCTTTAAAAACAAAAACCTGCATGCTCTAGGGAAAAAAAAACACTTCAGCTTTTGTGAGTCTGTAAGCATGTATGAGTATATTATCAACACAGAGAGACATGTGTTCCTTGACCTAAGGATGAGGATCTGGAGGAAGGATAAACTCCACGTACAGGATAACTCTCATGTATGTGTATATTTATTTATTAATGTCATCCATGTTTGTGTATGTTTAAAGACATTAAATGAAATGTTGATTATATAAACTATGACAATTCATTAGTAAAACAGAGATGAGACCATGCCCTGATGATGTCACCTGCCGTGTTCTCATTTACTGCAAAAAGTTCCAGCAAAGCCATGCTTTTGTTGCATTGATACACTCAGGTTCTTTGCTTGACACATGATATTTTAAAGATAATACATTAACTTGGCCTCAAGTGTATTTCAGGTTTGTTTTAACTTTATGTAACCTGGATATAAAATATTTCATTCACGATATCAGCATGTTTTACCATGCAGATTATTCCAGACCTATGAACTAGAAATTACCCGAAAATGAACAAGCCGTTGATCGGTTCCTGTACACATTTTGCAGGGCCAGCGTTAAGTCAGGAAAAATTGACCTAAAGCAGTCACAGATCTGAGCTCTTATCAGAGTCCAGTGGCCATACCTGATGAGAGTATCTTTCTTTCATCTAAATTACTTTTTACTTTTAAAATGTCTTCAACTTTAAGTTAATAATATATTTCCTAATAATGTCCTAACAAGGACAAAGAATAGACTCTGTATCCAAGCTCCATGACACATGCCAGTAATCCCAACAGTTGGGAGGCAGAGGATCTCTGTGAGTTCGAAGCCAGCCCAGTCCACAAAGCAAGTCCAGGACAGCCAAGGCTGTCTTGAAGAAAAAAACAAAAAACAAAAAACAAAAAAACCCGACTCTACAGCGGGGCAGACCCTTGGGAAAAGGGCAGTCTATAGCAATCAAAGGAGAATTAGGCTCCTTGTTTTCTCATGAATTAGTTGTTTGGATTAAAGTATCCAAACCATGTGAAACTTGTAGGAATTCTGAGGAATGAAATTCCCGGTTTCCTAAAACAGTTAAAACACATTTTGTCATTCAATAAATGTCTTTCCAATACAACTGGAATCCAATATAATTGGATTCACTGAGCGCAAGGTAATTTTGATGACGTCATCTTCCCAGGCTCCTCAGTAGCTCTATCCGGCTACAGTCAGGAGAGTACTTCATTTGTTAGCCATTTATTTTGACACATAGGTTACCACTTCGTCTCAATTTGCATGATGTGAGAGACTGCAAATTTGCCCAGATGCTTAGAAATTCATTCTATCCAGGCTAATTGCCATTTGGTCACACAGCTGCTGTTTAAATTGGGTTTGTTTCACTTCATCATTGAGCGCTTTTTACTTCTCATAGAAACATTTAGACTTGATGTCACCAAACGATTTTCTTTCACTTACGTTTGCTTTTGAAGCAGGGTCTGTCTATATAGTCTAGCCTGTCCATGAGCTTAATCCTGCCATACCCTTCCCAAGGACTGGGATTGTGGTTGTGTACAACCATAGTAAACAGTCAAATGATTTTTAAAAATATGTATTCAAGAAATAATTGTAGTGATTGTTATAGGGGAGAGTTCAAAAGCAACTTTGATTTATACCCATAAAATATGTAATTAAGGTTGGATTTGAGCAATAAGTAAAATTAACATGTTTTCAGTAGCTGTATAGTTACTACTAAAAACTCTGTGATTTTAAGATCCTAGACTTGAGGCCTGGAATCGTATGCAAACCATTCAGCCCTGCTCGGCTTCTATTTCCTTGTTTTGTGTCATTTTTAACTTTTGGTTTTTGGGTTTTGGAGACAGGTCCTAGACTCTGTAGACCAGGCTGGCCTTGAACACACAGAGATCTACCTGTCTCTGCCTCCCTGAGTGCTGGGATCACAGGTGTGTGCTGCCATGCCCAGCTCTCATTTTTTAACCGTATGTTCATGTGATTCATCGTAACTTTTTTTTTTTTTGAGACAGGTTTCTCTGTGTAGCCTTGACTGTCCTGGACTTCCTTTTGTAGACCAGGCTGGCCTCGAACTCACAGCAATCCACCTGCCTCTGCCTCCCGAGTGCTGGCATTAAAGGTGTGCGTCAACACTACCCGGCCCATCATGACATTTTTATACAAGTGTGTCATACTTTGTTCTCTTTGGTTCCCTGTCACCATGGCCCCTCCTGTCCTTCAGCTGGTTCCTTTGCTCACTGAGTTAATACTGGCTTCTGCGTTCTTCTCACTTATTCCGTTACTCTGCTTCCCACCTTCTCTGAGATCTCTTCCTTCCCTGTGATGATCCTTTTCCTAGTTTTGTGACACCCCCACACATATAAATACAGGCACCACACACACATATAAATACACACACACACACTCACATATATAAATACAGACACACACACACACACACATAAGTACACACTCTGTATTTTTCAATTCTATATTCTACATATTATAAAAACTTGTAACATTTGTCTTTCTAATATAAGTCACTTCAATTAATATAATTTATAATTGTATATCCATCTTCCTGAAAATGTCACAATTTCATTGTTCTTTGCCATTTTATGAAATCCCATTGTGTATATGTATGTACCACATTTTCTCTATCTGTTCATTTGTTGATGGACATCTAAATGATTCCATTCCTGACTGTTGTAATAGTGCAGCAATGAACATGAATGTACAATAGCCGTCATGGCCTTATCTTGAAAGTCATTCTGTAGTAGATTATCTCCACTGTATTTTTCATCTGTGAAATGCTGCTGTTTGTTTGGAATCTAGACAAATGGGAGGTGAGGGTGCATCATAGTATAATGAAAAAATGCTGTAGTTGATAACTTAGGAAAAACACTGCAGGGCAAGAGTTGTTTGGTTTTTTTCAGTTTCTTGGGTCAAATAAAAAGTAGGGAAATATATAAAGGAAACAGAAATGTTTCATGAGCATAGCCCCTTAAAAATATCTCCCTCAGCCAGGCGATGGTGGCGCACGCCTTTAATCCCAGCACTTGGGAGGCAGAGGCAGGTGGATCGTGTGAGTTCAAGGCCAGCCTGGTCTACAGAGTGAGTCCAGGACAGCCAAGGCTACACAGAGAGACTGTCTTGAAAAACTAAAACTAAAAAAAAAATAAAATAAAAATAAAAAACCAAAATCTGTCTACTCCTTACACATCTAACTTCTGCCCAGTTAATATTTCCCCTCATTGGAGCCCCCTTTTTAAAGCTTGTGATACATGAAGAAATTGAAGTGGTGCAGCTCAGTTTTTCCTGAAGCAAACCTCACCCATTTAACAACAGATCAAGAAATAGCAATTTCCTTCATACCTTCTCTCCAAGATACACACACACACACACACACACACACACACACACACACACACACACACAGCCAACTACTAGCCTGGCATATGCAACAGTGGACAACAAAAAAGGGAATGTGAATAGCCACAGTGGTGGCAGAGGCAGGTGAATCTCTGAGTTGGAGGCCAGCCTAGTCTATAAAGTGATTCCGAGGCAGCCAAGGCTACACAGAGAAACCCTGTCTCAAAAACCATAAACAAAAAAACACACACCAAAAAAAAAAAAAGGAGGAGGAAAGAAACACACAACCCACAAAAATGGAGCTTGAAATAAACAAGAAAAACAAGAATACCAAAAAAAAATGCCCAAACAAAACAGAATTCTACAAAAATACCATTGAGTTCATTTTTGTTGGCCAACTACTTCTGCATGTGGAACCTGCCCTGAAGTGTGGTTAATAGACCTAGTGGGGCTCCACTGGAATAAAACTGTCATTTCTTTTTCCAGTCTGCATTAATTGCAGATAGCATCTCCATTAGGGGTGAGAGCCCGTATGCACTTCCTCCTCTCTGCGTGGGGACCCCCCTCTGGCTTGAACCCTGCAGACCTTGTGCATGCTGCTGTAACTGCTGAGTTCTGTGTGCATTAGTCCTGCTGTGTCAGGAAGACACATTAGAATCACCCAGCACCTCTGGCTCTTACAAAGCTTTGTACCTCCTCTTCTGCATAGATCTAAGGGGCTGTTTTTTACTTGAAAGAAATTTTTGACTTTAAAGAAATTTCTTGATATAAAGTACACTGAACTTCTGCCTATATTTGCACATGTGGCATTTATACTGAAAGAAAAATCATAATGTGTCTATACACACTTGTGCAAACTGTTCTCCCTGACAGGTGAACAGTTCACCTGTCATCCTCACATAGTTCAGAGTCACATTCAGATGTTACTATCTAGGTGTTTATGCACAGGGTAGAGCACTTGCAGGAATTCCTGTGCTTGAACAAGTTCCTTACCAGGATAGGGTCAGCCTGTAATTTTCCTCATGGGCTATGTGATGCTCCTTAGAAGATCTGGGGTTACCAGATCAGGTGGAGTGAGAACCCCACTGACAAAAAGGAGTCCACCTTCATAGACCAACTACAAACATGGCTATCCAGAGACTTCAGCCTTATCCAGCAGAGTGATGTTTCCACATCCCTCTTCATCATCAAAGGAAGTCAGGACAGGTACTCAAGCAGTAGGAACGCAGAGGCAGGAGCTGATCCAGAGGAGCGCTGTGTTCTGGCTTGCTTCTCATGGCTTGCTCACCCTGATTTTTTTTTTAATTTTTTGCCTACTTTATTTTTTAATTAATTTGTTTATTCACTTTAAATCCGAATTGAAACCCCCTCCCTCCTCTCTTCCTGGTCCCATCCTCCTTCTCTCTTCCCCATACCCCTCCTCTATACTTCAGAAAAGGGGAGTCCCCTCTACCCACCCACCCCAGCTCATCAGGTCCCATCAGGACTAAGCACATCCTCTTCTCCTGTGGCCTGGCAAGACAGCCCTGATAGGGGGAAGTGATCAAAAAGCAGGCAACCAAGTCCCTGTCCGAGACAGCCCCCAGTCCCCTTGCTAGAGGCCCAACATGAAGCCTGTGCTGCCCATCTGCTATATCTGTGTAGGGGGCCTGGGTCCAGGCTATTTATGGTCCTTGGTTGGTGCTTCAGGCTCCATAAGCTCCTCAGTGCACTGGTTAGTTGGCTCTGTTAGTCTTCTTTAGAGCTCCTGTCATCTCCAGGTCCTTTTATCCATCCCTCCACTTTACTACAAGACTCCCTATGCTTCACCAAGTGTTTGGCTATGAGTCTCCACATCCGTTTGGATCCGCTGCTGGGTGTAGCTTCTCAGAGGACAACTATGTTAGGCTCTTTCTGCATGCATAGGAGAATATTGTTAATAGTGTCAGAGATTCGTTCTCTCCCATGGGGTGGATCTCTGGTTGGACATTCCCTCAGTCTCTGCCCTATCTTTATCCCTGCACATCTTGTAGGCAGGGTAAATTTGGGCTTAAAGTTTTTTGTGAGTAGGATGGCATCCCACCACTACCACTAGGAGTCCTGTCTAGTTAGAGGGTGGCCTCTTCAGTCTATGTGACCCTGCTACTAGAAATCTCAGCTCGAGTCACCCCCAAATCCTCCCAGAAGCCTACCCTGACTTCGGTCTCCAGCCTGTCACAGAGATACCCCTCCCCACAGTTTCTTTTCTCTCCAGGTCTTCTATGTTCCTGCCCCGCTCTCCCCAGTTCTGATCTCCACCCACATATCTCTCTATGGTCCCTCTCCTACCTTGTCCCCTCTCTTCATCCTCTACAGCTGTCTATTCTGTTTCCCCTTCTGAGAGAGATTTAAGCATCCTCCCTTGGGTCCTCCTTGTTACTTCTTTGGATTTTTTAATTGTGGTATGTTTACCCTGTACTATATGGCTAAAAATACTTATGAGTGAGTATATACTATGTGTGTCTTTCTGGGTCCCTCAGGATGATCTTCTCTAGTTCTACTCATTTGCCTGAAATTTTCATGATTTCCTTGTTTGGGTTTTTGTTGTTGTTGTTGTTGTTTGGTTTGGTTTGGTTTTTTGTTTTTGTTTTTTTTTTTTTTTTTCAAGACACGGTTTCTCTGTGTAGCCTTGGCTGTCCTGAACTCTCTTTGTAGACCAGGCTGGCATCAAACTCACAGGGATCCACCTGCCTCTGCCTCCCGAGTGCTGGGATTAAAGGCGTGCGCCACCACGCCTGGCTGATTTTCTTGTTTTTCATAGCTGAATAGTCTGATTTTTTTTTATATAGAGAACCCAGGACCACCAGCCCAAGGACGTCCAAACCCACAGTAGACTGCCTCCCCCCACATCAAACACTAATTAAGAAACTGTCCTACAGGCTTGCCTATAACCCAATCTTACAGAGGAATTTTCTCAGTTGAGGTTCCCTTCTCGCAGATGACTCTAGCTTGTGTCAAATTGACATAAAAACTATCCAGGACAGGAACCAAGTGGGTAATATAACAGCATGAAATATCAGGATAAGAACTAGACTGTGTGCTGCAGCAAATGTTTTTTAATACATCTGTGCACCCACTACAAACAATAACAACAAAAGACTATCCTGATGTACATAAAATACCACAAAATGGGGACATAGATCAGTTGGTCAAATACTTGCCTTCTATGCAAGAAGCCTGGGTTCAATTCCCAGCACCATATAAACTGGGCATCATGGTACATGCCTGTACTCTAAGACTCTACAGGTGGGTTCAGGAGCCTCTAAGATTGAGGTTCACCCTTATCTAAATAGTGAGTTCAAATCCAGTAACGGAATATACCGACACCCTGTCTTAAAATAATAGTAGTAGTAACAACAATAATAAATGGTATATAATTTTATTCGCAGCAGTAGGGAAGTAGAGGCTAGTCTGGTCTACATAGCATGTTTCCATCCAATCAGGACTCCATAATGGACATGTCTCAAAACTAAAAAAAAAAAAAATCACAAAACAAGGATATAAGTACTTAGATACGTTTGTTTCAGCCTCTAGTTCTCTTTCTTTTGTCCCTACCCTTGAATTCTTACAGAATTTTGGTGTTTTGGGTTTTTTCCCCCTTCAGAAAGTCTACACTGCTTACTGCTTCATCTCCTTAGAGCAGCGGTTCTCAACCTGTGGATCACAACCCCTTTAGAGGTCCAACAACCCTTTCACAGGAGTTGCCTAAGACTATCAGAAAACACAGCTATTTGCATGATGATTCATTACAGTAGCAAAATTACTATTGTAAAATAGCAATGAAAATAAATTTTATGGTTGGGGTCACCATAAGATGAGGTCTCGGCATTAAGAAGGTTAGGGCCACTGCCATAGAGTGACCGTTCCTGTTGCTTCCAACTCACACATCTGCTAACCCTTTGGGTTCCCTGGGTGTGTTACGTTTTGTCCATCTTTAAATGTTTGTATTCCTTGTGTGGAAACAATACTTCTCTGAATTGTAGCATAATCTTTGCACAGTTATTGTACTACAGATTTGTCTGTGATCCTTCAAGAAGTCAAAGCAAAGAGGAACTATTATAGACATATTAATTTTTAGTTAATGAGCATTCATTATGTGTTGTGCACTTTGTAAGCACTTTTACATGTAATATTTGAAATAATTTTTACAAGAATTCTGTGAGATAAACACTGAGATTTAGACAAATTGTAAGTTACTCACTTCTAAAACCTAAATCTTGGAACCTACATCCCTAGTCACAGAACTGCTCTCTCCTAAGACAGTTATTTGATGAACAGTGTTTAGAGGAGAAAGTTTCTGGCAGAACTGAGTCTTCTTTTGGGACATGGGTATTAATGATGTACAGGATGACCCCCTAGGAAGTAACAGCATCCTCAGCTCAATCCTATAATGAGCTCAGTAACATTCCATTTCCAGAGAGAAAGCCAGTGTAGGAGGCCATGATGCTCGACCAAGCAAAGCATCTCGTCTTCCCCACAGTGTTGTCTTCCACACAGCTCTTGGATAGAATTTGGAGCCCGCTCTTTCAGTGGGGTTGTTGTTGTTGTTGTTGTTGTTGCTGCTGCTGCTGTTGTTTTCAAGAGGGAAGAAACTATCTTACTCATCGTGTATATACAGTATCCAGCCCAAATCAGTGACCATAGAAATAATTTAATATTTTTGGACCTAATTTGTAAATAATCTTGTGAATTCAAGATGACCTGTATTTGAGTTACTATTATCCACAATTTGGACATATTTTAGTTTAGTTATAAGGACATTTCATAGCTTAGCCGAAAAATTCAGTACAAGCTATGATCTGCTGTGTTCACTTTGATATATGTAATTCCTCCTTTGACTTTCAGACATATGAGGAAGATCGAAGAAACAACTCTGAACTTCAGATTCGGTGTCAACGTTTGGCCTTGGAGTTAGCAGACACGAAACAGTTGATTCAGCAAGGTGACTACCGGCAAGAGAACTACGACAAAGTCAGGAGGTGAATTGCTCAGGTGGCCATGGCAGTTTTCCCTTTCAGAGATCGGCACGGTCAGCTGGGTCTGTACCGCCACACAGCTGTTTCTCCAGCTCCTCCTTCATGTGTAACAGCAGACAGCTGGGTGGAGATTGGTGCTTTGTAGCTTATGAGAAGTTGCTGCCACCCTTTCAAAAATGCAGAAGAAAATAAGAACCCTGTGAGCTTCCTTATGTGAATATTTGCTAAGTGTTATTTGATGAATTTCATATAATGTCAGTTTCAGTGTTTAAGTTTTCTCAGGTGGTTTTCAGCTGTTCTTCTAATGAAAGGCTTTCATTGTTGAAAACAACACTCTGTTAGAACATTGCGAAGTATGTTGCTGCCGAATACCAGCAGGGAAATCTTCCTTAGCTGGAAAGGACTTCTCCACTGTTCTGTATTTAATGAGCTTCCCTGATATATCCCGTGGCAAATCTCTTTTAAACCTAAGTTTTGTCATATGAGATTAACCAAAGGAACATGGTGAATATTTTGAGTTGTGTAAATGTGCTGTTTTTGCAGATAGGGTGGACTTGTTATAGCTGCTTCAGCGAGAATTCCTGAAGCGTAGTAGTCAGTCAATGAAATCATAACACTCTATGTGAATTTACAGAGATTTAGCAAGCACATTGGGACTTCTGTTCCCACCTTGACTGGTATGTGGTATGTATTAGTATTTATCGTGATGTCTAGTAGGGTAATAATTTGACCTTGAAATCTGTAAGAGCTATACTTAGTTCTCCTGAGTAAAGCTGAATTTCAAAAGAAACATTTTACTTTTTAATTAAGTTTTATTAGCATATATTAATAATATGTAATAATAGGTTTCATTATGATATTTTCATATATATATATTGATCATATTCACCCCTTACCACCCCGGTTGTCCCCCTCCACTCCCACTGGTCCTCCTTCCCCCAGCTAGTCCCCAAGAAGCATTTTAAAATGAAGTAGTGTGAGATGGTAAAATGATAATTTCATTGATATTCTGATGTCATGTTTTCCTCCCTAAATCTACAGAAATGATCAATTAAAAGGTATGACGATCAGAATAGTGCAGAGCTCCCTGACTCACTCATAGGTCAGCGAAGCCAGATGAGGCGCAGCTGATAATTATCATGGTTCAGTGACAGAATAATGGGCTTTCGTTATAGTATCAGTTGTTACATTTTTATAATAAACAACTAGAAAGAAAAACATAACCTTGATTAAAATGTATAAGCAATTCTATCTGATAAAAATAGGACAGTAAAAAAAGGAGAGGAGGGTTCCAAATGAACCTTTTGGCTTATGAATACATTTTTTAAAAAATATGGACAAGCCATGGATGGTGGCAGCAGGCCTGTAATCCCAGAGTTTGGGAGGCAGAGGTAGGAAGATGGTGAGTTCTTGAGTACAGCACGGGCTACAGCAAAGATCCTGGTCCAGAAAACCAAGCCTGGGACTGTACGTACCTCACTGGTAGAGCACTGTGACCCTGGCTTCTGTCACCAGCAAAGAATAAAAGGAAAAGGACAAGTCATGGAAATAGGCAGCAACCTGGGGACATCTCCTTGATCAATTCTCACAGATGTATAAAGCTAATCTGTATAGAGATATGATGTCATCTCTAGAGTTCAAATGCTTCTGAGTAACAGATTTATTTCTACATTAAGATTCTATGTGGAGCCAGTTGCAGTGGCACACACCTGTAATCCCAGCACTCAGGAGGCAGAGGCAGGCAGATCATTGAGAGTTTGGGTCCAGCCTGGTCTACAAAGTGAGTACAGGACATCTAAGGCTACACAGAGAAACCCTGTCTTGGGGGGAAAAAAAAAGATTGTATGTGGCAACTAAAACCATCAACTTATATTTGAGTCATTTTTGTGACTCTACCACTTCTGGCATAATGTTCCCAGTTTCATTTTGTAATTTCTCTAAAGAGTTCTGATTTCTAGTAACAGGAAATCCTACTTCAAAATTAGTATTTGAGCTGTGATCATTGCTAGATCAGCCATTGTTTCTTGGCAAGGGCCACAGAGAGGGAAGATAGATGAACCTAACACACTGGACGAACCATGGTGATACTTTTAGTTAAGGTCAACACCACAATCGTCAACTGAAGAACCTCCAACCAAGTAAATATGATATAGTCTATTTCTACTTATAACCGACTATAAAAGTAAATGTTGGCAATTTATAGCTATAACCCATTGATAGAATAAGAATCTACGAGGCAGGGGCTGGAGAGGTGGCTCAGCAGTTAAGAGCACTGTCTGCTCTTCCAGACGTCCTGAGTTCAATTCCCCGCAACCACCATCTATGATGTGATCTGATGCTCTCTTCTGTCTTCATGCAGACAGAGCACTATATACATAATAATAAATAAATAACTCTTTAAAAAAAAAAGAATCTATGAGGCTATGCTAGCACTAAATGGGGAAAGAAGATATGAGCAGTACAGTGTCAACTAATGGACACATGTATACGTCAGAATGGCTGCTTTGTAGCCTCATTGGTAATATATGATTCAGAATTGTCCATGGAATCTGCAACCTCAGATAAAATACGTTAGGGAGTAGGATGTTTATATTGTCTAAGTGCCATATTTAAAATCTGGTGGAAAGAAATTTACTCCTGTGGCAATCCACAAGTCACTAAAGTAAAGTTCCCAGGCCTACTTCTAACTAGGGAGGGTTAGGATCAAATGCATCTCTATGCTCAGTTTTAAAGATGCCTGTTGAAGGTGTTGGCCCAGTTCTTCATTTCACTGTTGTCGTAGAAGGCTAGTCTGAAATAAGAAATTTAAAATATCTGGGCTAATCATAAGCAATATGTGAATGAAATAATACCCCAAATGCCTGCCGGTGTATTGCTGTGTAATTTCAGTTATACATTATAACAGGGTTTTGACCCTAATAAAGCCTGAGTCTATGTTCCAGTTCTTTTATTTAACTGTTTAAAAGCTTTGGCTTTAAGGTAAGGTTGAAGCTCTGTGAGATGGTTCATGTAATTACAGCATGGGAAAACCAAGGCAGCAGGCTTGCTGTGAGCTCCTGACCAGTGTAGGCTAAGTAAGACTTAATACTGAAAGATAGTGGGATAAATGAAGTTGTACCTTAGAAAGTATTGTGTAATTTACTGGTTAGTGGAATTTATGTATTTAGGTACCTTACCTGAACAAGGTCTTGAACCTTCTAAATTTCAAAAGTGGATACACAAAATCCCCACAGCCCTACCTGCTCAGCTTCTGCCACTCAACCCTTCAGTTGTGGAAAGGTTTCTGTATTTACATGAGTATTTGATCTTATTTCCATAGTGAACGTGATGCTCTTGAACAAGAAGTACTCAATGTTAGAAGAAAACATGAAATACTTGAAGCCTCTCACATAACTCAGGCTAAAGAAAGAAATGAATTGTCAAAGGAGGTGAGCTCCCAAGTCAATCCACTCATGGTTTATTACATATTAATGGACAAATAGCCCAGGCTAAAATTATGGCAGAAATCTTATCTTTCTCCTTTTTTTTATGTAGTTATGAGGCGGGGGGGGGGGGGGGGGGGAGAGAGAGAGAGAGAGAGAGGGAGAGAGAGAGAGAGAGAACAGAGAGGAGAACTTAGGAGGCATTTTTGCATTAACAATTGCCAAGGCTAAGAATTATCACTTTTTAAATGGGAGATTTCCAGCTGGACTGTGGTGGCACAGGGAAGCAGTTCCAGGCCAGCCTGGTGTACAGAGCAAGTTCCAGAACAGCTAGGGCTACACAGAGAAATTCTGTTTCAAACCACTACCACCCCCCCCAAAGGTAACATTTCTATATGATACACACAGTGAAAGAAGGGAATAGAGTCAACCTTGAAAAGTAACAGCTCACCCTGGGCATGGCTCTGATTTTCCATAGGTGACCACCTTGCAGCAGACAGTCACCCTACTGCAGAAAGACAAAGAGTACCTCAATCGCCAAAATATGGAGCTCAGCGTGCGCTGTGCCCATGAAGAGGATCGCCTGGAAAGGCTGCAAGTTCAGCTGGAAGAGACCAAAAGAGCTAGAGAAGAGATGTATGAGAAATACGTATCATCCAGGTAAGACTCTGGTTGCTTTCCTTGTCCTAGATGGAAATGAGCTCTTTGTGGGTGGGTGGGACCCTGAGTGGTTTAAGGTCCATATCGAGTGAATCCTTTTCATTTTGTTTCCTTTCTAGTTGACTTGTCAGAGATATTGTGGTTTTCCAGTAACAACAAGGGCTTCTTTTTCTTTTCTTTCTTTCTTTCTTTTTTTTTTTTTTTTTTTTTGTTTGTTTGTTTTTGTTTTTTTTTGTTTTTTGAGACAGGGTTCTCTGTGTAGCCTTGGCTGCCCTGGACTCCCTTTGTGAACCAGGGTGGCCTTGAACTCACAGCGATCTGCCTGCCTCTGCTGGGATTAAAGGCATACACCACCACACCTGGCCTTTATTTTTCTAATTTAGTTTTTTAAAATTATTAGCATATATTTCTTATAAAAATATTAATTTAAAAAATAGTATTTTTCCTATGTGTATATCATACGCTGTGTTCATACTAACTCATTGCTCCATGTCTCTCTTCCCAATAGCCCCACTTTCGCTTTCATACCTTGTATACTAAACTTTCTTAACATAGATTCTACATGTGAGAGAAAACATGAAAAGATTTTATTTATTTATTTATTTTGGATCTGGCTTTTTTCAGTTAACATGATTATCTCCAATTTTATATAATTTACTGAAAATCATATTCTTATTGTTTTTCTTTTTTTGTTTGTTTGTTGTTTCACTTACTTATATATATTTCTGTGTGTCTGCACAACAGACGAGGGCATCAGATCCCACTATAGATGGTTCTAAGCCGCCATGTGGTTGTTAGGAGTTGAGTTGCTCTGGAAGAGCAACCAGTGCTCTTCACCCCTGAGCCATCTCTCTAGTCCCTCATTCTCTTATTTTTAAAGAATAAAATATATGTGCACATATATAAATATGGCACTTTATTCTATTATTGCGTGTATGATGTATGGGATGGGTAGCATGCTTGTGTCACAGGGCATGTGTGGAGATCTCAGGACAACTTTCAGGAGTTGGTTCTCTTCTCCCGTGAGACCTGAGGATGCACATCATCAGCCTTGCACAGCAAGCACCGTTACCTGCTGAGTTATCTCACTGATCTATCTCATTTTCTGTATTTATTTGCCTGTTGATTGATATTTATGCTAAGTCTGTATGTTGGTCACTGTGAATACTGCAGCTATCTATACAGTGTGCTGTCTTAAGAGTCCAGGGTGGTAGCTGGGTCATATAGCGGCTTTCTTTTCAGTTTGTTGAGGGAAAGCTATACTGATCTTCACATGGCTGCATTACTTTACTCTACCATACCTGTCTAAGTGTTCTTTGTCTACCTTACCCACCTCAAATTCGTGCTAGTATTTTTGTCTATTTTTCATGATAGCTCTTCTGACTACAAATAGGTAGAAACTTGATACAGCTTTAATTTACATTTTCCTGATGTCCAGGGATGTTGAGTATCAACGTATTTATTGGCTCCTTCTTCTTTTGAAAACTTGAATTATTGGTTGAATGTTTGTTTAGTTTGTATGATTTTTTTTAATAGATTCTGGATATCAATTCCCTGTTAGCTGTATACCTGACAAGCTCATCACCTACTCTGTTGACTTTCTTTTCACAGTTAATTATTTCCTTTGCTCTGTAGAATCTTTTTTTATTGCATTATCCTGTTTGTCAGTTCTTTTTATTTTTTGGGTTGTTGGAACTCTTTTCAGAAAATCGTGGCCTATGTCTGTATTGTGAAGTGTTTTCCTCATATTTTCCTGTAGTAGTTTCAAGGCTCTGTGTCTTACATTCAAATCTTTATCCATCTTCAATTAATTTCTGTGCCATTAGGTAAAAGCCTACTTTAACTCTACGTGTGAAAAATCCAGATTTCCTGAGCTATTTGTTGAAAAGACAAGTCTGTTCCTTTTAGGTAGGGTATGTGCACGTGTGTGATTTTCTTTTAGTTTTTCTGGTTGGCTGGTTGAGCTTTTTGTTGTTCTATTTTTGTTTTTAGTTTGTTTGGTTTGTTTTGCTTTGTTTTGCTTATTCATTACTGTGTGTGTATGTGTGTGTGTGTGTGTGTGTACAGTGTTGTTGGGCTTGGGGTCCTCATGTAGAATTCAGAGGACAACTCTGAGGAGTCAGTAGTCTCCTTCCATGATGAGTTCTAGGGCTCAAGCTTGGGCTGTTGGCCTTGTGCAGAAGGCACGAAAGCTCCATCACCTGTGAGTCACATTGACAATCCAGAACTTATTTCACATATATTAAACATCTTTTTAATATCCTGTTGCTGAGTGGGGATTCATAGTTCAGTAGTTGAGTTCTTTTTAATACAACAGAGTTCTAAGTTTAGTTCTAAGAACTTCAAAGAAAAAAAGTTCATGACTCTGTGACTAAGGTTTCTTACTAGGGGCTAGAGAGATGGCTCAGCGGCTAAGAGCACTGACTTCTCTTCCAGGGGTCCTGAGTTCAGCTCCCAGTACCTGCATGGCCACTCACAACTGTCTACCATGATCTGACACCTTCACACAGAGACACCTGCAAGCAAAATACCAATACACATAAACATTTTTAAAGTTTGAAAAAAATTTCTTTAAAGATTTTTTTACTAGCAGTTTTTGAAAGTCTATATATCTCTGTAGGAGTCCATTTTGAAGAACATCTAAGCATATCCAGTATTTTTCTGCCTGTGAAACAGGAACGATTGAGAAGGCACTTACTGCATGGCTTCAAGTCACAGGGCTTAGACTGCCTGCTTCTCAAGTCTACCTTCCCTCCTTCTGAATATGTGTATACAATACTGACAGCCCTCACGGTTCGTAGGCTACTTACAGCATGCGAGAAGCTGAAAAATTAAATCTTGGTGCTGGAGAACCAGATGGCTCAGCAGCTGAGAGAGCTGGCTGTTCTTCCAGAGAACCTGAATTCCATTTCCAGAGCCCACGTGGAGCTGTCACTATCTGAGTCCACTCTCAGGGACACTACCACCACCTTCTGGCCTTTATGGGTACTGCATGCACAGGGTTCTCACAGACATCCATATAGTAAGATAAAAATAAAGGAAAAAACTTTTAAATTAAAAATTTTGCCTATAACAGCTCAACATTTCTGACTTTCCCTAGCCTGTCTATTTTTATTTTTTAATTTATTTGTTTTATGTGTGTTTACGCTGTCATCATGCATACTAGAAGAGGGCATTGGATCATATAAAATAGGTGGCTGTGAGCCACGATGTGGTTGCTGGGAATTGAACTCAGGACCTCTAGAAGAGAAGCAAGTTCTCTTAACCACTGAGCAATATCTCCAGCCCTAGCCTGTTTATATTTATTAGTTTTTTTCTGTGTTCACTACTAATACTCTATGTACTTTGACTGTACCTTTTTAAAAAAATCATTGTATAGTTGTTTGCTTGCTGAGAAGGAAATAGTTTATATAGTCAGAGCAGTCTTGGTATTATATGTTTATTCTTTATATCTCAACATGCAACATGTGTGTACATCAATCTTCAGGCCTCAGCCCTGTGCATTAAAAATGCATTGAAGGTGAGCATCCTAAAAAGTTGCTAGCATCTATCACAGTAGTTAATAGAGGCCATGTAACAGTGGTGAGTTGTCTTAAGAGCCTGGTACTAGTTTGGAACAGTGTTTTTAGGAATTCTAAGACAGCTAAGTTTTCTAAACATAATGTAAAAGCATACTTCATACACTATATTGAACTCTTATCTGGAGAACAATAGCCTTTTTTTTTTTCATGAGAGAAAACCATGACTATTCCTTTTATCTTTGCAGAGACCATTATAAAACAGAATATGAAAATAAACTACATGATGAACTGGAACAAATCAAACTGAAAACTAATCTGGAAATTGACCAGCTTCGCAGTGCCTCTAGGGAAATGTATGAAAGAGAAAACAGGTACAAAGAGAGAGAGATAGAGCAAGTTTATTTGATCGTTTTCTTTGGAGATTATAAGAATTCTGTTGAAATTAAATGTTATTTCTGAGATGTTTTTCTTCATAGTTATAAATGGGGATGTTAAAATTCTAAATTCTTTGATAGCTAATTACAGCAGCGTTTATCATACTTTAGGTCTTCCTGCTGTGATAGTGTGACTGTTTCCTGTTGTCTCAGTTCAGACTGAAGGCAAGAATAAGAGAAAAATTAGAGCGTACTAAGACAACAAAAGTTTTGCCAACCATTTCTCTTAGATACTTGTAAAAACTGGAATAGTAATATGCAATATTATATATATTTTATTTAAGCACTTGTCCTAAAAGATGCTATGTTAGATAACGTTGAAGAATATTTTTATTCACACAGTTACTTTTGAATGGTTATATGCTAGGTTCCTCTAAGTAATTGGGAGCATTCGAAGATTACATAAATCCTACTTATTTCACTGGCGATTGTTTTCATTTATTAACTTTGAAATTACTGTGGCTTTTAAAGATGTCCTTCCTTCTGTTCTCAGTCTCCCTCCATCCTCCATTCCCTGCTTTCCTCCTCTCCTTCCCTTATCACCTGTCGATAATGTTCTTACGCTTCAAAGGCAAACACTTTCCCACCCCAAGTATCACTCACCCTTACTGGCACAATGTTCAGGAGATGGCCCCAGAGAAAGCCAACAATGTCAGATTCCATGTTGAACAGCTTCATGGGTGGTGGTTATACATATGCTTTTTTGTGGAGTTATTGTGATAATTTCCTGATTTTTCAGTTGTCCATCTAAAAACAAGAACAAAGAGAATCATTTAAAATACATCCTACGTTCTCCACAGTTGAGTGGAGAGTGGGGTCTGACTTTCACACGAACTCTGGTGCCTCATATTTGACCATGTCCCCTGGATGGGGAGACCTGGTGGCACTCAGAGGAAGGATAGCAGGCTACCAAGAAGAGACTTGATACCCTATGAGTAAATACAGGGGGAGGAGGTCCCCCTCAGTCACAGTCATAGGGAAGGGGAGTAAGGGGAAAAGTGGGAGGGAGGGAGGAATGGGAGGATACAAGGGATGGGATAACAATTGAGATGTAATATGAATAAATTAATAAAATACGCTTGAAAAAATAATAAAATAAAATACATCCTAGCATAGCATAAGTTTAGATGAATTAACTCCCTCTCCTAAATAGTATTGGTAAGTTGGCAAAGTTGCGTAGGAAAATGGCCAACAGTCATTTCCCAAAGCAGGAAAGCCGGAAGCAGCTTTGCTATCTCCAGGCTTGTTCTGAACCCAGGTTCACAACAAAATGGATGCCATCGGTCCAAGCTCCATTTATGCTGCTGCAAGAGAATATCCTGACAGAAAGCTACTTAGGGGAGGAAGGGTTTATTTTAGCTTACAAGTTGATCATGTTGAGAAGTCAAAGCAAGGACTATAAGCAACTACTCACATCCGTAGTTAAGAGCATAAGAAAGTACATGTGTGCTTTTAGTGCTTAGCTTGCTTTCTGCAGGGCCCCAAACCAAGAACTGGTACCTCCCACATTCTGCCTGGGTCTCCCACATCAATTAATGCAATCAAGACAATCCCCACACTGGGCAACCTGATCTAGACCACATCTCATGGAGACTCTTCCCAGGTGATTCTAGGCTCTGTTGGGTCGACAGTTAAAGCTAATCATCATCCATCTAACCAGAAAGTCGACAGGATTGGACCCAGGTGCTTTTATTCAGCCACAAGGTTTTAGATTGACCTATAGATAATTAACACTGTAAGGGACAGTTGCCACCAGATGGCACCAAACTGCAGCCAGTGCTGTGCCAGCACTTACCTAGCCAGTTGGACAGCTTGCTTTTATTGTTTTTCACATCACAGTAATCTGTCCCTGTGTTTATGTGATAGAATCTCCTTTATGGCAGATCTAAAATGTAGTATATTCTGTCCCCTTCAGTCCTTCACATTGCAAAATAAATAGTATGTTTTGGTTTGTTTTTGTTGTTGTTGGTTTTGGTGTTTTGGGGTTTTTTGTTTGTTTTGTTTTGTTTTTTGGGGATTTTTTTTATCTTAAAACTTAGTATGAGTAAAGAAAGGTTTTATTATTCCTTATGAAAAACAAAATTCAGAAAATGTTTATATATTAGTTTTGTTTTTAATCTAGGTAAGTTAACCTGGCTTTGCAGTTAGATGCATGATGTTGTCTTTTATACTTTATCAGTGTGCTGTTGCATTGTGAGTTCAAATGTAGCACTATTTACACTTGCATATTTAGTTACTTTACCTTTCCCTAATGAGCATTTTTAGAAGAGAGTAGGCAGCTAAAAGTAGAGAAACACCTGGCAGCTGAGAGACAGAAAGAGAAACAGTCCAGTGGCAAGGATTATTATATAAATAATTTGCTTAGTAGGTCTGTGTGAAAGGCTACAGCCTCTCTTACATGGTTAGAAATAAGACCTTGTTCCAAATCAAGGTGCATGCCAGCACGCAAGAGACAGCCCAAGCCCTCTCTTAGAAAGAAAAGACAGTACTGCATGAGTGAGAGTATATCCTAAGAGATTTTGAAAAAAGAGACTCAAACCCTGTCTCCAGCACCTAGAGCACTTGCTAGTGGGGTGAAGAAGCTGCTTTGTATCCCCGAGTTTAGTTCCCTCTTCTGTAAAAGTGAGCTAACAGTAATGTTTGTGGCCCCTGAAGTCTAAAGTGGGTAGTGCACATGAAAAGGGCAGCCTAAGCTATAAAATATATAATATAGATATAAATGGTTATTTTTATACCTTTTGACTGTGAGTAATAAAAATCATTTTATTTATGGACAACTTAAGTAAAATGATTATTGTACTGGTAACATGAAATTATTACATTAAAGTCTATTATTATAAGATTTTGAGAGTCTACACACAATTGCTAATGTACTTGTTCCTTAAGACTTCTGAGAGATAATAAAAGGTAAGATAAACTCAGGTGATTGAATTTTTCCAGAACACAAAGCCACCTTGAATGTAAGATGTTTTCATAAGCACAGAAAAGAAACTGTTGGAAAACAGGTCAGAGTGTCTTAGAAGCATTCATTCAGCTCTTCCTGTTGCACAGAATCTGGAAATCAGCAGCCGCACAGTTGTTTGAAAGGGAGGGTGCAGTCGTACAAAGGAGACGGGAATGCTTTTCAGTGTAGCCATTAGGGCTGCATTGCTTTGGCGATTTTATTTCTTTCCCATGTCAGTGCTATCTTGATCATAATGTGCTACCTCCCAAAAGTGCTCAAGAAGCCTCGGTGACAATGGTGAAATCTCCATAGATTATTAGTGGTATTAAACAGTGTTAAACCTTGACTCTGGATTTACTTACGGGGATTGGTTGGATGTATTTAATCTGCCCCAGTAGATGAACTTGAGGCTCGTTACAGAGGTTCTAGTCTGCATTTAAAAGTGGGTGGCCCTGAAAATATTTATGAGTCATATATTCTCTCTCTCTCTCTCTCTCTCTCTCTCTCTCTCTCTCTCTCTCTCTCTCTCTCATTTTTTATTTTTTGGTCTTTTGAGATAGATTCTGAACGTAAGGGATTTCGCAGGTGACTTGTGTGTGGTGAGGTAGCTGTGGATGGGTTTTGTCGCAGCTCTCTTGTTATTGCCCCGTACTCCTCTGGGTAGTTCTTCATGTCATTAATACTGGCTTTGAGGTGTGCAGGCTGTCCCACAGAGACTGTGGGTGCGCTCAGCTGGGCAAGCATTTACATGTACATTCTTTGTACCTAGTCCTGTGCACAGTTGGGGAGGCAGGGAAAGCAGGATGAAGAGGTTTGTAATGGACTGGTCAGGACTGAGCCTAGATACCGATACAAAAGTTACTCGGGTGATCATCTGCCACATCTAGTCAGTTTCACCTTGATAGTGACTCCTGACCAGTGTTTAGACCTCAGCATCTTGATGACTCTTAACTGAGGTTCTTGTTTTGTAAATTTCTCATGCCTATGGACTTCTCTTGTGTGTATGTTAACTTTGATGTAGATTGGATAGTTACTTACTTTGAGTTCATCTTCACAGCTAGAAAATCAAAAAGTCCGTGTGAGCACTGGCTGCCTTAGCCTATATGTGCTACTATAAAGGAATACCTGAGGCCGGGTAATATGTAATGAGTGGGAGCTCATTATCTCACTACTCTGGAAGCTGGGCAGTTCAATATCAATGTGCTGGCATCTGGCAGGGGCCTGTTTCCTCGGTCCCCACATGACAGAAGAGCAGAGAGCACATGAGAGACCCAGAGGCAGGCAGACTTACTCATTGCAACTGCATCAGTGCCACTCAGAAAGGCTGCTCCCTCGGGGCCTGCTCACCTGAGCTCCACGTACTATTACTGTTACAGCTGTAATTGCATTTGAACATGACTTTTGGAAGAGACAGACGTTCAAACCATAGAACTAATTACAATAGAATAGGAAATTATAACATTTCCAGTAGACAGTGATCTCAAAATGTTTCTTCTTCTGAAATACATAACTTTTCTGAAGAAAATTTATTAAATAAGAATTCTTTTTAGGCACATTAGCATATTCCTCTAATACCAGAATTCAGGAGGCTGAGGCAGGAAGACTGCAAGTTATAGGGCTGTCCTAGGCTAAAGATTTCTAGCTTTTCTAACATTTTTTACAACAACATAAAGTTAGATTTCACCTATTGATACTAGGAATTTTATCTTCTAGAAATGAGAAAATATATTTGTTCTATTCTGTAGTCTATTTTCACATTTTGTGTCGAGGTTTTTATGCTTAAGTTGTGAAGAACTTGTGGATATAATTACATGTATTAAACTGTCTACTGCACAAATGACATTACAGTACATGTGCCCATTTTGTTACGATATTAGACCTGTGTTATATAGATAAGTTATTAAGAACTTAAGACTTTTATGAGATTATCATTAAGGATATGACTTCTCTTTATCTCCTATTTATCCAAGCAACTTCTCTGTTCTAATTACTGCAATACCCTCTTTTGCTATGAAAAAGTAGGCCAAGATAAGCATGCATGTATATATGAGAGTGCGTGTACTCTAGTTACTCTGTTAGTTGTCCTGAGATGCCCACCCTTTTATTTTTCATTTTTTTTATTTTCCCCTCTCTCCATTCTTCCTTTCAATGTGCCTTCCAACACTATCAGAAAGAGATAGGAAAATTATATCTTACCTAACAGAAGTGAATAGACAACAACATGAAAGAATCATGAAAAAACAGATTGGTGATGAAATCTTAGCTGTATAAACGTATTTTGCAGACAATGGTTTTTAAAGTTAATTAATTTCCAGCCTCCTTCTCTGTGGGTTCTCTATCTACTCATTCAACCAACCGCAGATCAAAAATACTTTTAAACAGACTGCTTAAACAGTTTGTATGAACGGTATAGTGACTTTTCCTTGTCAGTATTTCTTAAGCTATTCAGTACAACTTATGTGGAGTTACATTGTATTGGGCCTTTTGAGTAATCTAAAATATGCAGGGGATGCCTGTTGTAAATCATATGCAAAAAAAAAAAAAAAAAACCACCCAGGCTATTTTTTGTTTGGTTTTTTTGTTTGTTTGTTTCTTTTTAACATATACATTTATATTATTACACATGAATAAAATGAACTACATACAGTAGGAAGAACCACGAGACAATCAGGAATTATATAAATGTTACATTCATAGTGATTTGGCCATTTGTATTTGGCAAACTTGAAGTAAACATCTTTCCTATCTTGTTGGATCTAAATTTCTGAATGAAGATTAATATCTATCATATCTCATCTCTATTAACTTAAAACATCTACCTTGATATAAAAACATCTTAACCCCTAACCAACTAAGCTTAATTGTAAGACTAAACTATCTGGTCTTCAACCCCATCAGAGACTTGAGAAGGAATAAAATTTAAATACCTGAGTGAATCCGGAGTGTGGGTTAGCAGCTTCCAAAATGAAAAAATGACTGAGACAGTTTACTGCCTGAACAGTCACCCAACACTCTCTGTAACGTTGGAGCATCATCTTCAGCCTTCCAGCCCAATATCTGACAGACTTATTTGTGAGGCAGGAACTACTGCGGATTTGCTTACCCTGTCTTGGCAGAGTTTGGCCATTGACTCTGCCTGCATCTAAACTTGCCCATTTTTAAGCAGAATTCTGTCTATGGCAGAAACAAGGACATTTTGCCCAGTGGCTGGTTTGCCACATTTGAAGCCAACTCCATAAGGAGGTTCTTTGATGCTCATATTCTTTGAGGCAGGCTGGGTGTTGCCAGAAGTTAACTTGTCTTGTTGTCAAAGAATCTTTAGAATAATAAAAATATCTTTAAATACCATGTTCTGTAGGTCTCTGAGACTTTTCAAGACCTTATTTAACTATTTTACCTTATATATCTATAGAATTATATCTATCTATTAGACCTAGGATATATATTCTTGTGATAAAATTAGACTAGTATGTGACGTGACCATGACTTGCATCAATATACAAAATTCAATACCAATGAATTAAAAATAACCTTATTTGTGAGTAACAATTAAGGCCTTGAGTTGAGGAGTAGATTCAGTAATCTACCTTTTGTTCTATCCTCCCTCTATATTTCTATATCCCCCTTTCTTTTCAGCTCCTATCACCTTACCTACAAAAGAAAAATAAAGGAAAAGAGGTACAACCTAGTTTTCTCTCTGCATGAGACCAATAATAACTTATAACCAACTCCCGATGAAAATAAGCATCTGGGGCTGGAGAGATGGCTCAGCGGTTAAGAGCACTGACTGCTCTTCCAGAGGTCCTGAGTTCAATTCCCAGCAACCACGTGGTGGCTCTCAACCATCTATAATGCCCTCCTCTGGTCTGCAGATGTACATGCAGGCAGAGCACTGTATACATAATAAATAAATAAACAAATCTTTTTTAAAAAGAAAAGAAAAGAAGCATCTGTCGACCAAGAGAGCAAACAGAAACCTACACAACCCCTCCTAGAGGAAATGAGACGTCATTCTCTTAAGGAAAAACATGCCATTTTATATTCACAATTTTAGCATCCTTGGATTTAGGTATGCTTGAGTTGGGGTTGGTGGGGTGGAGCCAGTAGAAGATGTTCAGTCACCAAGTTCCTGAAGGTAGGGAAGGACTATGGACTTTTATATTTCAAAAGCTTTGTTATATTAGCCACTTGGACAACTCCTGACATATTTCAATGTTACTCCAATTACATGTTGTTATCTTCAGTTTGTATCTCAACCCTGTTAGCTTATATATACTAAAGATTGCCTCTGTCAGTTTTTCAACTTTCTCTTTTGAGGAACATTTGAATCCATGCTATTTGTTCTTAATTGCATTTACTACATCCTCTAATACATTTAACATTTGGAGATGGATTATTCATTCATTATATGGAAGTTACTGTTTTATCTGTATTTGGGGATGCAGTGCATCTGGTGTTTTGTCAATCCAGTCTAATTTTAAAAGAGCGTGTACACTGTGTTTACAGTTCTTCTCAGGCTAATTCCGATTGACATCTGTTTGTGCCATGATGTAGTCATGCAATACAAATCTCATAATGTCAGAATATCCCAGGGAGGAAGTGTCTGGGAAATAAAGGAGTCCTGAGAACGGCAACAACTGGCATGCTTCAGAGCAGAGAATCTGGATAAAGAATAGATTTCCACTCAGACTCTGCAGTGTGCCTTAAGATGTGACCTTGGACTGAGCCTTTGCATTTCAGTCTTGAAACAGATTTGTAAGATGGAAAGGATACAACTTATGATTGATAGAGTTGTAACAAGTTACTGTTTTTGTTACTTTTCTCATTCATTCTTTTGACAAAATATCTGACAAGAAGGAATTTAAGGGAGACTGTTTTCTGGCCTACAGTTTCAGGGGGCTTGAGTTGATGACCACCATGGCAGGGAGCATTGCAGCACACATGGCACTGAAGTAGTAGCTGAGAACTTACGTCTTGATCTGAAAATAGGAGGCAGAGAGAGCTAACTGGGAATATTTGGGTCATTTGAACTTTATAAACCTGCCCCAGTGCACAGCTCCTCCAACAAGGCCATACCGCCTAATCCTCCCAAACAGTTCCACCAACTGGGGCTCAAGTATTCATAGATATGAGTCCACAGTGTCCGTTCCTATTCAAACGACCACAGGATGGCAGCAAGAGTAAGAGGCCTGCAGTCACAGAGTGTCTGCATTCAGGAAGCAGAGAGTGAACAGGAAGTGGGGCCAGCTTGAAAATAAATCTCAAGATCTACCTCCAGTGACATACTTCATACGGCAAGCCTCTACCTCCTAAAGATTCCACAACCTTCCCAAGTAGTGAAGCTAGCTAATTAGCTAATACACGTGTCTACCGGGACATTTCATATTCAACTACAACAAATACTATATATGTAGTTCCTAGAACAACCCTGATATAAGGTAAACACTGTATATTTACTGTCAATACTGTTGTCAATGGGATCCTATATTCAGTTTATTTCTCTTACACTTTACTTGAAGGATGTCAACTGATAATATTTTAAAAATATCCAGTACATCAGTTGTTATGGAAGATATGGCAGCCAAACAAGGGAACAAGTTTATAAGGAAATCTTACCTGCAGGTGCCTAGGGGATAACACTAATGATAAAAGCCCAGGCTTCTAGAGCTTTCTCCTTCCTTTGGTCTTCTCTTTTGGAATTTTCTTAGGTGAGTGTCCTTTAATATTTCTTATACGTGTGCCACTTTTTAGAAAAATGTCCACTTAGTTCCCTCATGTCAATAACTTACATGTTAAGAACAACTCTTCTTCCTGTGGCCTTGGAATTTTGTTTATGCCTTATCATACCCCCATTAGCTGGATGATGCTGGCTGGCTGTGTCAGTCTGTACTATTACTCTCTCATGATAGCTCTTCTTACTTGACTCTCTGTGACTTAGCTTTACTTCTGATGCTCATTCTTACTAGAAAGAGAGTATAATTAGGGAATGAGGCTTCTCCATCTACCGACTTAGCATTCATATTCTGGCACTGCCAGTGTGACCCACTTGGAATTCCGCTACTTAAATCACATTTAAAATATTGAGCCCATTTTTAGAAAGGAGAATTGAAACTAACTGTGATTTACTGGTGAAAATATGTAGGTCATCTTAGAATAAAAATATATAAATGTTTAAGATACTTAGAAAATTGTGTTCTCTAAAATTTATTTTCCAGGTTTTATTTGGCTTAATAATACAATAGTTTTTAAGGTCGTTTCAATTATGATGGTACCAGAAAATAATTTTTAAGCTACTTAAGAAAGAAATTCTACTTAGAAAATAGCATACAAAATTATTGTTATTGTTTTTTGACAAGAGTGACCTTTACATCGACTTTTACAACTGTTTTATTTGTGGCTTGTAAATTTGGCTCATGAATCTCTCTCTAGTGGTTGACATGATTAAGACTGTAAATAGCTACTCATCACTGTGCAAAAAGGCAGCATTGCGTATGGGTATAGCAAGGGTGATCACTGGGTGTTTTTATCCACTGTGTATCATACTGATGTATTCAAAGAATGTGAGTTTTCATGGCTTACTACTGATAGTTGTATGAATAATAAAGAAACTAAATTCTAGTATCCCGGCCTGCTCTTTATGAGAAGTGCTGTGATGTGATGTTAAAATCATGGGTTTCAGAGTATATATAAACTCTATGCATATAAACTCTATGACCCTTTTCGAACTGTGTGTCGCAAGGCCAGTTATACACACTCCCTATACTTCAAGACAGGGTTTCTCTGTGTAGCCTTGACTGTCCTGAACTCGCTTTGTAGACCAGGCTGGCCTCGAACTCACAGGGATCTGCCTGTCTCTGCCTCCCAAGTAGTGGGATTAAAGGTGTGCGCCATCACGCCCGGCTAAAGAAGTAGAATTTTTTGAGTTAAGTGACTAACTGAACAAAGTTCAGTTTTTTTGCCCCCCAAGTTTCATATGTATTAAAACATAAAGAGACTTGGGTGTAAGAGGCTCGTGTCTGGCTGTAGTCTCTCCTATGTACTCACTGTTGCTACCTTCCCCCATTGGAGTTCTCTCCTTAGCTGCCACTAAAGTAACCTTTTCAACAGCTTTGGTTTCTGCTGTCATCATAAGTGGATGTATGTAACTTTTATTCTCCTGGCTCATTTGTTATCTGGGAGGCTAATGCCTCCTTCTGCTAACCTAGGCCTAGTCCTAGAAGCTCCTAGACTCTGCTCACGCTAATCTAGGCCCTGAGTGTTTTCAGCCTCTGAGACTCACTGCTTAATAAGCTCACCCTTACTTGTTCTCTCTGAGCTCTGGGTTGGCTGGCTCAGCTCAGCTGTTGTGGCTCAAACTCTTCTCCCAGCCGACTTACTCAGTCTGCCTTCTCTCGGCCCAGAATTGTTCTGCTAGGCCTCAAACTAACTCAGCAATCTGCTCTAATCTTCTGGCTTCTTCTCATCTTTTGGCTTGTTCAATCTTCATCTGAGTTCCTCTCTGTAATCCATCTTGCTATTACTGTCCTGGTAAAACTGCCTCCACTCTCTCTGAAAAACTGCCTCTTAAGTAGCTTCCCTTTCCTCTCTCTTCTTGTGAGACTTGGGCATATCCTATTCTCTCAGATCTCTGATTCATCACCTTTTCTGCCACTCAATTAGACATCCCTTTCAAACATGAATGCTTCCTTCTACAAACTAACTTTACGTTTGGGATTAAAGACATGTACCACAACACCTGAAGCTTTTCTTTACCTGACACTTGCTCTATCCTAGGCTGGCCTTGAACTCAGATCTATTTGCCTCTGTCTCCTGGATTAAAGGCATGTTTGTATTCCATCCGGATCACCCAGACCTAGATGCTTGGATGTGATCTCTTGCCAACCAGATCACATAGACCTAGAAGGTCTTGGGATGTAATTTCTCATCAGAACAGCCATGTTCTGAATTGTGGGACTCTGCTGGATAAGGTTGAAGTCTGACTTCTCTGGATAGCTCTGTCTATGAAGGTGGGCTCCCTTTCCTTAGTGAGGGTTCTCACTCCACTGTTGTGCCCAGATCACTAGATTCCCAAAGACCACCAGGGGTCCAAAGCCATATGCAAAAGCAAAGGGTCTTTATTTAAACTCAAGCCTGAGGGCTCAGGCCCTCGAACCTGACCTAAGCAGTAGATCAGTAGGAGAGACCTGACAAAGACGGAGTTTTCCAGTTTGGCAGTTACGGGATTGCTTGACATGTAGCAAGGTTGGGTTGGCGCTAGGGGATTGGTCAAGCCTGATCACAAAATGCTTAACATCTGGGGATGTTAAAACATCAGGTGTTTTCCTGCTGTCCCCTGATTGGCTCAGACCTAGGGTGGTTCTTTTCCTTGAACGGTTTGTGATTTTTACAGTAACTGGGGTGACCTTAAGGCCTAAGATGAAGTCTAGCCACAAGATGGAATCACAATGGCTAGGGTTTCACACCACCTGATCTGGTAACCCCAGATCTTGTAAGGAGCATCATAGTCACATAGCCCTCAGGGAAGATTACAGGCCAGACCCTTTCCTGATAAGGAACTTGTTGAAGCACAGGGAATTCCTGGAAGTGTACTCCACCCTGTGCTGAGATCCTTGCCTCCAGCAAATGACCTTTAGTTGTACTTTAAAGTTATTCCTTCACACATAGGATAATCAAGTACTGTTTTCTCCTTCTTGTGATTAGGGCCCCGTGTTACTGACTATTACCGAGTCACTGTACCACTGGATACAGATAGAGGTTTATACTCACTGTTACCCTACCCTTCTACCCATGAGGAAAAAACTATGAAGAAAGCATTGTAACTGTGGGAGCAATTATGATCCCAACTGCCATTCCCCATGAATAACTAAAAGTAATTAAATTCTAACATCTAACTCAGCTCTGTTTAGAAACACTGTGTTTGCACCTTTATTGCTGCGTACTATCAGAATACTCTCTAAGCCAGGCAGCTTCATGCGCCGTACACTCGGCGTCACCCGTCTCTAGTCAGTCCTTAAGATAGACATCTAAGCGTTGTAAGCAACTTTGTGAATCTTTGAAAGATAGATGTTCATGCATGTAAAATAACTGGGTTGCATGTTTGAATTTTAGAAATCTCCGTGAAGCCAGAGATAATGCTCTCGCTGAGAAGAACCGAGCAGTGACAGCGGAAAAAGAAGCTCTAGAAAAGCACGAGCAGCTCCTGGACAAGTAAGAAGGAAATGGAAATGCTAAAATCCCTCAGTGATTGTTTCTATTGTGTTTTCCTTTTAGAAAAAAACTTTTAAAGCCAGCTAGAGTAGAAGATGGCCTATAATTCCAGCACTGAAGCAGGAGGATGACTAGGAGCTGGAGGCCAGCCTGGGCTGCCACCTATCTCAAAAAACCAGCGCGTGCGTGTGTGTGTGTTTGGGGGGGTGTTTAATGGAACTGTGATTTGTATTTTACAGTTTTCTTAATTAAGTCATTCCAGAGAGTTCCCTATACCCTTTCAGTTTATCTTATCTACTTCCCTTCAAGAGACAGCAGCCTTCTGATTTCTATCACTGACATCAGCTTTGTTCTTAGACTAAACATCAGTGGAATCATACATTATTCACTTTCTTGGATCTACTTTCCTTGACTCAGCATTTGTGTTCTACCCTTTCTGCTATCGATCATTCCTTATTTCTGTGTCTGCATGTGCCAGTTTGTTAATATATTCTGTTGATTAAAATTTGGGTTCTCAGTTGCAGCTACCAAAGTAAAGCTGCTGTGAACATTCTCATTCATGTTTTGTACATGTGTATGTGTGTGTTTTGTATATGTGTATGTGAATGTGTGCCTGCATGTTTTTCTCTTAGGTATGTGCCTATGAGTGGAAAAAAACCTCTGTGAAACTTATTCCAAAGGAGTTGTACCATTGTACACTCGCCAAATCATCTGTCAAAATCTGTATGTTCCAGTGTTGTTTTGGTAGGGACAGGAGAAAATGCTTTGTCTTCAGTTACCAGCTCAGGTGCGCATACTTAAAATAAAAGTAAATCAATGATAAGCTTGAAGTTAAAAGATCATTACTTGTTTGAGTTACTCTAAGTTTTAAATAGTTTGATTACGTATAGAGTAAGGAATGGTTTTTTTCCCTTTATTAAAATAATTTTAGACAGAATTGTTGCTCAAATAGTATAGAAAGTTTACGTATGTCTTTCACATAGTGACAGCATTTCTATGTATTGATAAATAAAGCACTAGATATTAATTTGCAGTTATCTTTTTTAAGGTTCAGGTCTCATATTACCCAGACTGGCCTCAAAGTCCTAGACTTAAATCTTCCTGTCTCAGCCTCCTAAGTAGCTGAGACTCTAGGCACTTGCCATCATGCCTGGCTTCTAATTTGAAATTTAAACAATATATACAACTAAAATTTTGGCCAAGGATATAATTTAGTGGAAGAGCGTTGCAGAGTATTTGAAAGGCCCTGAGTTGGATCCACAGCCCTAGGGAAAACAAAGATACAAAAAACCAAACAAACAAAATTGACACTGAAATTTTTGATAGACCGCAGAGAAAGAATGGTAGAGCTACAGAAGTGGAACCAAGTAGATCTTTTGATTTGTTGACTATTTGATAAGCTGAGTGAATTTTAATAGGAATAGAGCAGTGAGTGTGTGTGTGTGTGTGTGTGTGTGTGTGTGTGTGTGTGTGTGTGTGTGTGTGTGTTCCTTTTTAAACATGGACTTGGGTCCAGAAAAAGAAGCTGTTAGGCTTGAGTTATGGGCTTAAACACAACTGTGAAAATGGCTGTGGGGCCTCCAGTCTGGAGATAACAGTATCAGATGGAGAAGGTGCTCTGTGATGGTCCCTCCTTCAGAACTTGCCATCTTGGCACCTGAGACTAATAGAGAAAGCCTTCAGAAGAAAATGACCCAAACTAGGAGAATCCAAAGATACCTTTTAGTGCTAAATCAAACTGTGCACAGATACTTGACTCACATATGAAGGCTGGCTTTAATTCCCACCGAACCTGAAGCCCAGGTTGCAGACCACTGGCCAAGTGCTATTAACAAAGAGTAAAGGAGCACTTCCTGGTGTGGCTCTACTCGATGAGAAGATGCTCCGTCAATCAGATGTTGGGACAAGCTGGCCAGGCATTGGGGCAGAATGAGTGTGTGACGACTGAGACTTGAAATGCGTGGCTTTGGGGTGAGACCTGCCCTGTTTTAAAATCTTAAATGTACTGTATTTTTTATTAAATACTTCTCTTAATATTCATACATGAAATCCCCATCCTTTTTTTAATCTGTATGTTATCAGTGATAATTGCTTATAAGAAGGATACACTGGACTTAACTTGCCATGGAAAAGGACTGACTTACTCACTTATTCTGGTGGTATTATTTAAGGTTCTGCATTTGGGAGGCAGAGACCGGCAGATTGCAGTTCGAGGCCAGTCTGGTCTACAAAGTGAGTTCAGGACAGCCAGGGTGATACAGAGAAACCCTTTCTCAAAAACAAAACAAAACAAAACAAAACAAAAAATTAACTTTCATCCTTTCATGAACCCATCTTGTTTTAATAAGAACTGACTACCAGATTAGGATAGCCCTTGATAATAACAGGGTGTTGGAATTCCCAACAATTAATGATGATTTTTGTCATTTTTTTTGAGTTCTTAAAATTTTAAAGTTAAAATACAATTACATTATTATTACCTGCTTCCTCCCATATCCCAACCCCCTCTTGCTTCCTCTCAAATGCATAGCTTCATTTCTTTGCTGTTGTTACATCTATATGTAAACGCATAAATACCACCTGCTCGTCTATCTAGTGTCTCGTGTATATATGCTGTTTAAAGCTAACCACGTCATGTTGAGTAACTAATTGGGAGATTAATCTCTGGGGATGAGTCCCCCACTCTCAGTATTCCTTAGCTGCCCGTAGTCCTCTTTTTAGGGTTAGGGCACCTTGAGATTTCCCTGGTAGCCCACCTATTGCCATCCTTGTTCAAGTTTTAAAATCAGGTCTATGGGCTAAGGATATAGTATACTTGCCTAAACTAGACATGGTGGCACAGGACTTTAATCCCAGCACTTGGGAGGCAGAGGCAGGAGTTTATCTGTGAGTTTGAAGCCAGCCTGGTCTACAAAGCAAGTCCAGGACACAAGAAGCCCTGGGTTCAATTTGAAGCCCCACATGTGGTAGGAGAATGCCTGTAACCCTAGCTCTAAGGAAAGTGGAAACAGGAAGATGTTCAGGGTCATCCTCAGCTATCAGGTACGAAACCAGCTGGGCTGCTTGAGCCCAATCTCAGAAAAATGTGTGAATGCATGAGGCTTGTGCCCTGCCATCTCATTTTGACACGTATTTTTTTAGTTTTAAAATATTGCTGATAATTTCAGCTTTTCACAAAAGTTGTATAAATTGTACAGATTTTCCTGCATTTCATCTCTCTCTTCCTCTGAATATTCCTCTCCATCCCTGAAACATGCCTGTAAACACACATTCATGTGCTCCTGGGGTTTATTTCTGAGTGATTTTAGAAGAGGCTACATTATAAGTGTTTACCTTTTCAGAGTGTATTTCTTAGAAAAGGAATGTTCTTCTAGAACTGCAAAATACATTTTAATTCAAGAACATTTGATACCAATGAGCTTAGAGCAATGCTTTTTACATGTTTCTGTCAGTTCAGTAACATTCTTTCATAGTACCTTTAAAAGAAATTTTTAATCACACAGAGCTCAGAAGATAGCTTCTGGAATTGACTCTTTCCTTTCTCCACGTGTGTTCCGGGCATCAGGCTCCGTGCCCTTCCCTGCTAAGTCACTCACTGGCCTCACATTGCTGTGTGGATGGTACGGGCTCCAGCCCAGAAGCTTGCAGCTCTTTACTGCCTCCTTGGCCTGCTGTAATCTCACATTCTTGTTGAACTTGATTCTTTACCTTCCCCATTTTGTTTTCATGGCATTTAGTTCCTTTTCATTTGATGTTATTGATAGTCTTCTATTGGGCACTGCTACTCAGCTTTAATGCTGTAAGATACAACCAACAATGGTTAAAACTCAGTGGTACCTGTGTCTTATAACTCTGATTTAGCTGCCCAGAAAGCATTTTTATCTGGATGCTTGCTTATCTGGAACTTTTAAATACAGTATTTTTATGAAGTATCTTCTCGTGCTCAACCCTCTGAATACAAATACTTTCTACTACTGCTGACTATTTCTATAAATCACTCTACCATAACCTTTAAGTCAGTTCCTTCGGAGTCCTGGAGAGGAGCAGTCCTTTCTCTTTGTGCCTGTGATATCTCCAAAGTCTTCATCAGTGCCGCTGCCATCACCCGGAACCAGCCTGCCTGTGCTTGTTGTTTTCTGTTGTATTTTATAACCATTATCCTCCTGATTGCTCCATCCCGTCCCACTCAGTTAATCTTCTTCTTAAACCTGTTCTTCCTCTCATAGTTTTGCATTCTGACATCAGCATTCGCCCAGGCACCTGAAGAACACAACTGGTAATTTGCAACTGCTGTTTCCCATGCTTACTCTCTGTATCACTGATTCAGCCAACAAATCTTTATTGATACCTAATGCCATGACCCAGGAGTCATGTTACAGTATTGTGTACTTAGGGGTATGTTGGTAAGTGCACTGCTAAGAGCTAGTTTAAGGATACAAAAACAAACAATTATATAATTGCCTGATGGTAATTGTAAATTTTGATAATTACTCCGAGTTAAATTGTGTAATAACAAATATTGTGGAGGCAAAGGGATACTATGATCAACGAAAGAAAGAACATCTCTGACACCTAAGCATAACAACCGTGCCATGTAAATTCTAATTTTTAAATATATCTAATTGTTTCCCACCCCTTAATCCCAAATAGTACTATGTCAGTCCAGCGTCTGTTTTCCTTTTGCTAAACCAATTATCTCTTTACACTGTTTCTGCCTTTTGTTGTTTGTTTTGTTGTTGTTGTTGTTGTTGTTGTTTCGAGACAAGGTTTCTCTTGGCTGTCCTAGACTCACTTTGTAGACCAGCCTGGCCTCATAAACTCACAGCAATCCACCTGCCTCTGCTGGGATTAAAGGCTTGTGCCACCACGCCCAGTTATATCTATCAGTTTTAATTCTCAAAAGTTTTCCATATTGATTATGACTTAACCCCCTTGTACACGAATGCAGTTTGGATCTGAAAAGAGTGCCCAAGATTGTTAATTCTTCCTGACTCTTTCCAAATATAGATGAAGCTCCGTTACCTGGAGGTTTGTTTTGTTTTGTTGTTGGGAGTGTTGTTGTTTGTTTTATGAAAATGGGTTTTGGGTTTGGGTTTGTCATTTTGAGACAGGGTCTGATGGAACAGGCTAACCTTGAAACCAAATCCTGCTACCTCTACCTTCCATGGGCTGAGATTACAACACTCATTAGCACCACTGTTTCCCGGGGGAGGGGGCTTTTTTATTGTTGGTTTGTTGGTTTTGTTGATTTTTTGAAGACAGAGTTTCTTTATGTAGCATTGGCCATCCTGGAACTCACTTTGTAGACCAGGTTGACCTCGAACTCAGAGATCTATTTGCCTCTGACTCCTGAGATTAAAGGTGTATGCCACCACCATCTGATTCTTGGAGGCTTTTTATGTTTAGGTTGTCTTTTAGTGTTTCAGAAGGCATTTCTCCTATCACCTACCAGTCCTACTGAGTGAAGACCTCCGAAGGAAGGGTCAGAGTTTGCATTCCTTTCAGTTCTCCAGATTCTCCCCATGCTCCTTTCCTCGCATGCACATTTTGGAAACCCTGCGCCTGACCAGAGATAAGATTTTGCTTATCTCGCTCAAACATTTGTATCAGAACAAGTGCCAGAAATCTGGACAAAAGTCCTTGTATCTAAAATGTTGAGGAATTAATCCTGAAGATGTACCCCATAAACTTAAGTGCAACCCCCAAGAACATTCTAAAGCAGATTAGTAAGCAGATGTTGGATATTTAGATAAGAAAATCTTTTTAAGGCCACCATTTATTAAGTCTTTTAAAAAAGATTTTATTATTTTTAGTCTTGTGTATGTGTGTGGATATGTGTCATTGCCTATGGAGGCTAGAGATGTCAGGTCCTTTGGAGTTGGGGATCCAGGTGGTTGTGAGCTGTCTGATGTGGGTACTAGGACTCAAACTCCAATCCTCTGCAAGAGCACTGTGTGCTCCCAACCACTGAGCCATCTGTCCAGCCACCACCATTCATTATGTGTTAACACACTATCTTACTTCTTCTTTTGAAATATTAGCTAGGATCTCCAGGAGAATCTGCGTCAATCCCAGCAGTGGGTCAAGATTTAAAGCCAAGTGTGGTTACATTCCTGTAATCCTAACAGTCAAGAAACTGAGGTGGAAATAGGAGTTTCTGGAAAAGCTTGACTGGTGTATAAACTTAGGAGGGCACTAGTAGTTCAAGGTCTTCTTCTTGCTTGAGTGTCAGCTGGTCTGTAATTTGAATCAGGTGCGTTACATCATTCATATCCATTGTTCACAATGCACAATGTATAATAAGGGTAGTTCTTTTTTCCACTTTCATATCTTAGCAGACCTACTTTCAATAAAATAAGCACCATAAGTCTTTCCCGTAGCCAATCTTGAGACTTGCTCTTAGCATTCTCAGTAACCACCAGGGGAATAACTGTTATGTTTGTGTGGTATATTCATGTGTGAACACAGCACGTATGTATGCAGTTTGCTCGTGTGGAAACCATAGGTAGGCATCAGTTATCTTTAGCAGCTAAGGTTTTGAGACAGGGCTCTCCCTGAATCCTAGGTGGCCATTTCAGCTAGACTGGCTGGCTAGCAAACCCCGAGGGTTTACCTGTCTTCCCCACCCAGCCGGTGCTGGGGTTCTAAGTGCACCACCGCGCCTGGCTCCTACACAGGTGCTGAGTCTCCAAACTCAGGCTCTTAGCTTGCACAGGAATCTTGTTATCCCCTAAGCTCTCCATTCCCTCGGCCTCCTAGAAGCAGGAGCTTGGTAAGGGATCCTGTGATATCTTTTCCCATCTATACTATGTGGACCAGAGCAGCAAAGGGAGACACTTAGCAACGTCAGAAACTAAGGAAAGCTTCAGGGAGTTAGCAATGTCAGAAACGTAAGGAAAGCTTCAGGACGATGTCACACATTTCAAAGACGTTTGTCAGGCTCATTATCACCAGTATCAGGATGAGGAGGGAGAGGTATACGGTTTATCTCAGGCTGACTTGAAACCCATGTCACTTCCCCTCAGCCTCCAGAGTGCTGGGATTACGGATTTGTGTACGTACACATAGAGACGAAAGGTTGGTGTCAGGTGGCCGCCTCTGTTGCTTCTCTACCTGATTCTTGAGACAGGCTTGGTCTCTCACTGGAGTTCACTGATGCATTAGACCAAGGCTAGTGGGCAGCAGGGACCCTCCTGTACCGACCTCCATAGCACTGGGCCTATAGTAGGCCACTGTAGCTAAGCTGACCTGGAAGTGGATACACAGCCAAGGGTAAGCTTGAACTGCTCCTCCTCCTCTGTCTCCACTTCCTCAGGGCTGGAATTCTGAGTGCATGCCATCATGCTTAGCTCAGAAGAAAAAAAATTATGGAAATTTTACATTTCTTTGTGTCTGTTGCCTGCATGTGTGCACACAGAAATACACACACTGTCACAGTGTACATGTGGAGATCAGAAGATAACTGCAGGAATTCTTTTTTTTTTTTTTCCTTCTACCATATGGGCTCTAAACAACAAACCCAGGGCACCAGATACGGCGGTAATTCTCTTTATCCACTCAGCCATCTCACCAGCACTAGGAAAAAAAATTAAAGTGCCCATTGAATAGGGGGGAGGGGGGAATGCTCAGTAGTACAAGTACTTGCTGTTCTTCCAGGCACCCTGAGTTTGGTTCCCAGTACCCATAGTAGGCAGCTCACGGTTGCCTGTAACTCTAGCTACTCCAGCTGGCCTCTCATGGCACACACACGTATGGCTTACACAGACGTGTACACACATCAGTGACTTTTTTTTTTTTTTTTTTGGTTTTTCAAGACAGGGTCTCTCTGTGTTAGCCTTGGTTGTCCTGGACTCGCTGTGTAGACCAGACTCACAGCATTCCACCTGCCTCTGCCTCCTGAGTGCCGGCATTAAAGGCATGCGCCACCATGCCCAGCTCAATAACTTTTTTTTTTGTTTTGTTTTTTTTGTTTTTTTTCGAGACAGGGTCTCTCTGTGTTAACCTTGGCTGTCCTGGACTTGCTTTGTAGACCAGGCTGGCCTCGAACTCACATCGATCCACCTGCCTCTGCCTCCCAAGTGCTGGCATTAAAGGCGTGCGCCACCACACCTGGCTCAATAACTTATTTTTAAAGGAACTCCACCATTATCTTGTAAATTAGCAGTCTAGTGGAAATTTCTAGAATGGCAGAGATTTTCTCTCTGTGCCCTGTGTCATTAACTCATGCCATTTGAGTATTAGTGTACACCTGGTTAAACTTGCCTTCATTAAGAGGTCAGTGACTGGTGACAGATGTGTCAGCGAAAGACAAGTCTAAAAGACAAGCTTCTTTGATTGTTAGTATTTGAGAATTGGATCTAGAGACTGAGATTTTGGGTTGTTTGTTTGTTTTGTTGTCTTTTCAAGACAGGGTTTCTCTGTGTAGCCCTGGCTGTCCTGGAACTTGCTTTGTAGACCAGGCTGGCCTCAAACTCAGTGATCCGACAGCTTCTGCCTCCCAAATGCTGGGATTAAAGGTGTGTGCCACCACACCCAGTAATCTTTTTTAATGACAGGAAATAACATAATGATTTAAAAGCTATAAAAGATATATTCAAGGAACCAAAAAATTAGATTATAATATATTCACATCTAAGAAAATTTTAAGAAATCACAAGATTTGTGAAACCAATAAAAAGACAATAGAACAAGATAGGGAAAAAAACCTTATAATGTTAAGCTACATGACATAGAAGGATGATTGTGTAAGTTTAAAAGTAGAATTAAACAGCGTATATTCCGTGTTCAGAAAGTCAGGGTACAAAAGGGAAAAAAACAAGAATAAAATAAAATTGGGAAGATACATTTAACATGTTGCCAAAGAAGACACTTCTGAAATGAGAAGGCGGGGACTCTGGGTGCTGAGGAGAGGAGAGGAAGCAGCAATTCTGTATCTCCAGCATGAATGTTAATGTACTGAGGTCCCCAGGCTGCGTAAGCCCTTTACTGAGGAAGCCAGTCTGGTCACGTGGGTTTTCCACTGTAGTACTGTACTCTTTATTTATTCTTAGCACTGTTTATTAAGCATCTGCTTTGAGCCAAGCACTGTTTCTAGGCACTAGGACTTTGGGCTTAACAAACTGAAAGGGTCTTTGTCTCCAGAACAACGTTACTATGGTGCAAATCAGAAAATATACAAATAGGGAGTATGTAAACACAAAAATTTGAGAAGATGTAAAACAGACTGTAATTCAGAGAGCCTTATGCTCTGAGTGGTGAGACGGGGCCACTTAGTGAGGACTGAGGAAGCCAATTACCTGAAAACCCGGCTTGACATCGTAACTTCACCAACCAGAGAAATATTGTCGAACTCATAAATCAAAATGTCAAGGCATAAAAGAACAGGCTGTGAACACTCAGTATAAAATTAGTATAAAACTCTAACTACCAATATTACTTAAGGATAATATATAATAGCAGCATATTAATTTAATATAAAGACAAAATATAAATTGTAGCTAAACTTAGGGACTTGATGGCAAGAAGAAATGGTATTTATATGTAATATTATATATTAAATAGTTATGTTTTAAGTATATCATAGAGTGTGGTGGTTAGTCTAATTTATCAGCTTGATACAGTCTAGAATCACTTAAGAGAATCTCAATGAAGACCTGTCTAATCAGGTTTCCTGTGAGCATGGCTGCAGAAGATTAATTGGAGGGAAAAAACATCCCCTCTGTTGGTGGCAAAATTCCCTACATGAGGGAGGGATCCTGAACTGTTTAAGAATGGAGAAACTGAGCTGAAGGCGAGCAGGAGTGTTAACTCATTGACCTCTGCTGTTGACTATGATGAGCTCTGTTTCCAGCCTGGCCTGGTTCAATCTTTCTTTGGCAGTCTGATGGTTCCCTGCTCGTGGGAGGTCACTATATTGACAGCTGATCTTTGTAGCACACTGCAGCCTGGAACTTCTGGACCCAGGTGATCCTCCTGCCTCAGCCTCTCAAGTAGCTATGAAGAGAGGCATGTTCCACCCAACCTGGGTCTCTTGACCATGGATGGACTATGACTAGTGCTTCTTTAAGTCCTGCCCCCTTGGCTGCTCTGCAGTGATAGACTACACCCTACATATTTTACAGGTAACCAAAAGAGAATGGGGGAAAGCAAGCCCAGATCTTATAACAAATGGCAGCTAATAAAGCATCCAACAAGACATTTTTTAAAATCTAGAAAGAGTGAACATAACTTTTCTAACAATTATAAATGTGACACACTCACTAGGTATCTGTGAGAAGCAGGTACAGCTTGAGTGAGAAACAATTCTTTCCATGTCCATAACGGACATGAGATCATTAATAATGAGTTAGTTTTTTTTTTAGAATATTATTTTTATTAGTTCAACTAATAGCTTCTGAGACTTAGCTGCAGAAGGGATTCTGAATGGGAAATTAAACTACAAACAAAAACTTACATAGCCACATGTGTAATTTTTCAATGTAAGTTTTTCAGTGGTGCTTTCTTTATAATACAAGTAACAAAGACATTTTAGCATAAGCCTGGAATCCTGATAACCCCACTTCTTCAGTTGTCAACATGAGTTAGTTTAAAAGGCAAATATAATGCAGGACCCAAAGTTGTTCTAAAATTGATTCATAATATTTGTTTTAAAATAATTATTCTGGGCATTGGGATCCCTTTTTAGTATTAATATATATGCAGTAAAAATATGCTCAGGGCAGTATGTGAGGCCTGAGAACGTACTCAGTGGTAGAGCAGCTGCCTACCATGGAAAGATTTGCAGATTAGAGCCCCAGCCTGCCAAAGGTAGGCAGGAAACTGGGTTCCTGTCTGCCTGATATCCAAGAAACAGAATGTTCAGCATCCTAGCTTGGGTTGCATGGATGTGCCAGGCTATCTCAGTTGGTTCCAGAGAAGATGGTCACACTTGAAAACCAAGACTTGAAGCTGGACATGGTGCACACACCTGACCCTCAGAAGGCTCCATAGAACTGAGACACTGGGGTGGTGAGCTCACAACTACCCTACTGTGTGGTCAGCGTAGCAAGACCACTCTCAAAACAGACAGACAAATACCATGAAAACGGTTTGGGGAAAAGGAATTATCTAGATTATGTGGGTACTAAACAGATACTTTCACAAACTGTTTTACAATTCTGCTCAATACAAATTGACAAAGCGAGGAAAAATAACTCAGAAAACTGAAACGGCCTGGAGTGGTGCTGTATTTATTTACTGAACAGAGCTTAACAGCGCATGGAACTTATGATTGTAAATGTTGATGTAGGTGTGTGTTCTCACCCATTAGCTTAAGAAGAAGGTGTTGGTTGTGCAGCCTAGGTTGCAGGGCCTTCATCTTGTAGCATGTTTTGCCCACATCCAGCCAAACTCCTCAGCAATGCTGTGTGACTCACAGTGGAGAAGGCGCTGGGTCAGGGTGAATGCATGGAGAGGAACAGAGGAGGCCAGGCACACGCTCCTCTGAACACCTCTCAGCAGCAACATTGTGCCTGAAAACTAAAGCCACCGTGCACAGTGCTGGGTACACATTTTAAGGCTGTTTCTAAGATCTGCACTCATGGGCGTTCATCATGAGTGTGAACTAAAGCAGAGGACAAACCTGCACTTTCATAGCTCGCCTTGTAAGCTACTGCTCCATTGCTCTGGGGGAATTTCAGATTTGCATTTGATAAATATACCACTCTCAAAACACTGTAAAAAAAAAAAACTGAAATGCCAGCTAACTAAATCAACTCATAAAAACTAAAGTTAAAAGTAAGATATTTTCCATGATTATTTTAAAATATGTTATTTACTGGAAGGAAAGTCCAGAGAATTAGCACAGACGAAGTGTGAGTGTATCTCTCCTACTTGTAAATGAGCTCTTGTTTCCTACAGTGTATATTCTGGTCCACAATGAGTCATTTTCAACATGTTTCAGTTTAACTCCTAATACATTTTTAAGCTTGGCAGGCATATTTCGATGAACATTATTTCCAATTTTAGAGACTGCTTCTAAATTATACTCAAGTTTTGCAGCCATCATGAAGAGCTCTTTCAGAAAAAAAAGGAAGCAGGATTGATTGGAACTGTGTGTTTCGGAGAAGGAAAAAAAATACCACCTTTACATTTCATACACACCAATGCTAAGCATTATCTGAAAAGGGCTGTAGTTGTGTCTACTGAAAGAAGAAATCTCAACTTACCTTAAGTAGGATTTGTTGAACTCTTCCCTATGCCTCGCACTGTTTAAATGCTCTCCAGGGGTTAGTGTTTTGTAGTACTGACAGTGAGGGCAACATTGCAAGACACAGAGCCTGGCATTTCTGGGCAGAGAGCTACATGAGTGTAAAAGCTCTGACCGAGCCCACTACTCCAGAGCAGAGCCTGGCAGATCTCTGTGAATGTACACCAAGTGTGGTCTACACAGTGAGACCCTGCCTCACAAATAAGAGAAAGGAAGGAAGGGAGGAAAGAAGAGAAGACTTACTTTTGGATTTCTAACTCAGAGTGTATTTTATAATAACCAGTTATTGGAACCATATGAGCCTTCTAACTTAACTTCATTTGGCTGACCTATCTTTTTAATAATAGGCTTTTTGTCATTGTGACTATTCCACTCTTACTATTTTTAACACTTTAAAGCTCAGAAGAGTTTAGAATTGGAAAAAAATGTATCATTGACAATAGATCAAAACTTATATGTACTCACAAACACTGAGGCAGCATGCACAGGGTCTCCATGGCTCTGCACCAGGTCCTCTGCGTATATATTATAGTTTCCCATTTAGTGCATGTATGGGATTCCAGGGTATGCGAACAAGTGGGTCTCTGTCTCTGTCTCTGTCTGTGGCTTGTGCCTTTTCTTGGCCTCTTTTCTTACTGTTACTTGTTTAGTCCTATTCCAGTGTGTTAGTTTTTGTTTTTCATAATATATTTTATTATTTATTATCCCTTTTATATTAACAATAGGTAATAATTATATTATTATTTACTATCCCTTAGAAGTGTGGTTTCTAATAACAGACAGAGGGTAGATCTGGATGGGAGGGGAGGTGGAGGCAGTAGGGAGTCGAGGGAGGGGAAACTATAATCAGGGTATATTAGGTGAGAAAGGACACTTATTTTAAATAAATGGAAAAAAAGAATGTATCCTACCAGTTCACAAATGATGGAAGACATTAAAGAGGTAACGTAACTCTCCCAAGTTGCAGTTCCAGAAGCAGAGCTAGGATTAAGATAGCTGATATTTGCTTCTTTTGTTGTTTGGTTTTGTTTGAGACAGTGTTTCATGTAGCACAGGCTGGCCTCAGACTTGCTTGTAGCCAGGGCTACCCTTGAATTCCTGATCATTCTCCCTCAACCTCCCAGGTTTGAGGATTACAGGTTTTTGGTTAGTTGGTTGGTTGGTTGGGGTTTTTTGTTTGTTTGTTTGTTTTTCGAGACAGGGTTTCTCTGTTGTAGCCTTGGCTATTCCAGACTTGCTTAGTAAACCAGACTGGCCTCGAACTCACATCAGTCTGCACTCTGCCTCCTGAGTGCTAGAATCAAAGTCATGCACCACCATACCTGACAGGATTACAGTTTTGTACCACTGCTCCTAGTTTAAAGAAATACCTTTTTGTTTCTAGTTCAATTGTCCTACCTGCCACAATATTATGTTATGATTCTGAAACAGTATGTGAATTGTAAATATTAATGATGTCATACAGTGCCAATCAATAAGTTTATAATCTCAAATACATTTACTGAAAACAACAAAATTCAAAACCAAACTTCGTGCCAGTTTGCTCTAGGGAATCTTCTTACTGCTCCCCACTTCTGGGGACTCAAGATGGTTCTTGGACCCATTGGCTTGTGGCCACCTCTTCATTCCTATCTCTACTCTTGCCTTCCTGTGCTTCTGATAAGATACATGTGATGGCATGTGTTGCCTGCTCAGGTAGCATAAGTCAGCCTCCTCAGCTTTACATACTGAATAACCTTGACAAAAATCTCATTTCCTTATAAGGCAGTATGTACACGCTGGGAGCTGGGACCTAGATGGCTCCTTTGAGAAGCTGCTGTTTAATTCACACATGAACCTTTTAAGCTACGTGAGTTATATTTAGATGAGTCCATTAGTTGGAGTAACATTTTATTTTTAAAATCACCAGAATTTTTTATCAGCTTCTTTTATTAGTTATTAAAATTCTGTATTTCTATAAATTATCTTCTGAGCTTTAATAACATATTTAACAAATTTTTTATTAACTTTTGGACAAAATGCCACCTTAGAGACTTGACTCTAGTTTGTGTGATTTATGCCCTATATTTCCTATGAATTAAAAAGTCACCTTTCATTTTACTTTTTGTGTCGTTTTTTGAGGGTATTTCATGTATCCTAAACTGGCCCTGAAATTGCTGTAAAACTGAGGATGAACTTGCACTTCAGTCCTCTTGTGTCCATCTCCCACGTGCTAGGATGATGAGCATGGGCCGTCTGGTAGGGCTTTGTGTGTGCTAGTCATGACTAGCTACGTTCCCAGCCTGACCTTCCCTGACGTTTAATGCATTCAGTATAAACCTCATGACTGTAACATCAAGAGTTAATAAAACAGAGCTAGACCTTTTAAACAGACACAATAGTAAAATAAGTTTTGAGGCAAGCTATATTGGCTTCATTGATTTTCAATGCAAAGGGTAGGACCCAGGGCCCTGGGCATGCTCAGAAAACCTTCTTCCACTGAACAACACTCCCAGCTTTTGACATTTTGAGACAGAATATTGTTACTCTATCTCAGGCTAGCCTTGAGCTCTGTGTAGTCCAGGCTAATCTGGAACTAAAAGTCTTCTGCCTCCTAAGTAACGACATTACAAGTGCGTTTGCCACAACGCTCAGTTCATTAACATAATTTAGACTATTTAATTGCTATTTTCTTTTCTTTTTTTTTTTTTTTTTTTTTTGCTATTTTCTATGAAACAGTTATAAGGAGAAATTTGCTCTATTAGCTATCTTATTAAATGAGATTTTGACTAATTTGTTTTTCCACATACATTTCATTCTCCTTTATTTTAATAAATGTTTATGGGAAGCATATGTATTTTCACGGTATGTGCCAATTATGTGATCATTTCCTTTTATAAAAATCATTACTGCATGTGAAAACATTCCATCTTGGTTACTGTTTTATTGCTGTGAAGAGGCACCATGACCATGGTTACTCCTATAAAAGAAAACATTTAATTGGGGCTAGCTTACAGTTTCAGATGACTAGTCCATTTTTGTCATGGTATCAAAGAAGGAGCTGAGAGTTCTACATCCAGATTAGCTTGGCTTGAGCTTCTAAGAGTTCAAAGACCCTGGTGACACATTTCCTCCAGCAAAGCCACACTACTCCAACAAGGCCATACCTCCTAATAGTACCATGGTTGCACATGTCTGTAATCCCCACATTCAGAAGGCTGAAAAGGACAATGAATTAGGTCCAACTGCTAGGCTACATAGTCTGTTCCAGGTCAGATTGAGCAACATGGAGACACTGTCTCAAAGATTAATTAATACAGAATTGAATTGAATTTATTATGAAATTTGAAGTTTTCAATAATATCTATCATCATCATCCAGTTAGTTGATTTTGAAATAAGATATGTAGGTGTTATTTTTAGTAGCCTAAAAGTCATGGTGGTCTGAATAAGAGTGGTCCCCATAGACTCACGTATTTGAGTGTTTGATCATTTGGGAGTGGCATTACTTGACTGCGATTAGGAAGTGTGGCCTTGTTGGAGGAAGTGTGTCACAGAGGGTGGGTTTTGGGAGTTCAGCTGCTCAACTCGGGCCCAGTGGCTCACTGTCTCCTCCTGCTGCCTGTGGATCCAATGTAGAACTCTAGACCACCTTCTCCAGCTCCATGTGTGCCGGAGTGCCACCATGCTCCCCACCATGCTGGTAACGTACTAAGCCGCTGAGACGGTGAGCCGGTCCCAGGTAGATGGTTTCCTTCTTAAGAGCTGCCATGGTCATGTGTCTCTTCACAGCGCAGACCACTAGATAAAAGAGAAATAGAGCGCCCTCTGCCTAGCTCTAGTCAGGCTGCTTCATGCAGGTGGGTAGGCAACTTCCTATTACAAAGCTTTCTCAAGGAATTTCTTGTGTCTAGCTGTTAGCAATTCAAACTATTGTATGTTTCATGCATTTTCCCATTTAAAACATATATATCTACATCTTAGTTAAGGTTTTATTACTGTAAAGAGACACCATAACCACAGGAACTCTTAGAAAAGAAAATATTTACTTGGGGCTGGCTTACAGTTTCAGAGGTTTAGTGCATTATTATCATGGCAGGAAGCACGGCAGCGTGCAGGCAGACATGGTGCTGGAGGAGCTGAGAGTTCTACATCTGGATCTGTGGACAGCATAATGGGACTGTGTGCTACACTGAGTGTAGCTTGAGTATCAGAGCTCTAAAGCTTGCCTCCCCCACAGTGACACACTTCCTCCAACAAGGCCACACCTCCTAATAGTGGCACTTCCTAATGACCGTGCATTCAAATACATGAGTCTATGAGGCCATACCTATTCAAGCCACCATAATTAGTTTGTTTTAAATTCACGTTTATTAAAATTTTCATGAGATTTGGATTTCACTTTACAAATGTAAAACCTATAGAAGGAGCTTACAGGAAAATCAAGCTATAGTAAGTAGCCTGTCACTTGCAAGAATGCAATGTTCTGTGTAATAGTGCCAAAAAACATGTTCTTTCTTATTTGCCTTTTTTTGCCATTAGTTAAATTGTGTACTTGATTTACAAGTAAACGGATATTAAATGAGAAATGCATGTTGTAAAGTTCACTGATTTCTATATTATATAAATACAGAATTTCTTGAACCTAAAGAAATAACTCTTATAAACCATAAAGTAGATTTTCAACAACAACCAAAAAAAACCCCACCAATCTTTAATATCTGAAAATTGAAGCTATGAAATGAATACTTTAGAAAGAAAACAGTATGTCAGCCAGTTTTCCATTTTGTTAATTTCTGTGTTCCTTAGAGTCCAATTAAATACGTAATGCCTCTTTATTCACTAGAGTCCACATAAAATATTAAGTGTTTTAGGGTTTTACTGCTATGAATAGATATTGAAGAAGTAGTTGAGTATTCTACATCCATAGCAGCAGGCAGCAGGAAGAGAGAGCAAGTAACTGGACATGGCTTGACCTTCTGAAACCCCAAAGCCCACCCCCAGTGACACACTTCTTCCTAATAGTACTGTTCCCAGTGAGCCTGTGAGGGCCATTTTCATTCACACCACACCAAGTAGATACAGACAAGAATGTGTCAGCCCTTGTGCTGGCTAGCTTATGTCAACTTGACATAGCTAGAGTCATCAGAGAGGAGGCAACCTCAACTGAGAAAGGGCCTCCATAAGATTCAGCTGCAGGCCAGCCATTAGGACATGTTCTTAATTAATGTCTGATTCGGGAAGGCCCAGTCCATTGTGGGAGTTGGTCCAAGATTCTAGAAGAAAGCATGCTGAGCAAACCAAGAGGAGCAAGCTAGTAAGGGGCATACCTCCATAGCCTCTGCATCAGCTCCTGCCTCCAGGTTCCTTCCTGTCCTAACTTCCTTTGATGATAAGCAGTGATGTGGAAGTCTAATACAAAGTAAGCCTTTTCCTCCCCAAGTTGCTTTTAGTCACGATGTTTCATCACTACCATAGTAACCCTGACTAAGACAATCTTTATTGCCTTTCTGCATTAATATGGCAGTTTTTATTTACCAACACTTAATTATAGCTTGTATCTTATACCATGGTAGGGCTAAAGAGTGACTTCTTTCTCTCTTTCTTTTTTTTTTCCTTTTGTTTTGTTTTGTTTTGTGTTTTGTTTTTGAGATAGCGTTTTTCTGTGTAGGCTTGACTGTCCTGGACTCGCTTTGTAGACCAGGCTGGCTTTGAACTCACAGCGATCTGCCTGCCTCTGCCCCCTGAAGTGCTGGGATTAAAGGTGTGCGCCACCATGCCCAGTAAATATAGTAATGTTAAAGTCTAATAAATTTTGGAATGGAGAGATAGCTTATTGAGTAAAGCATTTGCTGTGCAAACATGAAGACCTGAGTTCAGAGCCCCACCACCTACATAAAAAGGCAGACATGATGCTGTATGCTTGTAAGCCCAAGGCTTGCAGGGCAGAGACAGGCATGTCCTAAGAGCTCAGAGGCCAGCGGTTTAGCTTAAATGAGTAGCTCTGGGTTATGTGAGAGACCTTGTCTCAAGAAATCAGGCAGAGAGCAACAAAGAAAGATAGCTGAAGTTATCCTGTGGCTTCCCCATGCACATGGACAGGCAAACAAGTACTCTTGGACATACAGATGTACATACAGCACATACATACACCACAAAAGTCGAAAGTATGTTTAAGTATGTTTCCATGTAATTGTACATCAAGTAGAATTTCATGTAGCTAAACTTGTTTTTGTTGTTGTTTTTCACTATTTTGTGAGCACTTTTATTTCTGTTTGGTTTTGGTGGAGGGGGGTTGGAACTTATGGTTTTATATATGCTAAACATGCACCGTACCACAGAGCCACAGCTCAGCGCTCTTTAACTGTATATACCAAGACACAATGAAAAGTAATCGGTGACTGATTCTTCCCCTGAGAAATGAGTCTTTGTAGCTTGATTCTTGTGTTCCCTGCCTCCTTTATCCACCAATGTGTGATGAACCTAAAGCCGCTTCCCTGTCAGTCCCAGGTGTTTAGCACTGCTTGCATTGTCTGCTTTAAATGAGAACCAACTGGCAAATGCTGGTATCCGTTCAAAAATATCAGCAGAATGATTTGCTGAACTCATTACAGCCCCGTTATGTCACTTTTGATTACAATAAAAGTTTTCAGTAAACTTAAAAAAAAAAATGAAAACCAACGTTTGGAACTCTACACCTTGCTGAGTACACCCAAAGTCAAAAAAGCAGCATAACTCTCCCAGTGATTTCAGAGGAGAATGCAGAGGAAAATATCTTGTGTAATGCCCAGCTTTCTCTTGGTTGGAGTATTGATGATGAAAAAAACAATAAATAACTCAAATTGCTCTCTAGACTTTCCCTGTGATATCCTTGAACCTTCATGAACAATACAGTATAGAGACTGAAAAGCCACATATGTTATCAAAGCAATGAAATATAATATACATACATATTAATTATTTAAATCAAAATGTTACTGAGTGTGTGTGTTTATGTGTGTGTAGCCAGAGGTCAACATTAGGCATCTTTTTTTAATAGTTCCCCATCTTAATTTTTGAGACCGAGTCTCTCACTGAGCCTGGAGCCCACAAATGCAGCTAGACTGACTTTCCAGCAAGCCACAGGGATCCCCCATCTCTACCTTGTGAATTCTGGGATTACAGACACGCTATTTCAGCTAGTTTTAATGGGCTGTGGGCCTCAAACCCAGAACACCATGCTTGTGCATTTTGCTCACTGAGTCATCTCTCTGGCCTAAAACATTTTCTATCATAAGAGGCCAGTAGTATGCTGTAAGTGTCCATGTGTGGTTTTCAATTAATTGTTTTTTTTCTCCTTTATTAATTTATTCTTGTTACATCAATTAATTGTTTTAGGGTAGCGTACAGAGTAATAGGTTTCAGCATGGTATCTTCACACTTATGTATCAACATATTTTAAATTAACTCCTTTTACCTACTACTCTCCATCTTCTCCTTCCACCTCTATATGATCCCTGCTGTATAGAGGAGTTGGTGTAAGAAACAAGGGTGTGCACATTTAATGCCAGCACTCAGGAAGGCAGAGCCAGACAGATTTCTGTGAGTTCAGTCCAGCCTGAGGAGTCCAGGACAGCCAGGGCTACACAGAGAAATCCTGTCTTGGAAAGAAAGAAAGAAAAGAAAAGAAAAGAAAGAAAGAAAAGAAAGAAAGAAAGAAAGAGAAAAGAAACAAGGGTTTGAAATGTGAATTTTGAAAGTGTAGAAGAGCATTTCAAAAACATAATAAACTTAAGTATAGAGGGATAAAAGTAAATAATTGTCAAGGAAAGAAAAGGTTAATCATTAAACTAATTGAGAGTATAAAAGTAAGTAGGAGATAAGCATGTGACAGTTTGATTTGTGTTGGTCCTGGAATATCAGGATAATGAGTCTGTTCTTCAGTGAGCAGTGAGCAGCTGACTTGGTGACAATCTCGGTTGAGTGAATTACCTTGGCAGTGGTAGCTGGGGATATATATATTCAGGGTAACTCAAAATGCCTGCAAACCAGGTGACTGGTACCAACCAAAATGATGACATAGGAATACGAATGAGAGGACGGATCGTACAAGTGGGGGTGATAGTACAAGTCTTTGCACCTTGCCCTCACTATCCCTGTCCCAAGAAAAAGATTCTAATGTGTAAGGATCACATTCAGCAGGAGAGTTTGGTCTGTGTTTCTAGCTTAGTAACGTCTAGCTAAAAAGTCCAAGCATGAGTACATCTTCCCCCTTCCCCAGGACTTACACTTGAAATGTTAGACGGGGTTTCTCTGTGTAGACCAGGCTGTCAAAGGACTCTGTAGACCAGGCTGGCCTTGAACTCAGAGATCCCCCTGCCTCTGCCTCCTAGAGTGTTCCTAAGGAAAAATATTAAGTGAAATATGTTGACCAAACTTGGAATTATGTGGCCAGAAAAATATATAAAGCTGCCTTTTGGCTTTCTCATGAGAGATTCTATGTCATAAAAGATATTGGCAAATTCGATGTTGGATTTTTGTCACCCTTTCTCGCATACTTTTACAGATTTTGCTAATATTAACTCACTTAATCTTCCCCATAGCCTAGCAGTATTATTGGTCTCATTATTCTCATTTTACATGGATAGATTGTCATACAGGAAGTAAAGTAGATTCATACAGTTCAGCTATAGAGTTCTTGCTTAATATAGTAACATAAATATTTAAGATGTGAAGCAATACTTCAGTCTCATCAGCCTGAAAGATGGCATAAGGAGTTTTGAATTGTCTAATGCTTTCTTAAAATGAGCTACCTTTGCTGCCTTTATTTTTCTCTGTTTCAGACTCTAGCTGGTTTTGTGACTGAATTTTCATATTTACTCAACAAGAGCCATTCAGATTTTTCTATTTTTTCCTAGTGTGTTGTGAACTCTAAGATTTAACTGCTTTAGTTTCTTGTTAAAATAATCTTCAAAACTCATTTTCAGGGTGGTTGCTAGGCTTACCCAGAAATAAGTATCAGTTGCCTATTACATGTCATCCCTTCCACTTTTTAATTTTTAATTGTTTTTATTTGGGGAGATTATAATATAATTACATTCTTTCCACTTCCCTTTTCTTCCTCCAAACCCTCCCATGTACCCCTCCTTGCTCTCTTTCAAATTCATGACCTCTTTCTCATTAATTGCTATATATATAAATATTCCTGAATACATAAATACAAGCTGCTCAGCTTGTATAATGTTACTTCTATGTATGTCTTCAGGGCTGACCTTTTGGTTAGTGTCATTTCCATTTTTGCTAATGCCTTCGTTTAAGTGAGCAATGTCAACATTCAGAATTTACATGACAAGTCTTCTTAGCAATCAGTTGTGTCTTCCCTAACCTATACTGTTCCTTTCAAAATAATGGGTGAATAGTCCGTGGAAGAGACCAAAAGGACATCAGTAAGAGGTGATATCTTGGCAGGCGCACTCCTTCTATCCTAGGACTTGGGAGGCAGAGGCAGGAAGATCTGTGAGTTCGAGGCCAGCCTGGTCTACGAAGCAAGTCCAGGACAGCTAGTGGTACACAGAGAAACCCTGTGGGGGGTGGGAGATGAGGTGATGCCTTAATTAGGGTTTATAATGCTGTGAAAAGACACCATGACCACAGCAACTCTTATAAAGTTTGGAAACTCTTATGAAGTTTCTCATGGAGAGAAACATGGTGGAATGCAGGCAGACATGGTGCTGGAGAAGGAGCTGAGAGATCTACAGCATGTAGCTTAAGGATACTGCCATAAGCAGCTGAGACCTCAGAGCCTGCCCCCTGTGACCACTCCCTTCAACAAGGCCACGCCCCCTAATGATGCCACTCCCTGTGAACCTATGGGGTCCATTTTCTTTCAATCACCATATGTGACATACCTTTTTAAAGGTTTGTTCTTTCTTTCTTTCTTTTTCCTTTTTCCTTTTTTCTTTCTTTCTTTCTTTTTTTTTTTTTTTTCTTTTTTTAGTTTTTCAAGACAGGGTCTCTCTGTGTAGCTTTAGCTATCTGGACTCACTTTGTAGACCAGGCTGTCCTTGAACTCAGAGATTCGCCTGCCTCTGCCTCCCAAGTGCTGGCATTAAAAGCTTGCACCACCACTGCCTAGCTTTGAAGGTAATTTCAGGGAAGGTCCTTTCTTCCTCTTATCAAAGACTGAATGCTGGAAAAGCATCCAGGTGTCTTCTTTCACAAGAAGGGAAATAACTCTTTTCTTTTGTCTTTCCTACCACCATACTCTAGTGACGTGAGCCTTCAACTCCTGACCCCTAAGGAGAGCCTTTGTGTGCTTGGTTCTTTTACTTTAAACTTTTTTTTTTTTTTACAATATATCGTGATCATATTCCTTCCCTCCCCCCAACTGCTAGATCTCCCCCCAGTCCTACCTACCCAATTTCATGTTCTTTCTATCTTTAAAAAAAAAAAAAGCACAAAAATAGAGTTCAGTTTGGTTTGTTTGTTTGTTTTTGTTAGTTTGTTTTGGTTTTTTGAGACAGGGCTTCTCTATAGCCTTGGCTGTCCTGGACTTGCTTTATAGACCAAGCTGGCTTCAAACTCACAGAGATCCACCTGCCTCTGCCTCCCAAGTTCTGGGATCAAAGGCAAGCACCACTGCCAGGTTGGAGTTCACTTTGTATTGCCCAACTATTCCTGAGCTGTTTTTGTTTTCTTTCTTGGCCTTTCAGTAATGTGCCTTTGTAGAGGGATTTTAATCCAGCAACAAGGCCACTCTCACTAGATACAAATATGACCTTAGCACACACCTTTAATCCCTTTGGATGGAATATAGACACGCCCTTAGCACACACCTTTAATCCCTCTGGATGGAATATAGACAAGCCTTAGTACACACCTTTAATCCCTCTGGATGGAATATAGACAAGCCTTAGTACACACCTTTAATCTCAAACAGTGAAGGTAAAGTTAGTTTGTAGAAGGAAGCACCCAAGTTTGAAATGGCATCTAATTGAGAGGCAGACAAAGTGACAAAGCAGAGAAAATTTTGACAGAATGAGTCAGCATAGGATATGCCCAACTCTCACCAGAAGAGACAGGAAAAGGAAGACTTAGGAGAGCAGTGCAGAGGGAGAGAGAGAGAGGAGGCAATTTTACCAGGATGGTTTTACAGAGACAGGTTGTAGAGAGAACAAGCTAGACACAGGTGAAGACAGATGAGCCAGAGAATGAGAAGGAGCCAGAAGATTGGAACAGATTGCTACGGTTAGTTTGAGGCCAAGCAGAGTACAAAGTCAGAAGCTAAGAGAAGTCAAATTGAATCAGTCAGCTTGGAAAAGAGTTTGAGCCAGAACAGGTGAGTTGAACCAGCCAGCTAGAGTTCAGAAAGAACTAGAAATGGTGAGTTTATTCAGCAGTAAGTCTCAGAAGCTGAAAACATTCTAGGCCTAGATTAGAGTGTATGGAGGCTCTAAGCTTCCAGGACTAGGCCTAGGTTAGCAGATGGAGGTAGTAAGCATCCGAGATGACAATTACCTCAGGTAAATAAAAGCAATTTTTAACATACCTTAATATTGTTATCTCCATACTGCCCGTCTCTGTTCACACTTAGTGTTGCTGGAGATTGGCTCTATGGTTTGTACATGTTGCCTGTGTGTCTGGTTACCCTGTGTAACTTCAGTTATGATTATAGTAGCAAGTGTAAGGAAAGTACAGAGTACACCAACGTTCCTCATCCTAAAGAGCAAAAGAAAGCCATCATGGTATGAAAACAGGAAAAGCCTGCAGAGGCAAATGTGGTGCAGGTCTGTACTGCTAGCACTTCGGAAGTGGTGGCATAAGGATCAGAAATTCAAGTTTGTCCTTGGCTACATAGTTTTTTTTAAAAATGAGAGAAAGAGATGCCCAAAGTTGCAAAGTTATTTTTTTCAAATATGAAATATAGGTTATGTTTACTTTTAATTCCATATTTTAGTTCATATGATTATATTAGGGACTTCCTTTTTATATCAAGTGCCTGCACCATAAATAGATGACTAAATAGATACTATGTGCATAAATATTTTCTAGAATGTTATAATCTATCTTCATTTGGCAAAGAGATAGAAAAAAAATGTGGTATAGCATGGTATATGTTCACTGAATGCCTATCGGGCATAGTGCGTCTACTGTGTTCTTGTTTGGAAGTCCCAGGGTAAACTTTACAGACTAACTAAGAAGTATTTGCTTACTCCATTAATTCTAATATGAGGAATGAAGAGATCATGAGTGTGGCCTGGCAGCGTGCTTGACCTCTTCTCATCATTGTCTTTCTTCATCCTAACTCTCGTTTTTATTGTTTTGTGTGTCCTCCTGATAGAGTTTATGTTCTTGTGAGTAGGCCAGTGACTCACTAAGGTTGTAAATTTTGTAAGAATTTCAACTCATAATAGAACTTAGATTCTATTGTACTGCATTGTTTGTTCTTTCTTTTTCATTTGTTTTTTAAATGTTTCTAGAATGTTGTCATGTCTCTCTCTACCACCGTTATCAGTATCCAAACTGTACATTTTAGAAACTCTAATCTTATAGCTCAGTGATACCTAACCTGTAATCATTTTCTGTTTCTCTTTTCTTCTTTCCCTATAATTTGTCTTTAATCTTAGCTGACACCGAACCCTGGAAATCATCCTAACTCACTAGCCTTGTCCTACTGTACGACTGCCCTTCGTCACATCGGCTTCTGAGATTTGCTTGTGTAGCCTGCTGTTACTCTATTTAGCAACTTAAACTTTATAACACCTGAAATTGTTGGTGAATATAACTTGTGTTTCAGTGAAGAATTCCTTATGGATTTCAAGTATGCACACTAATATACTAGATGCTAGGAATCCAAATATGACCTAGACAAAAAGTCAATGCTCAAGAAACAAATATGTTAACTGTACAAGACACCACTGTAACCATTTTGCTTACTTAGCTCACTTACTCACTTAAACTTGAATAGCTTATTGTTGTTGTTTGTCCCTTGTGATTTTTATTTGGTCTAAGACAAAACCATTACATTTTGAATTTTTAGAAATTTTACACATAAGCAGGGAGAGGTGGCGCATGCCTTTATTCCCAACATAGAGGCAGGCGATCGCTTTAAGTTCGAGGCCAGCCTGGTCTACAAAGCAAGTCCAGGACAGCCAAGGCTACACAGAGAAACCCTGTCTTGGAACCCGCCCCCCCCCCAATGAAGGAAAGAAAAGAAGAAAGAAAGAGAGGAAGGAAGGAAGGAAGAATGAATGAATTAATTAATTAATTAATTCTACAGACAGTTGAGGTGATCTTCTCAAGCGAGGCTAGATAAAACCAAACTCCCGGAGTCATTCTTGAAAGAAATCCTGTGAATGATCCAGGTTACCAAACCTAAGAGGTTTGAAAACCCAGAACTCTCATTTCTAAATCCCCATTGAGGAATTTAAAAAGTTCTCCTGCAACTCTGGGCTGTTTCTTCCAAGTTAAGATTTACAGGGACGTGTCTTTTCTCCAGAAACCACTACATCAGTGAGTTCCTTACTCCCGCTTACATTTTACAGTACCTTGTACTCCGTGATTTCCCTCCAGCCTGCTGCTGTTAGTGCTTCACGCTATTTGTCATAAAAGCAGCTTCTACAAGTGCTTCTGTTTTCTTTCTTCTTTTGATGGGGGAGTACTAAGGACTGAACATAAGACACAGCTTTATATATGGTCAGCAGGCAAGCACCAAGCTATACTCCCACCTCCTGTGTTTTGTTTTGATCAAATCTGCGTCTCACTTAGTTGTCCATGCTGACTTTAGGCCTGTAGTCCTCCTGCCTCCTGGGTAGCTGGCGTAGCTGGGATACAGGCATGTGCTGCCACACCAAACAGAAGGTGCTTCTTCTAATGATGTTTTCAGACAGATGCGGTACATCATTCTCTTCCTTTATATAGCCCAGTACACACACAGTGAAAGGAGCAGGGATGAAGTTTTGAGTGCTGTGTAGCACAAATACAATAAATACTCTTGGCTCAAAGAATAGTTCAAGCTGAATTTTTAATGTTTCCCAGAAAGACAAAACAGAAAGCAGCACCATTCAAACACTGCTATAAAATGTCTTACTCTGAGGCTGCGCCTGGTGGCACATGCTTTTAATCCCAGCACTCTGGGAGGCAGAAGCAGGCAGATGGATCTCTGTGAGTTCGAGCACAGCCTGGTCTACAAAGCGAGGCCGGGACTACAAGAGAAACCCTGTCCCGCATGCTCTGGTTTATTTTAAAACAGCATTCCTTTCTTGTATTTCTTTCAGTTAAGTACTTTTATCTCCACATACCTGGAAAAGCTACTTTTTGCCTAAGCAAAGTTGCCAAGTATTACTATATAGTGTTTATTTTATTAATGACCTTAAAATTTTATTTGATCATGATATGATAGATGCATTGAATTATTCCGAACGCATGCTTGAAATTCTCATAAATCCATGGTACAGTTGTTAAACATACTCAGCGTTTTTAACCCAGCCAAAAAAAAATCTCTCACATTCATTTAAGAATTAGCTTGTGAGCCAAAACTGACAGATGTAGTATTACAGCTGAGAAGCTAACTGGCTGAAGGAATCTGAATGATAGAAACTTTGCACAAATATCCAACTGCCTTTTAAGTTCTTTCTCGTGCCCTATAGTAATCATTGTTGCCACATAGATGAGAGTTTTCTACATTTTTCCTTACCTGGTTGCTTTTCAGTGTGGAAAATTCCACAGTGCAGAAGGAAAGACCTCTGGCCAGGGCTTTGTAAGCTTATGTGTAAACACTTAAGCTCCTGTGATTGCTCCCCTAATTTTCATTAAAATTCTTTCAGTTTCGTTTCTAGGTATGTATGGACAAAAGCACAATTTCACATAACATTTTCTATTTTAACATCAAGACAAAGTGAATCTCTAATAAACAGCAGTCCTTTGGTTTTGGCTGCGGAGTTTTTTGAGATGTTATTTCTGATAGCTCAGGCTGGCCTTGAACTCCTGTGAGTTATAGCAACCTCCTGGGCTAGTATTTGAGAGCATGAGGAAACAGGTACAAATATTCTCTATCAGGCTGGCCAAGAACTATGTACTTGAGAGTGACCCAGTGCTGCAATTACAGGTGTGTACCGCCATCACTGGTTTCTAATACATAATAGTTACTCTTACGTTTTGACATTGAAAACATTCACACGTGTAGTCCTCATATTAGTTCTTCTCTTAATTGGAGCACAAACATGTCCCACTTGAGGCTGCTGTACTGTTAAGAACTGAGGGTGCAGCTCACAGTACAGCATGTGCTTAACATACATTATATATAAAACATGCCTCATTAGTGTGTAATCTGAACAACAGAAAATCTTTCTTGTCAAATAATATGTAAATTGTTATAAATGAAGCAAGCAACTATTTTAATATCAAATTTATACAGAAATTATTTTAAAGCTGGGTGTGGTAGTGTACGCCTGTAATCCCAGCACTCAGGAGGCAGAGGCAGGTGGATGACTGTGAAATTGAGGCCAGCTTGGTCTACAAAGTGAGTCCAGGACAGCCAGGGTGATACAGAGAAACCCTGTCTGGAAAAACAAAACAAAACAAAACAATAACAAAAAAAAAAGAAAGAAAGAAAGAAAGGAAACAGAAATTCTTTAAATTTGCCTTATCAAAATTTGAGTTGCCTCTTGTAAAATTACTTCTATGTCAAACCATGTGAGGTAAGACTTTTTTCCCTTTCCCCTCCAAGATAACAGTCACTTTCATCTCTATAGGATGTGTACATCTTTCTCATAACTTAATCTCCTGTGAGTTACAGCAACCTCCTGGGCTGGTATTTGAGAGCATGAGGAAACAGGTACAAATATTCTCTATCAAAGTTAGAACATTAATGGCCCATAAACTTTAAACTGTGTTGGTATTGCTCAAAAGGGTCCTTGGAGCAACCTGATTTATTTATTTATTTATTTATTTATTTATTTATTTATTTATTTTTGGTTTTGGTTTTTTGTTGTTTTTGTTTTTCAAGACAGGGTTTCTCTGTGTAGTCTGGCTAGCTGTCCTGGAACTTGCCTCTCTGCCTCCTAAGTGCTGAGATTAAAGGCGTGCACCGCCGCTGCTGCTGCCGCCACCACCACCACTACCACCTGGCCAGCCTGATTTCTTAAAACATGTATTTTGCTTTCAGAAATTTAAACATGACTCAGAAGAAAGCTCATTATAATGTTAGGCAAATAAACTGAGACTGATGAGGAGGATTAAGCAAGAAACTGATGGGGAATTAAACGTCTAATGGGAGAGGAGTTATTAGAGTAGAAAATCAGGACACAGATGAAAACAACATTGACAAAAGGACTTAATATGGGAAGTTTTGTTTCACCCTAGTGTGTGTGTGTGTGTGTGTGTGTGTGTGTGTGTGTGTGTGTGTGTGTGTGTGTGTCCTGAGAATTGAATGAACACTTGGCAGTCCTCCACTAAGTGATATCTTCAGCACATTAAAATATTTTTGCAAGGGCTGGAGAGATGGTTCAGTAGTTAAGGGCACCGCCTGCTCTTCCAGAGGTCCTAAGTTCAATTCCCAGCAACCACATGGTGGCTCACAACCATCTACAATGTTATCTGATGCCCTGTTCTTCAGATAAAGCACTCATATGCAATAAATAAATCTTTAAAAAAATATTTTTGCAAATTACATCAAAGGGAAAGCTAGCAAGCATTATTTGAAGGTTTAGTTCACAAAATATACAGAGCAAATATTTTATAGGTAATGAAAATATTTGAGAAGATATGAGGGAGCCACAGTTGATATAGCAATTTAAGGAATAAAGTTATACAATATACCAAAGTGGCTTTTTATTTTATTGGTTGGGTGTTTTATTTTGTTTTTGTTTGGGGGCAGTTTTGGTTTGTTTTTGAGACAGGGTTTCTCTGTGTAGCCCTGGCTGTCTTGGAACGAACTGTGTAGGCTAGGCTGGCCTCGAACTCAGAGATCCAGCTACTAGTGGTTGCATGAACATCACCACTAAATACAGGACATTTGGGGTATTTTGCTAAACACTGCTTGTCTAGAAAATGAGAGTAGGTAGTTGTATTCCAAATACATGTCCAGTTTTCATATAGTGGAAGCTGTGAACATTGTGTAGACAAATTTGAAAAGCAAGCCATTTCTGTTATTTGTCATTTGAATGAAGAACTAAAATTAAGTAAAAGATTTATAATGGGAAGAAGGAGGCTCAGTAGCAGAGCACTTGAGTCTGTATTCAGTTGCCAACACAGAAGGAAAAGAGGGAGGAGGGAAGGAAGAGAGAAGGAAAGGTTGCGGAGGTGGAAGGAGAAGAAATATACAACCCTTGGTACAGTGGCACACTCCTGCAACCCCCGCGCTGGAGCGGTAGAAGCAGCAGGGTTGGAAGTGCAAGGTCGAGTGTGTGCTACAAAGTGAGTTCCAGGGCCACCCTAACCCCTAACCTAGAAAAGATCCTACCTCAAATTGCTGGATAGGTGAGAGGCAGATGGAGGGGGAGGGAGGGAGGAAGGGAGGGAGAGAGAGAGAGAGAGAGAGAGAGAGAGAGAGAGAGAGAGAGAGAGACAGGGGGAAAGGTCTAACAAAATGTTCCTTAGCCTTAGGGCCTTATTGCTGGATCTTTTTTTTTTTCCTGAACTTGTGCTGGGTGGGTGTGTGCTGGCGTGCACACTTATATAGAGGTTAAAGGGTAAATTCAAGTGTTGTTCTTCTGGTGCCATCTATGGGGTTTGTTGTTTGTGTTGTTGACACAGGATTTTCACCTAGCATGCTAGGTTGTCTAGCCAGCAAGCCTCAGAGATCTGCCTGTGCTGGGAATGCAGGGCGCAGGCCACCCAAGCCTGCTTTTTTTTACATGGCTTCTAGGAATGGGACTTTGGTCCTCATGCTTTGCAAGGCAAACACCACTGACTGGGCTCTTCCCCTGGCCCCACCTTGAGAGATTTCTTGAGGTTTAACTTCCTTGTAACTTCCTGCATAATAGCAGATCTCCACTTCTTCTTTTTCTTTGTTCTTCTAGCTCTGCCACAGTGACTTACTTCTTTAAACAGTTTATTCTAGAACTTTCTCTTCTTGTTTTAAAGTAGTATGTAATATATAGGTATCTCTTATTAAAACCAAAGAGCCAGTTATGCATGCATCATAAAGGCAAATACAGCCAGATTCCAGGCCCAGGACAAGATGGCTGGGGGACAGGTAGAGACTCTGATTGCACTTACAGGAAATTTGACCTCTTAAGGTTACTCTGCTGAAGTAGAACACCAACCATGAAGTTGTTGATATGTGGACAGTACTGAGTTGGTCCAAGTAAGTGTGCAAATTAAGAGGATAAGATTGAGAGCTCTGAGTCAACAGAGAAGAATGCAACAGGTTATGTGAGCAAAACAAGTTAAGTGGGAGTTACCTGAAACTACAGGATGAGCTCTTGGCGTCATCAGTTCCTCACTGTTAGACCTGCTTGTGTAACTATTGTGTTTATTCAGCGTTTCACAGTTCAATTTAGCAAATTAAAATCATCAAGACTATTACAAAGACGTAATGACTGAAGGCAAATTCTTTCCCTGATTAAACAACATGAAAAGCAATTGGTCTTGAGGATTATCATTTGGACTCAGAGAAGCTCCGTTACTAAAGTAGACTCAGATTTCTGAGAGGCGTTTTTCATTTTCTGTCGGGTACTTGCTTAGCCTTTATTAAGCTACCGTTAGTCTGAGTGTCCAAATGGTGCCTACTGTGTTGGGTTTGAACACAGTGCAAGAACATGAGTGCTGAAATGAACTCTGAGATGCCAGTAGTGCTAAGAGCTACCCCTACTGCCTGTTGGAAGCTCTCACTGGTATCAAAACCTAATGTTCTAAACCCATAACAGGCAAAGTTTTCAGCTTAACCTTCCAAAAGAAGTCACCTCACAGGTGAGTATCACAGACCCGACACTCATCCAGATCTGCTTCAGTTGTGTAGCTTCGCCATGCCCTGCAGCTTGGTTTGCTTGGGCTTGGTTGGTGTGGGTTTGATTTCTTGGAGACAGTCTCGTGTGTCCTAGGTTGGCCTTGAACTTTGTATGTAGATCAGGGTGAGCTCAAGTTCCCTAGCCTCATGCTCCCACCTCCCCGGTATGGGCTTACAGGGGTGTGACATCAGGCCAGATGATTGCATGTGTTTTATGCATGTGAATTTGCAAAGAGACATTTTCATTTCAGTGACAAACTGAATTATTGATTCGTGCTACACTACAAAGGCACCTTTAAAATATCAAACACCACTAATAATAAGAATTCATTTATTTGAGATATTCACAGCAGGCGAATCCATTGCAGCAAGTACCTTACCTTATGAAGTATCCCTCCAACCCCTAAAACTGTATTTTTAATAAAATTGTGAGAACTTTTAAAATACATATTGTTAAGGACTATCCAAAACTGCATAAAAGCTTCCTTTTTCTTAAAACCTTGCTATTACAGAGTATATGATATGCACTGCCTAGAACTTCTCTATCCTGCATGTAAGACGCTCCTAGCAAAGATAAGTGTGCCAAGAGTCAAGTGGCCTTTAGCATGTACTCTAAGGCCATGTTCTTCAGTTGTACAGAGAGACAGAGACAGAAAGAGATGGGGTGGGGGATGGGGGGGGGCGGGGAGGGGAGAAAGGAGAGACTGACCAGTTGCTTGCTTTTCTGTGTGTTCCCGTTGAACCTGGAGATTACCTTATCACTTAGCACTCTTTTCATGTTTCTTTTCCTATCTTCCTCAGAAAATTATAAGAGAAAAAGTACAATCTTTTGTCTAATGTAACCTCATTATCTCTTACAGTTACTAGTTCAATATTCGAATAAAAGAATTTTAATAACATAATATTTTACTAGATTCATACTGATGCTCACTTTCTTGTAATATGATATTTTAGTATGTGTTTCCATACGTATGCCTAGCTAAATTATAAAAGCTCTTATGAATAAGTATAAATTATTTAATCCTGTGCTCATAGTATTATGGGGTAGAAAATAGAATTGAGGTTTGTGCTACTTCAGAGGCCCAGCACCATTCTGCTTTTTTCAGGTACAGAGAACTGCAGCTTAGTACAGAAAGCAAAGTGTCTGAGTTTCTCCATCAGAGCAAGCTGAAGGCCTTTGAAAGTGAGCGCATGCAACTGCTGCAAGAGGAAACGGCAAGAAATCTTACACAGTGCCAGTTGGAATGCGAAAAATATCAGAAGAAAATGGAGGTACCTTTATGCTATTCTCCCTTGACATAAGCATGGAGTGTAAACTTCCTAAGTATGATGTTTACATAGAACCTCATTTCTCCTAGAGAACCCAACCTTGTCCTCACAAGAAAATAAGGAAATAAAACCAGGAACGGTAGATCACATCTGGAATCCCAGAACTCTGGAGGCTAAGACAGGAGGATCACATGCCTCAAGGCACATACAGCCAGCCATTGCTGTGTAAAACGGCCCTGCTTCAACAACAAAAACAAAAGATACATGAATGGCAGAAATATGTGCACCAAAAATGACTAAAATTGTTTTTAAAAAATTCGAAAAGGTGTCATTCATATTAACAACAAAAAGCGTACAGTTACTGAGAATACCTATGTAAGAAAACGGAAGCTGCTGTCAAGTACAGCTGTAATGATGTGTAACAGACAAAACAGCCTCTTTCTGGAAGGCGATAGTTAGGACTTCGTGTTTTCCAGTTTTCACCATGAAAACTGTTTCTAATATTTTAGCATTTAAAGTTTACATTTGTTTACTTGTGTGCATGCTTGTGTGCATGTGTGTGCATGCTTGTGTGCATGTGTGTGCGTGTTTGTGTGCATGGCAGAAGGCATTTGGGAGTCGTAGTCTGTTCTTTCCTTCCACATTATGGAATTTTGGAAGCAGAGGCATCTCATGGACCTAATTTTCAGCTTGTTTTGTTTTGTTTTGTTTCAAGACAGGGTTTCTCTGTGTAGCCTTGGCTGTCCTGAACTCGCTTTGTAGACCAGGCTGGCCTCAAACTCACAGCTACCCACCTGTCTGTCCTCCTGAGAGCTGGGATTAAAGGTGTGCACCACCACGCCCAGCTCGTATTTTTTAACCCAACAAAGTATTCCTGTGGTACAAACAGCAGAATACGTAGAGAATAGCCAAAATTTTTATAGATTTTTCTGAAGAAATGAGATCCATTTATTACATATTAAAATATATATTTGATCATCAGCTGAACTTAAGCATTTTATGTTTCTAGTTTGCTTTTCTGCATATGAATATACTTAGTTATGAAAACATAATTTTACATCAATACAAAAATGAAAGATAATGAAACTGAAAATTAGTCAATTAAAAGCCTTTCCTGGAGGGCTGAAGATATGGCTCAGTAGGTAATGGTACTGGCTCCTCCTCCAGAAGACCCAAGTTCTATTCCTAGAACCACACAGTGACTCACAGCCATTGATATTTTCAGTTCCAGGGGACCCAATGCCCTCTGCTGGGTTCTACTAGCATAGACCTACAGTCAAGCAAAACACCCATGTGCATAAAAATAAAATCTAAACAATTTTTTAAAAATGAAATCCTTTTTTAATTGAAAAGTAATCAGATATTAAAGCATTTCCCAATATAATATAAATCAATTACATTATAAGTTTTGTTTGTAATTTAGAAAATGTATGGGTTTTGTATGTACATATACATATATATACACACATATATATAATAAAAATACTTTTTTTAGCCATTAGTTGATCTGTCATTTCAATACTACATTAAAAGATCTATACATTCCAGATAAGTATATTGTTTTTGAAAAACAATTTGGCAATGTATATTTGTTAGGATGTATTTTATTTATTTTTCATTTGTTTTAGTGCATTGGTGTTTTGCTTGCATGTATGTCTGTGTGAAAGTGTTGGATCAGTTAACTACTAAGCCATCTCTCTAGCCCCTGTTAGGATATATTTTAAGCATATAAAATATTTCATTCACAGATGCTAAGTGAAATGTTATTTATGATAGTGAAGAACTTAATGCTATAAAATACCACTATGGTCACATTAAAAACAGTTGTGTATGATAAAATATCAATTGATATTTTAAGAGTCCATAATATATAAAATAAACTTTTTCATAGTAGATGGTAGAGCCCCTCATACAACTGTATACACTAACTCCTTTTCAAATGTTATTATTCGCCTGGGATGTAGTTCAGTCGCAAAGCTATTGCTGAGCATTTACAAGATCCTAGCTTCAGTCCCCAACACCATAAAGTAAACATGTTAGAGGTTTTATTAATTTAGTACTATTGTATATATGAATGGTGTGTGGCATTTTCGCCACTGTACACATATGAAGGTGAGAAGGCAACTTAGTGCAGTTGATTCCCGCCCGCCTTTACGTGGATTACAAGGAACTGAACTCAGGCCACCAGACTTAATGCAGCAAGTACCTTTACCTGCCAGGCTGTCTCACAGTCCATGTGAGCTTTTAAAATAACAAAGCTGGTAAGTGGACTCCATGTTGTACATGTGCTTCTGTAACAGTTACCAAAGTATTGGCATCTCTCTGTTAAGCCTTTTTAAGGGCTTTTTTTTTTTTTTTTTGGTTTTTCGAGACAGGGTTTTTCTGTGTACCCTTGGCTGTCCTAGACCAGGCTGGCCTCAAACTCACAGTGATCTGCCTATCTCTGCCTCCCAAGTGCTGGGATTAAAGGCATGCTCCACCACGCCCAGCTTTAAAGGAATTTTAAAGAAATTCTTTTATTTTATTTATTTTATTGGCTTTTTTGGTTTTGTTTCTTTTATTTTTTGTTTTTGTCTTTATTTTTTGAGACAAAGTTTCTCTGTGTAGCCTTGGCTTTTGTGGATTCACTTTGTAGACCAGGCTAGCCCTGAACTCACAGTGATCCGCCTGCTTCTGCCTCCCTGGAGACAGAGATTAAAGGCATGTGCCACTGCACCTGGCTAAAAAACCCTTTCTTTGTAAAGGCATTTCTGCTATTTCCCCATGCAGGGCTTACATTTGCTTTCTGAATTGGACACGAGCCTGTTAGGAGACCAGAAATGCTAAAAGCATGGACAGGGCAGGTGCAGTAGCTGTACTGGGCCAATGGAGAACTCCTCGTCTGGTTTATGTACAGTTTTGTGCTGACTGCCCTGTGAGTTTCACACTGCTACCTCCATTTGAACTCCAAAAAGCGAATGTTAACCTTCTTCCAAATTCATTTTTATTCAGCATATCTAATGACTGACAAACCATTTCACAAGTTTCCATTAAAAACAGCAGAATTATTTACCTTAGAAATAAATATGTGTTGTTTCCTCATTTGGCCTCTCAGATGAGCTACCTTTTCTTAACATTTGAATAGTTCAAAAGAGAAAAGGCATCATCTTTTTCTGTTAGCTGTGAACCGGAACAATTCTTAATTCTTTCAACTTTTGTCATTCTTTTCTTCTACTGTTAGGTTTTAACTAAAGAATTTTATAGTCTCCAAACTTCATCTGAAAAACGCATTACTGAACTCGAAGCACAGAACTCAGAGCATCAGGCAAGATTAGACATTTACGAGAAACTGGAAAAAGAGCTTGACGAAATAATAATGCAAACAGCAGAAAGTAAGTCTGTGGGCCCTCGGCACCCCGCCTCCCACCCTGCTTGACCTGTTGGCTACAGAGGAAATCTGGCGTCATTTCAAAAAATATCTTGGTATATATTTATTTAAAATAAACATAGTGATCATTTTAAAAGGGATATTCTCTGTTTTCAGTATTACTCGATGTAAATTTTCAATAGCTAGACTCAAAAAACAAATATATTAAATTTGATAGATTATATGTGCTTAATTCACTCAGTCTATAAATTGTAAATGTTTCTATTTGTTGGGAACTAGGAATACAAAACTTTGCCTCAAGACTAGATGCATAGCACTGTGGAACAGCGAAAAGTCTACACTGAGCAAACTTGGGGTTCAGTCCCTACCTAGCGCAGCAGTGAGAACCACAACAGCAGCAATACCAAAGGCAGATGGTGGGCATAGTGACACACTCTTATAATCCCACACTTGGGAAACTGAGGCAGGAAGACCGTCAGTTCTAATTCAGCTTCAGCTACCTACATAGTGTGGCCCTCTCCTAAAACAACAAAAATTCTTTGCTCACAAGAATTTGTAATCTGGTCTAGTAAGAGAGACAAGCGTGTTAACTGTGACATGGGCAAGACACTGGAAGTAGGGACACACAGGACTTTGTAAATATAGAAGAGATCATGTGTTAATTAAGCCTTGGAGGTGAGAAATAACTAAAAGAGGAGATGCTACACAAATGTTGAAATTCAGTAGTGTTCTGTGTTACAATCTTCCATGTGTTTGCCGTTTGCCCTCACCTTGCCCTCCCATCACACTGCCTTGATGTCATACAGCGTTGATGTCACACTGCCTTGATGCTGTGTGGAGTGAACAGGTTGGGGCTGGATACCAGAAAGGGAAAGACAGCCTTTTCATTTTCAGATGAAATGACTACAACTAAAAAACATAAAGTCACTGCACACACACACACACACACACACACACACACACACACACACACACAAACACACACACACACACACACACACAGTAGAAGCCCTCAACTGGAAAAGTTAATGTAAAAATAATTTTCTTTAGAGTCATGTCAAAAAAAAAAAGAAAAGAAAAGAAAAGGCTATCGAAGCATAGCATACATCTGTGATCCCAGCACTGTGGGAGGCAGAGGCAGGGGGATCTCTGTAAGTTTGAGGCCAGCCTGGTCTACAAAGTGAGTCCAGGCCAAGTCTACACAGAAAAACCCTGTCTGGAGGGAGGGGTGGAAGACTGTAAAAGAAGAAGCAAAGGTAAATTTGAAAGAAGTGAGAGGGACAAAATTGCAGGAGTGACATTGCTTGTATAATATTTATTATAAAGTTACAGTGTCTGGCTAGTATACAATAGTGACATAAAGACAGATTCACATCTACATGACAGAGGGAGAGAGCCCCTCCCGCAGACTGTCCACTAGCTTTACCTGCAGTATTTATATTCCTCCCTAAAATTCACTCTTGGTATGTAATAAGTTTCAGTTTTGGGCTGGAGAGATGGCTCAGTGGTTAAGAGTACTGGTTGCTCTTCCAGAGGTCCTGAGTTCAATTCCCAGCAACCACATGGTGGCTCACAATCTTCTATAATGAGGTCTGGTGCCCTCTTCTGGTATGCAGGTGTACATGCAGGCAGAACACTGTATATGTAATAAATAAATCTTTTTTTTTTTTAAGTTTCAGTTTTTATCTGATCATTGAGAAGCTCCTTTTGTCCGCATTGACTCCTCCCTTGCTCTTCCTAGAGTTCCTGCCTCAGTGCCCAGCTCCTCCCAGCCATCTTAGTAGCAGAGCCTCTGTTCTCGCTCCAGTACTTCAATGCCTTATAGGCAGGTCTCTGCCTATCATGTCTCTGAAATTGTTTTGTAGTTACAAAATTAATGCCAAGCATATCTTTCTGGGATTAGAGATTAGCTCAGATGATAGATTGCCGGCGTAGCATTCAGGAAGCTTTGGATTGAGTCCTCAGTCCCGTGTAAACCATCATGGTTGGACATTTCTGCAGCCCACTACTCAGGAAGTGGAGGCAGCAGACTCAGTAGCTCAGGCTCATCCTTGACAGAATAACGTTAGGGAAGCCTTGACTACATGAGAATTTCTCTCAAAAACAATTATATATATATTGTAATATATAATTGATGTTAAAAGCCTTTGAAACCAGCCGGGTGTGGTGGCGCACACCTGTAATCCCAGCACTGGGGAGGCAGAGGCAGGTGGATCTCTGAGTTTGATGCCCACCTGGTCTACAAAGAGTCCAGGACAGCCAAGGATACACAGAGAAACCCCATCTCAAAAAACCAAACCAAACAAGCAAACAAACAAAAAAGCCTTTGAATCCTTCAGAATAACATACCTGAGTTATTGTGCTCTATAAGAAAATATAGCCTATCAGGTGATGCAATCCTTAACATCTTCTAAAAATAAACCAGGAAATCCAAGCAAGACTACATTTTAGTATGTTTTACCTCTCTCAGATTATGCTTTAGTCCTTCTGAATATTCTTATGATTCTTAATTCCTTATCATGATCTTTTATTTTCACTTCTGCTATGCTTTTTAAGGAAAAGTTATTTCACATCACATATTTTATTATTTTTCAGTTGAAAATGAAGATGAGGCTGAAAGGATTCTTTATTCCTATGGCTATGGTGCTAATGTTCCCACAACAGCTAAAAGGCGACTGAAGCAAAGGTAAAATCAATATCGATTTATCTTATCTACTCAAGCTAAGTGTAATTACACAGTGCATTTTGATAATGTGCTGAGTTGAATGATGAAGTTACTTGTTCTTCGTATTCATAAATATTAAATTGCTCACAAAGTAGGACATGGTAATAACCATAAACTTCATGTATATTTAAGTGAATTTAAAGGTTAGGAGATGTGTTCATTAGAACTCTCATGGTATTAGATGCAGTAACTTTTTAAAAGCCATTTTATTTTTACATTAATTTCAGATAAGTGCAGACACTTTGTGGCAGTAATTTTCAGGTTAGGACTAATTAATTTTTCTACTTTCAATTTTTATATTCTTTATTTTTTAAACTTATATTTCTTGATGTATATTTTAACTTGTAATATATATTATTGTATATAATGTATATATTAAAGAAATATAGAGAAAGCATATAAATGCAGTTAGAACTATTCAGACTTTCTAGTTACTTGCCTTGTTGCTGTGACAAAACACTTGACAAAAATAACTAGAGGAAGGAAGGGTTTCTCTTGGCTCACAGCTTAAGCCGTCACAGCACCAAGAAGTCGGTGCAGAGGGAGCATAAGGTCACATCACATCCACAGAAAGGATGCAGAGGGTGATGAACGGTGTTGATGGCTCCATTTCTCTTTTGTAGTCCGTTTAGGATGCCTATTCCTGGAACCGTGCCACCCACAGTTAGGCTGGGTCCTCCCCCCTCAGTTAATCTAATCTAGCTGCTCTCTTCCTGGCTTGCTAAGGCTTGTCTCCCAGGTGTTTGTAGATGCTGTGAAGTTGCTACTTAATATCTAAGTAACAGAATCTAGCCAAGGTGATGGCTCACACTTCTTCCCCAGCGGCAGGCTGGATGATCTTAAAATTGAGTCCTGAGTCCTACCTTAGCTTGTAGTGAACTCTAGGCCATCCTGTGGTCTACACAGAAAGAAGAAAGAGAAATGGGGAAAGAAGAAAAGGGGGTGGAAAGACAGGGGAGGGAGGAGGAAGAGAATGGAAGGAGAGAGAAGGAGAAAAGAAGAGCCTTGACAGACAGGGCTCTGTGCAGACTAAGAATTGGTGAGAGGGTGGACTAAGCACGGACTGCGGTTCTCATGAAAGGCATTTCCCCTCCACCAACGGGAGCCCGCACTGATCGGTGTTGCTGGCCCTTGCTCCCTAGATTCATCCTGCCTTAAAAAAAAATCTGACTGCTTCCTCCTGCTACCACCTCCAGAGTGATTCTGCCACACTTGCAAACCCTTCTGAAATGTGGCCCACATCAGCATCCTTACTTGCCTCTCTTCTCAAAATAACAATAAACATCTATTTTTATCTACATCACAGTAAAATGTTTCATTTCCCATCTAATTTCTTTACCTAGATAGAAGTTCATAGCCAGGTGTGGTGGCACTGGGGAGGCAGAGGCAGGCAGATCACTGTGAGTGAGTTTGAGGCCAGCCTGGTCTACAAAGTGAGTCCAGGACATCCAGGGCTACACAAAGAAACCCTGTCTCAGGGAAAGAAAAAAAAAAGAAAAAAGAAAAGAAAAGAAAAGCAAAAGAAAATAAACAAAAACAAAAGTTCTTCATGATCAGCAACCACATCTTATTCTCTGTCTTTCATACTCAGTGGAGAACACCTAGTAATTTTTTATCTTTATCTGAATGCTCAAGGTTTCAAAACTGACACTGTTTATGGGAGTCAATTTAGAAATGCAGAAACATACAAAATGAAAACTCCATGTTTTGATACTTAAGTAGACATTTTCAATGATTTTTTTAAAAAAAGATTTTATTGTTGTCATTGTTCTTGTTTTCTTTGTTTGTTTGTTCCAGACAGGGCTTCTCTGTGTGGCCCTGCCTACACACTCTGTAGACCAGACTGGCCTTGAACTCAGAGATCTGCCAGCCGCTGCCGCTGCCTCCCCAGTGCTGGGAATAAAGTTCTGCACCACTGCTTCCTGACTGAGATTTTTATTTTGTAAGTATATGTGTATGTGCATACCCACGTGCATACTGATGCTCCTGTCTGTGCACATGTGAGCTGAGGTGCCTGCAGAGCAGGAAAGAGGGTCTCTGTGTGTTCCTCTGTGTACCTGTAAGTCTGGAAGGGAGCATCAGATCTCAAGGAGCTGGAATTACGTCATGGGCACTGGGAACAAAAGTTAGGCCTTTGCAGAGTAGCTTATGCTCTTAACCACTGAGCCATCTTTTGTTCCTTTGTAGACAGTTTGAACTGCTGGGATGCAACAGCCTAGAGACTAATTTACCTTTATGATTCCCTAAAGTAGTATGGAATAGTACTTGAAAAGGAGTGAAAAATGCTTCAGAGCTTATATTGTTTATTGACTAAATATTTGAAAATGTCTGATCACAGATAGGTGACTACAAAGTATCCATTTGTAGCTGGAATGATTAATTCTGTTTAGTAGAGATGAGGTTCAAGTGCTTCTAAATTATCTAGTATTTGAAAAAGTGGGTGCTGTCCTATTTCTTCCTGGTGCTCTCTAAGGCTGATGTGACAGATTCAGGATATTTTTCTATTTTTGTTTGTTTGTTTTCTTGGTTTTTCATTTTTGAGTTTTTGATTTTTTTTTTCCAAGACAGGGTTTCTCTGTATAGCCTTGGCTACCCTGGACTCACTTTGTAGACCAGGCTGGCCTGGAATTCACAGAGATCCACCTGTCTCTGCCTCCCAAGTCTTGGGATTAAAGGCGTGCACCACCACCACCAGGCATATTTTGCAGTTTTTAAATATATCTGATTCTTTTAGCCTGTTGTTCCCTAGAAAAGAGCAGAAATATGGCTAGTTTCACAAATAAGAGACTTCTCTATTAATAGAAAAATGGTTGGTAAAATACTCAAAATTGAAGTCTAATGGAAAATCCTGGATCTCGTATTGTAACATCTGAATCCTGTAGACTATCTTGTATAAGAGGAAAAATAATTTTGCTGTTATAAACTTCCTTTCTGTAGCCCAAAATGTTGAGCTTTGAAATCAAATGTGATTGAGGGTTACTTTTTAAAGACGTTCACAAAACTAGAAGTTAAGTTTTTGCTGTTTGGTTAGTTTTGTTTAATTGATTGGTTTGGGGGTTTTTTGTTGTTGTTTATTTGGTTGTGTTTTTTATGCCCAAAGATTTAAAGAACCACAGGTGATTCATAGTCCTAACAATCTTAACTGTCCAAATATTTCTGAAGATTCTATCACTGAGCCCTGAACAAGTGCCTAATGGGTATGCTATTAATACCCCTGCCAGCTGGTCCAGGCATTCTTCTCATGGTGAGCTGAGGCTATTTTGAGGAAGTGCTTCTCAGGTCATCGAAGCCGAGGGAAGAGAGTGTAAGCCTAGACATGCAAAGAGGGCATGCATGCAGCCCTACACCTCGTCATGCGACAGCTTTTATTGAGTACCTACTGTGTGCACAGCTTGAGTAATGGCACCTAACCCACTTTAGGATCTGATGCACTTTTGAAGATTGCAAAATCAATGTTTGGTTTCTTAAGGGCTATTTGTACTGAAAGCAATTGCCTTATGCCCTCTTGTAATTTATTTACTAAAGACAAGAAAGAACAGCATAACTTTTAGAGTCTGAACTTATTAATCTTTGGTATTTGAAATTAACGCAATGCAAACTTAAAGTGAGTTATATAAAATGACTCACAGCAGTAAATGCAGTGCTTTCATAATAAAGTTGTCATTATATAGCAGCTTACAAAAAAGTATATTAAAAATTCAAAGAACTTATTTCTTTACTGCTATATATCGCCATACATAATTTGGTTTGAAACTTTATATATTCAACAGCCAATATTAGATATTTTATGTTAATAGTTAATTGGATGGAAATATTTATTTTATTTTTAAAATTGGGTAAATTGATAGTATTTCCATTTTTCAAAATAACCAATCAGAAACTTATACCGACAAATTAGTTTCCTTTCACTTTTTGGACATCATGCAATTTTAGTAGTTTTTTTTCCTTAACATTCCATTATAAATATTTCCTATCTATGAGTATTCTTCAAAATGTACTAACAGGGGGAGTAGAGCAACAGTTGGAATGGACCGGGTAACAGACAGAGGGCATGAGCAAGGCAGCAGGAGAGATGAGCGTGAGCACAAGGAATCGTGGCGTTCCCGTGTGACGCGCCATGCTGAAACCTAGTACAGTGTGTGGGAACTTTAAAACTGGGCTTGACATAATTTTCAGTAGCTTCCTAACTTTGATTTTTAGGCTTTCTGTTTGTGAATAAGTTTGTCAATAAGTGACAAAGGCCATGAAAAAAAATAATTTCCTCTTGCTACCAAAAGAATATTTTAAAAAATAAATTGAAAAAATGTATATGAAGATCGCTACAGTGCTTGGCATGAATTAAGTGCCCAGTAAATGTTGGTGTCTATATCAGTTATGTTCTTACGTCAACTGCACGGTTAGAAAAGCTTGGTTTCCAAAACTTCTCCCTAGACATCAATTGAAATAATTCAGTTAAAATATTTTTGTTTTAAATTTTTAATGAAGCCTTTTAAAAGTACATGAAACGTGGACATTCCTTTTTTTTTTTTTTTTTTTTTTTTTTTGGTTTTGGTTTTGGTTTTTCAAGACAGGCTTTCTCTGTGTAGCTTTGGCTGTCCTGGACTCGCTTTGTAAACCTGGTTGGCCTCAAACTCACAGCAATCTGCCTACATCTCTGCCTCCCAAATGCTGGAATTAAAGGCATGCGCTGCCACCACCCGGCTTCTTTTCTTTTTTCTTCCTTCTTTCCTTCCTTTCTTCTTCTTCTTCTCTTCCTCCTCCTCTTCCTCCTTCTTCTCTTTTGTCCATTTCCGGAGGCACTCCAATGCCAGTTTCCTGTGAGGTAGTAGCAGTAGCATTGTGTTTTTCATTTGAAATAGAACTAAAGTTTCTGATCAACATGTAAGGATACAATAAAGTAACTCGCACTTTGAGGTTTCATACAATCATAAATAATCACCAAAGCATCTTAAAACTCTTTTTGGTACACAATTGTGGAAAGCCCTAAAGGGCTTAAATAATTGAAGTAGATTAAGATACAGTTAATTCTTTGACATGACAAAACTTGAAAATCTAAGGCAGTGTTTTTGTTTGAGTAGCAACTACTTGGAAATGGCAAACAAGATGTTGTTGTTGTGTGCATTGCTCATCCCAGGACGCCCCGAGGTCTTAACTGTGTCCCTTTGTTTGGGCTGATCCGGGTGCCTGGACACATTTTTAGAACATTTTTAATTTGTAAAATTATTTTTGTTTTTTTTTTATTTTTACTTTATGTATTTATACACATAAAATGTATAATCACACTTTGGTCTACACAGATGTATATGCTTTACATGTGTGCCTGGTGCCTGTGATGCTCCACAGAGGTGTGGGACCCTCTGAGGTGTGGGACCCTCTGAGGTGTGAGATCCTCTGAGGTGTGGGACCCTCTGAGGTGTGGGACCCTCTGAGGTGTGGGATCCTCTGAGGTGTGGGATCCTCTGAGGTGTGGGACCCTCTGAGGTGTGGGACCCTCTGAGGTGTGGGATCCTCTGAGGTGCGGGTCCCTCTGAGGTGTGGGATCCTCTGAGGTGTGGGATCCTCTGAGGTGCGGGTCCCTCTGAGGTGCGGGATCCTCTGAGGTGCGGGTCCCTCTGAGGTGTGGGATCCTCTGAGGTGTGGGATCCTCTGAGGTGCGGGTCCCTCTGAGGTGTGGGATCCTCTGAGGTGTGGGACCCTCTGAGGTGTGGGACCCTCTGAGGTGTGGGATCCTCTGAGGTGTGGGACCCTCTGAGGTGTGGGATCCTCTGAGGTGTGGGACCCTCTGAGGTGTGAGATCCTCTGAGGTGTGGGATCCTCTGAGGTGCGGGTCCCTCTGAGGTGTGGGACCCTCTGAGGTGTGGGATCCTCTGAGGTGTGGGACCCTGAGGTGTGGGATCCTCTGAGATGTGAGATCCTCTGAGGTGTGAGATCCTCTGAGGTGTGGGACCCTCTGAGATGTGAGATCCTCTGAGGTGTGGGACCCTCTGAGATGTGAGATCCTCTGAGGTGTGGGACCCTCTGAGGTGTGGGACCCTCTGAGGTGTGGGATCCTCTGAGGTGTGGGACCCTGAGGTGTGGGATCCTCTGAGGTGTGGGATCCTCTGAGATGTGAGATCCTCTGAGGTGTGGGACCCTCTGAGATGTGAGATCCTCTGAGGTGTGGGACCCTCTGAGATGTGAGATCCTCTGAGGTGTGGGACCCTCTGAGGTGTGGGACCCTCTGAGGTGTGGGATCCTCTGGAACTACAGCTTTGAGTTGATTTTCTCTCTCAAAATGCCTTAATTAAAACCAAGGACATTCTTGTTAGGATACTACCCCTGTGTTAACACTAAAACACTGGCATAGAATTTCTTGACTCAGTGTTTATGTCATATGGTATTTGTCACTTTGTCACCATATCTGCATAAGAGCCTTATGCTAAAATCAAATTACCCAAACAAATGAGCAGTGTAATGTACATCACTTGCTATCACCAAGTCGCTATCATCTTCATTATGTTGTTAAACGGGTGGCTGTTGCATCTCATTATTTCTAGCATCTCTAATCTCTTAATAAAAAACACAAAATTTTATTTGCATAAAATTTCCTCTCATCTGTACTTCTTTATAATTGAATTTGAGTGTGTTCATTGTTCTATAATCATTTTATAAGATACTGTCAATACCTTCAGCATACATTTGTTGAGAAATTGTTATTTTAAAAAGACTCTAAGAGGCCTGGCGTGGTGGTGCACGCCTTTAATTCCAGGACTGCGAGGTAGAGGCAGGTGGATCGTTGTGAGTTCAAGGCCATCCTAGTCTCCAAAATGAATGTAGGACAGCCAAGGCCACACAGAGAAACCCTGTCTCAAACAAACAAACAAACAGAAGACCCTAAGCCAGGCACTGTGGTACATGCCTGTAATCCCAGCACTCTAGCAAGCAGAGACAGATGGATCTCTGTGAGTTCAAAGCTAGCCTCATCTACAAAGTGATTCCAGGACAGCCAAGGCTACACAGAGAAACCCTGTCTTGAAAAACTAAAAAACAAACAAACAAACAAAAGACCCTAAGCCAAGCACTGTGGCACATGCCTGTAATCCCAGCATTGTAGGAAGCAGGGACAGGTGGATCTCTGTGAGTTTGAGGGCAGCCTCATCTACAAAGTGAGTCCAGGACAGCCATGGCTACACAAAGAAACCCTGTCTTGATAAACTAAAAAACAAAACAACAAAAAACAAAGAGACATACCAAAAACCCAAAAAGGTAAAAAAGATGAAAGTATGATTAATAATTAAAACAAAAATGGACCTAGTGATCTGAAATACGGAATTTACAAATACACTTAAAAGCAATATTTAAGCCCACAGATTAATCCAAAACTAATGTCAGGTTATTTCATTGGAGCCAGTTTTGGTGGCACACACCTTTAATCCCAGCTCTTGGGAGGCAACGGCAGGCAGATTTCTGAGTTTGAGGCCAACCTGATCTACGGAGAAAGTTCCAGGATAGCCAAAGCTATACGAGAACCCCTGCCTCAAAAAAGCAAAAAGGAAAAGAAAAAGAAAGAAAGAGAGGAAGGAAGGAAGGAAGGAAGGAAGGAAGGAAGGAAGGAAGGAAGGAAAAAAGGAAGGATTCAAAACTATATATTTGTTATATTGACTCAATAAACCTGATGTTTTTTTGTTGCCCCCCCCAAGAGAGGTTTTGTAACCTGAATTTATATTTTTTCTGTATAAAACTATGTGAAATTCCATTATAATATTAATATATAAATTGCATTGCCATACATAAAGTCTGGTTTTTACAGTAAAAATAAATAAAATGTAACCTATATATTCCTTTAAAACTCATAAAGAAGAAAGTAGTTTAGACGTTCCCTAAAATGGAGTTGAGAGTCAAGAAGCATTTACTAGAGAGTGGAAAAGACAGAAGGTGACTGTTACAGGGAAATAAAAATGATCTCACATCATGTGGTCATGAGAGTTGGACAAGTCTAACTCACTTTAAGTTGCTGTTTATTGTGTTAGGTGCATAGTTTTATATATATTTAGTACATAATGTTTTTTTTTAAAAGAATGATTGTCGAAAAATGAGGACCACTTATTATTTTTTCATCTTTAACTTCAGATGATTGCAAATGCCGTGCCAGATCAAATAATATTAGATATAGACATACTGATCACTCTGTAAATAGTTATCAGAACTTGCATTTTTTTTACTTGGATGAGAAGTTCTTCCTACCCATAAATGTGCTGTGTCTGTGCTCTCAGAACCTTACATGAGCTCCTTTGTCTTTGGTCAGGAAATATATGTACAACAGGGCTCACTCTGTTCTGTAGGGTTATTTGGTGTAAATTTTTTAAAAAGGAAGAAGAAGACTATCTTATAATTGTAAAAATTTCTATACATTTGTATTCCATGAGTTCTGCATTCATAGGTTAAATTGATAGGTAAACTAATATAGAACATGAAAATACAGAGTACTTGAGAACAACATGACTTTTCAGCATTACTAGTACTTCCTTAAAGAACTGTATGTTTTCTTTGAGTCATTGGAATTACTTAAATAGATGAAGCACTTTTTTTCCTTAAAACAATATTTCTTAAATATGGACTGTGGTGGACTGCAGGACATGGTAGAATATGCCTATAATTCTAACACTTGGGCTGTAGGAAGGGGATCATGAATTGACGCCAGACTGAGGACCCAGACTAAGACCCTGCCAGGAGACAGGCCGTGCAGCATCGGAAGGAAGGGGGGTCCTCTTGCTTCTTCACATTTTACACATCTCTTCCACCTCCACTTGTAATAGGAAACCTGTTTATTTATGGGTTTGTATTGTAAAATTCTTAATATTGCCCTGTGTAAACACTTTCTAAAACATAAGTTTATAGTGCATAGTATTCAACTAATTTCCTGGCTGATTTGTAATTCGGAAACTTGTTAAAATGAGAAAGCTGTAAATGGCTATCTTTTTCTGTCACACTAGTAACATAATGTAACTCTACTTGACAGGAAGGGCTACAAACGGTGATTACAGCAATTGGTGTATAGCAGCTATCCTATGGAAGTGTTAGGCTTGTTACTTTCAGAGTTCTGGGTTGGTGAAGTACTGTTCTTCCAATGTGTTTTGCTTTGTATTGTCAGATCTTCTGTTAATATGTGTTCCTAGGAAGGGATGAGTCCATTGTCTAGCACACAAGAATCTATTGAGCGTATAGGTAGTATTGTTTTTGTATGCATGAATGCTTTTCATTTTATTTACCTAGTGTCCACTTGGCAAGAAGAGTTCTTCAGTTAGAAAAACAAAATTCATTAATATTAAAAGATCTGGACCATCAAAAGGACCAAGTAAGACAGCTTTCACAGGAGGTGAGTAAATGGACCAGCAGGCGGGGAGCATGGGGCTTACTGTCTGCGTTCTTTGTTAGCGCCTGGAGTTGCTTGCTGAGCAATCTGAAAATAAGCTGGTTGCAGAATGATTTCAAGCTTCTGAAATTCACTCAATGTTGAGACTAGGAAGCAGCTTAGAGTGGATGGCAAAGCAGAACCGAATGCCCAGAATGAGGAAGTGTAAATGAGGCTGCTACACACACAACTTCAGCTTCTGAGAATATCAACTGGCAAATCAAGTTTGGCAAATTTTGTTGACATTAAGTTTCTCACTGACCAAAAAAAAAAAAAAAAGTTTCTCACTGACAACTCATTTTTAAGCAGTTTCTGTTTAAATTTTTTTAAAAGATACCTAGCCCTTTTTTAGTTTTCTTCCTTTCTTTTCTTTCTTTTTTTTTTTTTTTTTTTTTTTTTTTTCCCTTTTGGTTTTTTTCGAGACACGGTTTCTCTGTGTAGCCTCGGCTGTCCTGGACTCATTTTGTAGACCAGGCTGGCCTCAAACTCACAACGATCTATTTGCCTCTGCCTCCCAAGTGCTGCTTTTTTGTTTTGTTTTGTTTTTTTATTATTTACTATTGAAAAAAAAAGACAAAAATGCAAAAAAGAAATCACAATGAAACAAACGGTCTACAAAAATACCATTGAGTTTGCTCTGTGTTGGCCAACTACTCCTGGCTTGAGGCCTGCCTGCGTGTGGTTGGTATACTCCTTGAGACCCCACTAGAGAGGACCTGTTTTCTTTTTACCACTTGTATTAGTTGCAAATAGTTTCTTCCTCAGTGCTGGAAGCCTCTCTTAGTGATACTTTTTGGCAGTGATGGAACACCATGACAAAAGCCACTTGGGGAGGAAAATTAGGCTTACACTTCTTCATTGCTATTCATCATCTAAGGTAGTCAAATCAGGAGCTCAAACAGGGTACGAACCTGGTGGCAGGAGCAGATGCGGACTGCAGATGTCATGGAGGAATGTTATTTGCTTGCTCCCCATGGCTTTCACAATCTTCTTTCTTAAAGAACTCAGGACCACTACCCACATTGGTTCCACCACAGCAGACTCGACTGAGTCCATTAATCATTAGTTAAGAAAATGTTCTAAAGACTTGTTACAGCCTGATCTTATGGAGGCATTTTCTTAATTGTCTTTCCCCCTTCTCAGATGACTCTAGCTTATGTCAAATTGACCAAAACAAAACAAGCAAAAAACCTAGCCAGGACAGACTCCATGTTCACTTTTCCCTCTCAGTGTTGGAACTCCATATGGCGTGAACCAGTGCGGGTCTTGGGCATGTGCCAGTCTGAGTGATATGTGCATCAGTCCTGTTATGTCTGGAAGACACTATGTCCATGTGATCATTTATCACCTCAGGATCTTAATAAACCTAACATTGGTTTTTTCTTCGTTTGTTGTTTGTTTTTCCATTAACTTTTTATTTACCTCACATCCCAGTCCAGCTTTCCCTACTCTCTTCCCAGCCTCTCCTTCTCCCGCATCCCCACCTGCTCCTCCCTTTCTCCTTAAAGGAGAGGCCTCACATGTGTATCAGCTTGCTTTGGGATATCAAGATACAGTAGGAGGAGGTGCATTTTCTCTGCTTTGGGCTAGGCACAATAGCCCAGTTAGGAGAAAGAAATCCAAAGGCAGGCAACAGAGACAGCCCCTGCTCCAGTTATTAGGGGGTCCACATGAAAACCAAGCTGCACAAGTGTTATATATATGTGTAGGGCACCTGGGTCCACCCCATGCTCTTCGGTGGTGGTTCAATCTTTGTGAGCCCCTATGTAGGACCAGGTCAGTTATTTCTGTAGGTTTTCTTGTATCCTTGATGTCTCTGGCTCCTTAAATCCTTCATCCTCCTCTTCCACAAGATTTCCAAAGCTCACCTAATGTCTGACTGTGGGTCTCTGCATCTGTTTCCATCAGTTCCTGGATGAAGCCTCTCAGAGGACAGTTATGCTAGGCTCCTGTCTGCAAGTATAGCAGACTATCATTAGTGTCAAGGGTTGACTGCCTCTCATGGCGTGGGTCTCAAGGTGAGCCAGTCATTGGTTTCCCACTCCCTCAATTTCTGCTCCATCTTTACCGCTGTACATCTGGTACTTAGAACAAATTTTGGATTGAAGATTTTATGGATTGGTTGGTATCCGCATCCCTTTATTGGAAGTCTTCCCCAGTTCCAGGAGGTGGCCATTTAAAGGTCCATATTCCCTGTTGCTAGGAGTCTCAGCTAAGGTCACCCTCATAGATTCCTAGGAGTTCCCCTTGTCCTAGGTTTCTATCTCATTCCAGGGCTGCCTCTGCTGCCACCAGTTTCAGTTCTGTCTCCCAATTCTCTCTCCCTCAGTCCTCACCGTACTTGATCCCTTCTGTTCCTCTCCCCGCCCCCTCTTCCACCCAGTTCTCTCCATCCATACACCTCCAATGTCTATTTTATTTCCCCGTCTGAGTGAGATTTGACCATCCTTCATTGGGTCCTACTTAGCTTCTTTGGGTCTGTAGATTGTATCATGGTTATTCTGTACTTTATGGCTAATATCCACTTATAAGTGAATACATACCATGTTTGCCTTTATGGATCGGAGTTATCTCCCTCAGGATGATATTTTCTAGTTCTAGCCATTTGCCTGCAAATTTCATGATGTCCTTGTTTTTAATAGCTTAATAGTATTCCATTTTTTAAATGTACCACAGTTGCTCTATCCATTCTTCAATTGAGAGACACCTAGGTTGCTTCCAGTTTCTGGCTATTACAAATAAAGCTGCTATGAACATACTTGAGCAAATGTCCTTGTGGTACAGTAGAGCATCTTTGGGCATATGCCTAGGAGTGGTATAGCTCTGTCATGAAATAGAACTATCCCCAGTTTTCTGAGAAACAACCAAATTGGTTTCCACAGTGGTTGTGCAATTTGGCACTCCCACCAGCAATGGAGGCATCTTCCCCTTTCTTCACATCCTCACCAACATGTACTGTCACTTGAGTTTTTTATCTTAGCCATCCTGAGGGGTGCAAGAATCTCAGAATTGTTTTGATTTGCATATTCTGATAACTAATGGAGTTGAACCTTTCTTTAAATGCTTCTTAGCCATTTGATACTCCTCTCTTGAGATTTCTCTATTTAGCTCTGTACCCCATTTTTCAATTTGACTATTTGGTTTGTTGGTGTCTAATTTCATGAGTTCTTTATATATTTTGGATACTAGCCCTCCGTTGGATATAGGGATGGGGAAGATCTTTCCCAATCTGTAGGCTGCCATTTTGTCCTATTGACAGTGTCCTTTGCCTTACAGAAGCTTTTCAGTTTCATAAGATCAACTTTATCAATTGTTGATTGTTTCCTGTACAAATGCGTTCAAGGCTGTTCCCCACTTTCTCTTCTATTAGATTTACTGTATCTGGTTTTATGTTGATGTCTTTGATCCACTTGGACTTGAGTTTTGTGCATGGTGATAGACATGGATGTATTTGCATTTTTCTAAAAGCAGTCATCCAATTAGACCAGCACCATTTGTTGAAGATGCTATCTTTTTTCCATTGTATAGTTTTGGCTTCTTTGTCAAAAATAAAGTGTCTGTAGGTGTGTAGGTTTATGTCTGGGCCTTTAATTCTATTTTATTGATCAACCTGTCTGTTTCTATGCCAGCACCATGTAGTTTTTTGGTTTTTGTTTGTTTGTTTTTTAGAATTGCTTGATAGGTCAGCTTAAAATCAGGGATAATGATACCTCCTCTGACATTATACAGGATTGCTTTAGCTACCCTGTGTTTTGGTTTTTTGTTGTTTCATATGAAGTTGAGCATTGTTCTTTCAAGGTCTGTAGAGTTGTGAAAGAATTTTGATGGGAATTACATTGAATCTGTAGGTTGTTTTTGGTAAGATGGCCATTTTTACTATGTTAATCCTACTGATTCATGAGCATCGGAGATCTTTTTTATTTGTTTTTTCTTTTTTGAGACAGGGTTTCTCTGTGTAGCCTTGGCTGACCTAGACTCTTTATAGACCAGGCTAACTTCAAACTCACAGTGATCCACCTGCCACTGCCTCCTGAGTGCTGGGATTAAAGGCGTGCACCACCACACCTGGTGAGCATGGAAGATCTTTCCATTTCCCTGATGTCTTCTTCAGTTCTTTCTTTCAAGACTTGAAGTTCTTCTCATGCAGGTTGTTCACTTGCCTGGTTAGAGTTACACACATATATTTTATATGATTTTTAGCTATTCTGAAAGATGTTATTTCCCTAATTTCTTTCTTAGCCAGTTTATCATTTGAAGACAGGAGGGTGATTTTTTTTTTTTTTTTTTTTTTAGTTAGTTTTGTAACCAGCCACTTTGCTGAAGGTGTTCAACAGCTGTAGGAGATCTCTGGTGGAATTTTGGGTATCGTATATATATATACTGTCATATCATCTATGAATAATTTGACGTCTTCCTTTCCCAATTTGTATCCCCTTGATCTCTTTTAGTCTTTTTATTGCTCTATCTAGAACTTCAAGTACTATATTGAGTAGATATAGAAATAGTTGGCAGTCTTGTCTTGTCCATGATTTCAGTGGAATTACTAAATATCTCTCCATTTAAATTGGTGTTGGCTGTAGGATTGCTGTATATTGTCCTTTATTATGTTAGGTATGCGCCTTGTATCCCTGATCTCTCCAAGACTCAACATGAAGTGGTGTTGGATTTTGTCAAAGCCTTCTTCAGCATTTAATGAGATGATCATGTAGTTTTTTCTTTCAGTTTGTTTATATGGTGGATTACATTAATGAGTTTTTATATGTTGAGCAACCTCTGAGATGAAGCCTACTTGATAATGGTGGATAATGTTTTTGATGTGTTGATGGATATTTTATTCAGTATTTTTGCATCAATGTTCATATGGGAAATTGATCTGAAACTCTCTTTCTTTGTTGAGATTTTGTGTGGTTTAGGTATCAGGGTAATTGTGGCCTCCTAGAATGAGTTTGGCAATGTTCCTTCTGTTTCTCTTTTGTGGGATAGTTTGGGGAGTTTTGGTATTTGCTCTTCTTTGCAAGTTTGGTAGAATTCTGCCCTAAAACTGTCTGGCCCAGGGCTTTTTTTCATTGGGAGACTGTTTTGTTTTGTTTTGTTTTAATTGTTTTTCGAGACAGAATTTCTCTGTGTAGCCTTGGCTGTCCTGGACTCACTTTGTAGACCAGGCTGACCTTGAATTCACAGCGATCCGCCTGCCTCTGCCTCCCGAGTGCTGGGATTAAAGGTGTGCGCCGCCGCCACTGTCCAGGCATTGGGAGACTTTTAATGGTTGCTTTATTCCCTTACAGGTTATAGGTTATTTAAATTATTTACCTGCTCTTGATTTAGCTTTGGTAAGTGGAATCTATCAAGAAAATCATTCATTTCATTAGATTTATCAATTTTGTGGAGTACAGGTGTTTCTTTTCTTTCTTTCTTTTCTTTTCTTTTCAAGTTTTTCAAGTAAAGCCTAATTGTTTCTTTGGAGTTTCTCAGTATCTATTGTTATGTCCCTCTTTTCATTTCTGATTTTGTTAATTTGGACATTCTCTCCTGCCTTTTAGTTAGTTTGGCTAAAGGTTCATCTATCTTGTTGATTTTCTCAAAGAACCAGCTCTTATTTTTATTGAATCTTTGTTTCTACTTTATTGATTTCAGCCCTAAGTTTGATTATTTCCTGCTGTCTACTCCTCTTGTGTGTGTCTGCTTCTTTTTGTTTTAGAGTTTTCAGGTGTGCTATAAACTTGCGAGTATGAAAACTCTCGGAGCTGGGAAGAGGTTAAGAACACTGGCTGCTTTTTCAGAGATCCTAAGTTCAATTCCCAGCAACCACTTGGTGGCTCACAGCCATCTATAATGAGATCTGGTACCCTCCTCTGTCATGTAGGTATACATACAGGCACAACATTGTATACATAATAAATTTTTTAAAGAAAAGAAAGCTCTCCAATTTATTTTATGAAAACACTTAGTCAACTTTCCTCTTAGCGTTGCTTTCATTGTGTCCCATAATTTGAGTATGTTGTGCCTTCATTTTCATTGAAGAGCTCTGTTGTTTGTGCTTAGTTTTATCTGCGGCTTAAGACTGACCATAAGCCGCCATTATCACCAACAACCATTACAAAGAACACTGTCTTGAGAGTAGCACCATTTAGGTCCAGTGCATATCTGTGGGCTCACACAGAGACAGTGTAAAATAAGAACTGGTGAACATTTGACCGAGTGTTCTTTTGCCTTCAGTAGATTTGATAGAACTCAAATGTTCTAGCTCTTGTTGAGGATGAGTTAATCATTTATAAATGAGTCCATGTCTAGACTCTGTTCCCCTCTAGATACCTGTTTGTCTCTGTGTGGGCACCATGGGCGTCATTACTGTGCTTTATATAGCATCTTGAAATCAGACACCATAGATTCTCCAACTCTACTCATTTTCAAGGCTTTTTGGCTACTCTTTATTCTTTATACTTCCATGAGAATTTTATAATTGATTTATTAATTCCTGGAAAAAAACAGTTGCTGTAATTTTGAGATTGCATTGGATATATATGAGAAAAATAGACTAGTGATGCGGCTCAGATTACCTAACATGTCCAAATCCCTAGGTTCAGTCTACAACATGGTTTAAAGAGTAAAGAATGGTCAGAAGGGAAGAGGACTAAGTACCTGACAGTCTTCAACTACCAAGTGCTCTGACGCATGAACACAATATATATGCTCTTGATTATTAGGTCATTTTTAGCATTTTAACTTTTGATTAGTGTCAGCAATGTATGTATTCTAATCTTCTGATTTTAACCAGCACAATAAAGTGTATGCTTACTATAAGTAGTTATAATTTAATATATTTATTGATATAGTTATGCCATCTTGCTATTTTTGTCTATACTGTTTGCTCTGTGTGCTCTTGTCCTCTTTCCTCCTTAGTTTCATTTGAGTTAATATTTTATCATTTCATTTTATTATTGCTTATAATTTTGTAATAATTATAGATGGTTTAAGTAATATTATATATCCACTCCTAATCTTGTTGCTTGTGTTGTCATATATTTTGTTTGTATGTATGTAAACCACACAGCCCATTGCTGTTATTGTTAAGTAGTTAAAAACCCTATGAAAAGAAGTATTAGTATAAGGAAAAACACTATATTTACTCAAATAGTTATCTTTAGTGTTCAGTCTAGGGTCCTATCCTTATGTTTATGTACTTTCTTTTAATGTCATGTTGAGTTAATTATTTTATTCTTGTGAATGAATGATCTGTCTACATGGATGTAAGTGAACCATGGAACTGGATACCCTGAAATTGGAGTTGCAGGTGGTATGAGCCACCGTGTGGACTCTCGGAATTAAATCCAGGTCCTCCATAAGAGAAACAAGTGCTCTAAACTGCTGAGCCAACTCTCCATCCTTTCCACATATACATACATCTTTTTGAGATAGATTTCTTCCCAGGTTCAACTTCCTGTGGCCAAGGGTGACTTGAATTTCCTACCTCCAGCTCATAAACTGGAACTGTCACCTCCAACTCCCAAGTACTGAGTGCAGTCTATTATTAATATTATTGTTTTTGTGGAAAATTCAGGTAGCATAAGTTCATCATTTAAAATGCTTTAAAATTCAGTGACGACGAGCCTTGGCATATTTACAGTGTTGTATATTCATCGCCACCACCTAATTATAGACCAGTTTCATCACCCTAGAAGAAACCTATACTTTCTGAGCAGTCACTCCCCATTCTCACCTCTTGCAACCTCTGGTGTGCACTTAATGTACTATTTTTCTCCATAGATTTCCCATATATATTCATTCCATATAAATGGAATTATATAACCTTCCACATTTGTATCTCATGTCTTTCACTTGCTATAATGCCTTCAAGATTTATTGACATTGCAATCATCTTACACTATACCAGCATGTCAAGGTTTTCTGTTTCTGTGTGTGTGTGTGTGTGTGTGTGTGTGTGTGTATTAGCATGGTTTATAGGATGTGTTCTGAGTAGTTTCAAAGTGTATATCTTCTGATGAAAAGGCCAAAAGATCTAATATTTGTTTAGTCCATGAGACTAGATGTTTTAGCAATCCCAATCTTGTGGGAATCCTAGCGGAGTCCTACAGTGCTTCTGGTCTTAAGTCTACATTATAATCAAAAAGGAGGTTCTAGATCCAGGTGTGGTGGCACACACCTTTAATCCCAGCACTTGGGAGGCAGAGGCAGGCGATTGCTGTGAGTTGGAGGCTAGCCTGGTCTACAAAATGAGTCTAGGACAGCCAAGGCGATACAAAGAAACCCTGTGTAGGGGGAAAATAACCTGTGTTAATTAGGATTTATAACATATAATGTATTTGAATCTGTCATAAGCCTGATGCTTGGTGAAATTTTGAGGCCAGAACAAGGTCTCTGTGTTAAGACTAGTTGTGGATATGTATTGTAATACATTTGGCTAAGTCCACGTATTACAACAAGAATGAAGCCTAAGTTCTATATTGCGATACCAATGTAGAGAGAACTACTTTGTATTCAGTTTTGCAGTCAATGTAAAACAAAACAAAACCAAAAACTGTTCTAAAAAGCACAGTCAAGCTTATTGAAGTGGTGAACATGAAGTCCCACCTACTCATGACATTGAAGCAAGGGACTCACTGAGGCTACCTACAGCAACATCGCAAAGTCCTGTCTTTTATAAGTAGATAGAGCCCGGAATGTGGCTTGTGTCTCTCTAATCCTGGCACATAGCCAGGCAGTGGTGGCGCACGCCTTTAATCCCAGCACTCGGGAGGCAGAGGCAGGCAGATCGCTGTGAGTTCGAGGTCAGCCTGGTCTACAAAGTGAGTCCAGGGTAGCCAAGGCTAACACAGAGAAACCCTGTCTCAAAAAAAACAAAACAAAACAAAACAAAAAACATAAATAGTGTAAAATGTATTGAGAAAAGGGTTTAGGGAGAGATGATAAATGGAATTTAAAGAAGACAGGTAGAAAAAAAAAGGTTAGGGCTGCCAACAGGAAGGTAGAGGCAAGAAAAACACAAATGCAAAGCAGTCTGGGTAAGACTGTCGAAGAAAATAAGAAAATGAAGTGGGTAGAAGCAGGGAGAGAAGGAAAGCAAGAGACAAGGGAAGAAGAGAGGAAATAAAGAGGAGGATGGGGCAGGATGTGGTGACTCACTTTCTGGGAAGACAATCATAGCCAATTTCTGTCGTCTGTGACTTTGACAACCCTGGCTGCTACTTTCTCCCAGTATATCTGGAAAGTAACTTTTCCAGAGAGAAAATCTAACTGACCATCTTAACAAGATGAACAGAACTTCCGCTTTCCTCTTAGGAAGGGACTTGGGAGCTACTTTTCTGTCTGAATGTCTTGCATGTGGCTCTTCGTCCTCGTGGAGTTGGCATTCGCCATGTCGTGTAACTAGATACGCGTGCTTTATTAAATTGGTGATTCATGGCACGTTTTGAAGAAGAATTTGTGAAATAAGGAGGATGTTGGGACAAACAAAATTCACAGGAACTGTGACACAGCAACAGACCCAGCCTCACTGGCCACAGTCACTCTGTCTCTCGTGTTTTGAGGCTGTTTTGCTGTGGAACTTTATAAAAAGTAGCATTTAATTTAATAATGATAAACAGACCTGAGCATGGGCCTCAGCGGGTAACGTACTTGCTTCACATGCACCAGTGCCTAGTTTTCATCCCCCATACCCCTTAGACTAGACACGGTGGCATCTACCTGTAACCCCAGTGCTTGTGGGCGTTGCCAAAGGATGATGAGTTCAAGGGTATCCTCAGCTATATCATGTGTTTGAAGCCAGCCTAGTTTACCCTACCCTAAAGTAATAATTAGTTAAAATAAACATCAGCACATGGACTTATCTTTCATGTGAATGATTAATGTGCTATAAAAGACAAAACATCCACATTACTGTAGTAGCAAGTCTATTTCAAACCTTGTGAAATGTTCAAACCAAGAAGCCTTCAAGCTAGTGTGGGGGTGCATGCCTACAATCCTATAGCCCTCAAGACCGAGGCAGGAAAACCATGTGTTCAAAGACTGCCTGACATATGTAGCAAGACAGTTGTCTTTAAATAAGTAAACAAAGACAACAGCAATGCCAAAAAAGAAATCTTGATTATGGTTCATTCTTGAAAAATACCAGGTATCCTAAATCCATAGTAGCCATTTGAAAAATACTATGAAAATTATCCTCATACTCGCACCCAAATCTGAAATGGCTATACAAATGAGCCATTTAAAAATAAATTTCTGCCAGGCATGATGGCGCACACCTTTAATCCCAGCTCTCAGAAGGCAAAGGCAGGTGGATCTCTGTGAGTTTGAGGCCAGCCTAGTTTACAAAGTGAGTCTAGGACAGCCAAAGCTATTACACAGAGAAACCCTATCTTGAAAAAACTTATTTAAAAAATGAATTTCTTGGGGGCTGGAGAGATGGCTCAGTGGTTAAGAACACTGGTTGTTCTTCCAGAGGCCCTAAGTTTAATTCCTAGCAACCATATGGTGGCTCAGAATGATCTGTAATAGGAGCTGATGCCCTCTTCGGTTATACAGATGTACAGGAAGCTAGAACACTAATATACATGAATAAATAAATCTTTTTTTAAAACTGAATTTCTTAGCCAGGTGGTGATGGAGCACACCTTTAATCTCAGAACTTGGGAGGCAGAGATAGTCAGCCTGGTCTACAGAGTGAGTTCCAGGAGAGCAAAGACAGATAAACCCTGTCTCAAAAAAAAAACAAGATAGATAGGTAGGTAGGTAGACAGACAGACAGACAGACAGACAGACAGACAGACAGACTTTGTCTCGAAATCCTCCCCCCCCCCCAGGCCTTTCCTTCCCATTGCAGCTTTGTCTGGACTCTACAAGGCACAGTATCATGAATACTCTGTATTTTCCCCTCCTGGTTTTTCTGTGCGGAGCCTTGACCCCTGTCAAGCACCTGAGTGCTGATGCTCACTAGCGCTCACTCTCTATTGTCTTGCTGCCAGACACATCCTCCAGGTGTTTTCAGCTTGTGTAGTAGTTTACAGTCTGGGAAGTATTCTATAAAGACTTAACAGAAGAAAAGAGAGAGAGAGAAGTGTTTTGGCCTTATGAAACCGTACTAAAATTCTCTTAAGGAGATTGGTTCTTTTTATGGCAGGTTGGAAACCTGGCAAACTCCTGCTGTTGACTACTACCTGTTGTTTTTACTTTCCATATCTATCCCACTGTCCACATTGGAGATAACATCAGCTTCCAAAAACCAATTATGTCACATGTGCCCTTACTTTCCTATATCTGCGTCATCTGGGATAATTTTCAGTGAACTACTTTTTTTTTTTTTAAGATTTATTAATTTAGATATACAGTGTTTTGCCTACATTATTACATGTACACTTGCAGGCCAGAAGAGAGCACTCAATATCTTTATAGATGGCTGTGAGCCACCATGTGGTTGCTGGGAATTGAACTCAAGACCTTTGGAAGAGCAGCCAGTGCTCTTAACCTCTGAGCCATCTCTCCAGCCCTTGCTGAACCACTTTACCAGAGGGTTTTTGGTATCTCTTTACTCTCCCTTCAAATACATTAACTACATTGGTAGTATATTTTCTTCCTTCATAAGTTATACCCTTTCCTCAACATCACTAATAACTTTCTAATCAGTTTGATTCACCTGAGACAGCCATGACATTATAGATATTTCAGAGGTTATTACAAAAAGGCCATTATAGCTCAGACTCTGTAACTCAGATGCCTATTTAGTCTGCTTAGCTGGTGTCCATCTTCTACCAAACGTGTGTGTGTGTGTGTGTGTGTGTGTGTGTGTGTGTGTGTGTGTGTGTATGTGTGTGTGTGTGTGTATGATTTGCATGCAGGTGTGTGTGCTGACGTGTGTGGTGCTCAAAGGACGACTATGAGGCGTGTGTTCTTTCCTCTGTTGTGTGGGCTCTGGGGAGCAGACTCAAGCACCTTTACCCTTTCTCTGTACTGAGTCTTCTCCACCTTCTCCTTCTCCTTCTTAAATGCTGTTAGCCCTCGCGTGTTTGCCCTTTGCTCTATTTTCATACCTCAACAGTGATTCTAAAATATCAATAAGGTGTGTTCCCAACTTGTAATCTCAGGATTTGGGAAACTAAGGCAGGTAGATCACTATGAGCTCAAGACCAGCATGGCTAAGTTATGAGTTCCAGGCCAGCCCACGCTATGGCGTGAGGCCCTTTCTGAAATAAACAGACATTAATGAGCCTAAGAATCATCCAAGGTTCTTATTTAATATACACATTCCAACCCTCAGAGATTGTGAACAGAAGGGTACAGAATGAAGCCTAAGAATCTTCATTTTTAAAAAGTCCTTATAAGGCAATAGAGATGACTCAGAGCACTGTTTGCTCTTCCAAAGGTCCTAAGTTCAATTCCCAGCAACCACATGGTGGCTCACAACCATCTATAAGGAGATCTGGTGCTCTCTTCTGACCTGAAGGTGTACATGCAGGCAGAACACTGTATACATAATAAATAAATAAATCTTAAGGAAAAAAAGTCCTTATGAAAAGGATGCAGGAAACAAGAAGGAAGGAAGGAAGGAATGAAAGAGAGAAAGGAAGGAAGAAAAAAGAAAGAAGAAAAAAGGATACAGGGCCACACTCTGAACAGAGTGTGCTTTGCAGTCTTATATACTCCGGCAAATCTCTTCCATGCTGGGTATTCAAATTCTGTACCATCTTCCTCTTCGGACTTTCTCCTTCATACCAACATTGTGAGACTTGGAGCTAGACCAGGCCTTGTAGTGCCAGCCTATAGACCAATACTTGGGAAGTAGGCCAGGAACATGGAAAGTTCAAGGTTAACCTGGGCTACACATAGATGCTGTCTCAGTTTTAAAATCTCAATACCAAACCAAACAAAACAAAACAAAACAACTCAATACCAGAAGCATGTCTGATGATCAATTAGCGCATGCTTGCTTTTGATTCTTAAAGTACAGGAAACTGTCAGGGAAAAAATGGGGAGCAGCTGCTGTGCTCAGCCTAATTGTTGTCTCAGCACCACACTGTCCTGTCCCTGAGACCCTCCAGGCCTGCTGACCGCCCAGCAACACATATTCACAACTAACTCTTAAACTTCTTGGAGATGCTGTTCTGGCTTTAATGGGGAGTTCAGTGTGTAAGATGGTTTGCCCACAAAAATAGTTGGTTGAAGCAGCCGAAGCAAGTGCATGACTCTGGCAGCTGTTCAATCTCCAGGTCTAGTGTCTTGTCAGAATCAGAGCCTTGTCGAATTTTAATTCAGTCTGGTCAAGACGAGGATCCCTCTTTTCTGTAACATTTCCCCAAGGGACTGAGAGTCCTAATGTTGAACACCAGGTAGACTTTTCATATTCCTAGCATGATCTGAAAGAATCAGCAATGGGGCCAAAGAGATGGCTCAGAGGTTAAGAGCACTGATTGCCCTTCCAGAGGTCCTGAGTTCAATTCCCAGCACCCACATGGTGGCTCACAACCGTCTGTAATGAGATCTGGTGCCCTCTTCTGGGGGTCAGGCGTGCATACAGGCCGAACATTATATAATAAATAAATGAATCTTTTTAAAAAGAGAAAGTAAGCAAGGATGTACAAGTGGTTCAGTGTAATCCACCTCTACATACATCCCATGTATGTAAATCCACTTACTACAACAGAAAAAAATTTATATGTAAGAAAAATCACATGGACCAGTGGTGGTTCATGCCTTTGATCCCAGCACGTGAGAGGCAGAGGCAGGCAGCTCTTTGTGAGTTTGAGGCCAGCCTGGTCTACACAGTGAGTTCCGGGCCAGGCCGGTCTGTGTAGAGAGACCCTGTCTGAGAATTAAGGAAGGAAGAAAGGAAGGAAAAGACAAGATATATTTTGTAAATCCTCAGAGAAAAACATAATTTTGGAATGTCATCCAACTATAATCTGAATTAGTATTTGAATGCAAAATATATTTTAGTCAGGTATTATTTTTCTCTGAATCATATGTATAATTATTTGAAACAAAGGAGGAATAGCAATTCTATAAACTATTGTGTCATGAGTTTAATTCTGAGTCATGTACTGTATAGTGCCTTAGTCATCCGTTACTAAGGCCTTCCTATGAGGAAAAGATTACTAACAATAGGCAGCAAGTGATTAGGAAACATTTTGAATATTTATTACTGTAACTAGAAAAAGGCTTTTAAAGCCATATGGGGAAATTTTTAATCAGTTAACTTTCTCAAAAGTACAAAGTAATCACCACTTTTTATTACCAGTTACATCCTTTCCCCCTGGAGAATGAAAACAAGTAGGGAAGAAGAGGCTGGGTTATGCTGTGGGTTATGCCTGCCTACTGTCACCAGGTGGCACCTACAAAGACCTAGAGAAGTGAGGTGGAGTGATTTAAAAAAAAACAAAACAAAAAAACACTTGGGAGATTTAAAATCCTACACACAGTTTTAAAGAAATCTGTCCTCAAAACAGTAATGCTGTTGTTTTCACGACTGTGAGGAAATCCTGGCGTGTGTATGTGCTATCTTACAAGGGAGACTTTTGGCTCATTTCACTGTTGTAAAATCAAATAAAAGTAGTTGCCCTTGTGGGAAAGAATAACTAAAATGTGTAGGATAGCAGCCGTTGTATTCATTATGTGATTAAAATTAGATTGATAAGGTTTAGACTGCTCGTTCTAGAGCAGAGTTTACCACAGTTTGTCCGAGCGGGCCCTTCCCTCCTCCTCTGCCCTGTCCGCCTCTCAGGCACAGGAGAAAGCTGCACTTTGAAACACTAAGTGACTTGTCAGTTGAGGTTTTTCAGCCAGGGTCAGTTCTATGAAAACAAAGTCAAGGCAATTGTTTGATATAATTGACTAAAGAAACTGGTTATACAGGTTAGCAGAACTCAGTTGGGCTGCATATTTGAATGTTTCTAAAGTAACTAAATAGAGGAAGATTCCAGTGACGTCACAGTGGATTTTAAAGAATGAATATCAGAACAAAAGACAGGCCCAGCAAGATCCCAGCTAGATGGGGTGAAAAAGTTACCCTTCCAAGAATTTCTCTTTTCAAAAATTCATGCCTTTTCTTTACGCTATGCATGATTTTACTGCCTTGATTTACTCAGTATTTCCACCTTCCAAAGTTAAAGCCCCATCACCACCTCACTGCTCGCTCTCCCCTCAGTGGCTAGTCATTCGCTGTTTTCTTGGGCTTTAAATGTTTTTAATGGGGTGTGTGTGTGTGTGTGTGTGTGTGTACACACATCGGTAAACATACTATAACACAAATGGGGAGGTCAGAGAACAGGTTTAGAACTGTTTCTTTTCCTACCTTTACATGGAGTCAGGACACTGCACCCAGGTCACAAGCCTTTCTCTCCTAGGGTCTTCACTACGGTCTTCACTGGCCGAGCCATCTCACTGGCCCACTTGATGTGGTTGGTTGGTTGGTTGGTTTTTCCAAGATAGAGTCTCACTAGATGGCTCTGTAGCTGTGGCTGTGCTGGAACCCTCTATGTCAGAGCAAGCTAGCCTTGAACTCACAGAGATTCACCTACCTCTGCTTCCTGAGTATTGGGATTAAAATCTTAGAACATTACTCCCAGCTTCTCCTACTGTTTTTGTAAAATAAATGGAATCCCCCCCAAACAAAATTGAAATGCTAAAGTAAATTGTATATAGAGCTTAAATTTTAGAAGTATGTAGATTTTTTTTGTTTGTTTTTCGAGACAGGGTTTCTCTGTGTAGCCTTGGCCATCCTGGACTCACTTTGTAGACCAGGCTGGCCTCGAACTCACAGCCGCCTGCCTCTGCCTCCCTAGTGCTGGGATTAAAGTGTGTAGATTTTAAAAGGATTTTAAAAGGACTTTAGAAAGGAAGCATAAGCAGCTGTGGTGGTAGACGCCTGCAGTCCCCACTCCGTGGCCACAGAAGAACCTTTCCTTTGTCTTGAAAAACAAGTAGTCCAGCTAGTTCAAGTTTAGAACATAGTGGTTAGAGTTTCCGGCTGACATGCATGTCAGCCTGGCTTCAATCCCAGCACTGAAATTAAAAAGTATAACGGTTGTAAAACATTGTGAAAATGTTCGTGCCACTGAATTTTTTCAATTAAAAATGGTTTAATTAAGTTGAGCATAGAGGCACACACCATTAGTCCCAGCACATACACGGGCTTGCACACACACACACACACACACACACACACACACACACACACACACACACAAAACTTTCAAGGGCCTTTTTGGTATTTTAACCATGATTTTTTTTAATATTTATTTAATATTATATAAAATTATTCAGATATAATAAATATTTTAAAAACTAAAGGGAATATGAAAAGTAAGAATTATGATATTTACGTATTTATTTTTGGTTTTTTTGAGATGGTTTCTCTATATAGTTTTGGCTGTCCTGGAACTCACTCTGTAGACAAGGCTGGCCTGAAACTCAGGGATCTGCCACCAGAATGCTGGGATTAAAGGTGTGCTGCTGCTGCCGCTGCTACCACCACCACCACCACCTGGTGCTTGGTCATTTTTAAACCTCCAAATGTATGCAGATTTATTTAGCCTTTCAGAATAGTTGATGTGCAGAAGAGCGCAGTGCACGCTGGGCTGTGGTGTGCACAGGCCTGAGTCCTGGGCTCATGCAGTCCAGGTGCCAGCAAAGCCGTGTCAAGAGTTAATGTGCTATAGTGCTAGAGCATTGCAGATGGCTTCCATTCGTTGTCAGGTTTGTGCAGTTTAGTGAAATGTGTGTTTCTTTAGCTTGACAGAGCCAATTCACTGTTAAATCAGACTCAGCAACCCTACAGATACCTCATAGAGTCTGTGCAGCAGAGGGATTCCAAGATCGACTCACTGATGAAGTGCACAGCTCAGCTTGAGAAAGATGTCAGGTAAGCCATCTACGCCTCTTGTGTTTGAATAATGAAGACATTGTTAATATGCTGCTGTAGATTGGCCTGGATTGTACATTCTAAATAATTTAATTCTGATCACAATCTTAAATGATACAGGGATTCAAATTTAGAAAAAAAAGCACTGTGGAGATGGCTCACTTGTAGAAGTGTCTGCTCTATGTGCTCAGATGAGGGCCCGAGTGCAGATTGCCAGAACCCACAGGAAGCCAGACTCAGCAGTGCATGTGTGTAGTCTCAGGGCTTCCAAAGCCAGACAGGGATGGAGACAGGAGGACCCCAGAAACCAACAGACCAGCTATCAAGGCGAAGCAACAGGGGGGAAAAAAACTGTCTTAAATCAGGTGGAAAGCAATGACCACCTCTTGACATCCATCCTTTATACGCTGTGTGGCGTGTACACACCTGTACTCACATGTTACCGTCATAATATGTATTCATATTTCACCTTATGATCAGAAGTCTTAGTGTGGAAATAATTCTGTACTCACTAGCAAAACACTGCCCATAAAAGCCGGCTTGTTCTTGTCTTCTAGATTCTTCACTGAGAGGTGGGGCAGCCAGGAGGGGAGGACTGTACACAGATACCATTTGTAGAGTCAAAATGGCTTTTTAAACAGGTCAAGTTTACACATTTACTTAGATTTATGTTGACTTTGCTAGGAACATTCTGGGCTTATCTGCCTCTAACCCTTTACATGAAGTAACCCAAGAATTACTTCAGTGTCAGTAAATAAATTCCTTTTGACACCTTTGTTTAAAACTGATTCTATGTTGGGGGAAAATATACTTTATGCAAAAGATTTGCCACATTTACTAGCCACTCTAAATTTTTTTTTCTTTCTTTCTATCATTTTTTGGTTTTTCATGGCGCTTTCTCTGTGTAGCCCTGACTATCCTGGAACAGCTCTGTAGATTAGGATGGCCTCGAAATAAAGAGAGCTGCTGCCTCCCTCTGCCTCCCAAGTGCTGGGATCACAAGTTTGCTCCACTCTGCCCAGCTTTGCAAAGCCCTCTTGCTGGCACCCATTTTTAGGCTGTTTGTTTGTTTGCTTGTTTGTGGTTTTTTGAGACAGGGTTTCTCTGTGTAGCCTTGACTATCCTGGACTCACTTTGTAGACCAGCCTGGCCTTGAACTCACAGTGATCCACCTGCCTCTGCCTCCCAAGTGCTGGCTTTTTTTTTTTTTTTTTTTAGGTTTTTTGAGACAAGGTTTCTCTGTGTAACAGCCCTGGCTGTCCTAGAACCCATTACTTAAACCAGGTTGCTCTTGAGCTCACAGAACCACCTGCCTTTGCTTCCTGATGCTGAGATTGAAGGTGTGCACCACTGCGTTCAGATTACCAAAATTGTGCTTCATAAATTCATAATATATTTTAACAGATTCTGAACTAATATTGGATGGGATATGATATCTTGCTTCCAGGTGAAATAACTGCAAACTGTTGTGAAATATAAAAGTAGTGTAATTGTGGCGTCCTAAGTTCTGCCTCCATACATGTTTGAATGATGAGGTGTGGTGATAACATTAAGAAGCCAGTTACAGAGCTAGAGAGATGGCTCAGAGGAGAAGGAAACTTGCTGTGCAGATGTGAAGGCTTCATATCCCAGTACCTATCTTAACCACAACTAAAAGAGCAAGGTGTGGCCACGTGCACCTGTAATCACTCGTGCTGTTGGGATGCAGAAAGGATCGCTGGGCCATGCTGGTTCCCGGATCAGTAGGAGTCCATTCAAGGGAATCGTGCAGAATGAGAGAGGAGAAAAATCCAATGTCTTCCTGAGGCTTCCACATTGGCGAGTACAATGGCCCATATAACACACCCACACCCACACACATACAACAGATTAATAAGAAGTTTGAGTTTATGGTCATCCTCAGCTGTGTAGGAGTTTGCAGCTAACCTGGGATACATGGGAGCTTGTCTTAACCTCAAAAGAACTGAGCAAACCCATTCTTTTCTTTGAAAAGTAAACAATACTATTGTACTATCCTTAACCCTTACAAGTTTAAATATTTATACAATTTATTCAGGCAAGTGTTCTGCCACTGTGCCACACTGCCAGACCTCTTTCTTATACAGTGTGCTTAGTACCCAGAAAGGCTAGAGTGAGCATGTCCTGAAGTCAGGTCATCAGAAGCATGGTGGAAAGCTCATGTTAAGATGATGTAGTAACTGCTTTGAATTCCCCTGTCATTAAAGTAGTAATCTCTTCTAAAAGGATCATGTTAACTCTCCACCACCCACAAGAGACAGTCAGTCTGGAAATACAATGTGAGCTGTGCTTTGGATCTGAGGCAAGCTGTCAGTCTTCAGTTTATTCTTTTGTTTTGGTTTTTTGGGGGATTTTGGGTTGTTTGTTTGTTTTTAGAGACAAGGTTTCTTTGTGTAGCCTTTGCTGTCCTGAACTCACTTTGTAGACCAGGCTGGCCTTGAACTTACATTGCCTGTCTCTGCCTCCCGAGTGCTGGGATTAAAGGTGTGTGCCACCACGCCCAACCCTCAGTTTATTCTTAACTAGTAGTTAGAGAAGAAAAGACTACATTGTCAACTTCTCTTACAGGGCTGAGCCAGAGTATATTGATCCAGGAAGTTAAGGTACAATATATCAAGAATATGTTTTCATATAGCAGGTGAAACAGAGCCATAAACATGAATTTCTAAGTAATAATTAACAGTGAATTGAACAATTATGGCTGTAATATACCATTCAAGATAGATGTGCTCATAAGGAGGTTTGTTTTGTAGCTTTATGAGTCACACATGGAAGATATATATATATGTATGCATTGGTTTTTTGACACAGGGTGGACGCTTTATATTTTTCAAAGTGAGTTTCTATTGTATTAAACTCTCTCATTTCTCCATACTTCTAGTACATAATATCAGGACAGTGAATTTAATAATCATCACGTGAAGTTTTAGAAATGCCCACGTTTAAGATAGTGTCCTTTGTGACGTAAATATGTTATAGCAAGTGTATCCCCAGACCTTCCAGTCACAGAAATGTGGTCTGAAGTGCTTGTGATAAACTATCTTTCAGATGCACCACAGTTACTCTATTGTCTCCCACCTTGGATTCCATAGTGTGTGGCTGTTTTGCTGTTTAATTCTGGAACACTCGCTTTAGTCTTGAAAACTTAAATACTATATACAAAGCCTTTCTAGAAAATATCCAATCAGAATCCTTTAATTACCTCAATAATCCATTCCCATTGCACTTTATATTTTATTTAATGGGCTTGATACTATTTAGGACAGAAAGGGAAAGTGCATGTATGCGTGCATGTGTCGTGTGTGTGTGTGTGTGTGTGTGTGTGTGTGTGTGTGTGTGTGTGTGTGTATTGTGTATGTGTGTGTACTTACATACAATTGTAAACACTCCTTTAAAAGACCTAGTTATGTTTGCTGAATTTACATTCATTTTGAGGAGTGTGTATCTTCAGATAAAATATAATAGCTTTGAATTTGAGCATTTCAGAAACATCTGATGTGTACCAGGCCTTCGAGCCTGACAGAACATGACACTCTGTGCTGTACACCATTTTGTTTTTTTCAACTGCTCGGCTTAGTAGGATCTCTGGCGCCTACCTCTGCATGTCAGTTTGTTTTTCTGCTGAGCTGCTTGCCTTTATTGGCATTTAATTACTGTTTTCCTCTGATGCCTGTTTTTCATCTAAGTTAGTAATAGTATATAGCATTAATGTACAGTTTTATGTGTTGAGCGCTTTATGTAATCATTCACTAGGTAATTCACATATCCCTTTGACATACATGAGTAGTTTACACTTTTACAGTGTCAGCGGAGCACTGCATTTGCACAGCACAGCTGAGCGAGCAGCACAGCAGCAAGCAAGTCAGAGCTGCATGGCCTCTTCCAGAGACCACGGTGCTTCCTGAGGGGCTGACTTACTTGGGAGGAGTGGGTTTTCTTTTTCAATCCTTGAACTTACCAATTCTTCCAAAATGCTCACTACATTTCTTTAAGGTCAAAGGAGTCTTCTAATATTTTGATAATTGAAAACTTTTCAGTAAGTATAACTTAAAGATGTCTTTCAATAAAACATTTCTTTTTTATTAATTTATTCATATTACATGTCAATTGTTAACAAAACATTTATTAGTCTCACCCTAACAGATTTTGTCTCAACATTTAAGGAACTGTGCTACTTTGGTTTATTATTGTTTTTCTCAATTCTTTTTTTAAATGTATTTATTTATTTTTATGTTCATTGGTGTTTTGCCTGCAAGTATGTCTGTTGGGGAGGGGGGGCATGTCAGATTTTGGAGTTAACAGACAGTTGTGAGCTGCCATGTGGGGCTGGGAATTAAACCCGGGTCCTCTGGAAGAACAGGCAGTGTTCTTAACCCCTGAGCCATCTCTCCAGCCCCACTTTTCTCAATTCTTATAGAACTGGTCACATAGATTTCTTTTTACTAATGACATTTTATAGAATATTTCATTTGATTCTTCCCGTTAATTCCTGTATATCAAATAGTAAAATCGCAGAAAGCAGTCCACAGTCATTTCTTAGAATATTAATATAACCTTATATGGACTCTGTCATAAATCAGATCTTAACAGTGAGAAAGATCACAGTGGAAACATAGAAATTGAAGAGGAAACTAAGGATTTGGAGCCAGGCATAGTGGTGCACCCCTTTAAACTCAGTGCTCAGGAGGCAGAGGCAGGCAGATCTCTCTGAGTTAGAGGCCAGCCTGCTCTACAGAACAGGCTACACAGAAAAACCCTGTATCAAGGAGGGGGAAGGAATTTGGAGATGAAATAATTTTTCAGAGTTTACAGTAGACTGATCCATTTAATTTGTATACTTCACAATTTACTATGTAAAAAATTATAAAATACTACCGTTCTAGAGGTAAATATTTCAGTTTGACTTCTAATATCTTGTGTTTCAGTACTTGTCCGTGTATATACACTTTGTTTTAACACTTCAGGAGTAAGCATTGGCTAAAGCACTGCGTGCCCACAGCAGGCAGGACAGTCCAGGGCCACAGCTCCTGTGGCACCAAGACTCTGATACTCGTTCAACTAAGTGGTACAGTGTCTGCTTTGCTGTCTTCACTGACTACAAATTGATTTATCTTCAGTTCAAACCACCACGCTTACATTTTTTTTTTTTGTATTTACTTTATCTTAACTAAACTCACACAACATGATCACTTTTCAACACTTGGGTTTTTAACAGCAACTTAAATAAAGAAAAGTCAGCCCTGCTGCAGACGAAGAACCAGATGGCATCGGATTTGGAACAGCTTCTAAGTCATCGTGAGGTACTTTTCCCACCTTGTAATAGTTTGTCACCTTTTGAGCATTTTCCAAATCCATGTTTACGTTAAGATGATTGAATCCTGGTGTCCTGTGTTCACCAATGATTTCTGTTTGTAGCTCACTGTGATCTATTCATTTTGATAACATTTGACTTGTGATGTACTTCATTTTTAGAGCTAGCTCTTTTCTGGAATGCCTTTCTTTATTTTGTCTTTCTTTCTTTCTTATTTTGGTTTATTGAGACAGGGTTTCTCTCCCTGTTTCTCTGTGTAGCCTTGGTTGTCCTAGACTTGCTTTGTGGACCAAGCTGGCCTCGAACTCACAGCGATCCATCTGCCTCTGCCTCCCAAGTGCTGGGATTAAAGGTATGCACCACCATTCCCCACTGTAATGCCTTTCTTGTTGACCAGTATTATTTGTTTATATCTCAATCTCTGATTTCCACATTATTTAATCACTTCCTGCTTTATTTCTTTCTGCCATAAGACATTAAATTTCAGCCAGGCATAGTGGCACACACCTTTAATCTCAACACTCAGGAGGTAGAGACAAGCTGATCTCTGTGAGTTTGAGGCCAGCCTGATCTACAAAGAGAGGTCCAAGACACCCAGGGCTATTGCACAGAGAAACCCTGTCTCAAAAAACCAGAAAAGAAAGAAATAAATTTTTTTAAAAAGAAAAACTCCAAAATTGAGAGAAGTGATTTTTTAATTTATAAACTTTATTATAAAATATGTCATGCAGTGTCTTTTGGTCCTGTTCATATCCTTCTCTGAGCTCTCCCCACCTCCCTACTCACCTAATGTCATGTTCTCTTCCTCCCTTCCTCCCTCCCTCCCTCCCTTCCTCCCCCCCTCCCTCCCTCCCTTCCACCTTTCCTTCCTTTTTAAACCCATCTAGTGCAGTTTGTGCTGGTCAGTTATTTTGTTTTACATCAGATTTATTAGAAATATAAACAAGAGCTGAACGAGCTGGTGCACGCCTGTAATCCCAGCACTTGGGAGCCAGAGGCGAATGGATCTCTGTGAGTTCAAGGCCACCTCTGCCTATAAAGCGAGTCCAGGACAGCCAGGGCTATTACACAGAGAAACCCTGTCTTGAAAAACCAAAAAAAGAAAATACAAACAGGGCCAGGTATATAGCTTAGTTGGTAGCCTAGCTTACCAGGCATGCACAGGGCCTGGGTTTCATCCCTAGCACTAAATAAATGCACACCCATAATACCAGCACTAAAGCAAGAGGAGCAGGATGGTGAGAGATTCAAGGCCATCCTTAGCCACATAGGAAGTTTGAGGTTGGCCTGAGGTCCATGAGACCTTAAAAGAAAAAAGAAAAGAAAAGAAAAGAAAAGAAAAGAAAAGAAAAGAAAGGAAGGAAGGAAGGGAGAATCACATTCATACTTACAGTATGACTTACTTACAGAATGACAACTTTGGGGGCATTAGTTTCTCTGTTTTATTGGCAAATACATCTACCAGTGTCAGTATGTAAATAATCTTACCACCCCCAAAACTCTCTTAGACCCCCTTGAGGTGGCTTCCTTTCTTTTCCCTTGTTCTGTGCCTTAATGTCAACTGACCTATTTTCTCTACCTGTAGTTTTCCACCATTTATAGAGTGTCATATAAATTACATTAACAACATGTAGCCTTTTGCACCTGGCCGTTTTTTACTTAACTGAGTTTTAATGCCATATTATGTGGCTACAGCCCAGTGTTTGGATCATGTTATAGTACATTTAAATTTTTAATTTATTCTTATATTAATATTACAATGTAATATGTTATTTTTAATTTTGTATCTACTTTGTGATTTTTTTAATTTATTTCACCACTTTACAGCCTGATCCCAGCCCCTCTCTCCTTTCTTCTCAGTACCACACTCACGCCCCCCTCCGCCATGCCTCCCTCTCCTTCGCAGAGAAGGGGAGGCCCCCAAAGGGTACCAACCCACCCTGGTACCTCAAGTCACAGCAGGACTAAGCACATCCTCTCCCACTATCTGTTGTTTATTTGCATGTTTCATTTTAAACTATATCATCACATCTACAGATAAAACCACTCTAAGCAGCTGTTTGCATGCATTTGTGCAAAACATGGGCCTCTCTTTCTCTCAGGTACATGCTAGAATACAAATGCTAGGTTTCAGGGTAAGCATCTGCTGCCATGCCTTTCTAGAGTGGGGGTGCTTTTGGGGGTGGGGGTTGAGACAGAGTTTCTCTGTGTAGCCTTGGCTCTCCTGGACTTGCTCTGTAGACCAGGCTGGCCTCAAACTCACAGCGATCCTCCTGCCTCTACCTCTGCTTCCCTGAGTGCTGGGATCACAGGTGTGTGCTACCATGCCTGGCCAGAGAGGTTTTGTTTTTTGGGTTTTTGTTTTGTTTTGTTTTGTTTTTATTTTTTGAGATAGGGTTTCTCTGTGTAGCCTTGGCTGTCCTAGACTCACTTTGTAGACCAGGCTGGCCTCAAACTCACAGTGATCCTCCTGCCTCTATCTCCCTAGTGCTGGGATCATAGGCATGCGCCACCATGCCCAGCTCAGTGAGCTATCTTAATCATAACTTCTTTTCTACAATGTTTCTATCATTTTATTTTTCTAAAATGGAAAGTTTCAAAAGAAACCACTGATTTATGAGATTACTAAAGTTGTTTTCTGGTATGTAAAAAGTGTGTCAACTGTTTGGAAAGAAATCACACTGGAAGAATATTGTTGAGAGATTAACTAGGGACTGTGGCTGGAAATGGTTCAGAGGTGCATATGCTGAAGCAGTGTTGGGGAGGTGGAGGCTTGTCTCCACTAGAGACGGGACAGGCTGGACAGATGGCTCACTTAAGAGCACTTGCTGCGTGGACCTGTGGGCTTGGTTCCTGGCCACATGGGGCAGCTCTCAACTGCATAAAATTCCAGTTCTGGGACCTTTGACATCTTCTGGCCCCTGTGGGCAACTTCATGTCTATGGCCTATGCAGTCATGCAGGAGCACACACATACACATTAATTAAAATCTAATTTGAAAAAAAGAAATGGCCAGGCATGATGGTGCATGCCTTTAATCCCAGCACTCAGGAGGCAGAGGCAGGCATATTGCTGTGAGTTCGAGGCTAGCCTGATCTACAAAGCGAGTCTAAAACAGCCAAAGCTACACAGAGAAACCCTTTCTTGAAAAACCAAAGAAAGAAAGAAAAAAGAAAGGGCTTTCAGAATAAGTTCTCCTAGATGATGGACAAAAGAGTAAAGAAGAGGTGACCATGGCAACCCCGACCTGTGCTGCAGCACTCTGGGTGCTAAGATAGGAAGATGGCAAGTTTTAGGTACACTTGGCTAAGTAGTGAAACTCTCAAAAAAAACAAAAACAAACAAAAAAACAGCAAGAAGGTTGTCTGGAACTGATTTTTTCTTTCCTTTTCCTGCTTTTTGATACAGGCTCCTGTACCCCAAGTTAGCCTCAAGCTCACTGTGTAGCCAGACTTTGAACTCCTGATCCTCCTGCCTCTACATACCAAGTGTTAAGATTCCAGGATATGTGCTACCATGCCCAGTTGTTATCCTGTTGGGACCAAACTCGGGACTCCACATGAACTGGGCAAGCTTTCAGCTAAGCTCCATCTTGAGCCTCTGGACTCCAATTAGAGATAACCCTGAGGTAGAAGAGGCCATCAGTAACAGGTGGCAGAGCTAGGCAACGCTTCTTTGCAGATGCTTATTCTTCCTTCTGGCTTTGGACGTTCTAGGCCTTCTCCATCCACACAGCCATGACTTATATCCTAGAATTCTGCCTTTGAATATTGTTTCTTCAGTGTGGAAGCCTGAGTTATTCAGTGTGTGTTCTTAAATTTGAATATGTAAGTGAGCGTAACCAGAGGTTTCTCTTCCATCTCAAAGCTAGCCATGACTTTCTTTTCAGAATGGCCTCATTTAATTCTAAAGGATTATTCTAGACTTTGAAAACTGTAGAAGCCATTTTATTTCTACATTTTATACATCAGTCGTGAAGCCACCTTATTCTATTCATGTGTTCAAGTAAGAGCTAAAAAGCTGTGAACCAATATACTCCATCTTCACTTCCATTGCTTTCTCAGGCACTTGGTCACATGACAAAAGCCTGATTGAGGGCACCCAAGGTATTGGCTTACTTCATACTAGTCAAGGCCCGAGGAAATCATTTAATGTACATCATGGCTTTAATCAGCTAAATTGCAAACATTTAAATTAGTGGTTCATATAGAAAACAAGTGACAAGTAACCACTTTCCAGTTCCTCAGATACTGCCTGGGTTAGGGCCCAGCCCCACCTCTGTGGCAGTCCACTGAGTTCTCTGTGGCTCTTAGTGTTCATGTAACATGAGTCAGATCCAAGTCACATGCTGACAAGTGCTAGTAAATGAGAAAGGCACCAAGTAGGGAAGTTCTAGATTGTCATTTCTAAAACATTCAGAGTCTGGCTATACAAAGTTTTATTTTCTAGGTTAGTGTTACCTCAAAAACAAACCTGCTTTGAAGTACGGCTATTGCACTGGGGTGTGGCTCGGTTGATACGGTGCTGCCCTAGCATGCAGGAGCCAAGGCTACACAGAGAAACCCTGTCTCAACAAACAAACAAACAAACAAAAAACCAACTTGTGAAATTGTATGTTGCTCTCTTATGATAATAAAACTTTAGAATATGCATTCATAAACAGTTCATAAATTGGTATGTATATTGAAGTGGTATGGTAGATGTTTTTCAGTCTCAACTTCATTATAGAAAGTATGTGAGCACACACACACCAACACACACACACACACCAACACACACACACACCAACACACTGTGGATCACAAACTGTGCCTCAAGTATGCTTTACCACTACTCCACCCCTAGATTAGTCTGATTTTGACATAAGAAAAACATGAAGAGATATCTAGATAAGGAGGGAATAAAAAGCTATGGCTTGTCTTTTCTGACTGTGAAGCTCACCTGGGTTAAATATGTTAGGTTTGAACCTGCACAGCAAATACCAAAAGTGTGATAGAAATGTCTAATATATACATTCATCAATAGCTTGTATGTACTGAGATTAGGAGTAGTGTGGTAGGTGATTTTTAGTCTCAACTTCTTTAGGGAAAATATGTATGTGAACAGGGATCAGATGTCAGTCCGTTCTTCTTCATTCTGTGTTTCTGAAGTTTTGTTCCTGTGTTCAGTGAGACTAAAATGCAATAAAAGACAAGGGAGCTCAGAAAAGTCCTTCCATCAAAGCAAAATTTACTGTCAAGATCTCAGCTTTTATGATGAGGTCAGCACAAAGTCCAATGTGCTCTCTCGGTGTTGTAAAACAGGTCACGTAAGGGGTCTGCTAACTCCGCGGTGTAGAATCTGTGCTGCCATCGTCCCTGCAGTCCAATAGTAACCGCCACCAGTGCTGGTGGTACTGATGAAACTGGCGGTGCTGAGACTGAAGCAAATCTACCATGCTTGCGGCTTATATGCTCTTAAAAGTAAGAGGAAATCCATGTTTTCCTTAAGGGAAAAAAAAGTCAAGTTTAGACAAAAAACAAACAAACAAAACCCCTCCATGTGAATCATTCCTTGCGTTAGTTCCAGGAAAGCTTTGCCTCTGTAGATGAAGCTGTAGCCTTCTTTCTTTCTGTCTGAAAATGAAAGCTTTAATTCACTGTGCTTCGCTTTTGTCTCTGTTGTCAAAAAGCATAAAGCTGATTATCTTATCCAGTTATTCTCTTTCTCCCCCACCCCCAGCTGTTACTTTGGCGCCTTAGTAACCTTTGCCGTGTCCTTTCCAGAAGGTTGTAACCTATTTTACTCTTAAATGTCTTCATTTGCCCTAAGAGTGATACCTGATGGAACAGATAAAAAAGAAAACCGTAAACAGGCTAAAACAAAACAAAAACAGGTAAAAGGACACAAACTGACTCTATGCTGTTACTCTTAGCAGTACAGGGCTCGGACCCTGGAGGTTGGAAGCAAGGAGTAAAGAAATCGTGGCCTTGGAGCAGCTTGTCCTCTGGGTGTCATCAGGGGCCACCTAACTGTTCACCCACTTCCTTCCATTCATACTGCCTTAACTGAAGCAGATTTACAATCACATCTGAACATCCAATTTCTGCTTTCTTTGCTATTAGAGGTGTGTTTGTGTGTTTGTTTGCTGTGGTGTGGGGGTTAAGCTCACTTGTTAGGGAAGTGCTCTGCCACTGAGCTAAGCTACACCTCCACGCTTCTAATTCTCTCTCTCTCTCTCTCTCTCTCTCTCTCTCTCTCTCTCTCTCTCTCTCTCTCTCTCTCTCTGTGTGTGTGTGTGTGTGTGTGTGTGTGTGTGTGAGAGAGAGAGAGAGAGAGAGAGAGAGAGAGAGAGAGAGAGAGTCTATTTTGTAACTATCTCAAGCTTCAGACACTGGTTTAAAAGCCACTTTCCCACAGCCTTTAGAACTATAGTAAGGACAGTGGTAAAAACACCACTATTCCAAGGCCAGGCATGGTTAATCCCTGCACTGGGGAGGCAGAGGCAGGTGGATCGCTGTGAGTTCAAGGCCAGCCTGGTATACAAAGTCCAGGGCAGCCAGGGCTACAGAGAAATCCTGTCTCAAAAACACACACACACAAAAACAACAACAACAAAAAAGAAGCTATTCCAGTATTTCACTGGAACTAGATTGCTGATGGTGACATGAGTCAAAAATAGGCTGACTTAAAAGCAGAATCACAGTGCTTGGCAATTGGATTCAGGAACTGATGAGGAGGGAGAGAGGAGACTGATGGCCCAGCTTCTGGCTGGTTCCTAGGTCTGTGGTGGTAGAAGGAAGAAAAACTTGAGGAAAAAAGGTAAATACCTAAGTGGATATATCCACATCTAAGTTAAAGCAGGAGTTCTTAAGCCCAAGAAAGATCTCATTTATAAAGAAAGATCTGAGGGCTGGAGAGATGGCTCAGAGGTTAAGAGCACTGCTTGCTCTTCCAAAGGTCCTGAGTTCAATTCCCAGCAACCACATGATGGTTCACAACCACCTTATAATGAGATCTCGCCCCCTCTTCTGGTGTACATATCAGACAAAACACTGTGTACATAACAAATAAATAAATCTTTAAAAAAGAAAAATAAAAAGGGAAGATTTAAGTCATAGAATAATTTATTTAACATGGAAGTAGATTAAGTCATGAGAGGGTATAGAATGAGAACAAAAGAGGTGCATGGCAGAGTCCCAGGAAACAGCACCGTGAAGGAGTCCCCAACAGCAGGAAGTGAGAGCATCAGCGGCTGCAGAGATGGCTCGGCGGTTAAGAGCACTCACTGGCTGCTCTTCCAAAGAACATGGGTTCAATTCCCAGCAACCACATGGGGGCTCACAACCATCTATATTGAGACCTGGTGCCCTCTTCTGGTACACAGGTGTACATGCAGGCAGAACATTGTATACATAATAAATAAATAAGGGTTTTTTTGGTTTTTTGGTTTTTTGAGACAGGAGCTCTCCATGTTAGCGTTGGCTGTCCTGGACTCACTTTGTAGACCAGGCTGGCCTCAAACTCACAACGATCCGCCCGCCTCTGCCTCCCGAGTGCTGGGATTAAAGGCGTGCGCCACCATGCCCTGCCCATAAATAAGTTTTTTAAAAGAACATCAGTATAATAAAAACATCTTTAAGCCGAGTGTGGTGGCACACACACAATCTACTAACAATTAGCTTGTATTACTTGATTATCCTAAATAGGCTGCAGTACCACTTTCAAGGTATTGGAAGTAAACCCTGTATTATAATTGAGTTGGGTGGGTATAATACCTCATATTATAGTAGAAATATACATATATAATGTGGTGAAGAAGATGACTATGAATTCGATCCAACCTAGTCTACATAGCAGTTTCTACACATTGAGACCCTATCTCAGACAAACAAAAATCAAAACTAAGAGTGGTGGTGGTGCACTCCTTTAATCCCAGCACTTGGGAGGCAGAGGCAGGCAGATCGCTGTGATTTCGAGGCCAACCTGGTCTACAAAGGGAGTTCTAGGACAGCCAAGGCTACACAGAGAAACCCTGTATTGAAAAACAAAAAACAAACAACAACAACAAAACACCAAAAAGGAAGAGTCTCACTTTTGTAAGCAGCTGGGCGAGAGGAAGCAACAGCCACGTAGAGGTTTGTCAGTGCACCAGCAGTTGAGAGCAGCCCACCTCAGCAGACCATAGCACTGAGACTAAGTGTGGAGGACTCTAAAAAGCCTCGGGACCAATACAAAGATAAGCAGCAAGCACTGCATACCTCTTAACCTCTCAGGGGGAAAGAATGTGATTTGAAACATAGTCAGAATGTAAGACCAACCAGGAGAGCCTGTGAACGAGCCATAGTGGGGCTCCAGGTATAAAGCATAGGGCACTGCCATCCAGGCTGGGTACCCTCCAGCCACAGGAAGCCACAGCCCCAAGGTTTACCCTTCCCTTTCTCAGCTCCTCTCTTTCCCTTCTTTTTCCCCACAACCTAAGCTTCTCCCATTTGCACTGTCCTGACTGAATGCCTCAGTTCCCAGTTCCCAAAGATAACCACTTAGACGGAAACAGGGCTGGTAGCATTTGTAAGTGGGGCAAGGCAGTTCTTTAGAGCACTGGTTCTGTTGATTGGCTTATTTTAGATATTTTAAGACTGTTTTATTTGGTAGCCCAGGTCCTCCTGACAGGGTATCCCAAGCACTAGAATTACGAATATCAGCATTTGGCATGCCTGTAATCCCAGCACTCGGGAGGCAGAGGCAGGTGGATCGCTGTGAGTTCGAGGCCAGCCTGGTCTACAAAGTGAGTCCAGGACAGCCAAGGCTAACACAGAGAGACCTTGTCTCGAAAAACCAAATAATAATAATAATAATAATAATAATAATAATAATAATAATAATAATAATAATCAGCATTTGTTTCTAGGACTTCATCTTAGAATTTCTTGTGCACTTTTAAATCTTTTATTAGTAGTCGTACTACTAGCTATCAAATAGCTTTAGAAACTGGTATTTTAAATGTTTTTCCTCCCTTTCCAAAACTGTTTCTTTCTGATTAGTGATATCGTTTTAACTAGAAAAGTACAGAAACTGATATAACCCAGAACAGTTTCAAAGAATTGTCTGAAAATAGCCAATAGAAAGTCATGTTGGGAAGTTTGTCTAGCATACAGCTACTCCTGAAACCCAAAACATGATAACTGCAGCTGCAGCAGCCTCTGCTTATCAAACCTCCACGGAATATAAGCGTTTGTACAGCATCTAAGACCTAACGCGTCTACAGTCCCTACAGTAGCATTTCTGGGGCCCATGGTCACTTCTGTTAGTATTTAACCCAAATTAACCAGTCACTCCTTACTGGAGTCCTAGAATGTACAAAGCCACCCTCAGTTGAGAGTTGGGCTGACTTCCACTGTCCTAGAGAACCCACGTCTTATGGCAGAGCATGTCACCTCGAAGAAGGAAGCAAACCCTGCAGTTAGGCAGCTTTCTTCAAAGTGAAGTCACGGTATAATTATCATTCTTGACGGTATGTTTATGTTCCCGGAGCCTAACTCATATGTTCTTTGTGATTTCTCGGAAGATTTCAGGGGCATTTCACATCCCAAGTGCCCCTTAGGCAATCCACTTCATAAAGGGTTCCAACAAATTGCATATTTCTATATGTGTGTCACCCTTTTTAGTTCTTACTTAACTATTTGGAAAGTTTCTTGAGAATACCTTTTTACATTTTTTTTCTTATATACCTATTCAGTTTCTTTTTACACTCAACATAACTGGGAAAAAAACCACTAAGTAGGTAAGCTAATATTTCCTTATATGAAAACATAATTACCTTTCAGGCTTGTACGTTTCTAATCAGCAGTGGTGGTGCTCTTTACAAGGTCAAAAACATTAAGTCAGGGGTAAAGCATATACAAAACAGTAAAATGTTTTGCCCATAAGGTTACTTTGGCTTTTTTTTTTTTGTCTTGTTTTATTATACATTCTGTTTTGTTTCTTTCTTTCTTTTTCTCTCTTTTAGGTCTGGGTGGGAGACCGAACAGTGCTTCAGCGTGTACTGCCACTGCATTACCTGCCCAGACCTTACTGGGTTGCATCCTCAGACCCAGACCTAGATTAATTTTTTTTTCCTGGCCATGGTGGCACACACCTTTATTCCCAACACTTGGGAGGCAGAGGCAAGCAGATCTCTGTGAGTGCAAGGCTGGCCTGATTTACAAAGCCAGTCCAGGACAGCCAAGGCTACACAAAGAAACCCTCTCAAAAAATAAAAAATAAAAAAAAATTTTCAGTGTAAAGGTTTGTGAATTCATTGATGAGGATAGTCAAGGGATAAATATATACTGAGCTGTTATAAAGTCCTCTTTTAAACTGTTTTAAAGCCAAAGATATTATACTAGGTACCCTAATAGGGAACAGTTACAGATTGCTTCTCACCAAGTACATCTGGAGTAAGGAAACAGCTAAAAGACAAGCTTTAAATTACCCCCTCCATGCTGTCTGCTTATTGCTCCTAAGACTCAAACAAAGATGAACCTTTCTGTAACCCCAGCTACTCAACACTATTGCCAAGAGGATCGCAAGCTAAGGACTGCATGGATTGCAGAGTGAGGTCCAGGCCAGTCTAAGCAACTTAGTTAAAGCTCCTACCACAATTCAAAGTGCTTGCCTAGCATGCATGAGAGCCTGGGTTCAATACCTGGCACCACCACAAAATCATGATAAACACCTGACTGAGGAAAATTACTTCTTCAAAATAGGCATGTTCTCTAAACAGTACTTAATATTTAAGGGCTAGGGAGTAGCTTCATCATAAAGTGTCTGCCCCTCCAGCATCAGGCCCAGAGCTCAATCCCTAGCACCCCAATAGAAAACCAGTTGTAGCAGCACGTGCTTGTAATCCTAGTGTGGGCACCTGCAAACAGGCCAGTCTCTGGGGCTGCTGGCCAGCCATCCAGCCTGGCCTGACCGTGGTACCATGTAGTCCCTTTGCCCTCACCCACTGCACTTAGGCCTCGGAAGAGCTGTGTGAGTGGCTTATCCCCACCTCACAGGAGCAACACGTAATCTGCTTTCCATTCTGTGGAATGTTAACTCTCCTTGAATTTCTTTGAGACAGGACGTCACTCTATATTCCAGACTTAGCATCCTCCTGCCTCAGTCTCAAAAGTGCTGGGTTACAGACATGCAGGAGCATGTTCAGACATTTGACTTTCTTTGGGACCTTAGAAGTAGGACCATAGAGCTCTGCTCTGGTCTCGCTGCCTTGAGTCTTTTCAACACCTTTAAAGTCTTAAATTTCTTCATTGTTTCCTGCCCATAAAGCTCTATCTTGTATGAAGCAAGAAAACAACTCACCATAAAAATGCTTATCTGTGTAAACACCCTTTTAGCTTTTTCTGTCACACTTTGATATCTGTTATGTGTTGTAGAGACTTGTCAGCTTCTCAGTGTCTTTTGTTTTCAAAGGAAATATGTGCTTTCTTTATTGTATTTTAAGAGTTTAGTGAACATTTTTTTTTAATAATGTGTACACTTATCTGGATTTTCTTTTCCCTTTTTAAGGTTTGTGTGGAGGTTAGGGGATGTGTGTGACATATATGGAAGTCAAAAGACGATGACTTGTGGGAGTCACTTTTGCCTTCCACCTTGATGAAGTCTCTTATTTCTGCTGGGCTGTGGACTGCAGGCCAGCTGGCCCTCTAGTTGCCTAGTGGTTCTGGCTATGTCTCCTGTCCTGACATAGGGGTGCTGGGTTTACAGACACGCACTACGCATCAGGCTTTTCCACATGGCTTATGCAGATTACACTAAAGTTGTTTGGCTTGCAGAGCAAACACTTGTACACACTGACCATTTTGCCAGCCCTGATCTTTGTTAATAAGAAGTGATTGCAGGGGCTGGAGAGATGGCTCAGTGGTTAAGAGCACTGCCTGCTCTTCCAAAGGTCCTGAGTTCAATTCCCAGCAACCACATGGTGGCTCACAACCATCTATAATGTAACCTGGTGCCCTCTTCTGGCCTGCAGGTAAACAAGCAGACAACACTGTATACATAATAATAAAATAAATCTTAAAAAAGAAGAAAAAAAAAAAGAAGTGATTGCAGCCGGGCATGGTGGCGTACACCTTTAATCCCAGCACTTGAGAGACAGAGGCAAGTGGATCACTGTGAGTTCAAAGCCAGCCTGGTCTACAAAGTGAGTCCAGGACAGCCAGTGCTACACAGAGAAACCCTGTCTCGAAAAAAAAAAAAAGGAAAAAAATGACCTCTTGCTATTATTTTTAACGCTCTGTTTTTATGACTCCCTTAGAATAATAGTATCTTACAAACACATGCACATACATATACACACACACACATAACACACCTAAAAAGCTCCAAGTCTCGTGCAATAGGCATTGGCCCAGAGAAAATACTAGCAGTGATATTAGGTTATGGTAAGAATTAACTATGTTGGTGATATTTTGATATAAGCTTAATAAGGTCATTGATCGTATTATTCACATATCAAGAAGCTAAAATTAAGACAAGAGTGCAATGTTTGGAATATATCTCAGAGAGATTACATACCCTGAGGTAAACTAGAGTCCAAATACAGTGCTCACAATGGAGTATCAGGTTTAAAACCTAAAGGTGATGCTGAACCATAAAGAGAAAAAAAAAAAATCAAAGACTTGCTAGATTATGCCAAAGCACTAGAGAACAGCTAAAGTAGAGAGCAACTAATGTATAATGTTTAGCAGGACAGACCAGCTGCGCTCAATGGTGGCGCACGCCTTTAATCCCAGCACTCATGGAGGCAGAGGCAAGTGATCTCTGTGAGTTCGAGGCCAGCCTGGTCTACAAAGGGAGTGCAGGACAGCCAAGGCTACAACAAAAGGAGGGCACACCAAGCAAAGTCAGCAATGACAGCAGATCTCATGAGGAGCTGTGGCAGCAGCGTGCCCATGCTTCTGACAAACGGTGTGTCTCTTCTTCAGTCTAGTCACACTCCCATGTGCTCAGACTCTGGGGTTTTCATACTTCAGCATGCCCAGGCTTCTTTGATGGGTCTGTACCTCTACAGCATGGCCATATTTTGGTGTGTTCACACCAGCTCTTCATAGTTCAGTGTATTTATACTTTGGTGTGCGCATACTTTAGTGTATACATACTTCCATATGTGTTCTTACTATATAGTTTGGTGTGTTGACACTTGAGTATTTCCATACTTCAATGTGCCTATATTTCATGATCTTCAGACCTCACAGTGTTCACACTTCTTCAGTTTGCTCATTCTAGCATTCTCTGCCACCGTCCCTGACAAAAGCAACCCGGTCACCTCTCGTTTGCTGTCACTCAGCTGAACACTGGAATTCTCACTGAGCCTCTGCCGTGTCCGGAGTATAGCACCATACATGATTGTGTCATCTTAAAACATTAGCATACGGAGGAGCTAGAACATGATCAGCCAGAGGCAGAAACATATTACTAGATGATCTAAAGAAAACAAGATGCGTAAACACGCCTGTTCTCCCCTCCGAGAGTTGGCTGAGCTCGGTGTTTAGAACAGATGGGGCATAAAGGGGAAGAAGCAGTTCAAAGGAAGCCGCTCATCCCGGGCTGGAGATGCCTTCTGCGCTTGACTTTGTTTTGCTTTTGTTAGGAGATTCGACAAGGGCGGCAGGAAGGAGGAAGTGCTTGATTTGGGTTTATTTTTGTAGCTCAGTTAAATTGATGGTTAATTTGTCTTTATTTTTCAAGCCTGAGCTATGTGGTCAGAGGTGATATCCTTTTTATTTTTTACTGACTCATAATAATTGTACATATTTGTGAAATATAGTGTGATAGCTCAGTACATGTACACAGGGTGTATAGAGGACATAGTTTAATTTTCTATGAGTCTGGTTTAAATAACATGAAGCTACCTTGCAAGCCTGACATTGTGTATCTAAGGCCTTGATTGTATACATAATCACCACTTTGAACCCAGGAAGACCTGCATTTGGATGCTGTCTTCTCTTCCTAGTAACCAGATGAATTTGACTAGACTTCTCCTCAACTTAAAATCTGAGACAGCCGGGCATAGTGGCGCATGCCTTTAATCCCAGCACTTGGAAGGCTAATATCTGTGGGTTCAAGGCCAGTCTGGTGTACAGAGTGACTTCCAGGACAGCCAAGGCTACACAGAAAGACCCTGTCCCAAAAAAACAAAAAAACAAAACATTCAATTAGTGCCCACTTACTTTTATATAATAGATGAAATTAAATTTTGTATAATAGACAACAGGAAGCCTGGCATGTTGTAAATCCTCAGTGAAAGCTAATCCCTCCCTCCACCTCCACGCACTACACTGTGCCATGCAGCCAGTGCTGAGATTGGCCTATAAGTGAGACCCAGTACTTGGAAGGCTGAAGAGTGTTAAAGCACAGTTTGAGATGCAGTGGAGCAGCATACTACTTTCTGACACTTTGCTATATAAAAGCTATTTTGCCTATTGTTCTCTTTTGTGATGTAAAATTCTTACTGAGCTCTTAGAATGTGAAAGAAATAACTTTACTGACATGGGGGTCTCTCTGTTTGTAGCCCCAGCTATCCGTAGACCAGACTGATCTTAAATTCAGAGATCCACCTGCCTCTGCCTCTTGAGTGCTGGTATTAAAGGTGTTTGCCACCACACCAAGCCTGGAATATAACTTGTTTGTGTATGTTTGTTTTTTAAGACAGGGTTTCTCAGTGAAGTGCTAGCTGTTCTGGATCTCTCTCTCTCTCTCTCTCTCTCTCTCTCTCTCTCTCTCTCTCTCTCTCTCTGTGTGTGTGTGTGTGTGTGTGTGTGTGTGTGTGTGTGTGTGTGTGTGTAGACCAGGTTGGCGTCATACTCACAAAGATCCACCTGCCTCTTGAGTGCTGGAATTAAAGGCAAGAGCCACCACCACTCAGCTGGAATAAATAGCATTTAATTAAGCCTACACAATCAGCGGGGTGTGGTGGCTCACACCTCTGATCCCAGCACTTGGGAGACAGAGGCAGACGGATCTCTGAGTTCAAGGCCAGCCTGGTCTACAAAGAGAATTCCAGGACAGCCAGGGCTACACAGAGAAGCCCTGTCTAGGGGCAGAGGGGGCACTACATGGGCAAGGTGGGAACTCCAGGGCCCTGCACATGCTAGGCAGACAGCACTGAGCTCTGGAGCCAGGAATAACCTTGTACCACTCATCTTCCTGTCCCCATTTCCTATGTACTGTGACTAAGGAGTATGTCCCCATGCCCAGCCATCAATTAGATACCTTTCTTTAAAAAAAATAAAATAAAATTTCTTTTAATGTGACAGATTTTTTTTTCTTAATTGACCATGCTGGTACCTGTAAATATAGATTTACAGTGGGGTTAGATTCCAGTAAGTTCACTATAATTTAAAAGTATACTAAATGAAAATGCATTTGAAACAATGTACCAAACATAACAGCCTAACCACCTTAAAAGTGCTAAGAACACTTGTGCAATTATCAAACATAAAGCCTGTTCTGTACTAAAGTATTGTTACCTCATGTCAGCTCTGTGTGTGTGCATGCACGTGCATGTGCACACTCGAGTGCACACTCGCCAGGGCATGCATGTGGACGCCAGAGGACAATTTGTGGACCTTAGTTCTTTCCTTCCATCATATGGGTCCCAGGACTGAGCTCAGCCTGTAAAGTTCCATGACAAGCACCTTTGCTCACTGAGCCATCTCACTGGCCCTCGTGTAATTAGTTTAATATTGTACTGAAAGTGCAAAACAGAATAACTGCGAGTCCTCACCATGGACACACATCAGTGAAAACACATTAGGCCTGAGGAATATAGATCACATAGCCCTACTACGTGGATGGCTGAGAGTTGGGGCTCACAGGCAGTGCCCACTGTCATTGAAGACTGTGGTGCCTGTCACCAGGCATGGTGCTGCTTACCTAGAACCCCAACACTCAGGATGCAGCAGTGGGAGGAGAATTGTGAAGTCTGCCAGTGTGGCCTCCACAGCTAATTCCGGGCTAAGGAGAGGTAGTGGGGAGAAGAAAGAGGAGGTTATGTCATGTCATCGGACTCAGAACATAATGTACCCTAAGTCTTAACACCATTGTTTAAGTTGGAAAACTCTTAAGTCCAGCCATGGTAAGCTAAGAAACTTCTATGTACTAAAAACTTCCGAGCTATGCTCAGTGGTCCATACCTATGATCCCAGCACTCTGGGAGGCAGAGGCAGGAGGATCTCTATGAGTTCAAGTTCCAGGCCAGCCTGGTCTACAAAGCGAGTCCAGGACAGCCCGTGCTACACAGAGGAGCCCCCTGCGACTAGAGTTACAGATTGTTATGAGCCACCATGTGTGTGCTGGGAATTGAACCTGGGTCCTAAGGAAGAGCAGCTGAAAATCTTAACCTTTGAGCCATTGCTCCAGCCCCCTCTTAACTTTTTTTTTTTTAATTTTGCGTTTACTTTGTGTGAGGACGTGGCTGCATAACACAGTACCTGGAGGTCAGAGAACAGCAAGTCTGGGGACTTGCTTATCTCCTTCTACCATGTGGTTCGTGGAAATCAAAACCAGGTCCTTAGGCTTAGCAGCAAGTGGCTTTTCTCACTGAGCTGTCTTATGGCTCCTTTTTTTCTCTCTCTCTCTCTTTTCATTTTGTTGTTTCCTTGTTGGTTGGATGGTTCTTTGGTTGGTCTTTGGTAGTATGGTTATGATTTGGTTTGGTTTTGAGACAGGGTCTCACTATGTAACTCTGGCTGTCCTGGAACTCACAATGTAGACCAGGCCAGCCTTGAACTCACAAAGATCCACTTGTTTCTGTCTCCCAAGTGCCGGAATTAAAAGCATGCACCACTATGGCCAGCTGGTCTCCCTTCTTCTTTTTAATTTTTCAAGACATGGTTTCTCTGTGTAACAGCCCTGGCTGTCCTGGGCTCGCTTTGTAAACCAGGCTAGTCTTGAACTCACAGATATCTACCTGCCTCTGCTTCCTAAGTGCTGGGATTAAAGATGTGCAGAGGCAGGTGGATCTCTGTGAGTTCCATGCTAGCCTGGTCTACAATGTGAATCCAGGACAGCCAAGGCTACCCAGAGGAGAAAAAAACAAAAACAAAAAAACCAAGTAAATAAAAATTTATAATTTAAAATATTCCTTTAAATGAAACGTACACAAAGCACGTTCTTGACTTAAAGCCAGGCTGCTTTCTACCTTGTATAACCTAAGGCCAAAGATATACAGAATTGTCTGGCCTGTTGGTCCTGACATGTTGTTGCCTCATATATAAAAACACTTCCTTGTACTCCAGTGGAGCACATAGTTTGCATTATACTTGTCAGAGCTATTTTCATCGAGAAATGCTATCTATGTGTCCCCTTGCCAACATCTTTGCAGAGTTTACAACTTTGAGCAATTTATTGGCATCAGCTATGCAATACTATTAAGCAGCTGCTCTGCAGCTGAGCTGTGCTAACATGCCACCACTCTGTGCGGATCCTTGACAGTAATGACCAAGATGTGTGCTTTGGGAGCCAAGAGAGCAGTTTCTCATAGAGACTGGCCAATAACAGTCACCATCATTAGAAATGTCATCAACAGGGACAGAGACAGCAACAGAGACCAAAGGGAGCTCAGGCTGGACCTGACTTCTCACTCCTCCTTCCTCAGCTTCTTGAGTGTTGGGATTGCTCTCATACCCAGCTTGCAATGCTGTCTTTGGTTAAGCCTTAGTTCTATTCATATAATCAAATAGTTAGTCCTTCATTCATTCTTATAACTAGAATTATTTTATGTACTTTACATGTCAGAAAGACAGGTTTTTTTTTAATTTTTGGAAATGACTTTGTAAATTAATCATCAGTGAAGAATGAGCTAGAATTAGGGAGACTGAAGGGACACTTGTCCTTTGGGTAGAATTCTGCATTCTTCATGATAGCCCTAAGGTGTATATGTATATATGTATTTTTATATGGATAAAACTGATTTTCAGATGAGCCTGGTCATCCTGGCAAATATCCCCTAACATCAGATAGAAACCATGTAAGCTGTGCTTTGTTCACTAATTAGAAATCAAAATTGTAAACTGGGCCGCATGTGGTGGTGTATACCTTTAATCCCAGCACTCGGGAGGCAAAGGCAGGCGGATCACTGTGAATTCGAGGGCAGCCTGGTCTACAAAGTGAGTCCAGGACAGCCCAGGCTACACAGAGAAACCCTGTCCCAAAAAAACAAAAAGAAAGAAAGAAAGAAAGAAAGAAAGAAAAGAAAGATGGGCACAGTGGTGCATACCTGTAATCCCAGCTCTCAAGGAGACAGAGGCAGGTGGATTTCTGTGAGTTTGAGGCCAGCTTAGTCCACAAAGCAAGTTCAGGGCAGGGAAGGCTACACAGAGAAACCCTGTCTCAGAAAAAAAAAAAAAAAAGAGCCGGGTGTGGTGGCAGGCAGATTGCTGTGAGTTTGAGGCCAGCCTGGTCTACAAAGTGAGTCCAGGACAGCCAAGGCTACACAGAGAAACCCTGTCTCGGGAAAAAAAAAAAAAGAAGAAGAAGAAGAAGAAGAAGAAGAGGAAGAAGAGGAGGAGGAGAGAGGAGGCTCAAGCGTTCCATACCAGCCTGGCCTACATAGAGAGACTCCATCCATCCTTGGCTAAATAATAGAACAGGACTTGAAAAGGTTAGAAAGAAGGTGAAGGGGTAATAAAGTGTTTACTGACAGGTAATAGAAAAGTAATGCTTGCAAGAAATCATCAAACTGGACTGGTGGAGTGAGTCAGTGTGCTAAGACTCCTGCTGCCAAGCTCTGGAGACCTGCCTTTGATCCCGGAGTTGTACATAGTAGAGAGCGCTAACTCCTGACTGTCATCCTGACTGCACTACACAGGCATCAGCGTGCTCACTGGCAGATGAGTATCTGTGAGTTCAAGACCAGCCTATTCTACATAGCAAGTGCCAGGACAGCCAGGGCTATACAGTAGCTGCTATTTGAAATATACATATGTATGTTTGTAAGTAATACACACATTTGTGTTGCTGTGTGTTAATATCTTTATATTAACATATTAAGGAATCAGTATATAAATCAAGCATCAAAGAGCTGAGAAATCTGTTTCTGGTGTACCCAGTAGCACTGTGGCCCTAATAGGAATTTTCCCAAATCTCGCCACTTTTAAAGTGTTCTTTCTGGATTTCAGAGACCATGCTAATGTTGTTTATACTCAGATGAAAGTGGCACTGTGATCTTAGCTTCCCAAATTGTGGTAATCATAGTCTACATAAAACAAAGACATTCATCTCCCTTCAATCTCCTGATCAGCATCAAGGAAGAGCTGTTGTTTGAACCTGTTTCTGTATGCGCCAGCAGAAGCAGAAGGGAACAAAATCAGCTGCCTTTAGGGTCCAGCTTAAACTGAGTCATGACCCCATATGGCAGTGGTTCTCAACCATAAAATTATTTTTGCTGCTACTTCATAATTGTAATTTTGCTACTGTTCCCCACAAAGGAGACTTGACCAGTGGGTTGAAAACCACTGCCATATCATGAAACTGAATCACAGGGTCATGAAAAATTAGGTAATGGGGCAAAATTCATCTGAAAATTAATTCAAAAATCAAACTCAGTGAATCCTGGTTTTTACTGTCAGAGTTCACCCATGTCGCCTCTTAGAGCTTCATTGCAGGCTCTCAGAACACAGTACTGCACTGCACATGCTCTTATATCACATGGTGCTAACTGCCTAAAACACCTTGACCTAGAGTCAAGACTGCTGTGTGGTATGAACTGCTGTGTTTTTACTACATATACAAAGCCCTCTGTCCAGCCAGGCCTGGTGGCAGCCCTAGGAGGCAGAGGTAGGCAGATCTCTGTGAGTTGGAGGCCAGCCTGGTCTACAAAGACCAGGACAGCCAGGGCTTGTTACACAGAGAAACTCTGTCTCAAAAAACTAAAACAAAAAACAAACAAACAAAGCCCCCTGTCCTTATAAAAACAGAAGAGTATAAACATGGAAAATGACTTAGAATATTTTCCTACCATCACTCCTCACCATGTGCACAGTCAATGCATCTCTCTATTGTATTGTGTTAAAATGTTTGAATTTTTAAATTGCTGTTTGAGTTTCTGACTTGAGAGCCATTGTTTAAAAATATTCAATGAATTTTAGCTTAAGATTAGAAAAGCATTTCTAGTAATTACTAGCATCGAAATACAGACTACATCCTAAAACACTGAAGATGCTACATCCCCCCTGCCCCCATCTGAGGTCTAATGTGTTTCTTTTTGGTTTAACTCCATGTAAAAGTGAGTAAGCACATCTGGTTCATTGGTGTGCAGTCACCTTTGTCCTTGATAAATGCTAAGGTTGGATGTGTATACTAAAGAATGTTTGTTGATAAATCTTTGGCTTATTGTTAGCAAATATTTGATTTGCTTACATACCTTTTATAACCATGTGCCCAGGGATCACATAAAAAATTTCTTGGGGCCAGGCATGGTGGTGCATCCCTTTAATCCCAGCGCTCGGGAGGCAGAGGCAGATGGATCTCTGTGAGTTCTAGGCAAGTTTGGTCTACAAAGGGAGTCCAGGACAGCCAAGGCTACACAGAGAAACCCTGCCTACAAAAACCAAAAAAACAAAAAAAAATCTTGGCAAAAGTTGTTACAAGTGGGAAAAGGTTTAAGAAGCTTGACTCCAAGATTTTGAGGCCTAAAGCCCTCAAGATACCAGGAACTCAAATAGTCCCACCTGCCTCTGCCTCCCAAGTGCTGGGATTACAGGCATGCACCACCGCGCCTAGCTCAAGAAACCATTTATATATTTGTAGAATCTGGTAGGTTATTTTGGATGTATATTTTATTTTATTGTCATCTTAAAATATTTATGGCTGGTGAATATTTTTCAGACAAAAAAAATGGTTTGGTTTGGTTTGGCTTGGTTTGGTTTTGATAGGCTAGGAAAACATAATTTTCCCCTTTCACAAGTATAAGAGCTCAATTTATCATGAGGCTGAGAATGTGGCTCATTTGGTAAAATCCTTGCCTGGCTACACAAAGCCCTGAGTTCCGTCCCCTTCACCACATAAGCCGGTGGTACAAGCCTATAATTCAGGGATTCAGGAGGATTAAAAGTCCAAAGTCATCCTTAGCTACAAAGAAAATTAGAGGCCAGCCTGGGCTACCAGAGACATTGTTAAAGAAAAAAAATTAATAAAATGAAATCTGTTACAACTGAACAAGCTTAACATTAAATAAGTAGCTACATATTTTACCACAAATTAAATAATACAATCTTGAAAACAAAATCTCACAAAGTCCCAAATCATGTGTCCATGCATAGTCTTGTGTGCTTTGGACAAGACATTGATCACATTGCACAAAAGAGAAAGGAGTCTAGGACTATGGGCTGCAGTTCCTGCCCTCACCCTGGAGGCTAGGAAGGCAGCATGGCTCAAACTCCACAGTGTGTTTTAAAATATCTACTGCAGCTAGGTGGTTCTAAATAGAACTAATGACAGCCAGAAAAGAGAGGCCTGTAGGGACTTGCTCTGACACGGAGCTGATGTCTATAAACAGATCAGTAGCAGGAGCAGAGCATCCTTCTGTTGCCCTAAGTTTTGTGTGTTGGCATGAAGGAAAGAATTACCTGGTGCGGTGCCCAGCGCCATTCTACAGATAAGTAAGGTAGCACGCCATCTCTCTGGGTACTTGTGCTTGCTATTTGGATTCAGTAAACAGTCACAAGCATCCACTCCTGAAGAGCCAAAAGGTTGTCCGAGCAAAAGGATAGGCTGGAGAGAGTGTGGATGTAAATGCTTCAAAGAAAGAGTTCAGCATAGTTAATTCTTCATTCAAAAGGCAAACTATAATCCAAGTGACACATGCTTGAAATCCCAACACCATGAAGGCCAAGGCAATGGGACTGTCTTCAGTGTGAGGCCATCCTGGGCTACAAAGTAATGACTTCATAGCATAGCACTGTGTCAAATTAAATAAAGAAGGAAATAAATGCTTTGGAAAGGCAACTGGACAGGATGGGGTGTAGCTCAGTAGTGAAGTACTTGGGGCTGGCATGCACAAGTCCCTAGACTCAATTCCCAGGACTATAAAAATTAGAAATGGCAACTCAAGGCAGCTCCTTTTATCATTTGTAAAAGGCTACAGAAATACTACAGCCAAAGGCATGCTGAAGTTATATTAAACATACTGTTTAAATAAACTCTAACTAGCCAGGCATGCTGGTGCACACCTTTAATCCTAGCACTCCGGAGGGAGAGGCAGGTGGATCACTGTGAGTCCAGGATAGCCAAGGTTACACAGAGAAACCCTGTCTCAAAAAACACCCCCCCCCAAAAAATAAAAATAAAAACCATGAGTAGTAGTCACAGACAAGCATCCTATGCTCTGTTTTCTGCCTCCTGAGTGCTGGGATTAAAGGTGTGCCCTCCACTGCCGGCTTCATGGGGTATTTTTTTGAAGCTCCATGTGTGACTCCAATAGGCAGAAAAACTAGCAACCACTAGCATATAAAAAGTCTGTTGTAGCCGGGCGATGGTGGCGCATGCCTTTAATCCCAGCACTCGGGAGGTAGAGGCAGGCGGATCACTGTGAGTTCGAGGCCAGCCTGGTCTACAAAGCAAGTCCCAGACAGCCAGGGCTACACAGAGAAACCCGGTCTTCAAAAACAAAAACAACAACAAAGAGTCATGTGCATAATCATTGTACGTTAATATTTTATTTTCACAACTTTCTTATATGTGTAGTATAATTATTCAAATATTTTACCTACATAAAGAAAAGAAATGCTTTAGTGTCAATCATTATTAGTCTGTTGGACAAAATTACATTTGCTATTTTTTTGTTTTCATATATCAACAGGAATTTGCAGCCATGAAACAGATTATCATTAATATGTGCAGTCAACATTCTGAGAACAACTTACTTCTTACAAAAACGGATTCAAAAAGCATGACAGAAAATCAAGCATCAAAGACATTGAACATGCCAAGAGAACATGAAGATAATGTATTTATACCCAAGCCAACACTGTTTGTAAGTACAGTTAAAATTACTTAGAAGTTTAGTTTCTGGTCCTCACTAAATATATTCCTTCTCATTCATATTTGTTTTAAATTAATTTACATAGTATTAGGCAGCATTCTTATCTATATTAATCCATTTTCTATTTTGGTTTTTTTGCTTGTTTGTTTTTTTTGTTTTTCAAGACAGGGTTTCTCTGTGTAGCCCTGGCTGTCCTGGAGTCACTCTGTGCCCCAGGCTGGCTCACCTCACAGAGATCCGCCGGCCTCTGCTGGGATGAAAGCCGTGTGCCACCACCGTGGCCCGGCAACTTCACGGGATCAATCCGTCTCCACTTCCCGTCTCATGCATCGGATGCTGAGAGTCTAGACTTGGGTCCAGCTTTAGTGGATTCCAGGAATCCAAACTCAGATCCTTGTGCTGTGTGTGGCAAGCACTTCACCCACTGAGCCGTCTCCCCAGACCGTAATGTTTTAATTTATAAGGGGATAAAAGTGTGGAAAGTAACATTTGCTCCCCCTTATTTATAAAATGTTGTATTCTGAGTTTCTCATGTAAAACACCCGGGGCAGCCGGGTGTGGTGGCACACACCTTTAATCCCAGCACTCGGGAGGCAGAGGCGGGCGGATCACTGTGAGTTCGAGGCCAGCCTGGTCTACAAAGTGAGTCCAGGACGGCCAAGGCTAACACAGAGAAACCCTGTCTCAAAAAACCAAAAAAACAAAACAAAACAAAACAAAAAAAACCAACACCCGGGGCTAGAGAGGTGGCTTGGTTGCCAAAAGCACTTGCTGCTCTTCCAGAGGACCCAGCTTCAATTTCCAGCACCCATGTGGCAGCTCACAACTGTCTGTAACTCCACTTTTAGGGGATCCAACACCCTCACAGAGACACACATGCAGTCAAAACACATAAAAACTAAATAATAAGGGCCGAGCATGGTGGCGCACCCCTTTATTCCCAGCACTCGGGAGACAGAGGCAGGTGGATCACTGTGAGTTCCAGGCCAGTCTGGTCTATAAGTGAGTCTAGAACAGCTAAGGGTACACAGAAAAACCCTGTCTCGGAAAAAAAAAAAGAAAGAAAGAAAGAAAAAAGAAAAAAAGCTTGAGCACATAAATTGCGAGACCAGCCTTCTCTTTACACACAGATCGGTGATATAGAAGCCATTTATGATTATGTAATCTAACCTCCTTTTCCCCTCTGTGCTAAGGACTGAACCTTCCCCTCGTGCTTGTCCGTGGCAAGGATTCTACTGAGCCACGATGCCAGCACTGCATGTTTAGAAAGATCTCACAGACAGGCTTTCCCAGGTTGGCCTCAAACTCGCATTGCTGCCTCTGCCTGCAGAGTGCTGGGACTGCAGCCCGGGCCACCCCCAAGCTTTTCAGCTACTCCTTTTAATAATTTACTTTTGCTTCATGCGCATTGGGGTTTTGCCTGAGTGTGTGTCTGTGTGAGAGTGTCGGATCCTCTGAACCTGGAGCTACAGACCATTTTGAGGTGCAGGGAATTGACCTGGGGTTCTCTGGAAGAGCAGACGGTCCCCTTAACTGCTGAGCCATCTCTCCAGCTCCCAGCTTCCCATTTTAAAGTGACAGTCTGTGTCACCCAAAGGAAACCTACGCCTTGCAGTAAGGAGAGCCGCAAGCCTCGTCTGAGCAGCCGTGGCGCTGAGCTTGCCCGTCTGCTTCTCCCCAAGTTGTGCTTACTCATAGGTTCCTTCCTCCCTCTGACCTAACTCAAGGCCCTTTGTCTCAAGACACCTTTCTGTACATTCTTTCCACATCCACTGTTTCAGCACACACTTGCTGAGAGGGAAGAAATCAGTTCTTTATCTCTCCTACTTTGTTGTCTTCTTAGCTCTTAAAGCTACTTGACGTACTCAGGTGGGGAACTAAACCCTCTGCAAGTGAGTGAGTGAGCATCGGAAGAGTGAGCAGCACCCAGGAACCCCCAGCTCAGCTAGGCTTGATGTCTGTGCCTGTGATCTCGGCATTTGGGAGGTTGAGGCAGGAGGCGAGCCTTGAGTTTAAGGCCTGCCTAGACAACAGAGTTTAATCTCAAAAAAAAAACAAAGAAAGAAAGAAAGATTAAATGTTTACAATTCTTTTGTTTGTTTGTTGTTTTGTTTTGTTTTCTGAGTCAGGGTTTCTCTGTGCAGCCTTGGTTGTCCTGGACTCACTTTGTAGACCAGGCTGGCCTCAAACTCAAAGCAATCTACCTGCCTCTGCCTCCATAGTGCTAGGATTAAAGGCATGTGCCACCACCGCCCAGCTAAATGTTTATTTCTTGCTGGGCGGTAGTGACACATCTCTTAAATCCCAGCACAGGTGGATTTCTGTGAGTTCAAGGCCAGCCAAGGACTACATTATACAGCGAAGCCCTGTCTCAAAAAACAAAACAAAGACTATATATATTTCTAAAGTCAAAAATACTCCTGTAGCCTCTCCCATATACAGTTTAGTAGTAAGCCCTTTAAAATAAGAAGTGTCTGAGTGAGCATAGGATGAGGGAGTAAGGCGCAAATGATCCCAAACAGTTTTGGTGGGCCGGTGGTGGCGCTCGCCTTTAATCCTAGCACTTGGGAGGCAGAGGCAGGTGGATCTCTGTGAGTTCAAGGCCAGCCTGGTCTACAAAGGGAGTCCAGGACAGCCAAGGCTACACAGAGAAACAGAGAAGAAGAAGAAAAAAAACAACAGACCAACTGCCAACTCATTGAAGTTAGGCCCTACCTGTTAAGACATAGAAATCTGTGTTTGTGTCCTAGCCTCTAGCATTTTGGAAAACAGTAATTATGCCCACTAAACACAGCGTTTCTCATCCTTAGAAGCTGGGCTGGTTGAACACTAATAGTCTTAATCTCCAGCTCTTTTTCTAGATTCCTGGAGTAATCCAGCAGGCTTATTTTGTCTGCTGTTATCAGTCACTGTTCTTTCGCATTTCAACAAAGTTTCTCAGTGTGTTATAATCCCAAGTTATAGATTAATGTTTTAACTGGCTTCTTCTGGGTGACACAAAGGTTTTTGTCTTATCGGTTGATCATTTCCAAAATCCTCTGCAACTAATGAATTACTTCTGGTAGGTTCCCAGACAGTCTGGTAGTTTGTTTCTACAGCAGTTTGCTGAGTTCCTTACAAAATCTGGAGTAGTTCACTTTGGGACCTTTTAATACTGTATTACCAATTAAAGTTTTTATTAATTTGTACTGTTTCTCTATAAAATTATAAATATAATTAGCTTAAGTGGGCACATAATAATTACAGCAGTGTTCAGAGTAATAAAAGGTAATCATTAAGTATGTATCAGTATCGTTACATACATAAATAAATGAAAATTGGCTTCATCTGAGAGAACTTGTGTGAGATGCGAATTTAAAATAAGGACTCTCAGCTGGGTGTGGTGGCACATGCCTTTAATCCCAGCACTCGGGAGGCAGAGGCAGGTGGATCTCAGTGAGTTCAAGGCCAGCCTGGTCTAAAGAGAGAGTTGCAGGACATTCAGGGCTACACAGAGAGACCCAGGGGTGGGGAGGTCACCTTAGTTTAAAGATTAATTGTGTTAATAACTGAAGAACGTATATTGTAGTTACAGCACCGTTGTCTGAGTTAAAGGGTCAATAACTATTAGGAAAGTAGATAAAAGGGATACTATTGTTCAAATATATAAGGGTAGAGTTACCAAAATAAAGAATAGCTAATTGTATCTGAATTGTTGTACCCATTTTATCCATGGTCTATTTAGCCATATCCATTATTACATTTTGTTTATTTGTTGTTATATTTATTTTAAAGTGTCCCATGCTTAGCTTCAAAGTCTCTAATTCAGTTTCTGACCCATATTCAAACAGACCGTGAGCAAAGCTGTTGTACATTTGTCCATGTTATACCAATTACCCCATACTAATCAAGAAAGAGTTGGTAATGAATTAAAGGCTTCAGATCCATTCTAATCTAACATCTAGGAGTTAAAGCTTTGCTAGCATACTAGTAAGAGCACATCACTAGCTAAAATATCTGAAAAAGAAGAATTACTCAGTTCATGAGAATCAGAAATCGACCTTCCAAAACCACTGTTATTCACTTGCGTTTGTTCACATTTCAGTAGTGACAAATGAGGCTTAGATACTGAGGTAGGTGAGAAATCATATATTCAGTCCTAACGTAGCTCAAAGTAGCATGAATTATAATTAATATATGAGCAAAGGCAGAAATGCAATTACACAAGTAAATGCAGCAGGAATGCCTGATGACAAATTCAAGGCCGGCTTGGGTCACACAGCACAGCCTGTCAGAAGAAAAGAGCTCACCCACAGAAGGGCCCAGCACACATGTCCGTGGGTGATAACTGAGTGTGAACAGGGTGTAATGCCACGTGTCTGTAATGCCAACAATTGAAAGGCAGAAGCAGGATTGCCACAAGTTCCAGGCCAACCAGGGCTACTTAGGGTCTAAGATAAGAATGAGTGTGGTCATTGTGTGCCTTGCTCCTTGGGCTGTTGCTTAGAACTGTAAATGCTGCCCATGGTTCTTTCTGGTAAAGAATGATGCTACATGGCTTAGTTACAGCCGTGATCTTGCCCTACTGCTCTGTGCGTTCTTTCATATTGCCTAGGAGAAACACGTGCACATCAGCGCATGCCCAGATGTCCATAGAACTGGGCAGTCTATGTCATGGCAGATGCAAACCACAGCCATTCATTCACTTTGTGCTGAGTAACATTATAGTCAGGAGGCTAGTAAACTCCTGCTCCTCCTGACATTTCAGATGGAGATAAACTATATATCAACACACAGAAGTAGATTGAAGTTTCTTATTTTTGCCATAAATATTTGAAATTTACTCTGATTTGAACATTATGCAATTACATATTGAGACATGGCACACTAACCCATTATATTTATGTAGTTTTTATGTGTCTAATAGGGGCAGGGATGTAGCTCAGTGGTAGAGCATTAACCCAGCATGCACCAGACCCTGGGTCCGCCTACAGTTCAGAGCTGCGGGAAAGAGCTAGGCCTGATGTGCTGTAATCCCCCC